>NC_141015.1:8901257-9493190 GCF_052327205.1 Somniosus microcephalus
CCAAGAATCGCTTTGCCCCTTTACAGCGAATCTATCATCCCATTTAAAAGTTCAATATTTATATCCTTTTTCAGTGGTATTTTCTTCAAAGTTTTCTGCTGATGTAAGCTAATTATCTCTAGTCATTTTTCTGCTGACCCCTGCTAGTCTTACAGTCAGTTCAGCTGGTAGCAATGCAGATTCGTGTCTCTCCTTTAGGTGTTTGGAGCTTATCATAAAAAATGGCGTAACAGCAAGTGCATCTATTTGATGTCATCTTACCAAGGTCTTCTCTTTGTGTCTTTTTATGACATGTAAATTAAAATCCCTCCATCAGGGTGATCTATGCAATTCTTACTTACCTCAGCTGTTTGCAACACAGAATCGTGTCTCCTGTGCTTCATTTGATGTCATTTTTACGAAGGCATATCTTAATTTTCTGTGTTTCTTTTCGAAGTGTAATTTAGGACACCTTAACAGGGTGTACCATTGTGTTCTTTCCAAAAGCTTCAGAATTCAAGAGCTTCCAACCTCCTGCTTCAATACGGTTATTGATTCAGTGTCAACAACTTATCTTATCCCAATAGCCCGAATGCCCGTTAACAGCTTTAGATTGTTGAGGTTTCCAGATTTCCAGACCTAGTTTGTCCTGTTTTAATAAGGCTAGAATTTTTTCATAGAATGGTGTCTTTTCTGGACTAGGTTTATTGCTTCACATAGTAACCCAATAAACACACTCTTAGAAACAGAACCCCGAGAGAGAGAGAGAGAGAGACTGGGGGAGAGAGAGAGAGAGATTGGGGGAGAGAGAGAGAGAGGAGAGAGAGAGAGAGAGGAGAGAGAGACTGGGGGAGAGAGAGAGAGAGAGAGAGAGAGAGAGACTGGGGGGAGAGAGAGAGAGAGAGAGAGACTGGGGGAGAGAGAGACTGGGGGAGAGAGAGAGAGAGATTGGGGGAGAGAGAGAGAGAGAGAGAGAGAGAGAGAGAGAGAGAGACTGGGGGAGAGAGAGAGAGAGAGACGGGGGGGAGAGAGAGACTGGGGGAGAGAGAGAGAGAGATTGGGGGGAGAGAGAGAGAGAGAGAGAGACTGGGGGAGAGAGAGAGAGAGAGAGAGAGAGAGACTGGGGGGGAGAGAGAGAGAGACTGGGGGAGAGAGAGAGAGACTGGGGGGAGAGAGAGAGAGAGAGACTGGGGGGAGAGAGAGAGAGAGAGAGACTGGGGAGAGAGAGAGATTGGGGGAGAGAGAGAGAGAGAGAGAGAGAGAGAGAGACTGGGGAGAGAGAGAGAGAGAGAGAGAGAGAGAGAGAGACTGGGGGGGAGAGAGAGAGAGACTGGGGGCGAGAGAGAGAGACTGGGGGAGAGAGAGAGAGAGAGACTGGGGGGGAGAGAGAGAGAGACTGGGGGGGAGAGAGAGACTGGGGGAGAGAGAGAGAGAGATTGGGGGGGAGAGAGAGAGAGACTGGGGGAGAGAGAGAGAGAGAGAGAGAGAGAGAGAGACTGGGGGGGGAGAGAGAGAGAGACTGGGGGAGAGAGAGAGAGAGCCTGGGGGAGAGAGAGAGAGAGAGACCTGGGGGGGATGAGAGAGACGGAGAGACTGGGGCGAGAGAGAGAGAGAGAGAGAGAGAGACCTGGGGGAGAGAGAGAGTGAGAGACTGGGGGGGGGGAGAGAGAGAGAGAGACTGGGGGAGAGAGAGAGTGAGAGAGACTGGGGAGAGAGAGAGACGATGGAAGCCGAACCTCAACAAATCATCAATACACCGAATGTTGGAGTTGCTGGAGAATGCAGTCCTGCCCCATCCAGTAGTGAATGGTGGTGGACAATTAAACAACTGATGGGGAGGAGGAGGCCTCCATAAACATCTCCATCCTCAATGATGGTGGAGCCCAGCATGTGAGTGCCAAAAGACAAGGTTGAAGCGTTCGAACCATCTTCAGCCAGAAGTGCCGAGCGGATGATCCACATCGGCCTCCTCCTGAGGTCCCCACCATCACAGAAGGCCAGTCTTCAGCCAATTCGATTCACTCCACGTGATATCAAGAAATGGATAGCGCACTGGATACAGCAAAGGCTATGGGCCCTGACAATATCCCGGCTTGTGCTCCAGAACTAGCCGCGCCTCTCGCCAAGCTGTTCCAGTACAGACGACAACACTGGCATCTACCCAACTATGTGAAAATTGCCCAGGTGTGTCCTGTCACAAAAAGCAGAACAAATCCAATCGGCAATTACTGCCCATCAGTCTACTGTCAATCATCAGCAAAGTGATTGGAAGGTGTTGTCAAACAGTGCGATCAAGTGACACTTACTCACTAATAACCTGCTCACTGATGCTCAGTTTGGGTTCCAGACCTCATTACAGCCTTGGTCCAAACATGGACAAAAGAGGTGAATCCAGAGGTGAGGGGAGAGTGACTGCCCTTGACATCAAGGCAGCATTTGACCAAGTGTGGCACCAAGGAGCCCTAGTAAAATTGAAGTCAATGGGAATCAGGAGCAAGACTCTCTACTGGCTGGAGGTCATACCTAGAACAAAGGAAGATGGTTGTAGTTGTTAGAGACCAATCATCACAGACCCAGGACATCGCTGCCAGGAGTTCCTCAAGGTAGTGTCCTGGGCCCAACCTTCTTCAGCTGCTTCATTAATGACCTTCTCTCATCATATGGTCAGAAGTGAATCTGTTCGCTGATGATTGGACAGAGTTCAGTTCCATTTGCAACTCCTCAGACAATGAAGCAGTCCGTGCCCGCATGCAGCAAGACCTGGACAACAGTCAATCTTGGGTTAATTAGTGGCAATTAACATTCGTGCCACACAAGTGCCAGGCAATGACTATCTCCAGCAAGAGAGTGTCTAACCACTGCCCCTTGACCATTCAACGACATTATCATCACTGAATCCCCCACCATCAACATCCTGGGGTCACCATTGACCAGAAACTTAATTGAACCAGCCACATAAATACTGTGGCTACAAGAGCAGGTCAGAGGCTGGGTATCGGCGGCGAGTGTCTCACCTCCTGACTCCCCAAAGCCTTTCCACCATCTACAAGGCACAAGTCAGGAGTGTGATGAATACTCTCCACTTGCCTGGATGAGTGCAGCTCCAACAACACTCAAGAAGCTCAAAACCATCCAGGACAAAACCGCCTGCTTGATTGGCACCCCATCCACCACCTTAAACATTCACTCCCTCCACCACCGGTGTACCGTGGGTGCAGTGTGTACCATCTACAAGATACACTGCAGCAACTTGCAAGTCTTCTTCGACAGCACCTCCCAAACCCACGATCTCTACTGGCTAGAAGGACAGGGCAGCAGCCGCATTGGAACGCCATCACCTCAAGTTCCCCTCCAAGTCACATACCATCCTGACTTGGAAATATATTGCCATTCCTTCATCGTCGCTGGGTCAAAATCCTGGAACTCCAAATCTAGCAGCACTTGTGGGAGCAACTTCACCACACGGACTGCAGCAGTTCAAGATGGCAGCTCACCAGCACCTTCTCAAGGGCAGCTAGGGATGGGCAATAAATGCTGGCCATTCCTGGTCTAAACCTATGCCTTTTATCACACTTTTCTGTCACTTTTTCTATTGTCATTTCCTATGCCCTCATTTATAATGGGAACTGTCTATGTAAACATCAGAGTGTAATTACACCCTCCCACCTGTGATGGCGCTGTAATGTGTCAGTGTTTCATCTCCACTGCTCAGCCTGTACGACAAAGAAACTCCCTCACTCCAACCAACTCTACCTCCCGGCTTCCCACATCACGGTCAGTTTTGCTTTTTAACGATAAATGACAGAAGGTATGACTTTAAAATACATACTCTGGTCTAATTATCCGCCGCCCTCTAACCCTCCGTCATCCGGAAACCAAACTTGGTCTTCACTTGCCAAGTGCATTCCGCCGGACACTGAAGAGTATTATATTAAATATTAAAGTCCACACTTCCTGTCCCAAAGCTTAACTTCCTGTCAATATTTGTAATGGGTATTCTCTCTCTGCCTCTGTCAACAATGGCCACTCTCTAATATATTTTGTCTATCCCACATCAGGCCCCCCCGACTCCCCACCCCCAGTCAGAATGGTTCACCTGCTCTTTATTCACGGGACTCCCTATTGTGCCTCTTTACCTTCTAACCATTTAAAATATTCCCACCAGCTCTGTAACCCCAGTTGTGCCTCTTTGTTCTGTTTTAAATTCCCTCCTGCCTTTTAACTACTTCCACCACCATCACCCCCCACCACCCCAATTACACCGCCACGGGAGGTTTCAGAATCACAGAATCACAGAATCTACAGTGCAGATAGAGGCCATTTCGGCCCATCGAG
Organism: Somniosus microcephalus; assembly: GCF_052327205.1. NCBI lineage: Eukaryota > Metazoa > Chordata > Chondrichthyes > Squaliformes > Somniosidae > Somniosus > Somniosus microcephalus. Next base: position 8,905,572 of record NC_141015.1, read on the forward strand.
CCTGCACCGACACATATCCCACCCTATCCCCGTACCCCACGTATTTAATCCCTAACACTAAGGGTCAATTTATCATAGCCAAATCAACCTAACCTGCACATCTTTGGACTGTGGGAGGAAACCGGAGCACCCGGAGGAAACCCACGCAGACACAGGGAGAATGTGCAACTCCACACAGACAGTCGCCCGAGGCCAGATTTTGAACCCGGGGTCCCTGGTGCTGTGAGGCACAGTGCTAACCACTATGCCACCGTGCCCCCCCCTAATTTACTAATTTTAAAGGAAAATCTCAGTGGCATTCATTAAGTCATTATTATATTGAAGTAGATGCAACAAAAGCAGATAAAACTGCTCCACCAGGATGAAGAATATCTTCACTTTGCCTTCAGTTCAGTGTACACAACAAGGTCTGGGGGCCAAGGCTGGTGCAGTGACATTCCGAACTGTGCTTTCACCTCTGGGACCTGGGTTTGTATCCAGCCCAGACTGTCAATGGAAGCCTCCTCTCTCTGTCAGCTCTCAGAATGATGGAATCAGTCAAACAATCTTGCATTTTTAGCCCAGCTTTCATGACCTCAGGAGTCAATGTGGTTGACTCTTAACTGCCTCTGAAATGGCCGAGCAAGCCACTGAGTTATATAAGGCAGCTCACCACCACCTTCTCGAGGGCAATTAGGGATGGGCAATAAATGCTGGCCTTGCCAGTGACGCCCACATCCCGTGAATTAATAAAAAAAGATGTCCCAAAGGGCTCAATAAGGAAGTACTTTTGAAGTGTAGGGAAACAGCCAATCAGTGCAACAGAAGCAGTGATGTAAATAACCAATTCCTCTTTACAGTCAATGAAGTACTTTTGAGTGTAGTCATTGTTGTAATGTAGGAAATGCAGCAGCCAATTAGTGCACAGGCAAGATCCCACAAACCAGCAATGTGATAATGACCAGATATCTATTTTTCTGATGTTGGTTGAGAGAGAATATTGGCCAGGAAACCACAGGCTACAACAATGTCTAACCAGAACCTTGACGGTGTGACCCAGTTGCTAAAGAAAAAAAAACTGTTCAAAATTTGACGTAAATTGGCCGTCCCACAGAGGGTACAGGATTGGTGCGGGAAATGGAGCAATGAGACACACGTTCACTCTGTGAGGTTATGGCAGAGAGGCACGGTGGGGCGGTTGTACTATCTGACTCACATATTGGTGTGTGATGTGACAGAGTGTGTGCTAACAGGACACAGCAGCCAGAACTAGTGTTTCATTTCCCTGCTATTCAAGAAGCAAACTTGATCTGATTCACACCACATGAACCAGAAGAAATAAATTTAGCTTTTATTTTATTTTATCTGTTCTTTAGGTCGCGAGTTTTTTGTTGGACCTCGGCCTTCAGGCGTCTATAGAGCTGCTTTCTTGCTCTTGAGTTCTGTTGCTGTTTCCAGATCAAGAATGCCTTGCGCTTGCGGCTTATTAGCTCCTGGATCTCCTGGTCATTCTCGTCGAACCAGTCTTGGTGTTTCCTGGTCGAGTGACCGAGCGTCTCTTCACAGGTGCTGATTATGGAGGCCTTGAGTGCAGACCAGGCACTGTGGACACTCTGTGTCTCTGCATCACTGGGAGTTGTCAGGTTGTTTGTGAGGCGCAGGCTGAACAGGGCTTTCTTAGCGGGGTCTTTGCGTGCTCCAGCGTTGATTTTCCTGCGGCATTGCTTCTGTTGCCACCGCTGTTTTGGGGCTACGTTGATGGAGATGACAGAGCAGATTAGGCGGTGGTCGTCAGCTCCTGTCATGGCGCGGGTGATGCGGACATCCTTGTGGTCCCTCGCTCGGACGTTGATGTAGTCCAGCAGATACCAGTGCTTGGAGCGAGGGTGTTGCCATGAAGCCTTGTACATGTCTCTCTGACAGAACAAGGTGTTGGTTATGACAAGGCCATGTTCTAAGCATTTCGTCAGGAGGAGGGTACCATTGGAGTTGGCTTTCCCTACTCCCTCTCTGCTGATCACACCTCTCCAGAGGTCTGTGTTCTTTCCAACTCTGGCATTGAAGTCGCCAAGGATGATCAGCTTGTCACCCGTTGGGACTCGGGACAGGGATTGTTCGAGGCTGGAGTAGAATTCCTCTTTGGTCTCCCCTGTGGCTTCCAGTGTTGGGGCGTACGCACTGATGACGGTAGCGCACTGGTTCCTGGCTAGGGTGAGCCGTAGAGTCATGAGGCACTCGTTTATTCCACAAGGGGAGTCTCTGAGACGTTCAACCAGCTCATTTTTTATGGCAAAGCCGACCCCATGGAGGCAGCGTTCTTCTTCAGGTTAGCCTTTCCACCTTGCTCCTTGAGCTGGCCTTCCCCTGCCCGCCTGGTCTCGCTTAGGGCGACGATGTCTATGTCGAAACGTCTGAGCTCCCAGGCAACGAAAGCAGTATGGTGGGTGAAGAAAGTGCAGGAGATCCAGCAGCTAGCTGACAACCATGACGTGCGTGAATTCTTTAGTGCAGTGAAGACCAGCTACGGCCCAAGCACCCAAGGTCCTACCCCACTGCGGGCCAAGAATGGAGAGGTACTCATCAAGGACAGAGAGGCAGTCGGTGCCCGCTGGAAGGAGCACTTCGAAGATTTCCTTAACCGAGACTCTGTCTTCGACGCGAGTGTCCTCAACTCCATCCCGCAGCATGCTACCCGCCACCACCTCAGCACAACCCCAGCCCGGCATGAGGTTGAAAAGGCCATCCGACAACTGAAGAACAACAAGGCCTCAGGAGCAGATGGAATCCCTGCCAAGGCACTAAAACATGGCGGAGAAGCACTATTGGCGCGAATACATGAACTCATTTCTCTTATTTGCCAGGGGATCTCAGAGACGCAGTGATTGTGACCATCTTCAAGAAAGGTGACAAGTCCGATTGCGGTAATTACAGAGGAGTCTCCCTGCTGTCTGCCACAGGGAAAGTCATCGCAAGAATCCTCCTCAATCGCCTTCTCCCAGTGGCTGAAGAGCTCCTCCCAGAGTCGCAATGCAGATTCTGCCCACTAAGGGGCACAACGGACATGATCTTCACCACGCGTCAACTACAAGAGAAATGCAGGGAACAGCACCAACCACTGTACGTGGCCTTCTTTGACCTCACAAAGGCCTTCAACACTGTCAACCATGAGGGATTATGGAGTGTTTTCCTCAAATTCGGCTGCCCTCAAAAGTTTGTCACCATCCTCCGCCTGCTTCACGACGAGATGCAAGCTGTGATCCTGACCAACGGATCCACCACAGACCTAATTCACGTACGGACTGTGGTCAAGAAAGGCTGTGTCATCGCACCAATGCTCTTCTCGATCTTCCTGGCTGCAATGCTCCATCTCACCCTCAGTAAGCTCCCCGCTGGAGTGGAGCTAATCTACAGATCAAACGAGAAACTGTTCAACCTCTGTCATCTCCAGTCCAGATCCAAAGTTGTCCCATCCTCTGTCATCGAATTACAGTATGCAGACGATGCTTGTGTTTGCGCACACTCCGAGGCTGAACTCCAAACCATCGTCAACACCTTCACTGAAGCTTACAAGAGGATGGGCCTTACACTAAACATCCATAAGACAAAGGTCCTCTACCAACCTGCCCCCGCCACACAGTACTGCTCCCCGATTATCAAAATCCACGACGAAGCCTTGGACAACGTGGACCACTTTCCAAACCTCGGGAGCATACTGTCAACAAGGGCAGACGTCGATGACTAAGTCCAACACCGCCTTCAGTGTGCCAATGTAGCCTTCGGTTGCCTGAGGAAGAAAGTGTTTGAAGACCAAGACCTCAAACCAAGCACCAAGCTCATGGTCTACAGAGCAGTGGTGATACACGCCCTGCTGTATGCTTCAGAGACATGAACCACGTACAGCAGGCACCTCAAAGCACTGGAGAGGTACCACCAATGCTGCCACCGCAAGATCCTGCAAATCCATTGGCAGGATAGGCGCACCAACATCAGTGTTCTCGCTCAGGCCAACATCCCCAGCATCGAAGCTTTGACCACGCTCGATGAGCTCCGATGGACGGGCCACATCGTCCACATGCCCGATACGAGACTTCCAAAACAAGCGTTCTACTCGGAGCACCGACACGGCAAGAGAGCCCCAGATGGGCAGAGGAAACGCTTCAAGGTCACCCTCAAAGCCTCCTTGAAAAAGTGTAACAAGTGGAAGAAAACTGGAATTGGAAAACAAAAACGTAGAAAGTAAATTGGAAGGACAGAGGAATCAAGGGCTAGATAGTAGTCAACAAGGAGGTTTGCCTGTACTAAATGGTTTGTACTTCAATGCAAGGAGTATAGCGAACAAGGCAGATGAGCGGAGGGCACAGGTAGATACTTGGGACTATGATATTACAGCTATTACAGAGACGTGGCTGAAAGAGGGGCAGGTATAGCAGCTCAACATTCCTGGTTACAGGATTTTCAGATGGGATAGAGAGGGATGTAAAAGGGGAGGGGGGGTCGTGGTATTGATTAAAGAAACGATTACAGGAAACTTTCGATTAACCGGCCCCTAAATAACCGGAACGCTCTATCCACCGGCAAAATTCAGGAGTCGGTTCCGTTAACTTTTATTACTTTTATTACCTTTTTAAACTCCATTTGTTGCTGTGCAAGGGTGTAGCTGCAGCTGTTGCTAAGCTACAGAGACGCTTGCAACTTGTGCCGATTGTTCTGAAGCAGGGTTTGTTGCTTTATACGGAGCTCTCAGCTCCGTATCTTTTACTATAGCGTTCGGTTATCCGGAATTGTTGATGAACCGGCACCACATCGGTCCCGTCCGTGCCGGATACCAGAAAGTTTCCTGTACAACTGTGAGGAGGGAAGATATGTTGGAGGGATCATCAAACGAGGCCATATGGGTCGAATTGAAAAACAAAAAAGGAGCGATCACACTGCTGGGAGTGTACTAGAGACCCCCAAACAGTGAGAGGGAGATAGAAGAACAAATATGTGGACAAATTTCTGAGAAGTGCAAAACTATAGGGCAGTAATAGTAAGGGATTTCAACTACCCCAATATTAACTGGGATAAAATTAGTGTGAAGGGTATAGAGGGTGTGGAATTCCTAAAATGCATCCAGGAGAACTTTTTTAGCCAGTATGTAGCCAGCCCAACAAGGGAGGGGACAGTTCTGGACTTAGTTTTAGGGAATGAAGCTGGGCAGGTAGGAGGCGTATCAGTGGGGGAGCATTTTGGTGCTAGTGACCATAATTCTGTTAGATTTAAGGTAATTATAGAAAAGGACAAGGATAGACCAGGAATAAAAATTCTAAATTGGGGAAACCAAATTTTGCTAAGCTCAGAGGGGATTTAGCCATAGTGGACTGGAAACAGCTACTTGAAGGTAAATCAGTGTCAGAGCAGTGAGAGGCATTCAAGGAGGAGATCCGGAGGGTTCGGACCAAATATGTGCCCTTAAAGAAAAAAGGTGGGACTAACAAATCTAGAGCCCCCTGGATGTCTAGGGCCATACAGGGTAGGATAAAGAAAAAAAGGGAGGCGTATGACAGATACCGAGGGCTAAATACTGCTAAATCTTTAGAGGAGTACAGAAAGTGCAGGGGTGCAATTAAAAAGGATATTAGGAAAGCAAAGAGAGAGCATGAAAAATTCTTGGCAAGGAAAATTAAGGAAAACCCAAAGATGTTTTATAAATATATTAAGAGTAAGAGGATAACTAAACAAAGGGTAGGGCCTAGTAGAGATCATGAGGGTAATCTGTGTGTGGAGGCGGGAGACGTCGGTAGGGTTCTTAATACTTTGCATCTGTTTTCACAAAGGATTGGGGTGCAGCAGACATTGCTATCAGGGAGGAGTGTGAAATATTAGATGAAATAAACATAGTGAGAGAGGAAGTATTAAGGGGTTTAGCAGCTTTAAAAGTGGATAAATCCCCAGGCCCGGATGAAATGTATCCCAGGCTTTTAAGCAAAGCAAAAGAGGAAATAGCAGAGGCCCTGACCATCATTTTCCAATCCTCTCTGGCTTCAGGTGTGGTGCCGGAGGACTGGAGGACTGCTAATGTGGTACCCTTGTTTAAAAAGGGAGAAAAGGATAGACCGAGTAATTACAGGCCAGTCAGCCTAACCTCGGTGGTGGGAAAATTATTGGAAAGAATTCTGAAGGACAGGATAAATCTTCATTTAGAAAGACACAGATTAATCAAGGATAGTCAGCACGGATTTGGTATGGGAAGGTCGTGCCTGACAAACTTGATTGAATTTTTTGGATTCAAAACTGGCTCGGAGACAGGAAGCAGAGGGTAATGGTTGATGGGTGTTTCTGTGACTGGAAGGCTGTTTCCAGTGGGGTTCTGCAGGGCTCAGTACTAGGTCTCTTGCTTTTTGTGGTATATATCAATGATCTAGACTTGAATATAGGGGGTATTATTAAGAAGTTTGCAGATGATACTAAAATCGGCTGTGTGGTTGATACTGAAGAAGGAAGCTGTAGACTGTAGGAAGATATCAATAAGTTGGTCAGGTGGGCAGAACAGTGGCAAATGGAATTCAATCCGGAGAAGTGTGAAGTAATGCATTTGGGGAGGGCTAACAAGGAAAGGGAATACACATTAAATGGTAGGACACTGAGTAGTGTAGAGGAACAAAGGGACCTTGGAGTGCATGTCCACAGATCCCTGAAGGTCGCAGGCCAAGTAGATAAGGTGGTTAAGAAGGCATAAGGAATGCTTGCCTTTATTAGCCGTGGCATAGAATACAAGAGCAGGGGGGTTATGTTTCAACAGTATAAAACACTAGTTAGGCCTCAGCTAGAGTACTGCGTGCAGTTCTGGTCACCACATTACAGGAAAGATGTGATTGCACTAGAGAGGGTACAGAGGAGATTTACAAGGATGTTGCCGGGAGTAGAGAATCTTAGCTATGAGGAAAGACTGGATAGGCTGGGTCTGTTTTCCTTGGAACAGAGGAGGCTGAGAGGAGACCTTATTGAGGTGTATAAAATTATGAGGGGCATAGATAAAGTGGATAGAAAGGACCTATTTCCCTTAGCAGAGGGGTCAAAAACCAGGGGGCATAGATTTAAAGTAATTGGTGGAAGGTTTAGTGAGGATTTATGGGGAAATTTCTTCACCCAGAGGGTTGTGGGGGTCTGGAACTCACTGCCTGAAAGGGTGGTAGAGGCAGAAACCCTAACCACATTTAAAAAGTACTTGGATGTGCCCTTGGGATGCTGTAACCTGCAGGGCTACGGACCAAGAGCTGGGAAGTGGGATTAGGCTGGATAGCTCTTTGTTGGCCGGCGCGGACACGATGGGCCGAAATGGCCTCCTTCCGTGCTGTAACTTTCTATGATTCTATGATCCCCACTGACACCTGGGAATCCCTGGCCCAAGACCGCACAAAGTGGAGGAGAAGCATTCGGGAAGGAGCCGAACACCCCGAGTCTCTTCGCCGGGAGCAAGCGGAAGCCAAGTGGAAACAGCGGAAGGAGCGCACGTCAACCCAAGCACCCCACCCACCCGTCCCTTCAACCACTGTCTGCCCCCCCCCACCGTGACAGAGACTGTAGGTCCCGCATTGGACTCATCAGTCACCTGAGAACTCATTTTTACTGTGGAAGCGAGTCATCCTCGGTTCCGAGGGACTACCTAAGAAGAAGAAGATGTTTTATGAGCTTGTAATATATTATATAAAATTACTATTGAAAGTGTTGTACTATGATACAGAAGGGTGAGAAGCAACAATTTTCAAGTTTATTAAAGAAACATCACTCCAAAAGTTGCATCGTTGAAGCTCACACTGCCCGGTGAAATGGTTCATGGAGATTATCTTCCTTCTTGTTATATCGGAAGTTGTTGGGGTGATTTTCGTCTCACTAACTGCTCCCCTTGTGATTCAATACCAGGCGGTAGTCAGACCAGAATGAAGTGAGAGTTCACCGTGGCAACTTACCGAGCTCCGTCATACATTCCCGCCTCGCCGCATTAAAGGGAGTAGCTGAGGGAATTCGAGATGCTCTCGTCACGATCTTCCAAACTCTCTCGCTCTAGGAATTGTCCCCTTGGATTGGAAATTTTCCAATGTCACTCCATTATTTAAGAAGTGTAGGAGAAATAAACTAGGAAATTATATGCCTATTAGTCGAACGTCTTTTGTGGGGAAGTTTCTAGAATCTGTTATTAGGGACAGAGCGACTGAGCAATTGGACAAATATGAGCTGATCAGAGAGCCAACATGGATTTGTAAAGGGTAAGTCATGTCTAACGAACTGAGTTAAATTTTTTGAGGAGGTCACTAACGTGGTAGATAAGAGAGTGTCTATGGATGTTATTTATATGGATTTCCAGAAGGCATTTGATAAGGTTTCCACATAAGAGACTGTTAACAAAAATGAGTGTGCATGGAAATTGGGGGGAACCTTTTGACATGGGTTGGGATTTGATTAGGAGATAGGTGACAGGGAGTAGGGATAACGGGTATTTACTCCAAATGGCAGGGTGTGACGAGTGGTGTCCCCCAGGGATCTGTACTGGGGGCTCAGCTCTTGTGGCAGGGTAAATCTGTGATAGATGGAGTTCGATGTGGGGAAGTGTGAGGGCATCTACTCTGGACCTAAGGAAGATCGATCAGAGTATTTTCTAAATGGCGAGAAGCTGGGAACTGTGGAGGAGCAGAGATTCGGGGGTCTAAGTAAAGAAATCACTAAAAGCTAGTGGACAAATACAAAAAATAATTAAAAAGGCTAATGGAATGTTGGCCTTTATCTCGGAGGCTGGAATACAAAGGGGTGAAGTTATGTTGCCGCTGCACAGAGCTCTGGTTAGACCCCACCTGGACACTGGGTTCAGTTCTGGGCCCCGCACCTCAGGCAGGATATATTGGCCTCGGAGGGGGTGCAGCGCAGATTCACCAGAATGATCCCGGGGCTAAAAGGGTTAAATTATGAGGACAGGTTGCCCAGACTGGGCTTGTATTCCCTCGAGTTTAGAAGATTAAGGGGTGATCTAATCGAGGTGTTTAAGGTAATTGAAGGATTCGATAGGGTAGATAGAGAAACTATTTCCTCTGGTGGGGGGGGGAGTCCAGGACAAGGGACAGAACCTTAAAATTAGAGCCAGGTCGTTCAGAGGTGATGTCAGGAAGCACTTCTTCACACAAAGGGTAATGGAAATCTGGAACTCTCTCCCCCAAATAGCTGTTGAGGCTGGAGGTCAGTTGTAAATTTCAAAACTGAGATTGATAGATTTTTGTTAGGTAAGGATTACAGAACCAAGGCGGGTAGATGGGGTTAAGACTCAGATCAGCCATGATCAGGCTCGATGGGCTGAATGGCCTCCTCAGGTTCGTGTGTGAAAATCTTGGTCAAATGACCCAGTTACGACTCCGCAGTTTTCATCTCTGCCGCCTGCTCCTGCCCACTAACCGTGTACGTGTCGGGAGGTGGTCATTTCCGAAGGTGAGTAAAGGACTCGCCAGCTGCTACAGAGGAAGCGGATGGGCTTCTGGGCAAGTCACGTGGATTCAGATTCAGTGCTGCTGTCGACTCTGCACCGCTCGCCCACCACTCCACCCTATTCCATTCCATTCCCGACACTTCTACCCCTTCCCGTTAAGGTGCAGCTCCGGGCCCTTCACATTCGACCGCACGCCCGAAATCCCCAGTACAGCTGCCTGTTGGGGAGCGCCTCATGCTGACCCCTGTTGGGGAGCCCCTCACGCTGACCTCTGTTGGGGAACGCCCCTGACGCTGACCCCTGTTGGGGAGCTCACCTCACGCTAACCCCTGTTGGGGAGCCCCTCACACTGACCCCTGTTGGGGAGCTCACCTCACACTGACCCCTGTTGGGGAGCTCACCTCACGCTGACCCCTGTTGGGGAGCTCACCTCACGCTGACCCCTGTTGGAGAGCGCCTCACACTGACCCCTGTTGGGGAGCCCCTCACGCTGACCCCTGTTGGGGAGCGCCTGACGCTGACCCCTGTTGGGGAGCGCCTGACGCTGACCCCTGTTGGGGAGCCCCTCACGCTGACCCCTGTTGGGGTGAGCCCCTCACGCTGACCCCTGTTGGGGAACGCCTCACGCCGACCCCTGTTGGGGAGCCCCTCACGCTGACCCCTGTTGGGGAGTGCCTGACGCTGACCCCTGTTGGGGAGCCTCGCACGCTGACCCCTGTTGGGGCGAGCCCCTCACGCTGACCCCTGTTGGGGAACGCCTCACGCTGACCCCTGTTGGGGAGCGCCTCATGCTGACCCCTGTTGGGGAGCTCACCTCACGCTGACCCCTGTTGGGGAGCGCCTCACGCTGACCCCTGTTGGGGAGCGCCTCACGCTGACCCCTGTTGGGGAGCTCACCTCACGCTGACCCCTGTTGGGGAACGCCTCACGCTGACCCCTGTTGGGGAGCGCCTCACGCTGACCCCTGTTGGGGAGCGCCTCACGCTGACCCCTGTTAGTAACGCCTCACGCTGACCCCTGTTGGGGAACGCCTCACGCTGACCCCTGTTGGAGCGCGCCTCACGCTGACCCCTGTTGGGGAGCGCCTCACGCTGACCCCTGTTAGTAACGCCTCACGCTGACCCCTGTTGGGGAACGCCTCACGCTGACCCCTGTTGGGGAGCGCCTCACGCTGACCCCTGTTGGGGAGCGCCTCACGCTGACCCCTGTTAGTAACGCCTCACGCTGACCCCTGTTGGGGAACGCCTCACGCTGACCCCTGTTGGAGCGCGCCTCACGCTGACCCCTGTTGGGGAGCTCACCTCACGCTGACCTCTCCGGGTAGCCGCCCCGTACACTGCCTGCCCCAATAATGTTCAATATAAAGAATCGTTTCCGATAACTCGCCGCCGATGGAGAATAAAATCATGCAACTCGATTAGCTCATATAATTATAAACCTCAGCATCATTTTTGTAACTGGGGCATTTTATGCCCTGTTTATAATCAAAAATCAAACGTTTACAATTAGCAGAACAACTTTTTCCACAGAGAATGGTGGAAATCTGGAGCTCTCTCCCCAAAAGGCCGTGGATGCTGCGGGACAATTGGAGCTTCAAGACTGGGATTAATAGAGTTTTGTTGGGTAAAGGCATCAAAGGATATGGAACCAAGGCGGGTAGATGGAGTTGAGGTTCCGATCAGCCAGGATCTAATTGAATAGTGGAGCAGGCCCGAGTGGCTGAATGGCCTCCTCCTGTTCCGCGTTCCTATGTTCCTTATCAGGCAACTGGCCCCAATCTGTTCGAAGAAGCATGTCTTTGTTGACTAGGTGGCAAGGGATTGCTACTTTTTAAATGTACACTAATGTGCTAGTATCTTCCCAGCCCTGCAACATCTACCAGTGAGGACAAGGGCAGCACTATCATGGGAACACCATCAGCTCCAAGTTCCGCTCCAAGTCATGCATCATCCTGACTTGGAAGTATATCGTCGATCCTTCATCGTCGCTGGGGTCAAAATCCTGGAACTCCCTCCCTAACAGCACTGTGGGAGTACCTTCACCACACGGACTGCAGCAGTTCAAGGCGGCGGCTCACCACCACCTTCTCAAGGGCAACTAGGGATGGGCAATAAATGCCGGCCTTGCCAGCGACGCCCACATCCCAAAACTAAAACAAAAACTTAAAAAGTTATAAAACACCAGGCAAATTGAAACAACCAGGCCCAGATTTTCCTCATCAGTGCCCAGGCAAAACTGCCGTGATTTTCCTCCACTAATGAGGGTGAGGCACTCCCGGCAGCTGAGATGAGGAGGAACATCTAGACCCAGTGCATCAAAGCTCGACAGCATTGAAGCTTCACATCGTCGCATATGTTCACTATTGCTTTAAGCTGAAGGCAGTTCAAAGAATTCAAATCAATGATTTTTCACACAGTTTGCCGATTGCAAAAATATCAAGCAGGCAGCAGTGACCCTACACCAGGCCCACTGCCAGTCCTATTGTACCAGAGTGGGTCCCTCTCGCTGAGGGGCCTCCGGCTCTTACACTGCCACACTGTTGGGGATTCTGTCTGGAGACATGTAGTAATACGGGAGCTTCTTATTTTTATTGCGCTCTGCGATACACTGTGAAATTTCTTGAAGATGCACCCGGAAATTTTCCAGCGCTTCCTTGACGGGTTTCTCGATGAAGTGTTCATCTGGGTACATTCCAAGAAATAGCTGCAGAGATATAAATCATCGATCAATATTTATATAAATCGATCAATATTTAAATAGGAGAAACAATTGAAGGGATGGGGAAAGAGCGGGGAGTGGGACTGGATTGCTCTTCGAAAGGGCCGGCGCAGACTCGATGGGCCAAATGGCCTCCTTCTGTGCTGTACTGTTCTCCCCACCTGTGACAGAGACTGTAGATCCTGCATTGGACTCATCAGTCACCTGCAAACTCATTTTTGATGTGGAAGCAAGTTATCCTCAGCTCCGAGGGGCTGCCTAAGAGGAGACTATTCTGATTCTGTATAAATCTTCAATCAATATTTAAATATAATTTATAAAATTAATCAACATTTACATATCATTTATATAAATCATCGATCAATACTTAGGAGATGGGAGGGAGAGCGAGAGAGAGTGGGGGAGAGAGAGAGAGAGAGTGGGGGAGAAAGAGAGTGGAGGAGATAGAGAGAGAGTGGGGGAGAGAGAGTGGGGGAGAGAGAGAGAGAGAGAGAGAGAGTGGGGAGAGAGAGAGAGTGGGGGAGAGAGAGAGAGTGGGGGAGAGAGAGAGTGGGGGAGAGAGAGAGAGAGAGAGACTGGGGGAGAGAAAGAGAGAGACTGGGGGAGAGAAAGAGAGAGACTGGGGGAGAGAAAGAGAGAGACTGGGGGAGAGAAAGAGAGAGACTGGGGGAGAGAAAGAGAGAGACTGGGGGAGAGAGAGAGAGAGACTGGGGGAGAGAGAGAGACTGGGGGAGAGAGAGAGACTGGGGGAGAGAGAGAGACTGGGGGAGAGAGAGAGACTGGGGAGAGAGAGAGACTGGGGGAGAGAGAGAGACTGGGGGAGAGAGAGAGACTGGGGGAGAGAGAGAGACTGGGGGAGAGAGAGAGAGACTGGGGGAGAGAGAGAGAGACTGGGGAGAGAGAGAGACTGGGGGAGAGAGAGAGACTGGGGGAGAGAGAGAGAGACTGGGGGAGAGAGAGAGAGAGACTGGGGGAGAGAGAGAGAGAGACTGGGGGAGAGAAGAAAGGGAGGAGAGGGAGGGATGAGATGGAGGGCAAACTATTTGGACTGGAATGAGAGAGAGAAGGATTCTTAGTTTGATTTTTATTCTTGTATGTACCTATATCTGGTTTGGCCTGTGAAGGATAAGCCGTATAACCTATTTAGAAAAATACACTATCTTATAAAAGCATTCTGGTCTTATTGAAACAGGACAAGTTGTTGACCCTGAATAAATAACCTTATTGAAATAGAAGGTGCATGGCTCCGACAGGCTGACTTTTGGGAACAAAAACAATGGTCCATCCTGGTTAAGGTGTTTTAATTTAAACTTCGTAAAAATGGCACATAAGATAAGGAACATCTGCCCTTGTAAAGATGACATAAAATAACGGACACCTGCCCTTCACACCGTTTTATATGGTGAACTCAGAACACCTGGAGATGTGACAAGATTCTGAAATATTACAAGCTGATGTAGCAGTAAAGAATTGCAGAGGTCAGCAGAAAGACGAATAGGGATAATTAACTTGGGTCAGCAGAAACCTTAAAGGAAATACAACTGAAAAAGGGTATAAATATTGAAGTCTCAAATGGGATATCAGAGTTGGTTTAATCGGGCAAAGTGATTCTCGGCTACAGAGGCGGCTCTGTGGTCTTCAACTCTTTGTATCTCGGGGATCAAAGGTATTTGATATTGATGGAGATCCTGTATAGAAAACCTTAAGAACTGCAATACTGTCGTGAAGTTAAGGTTTAAAAGTAAGATTCTCTGTTAATAAGATCATATTTTTTCTCTTTTTAGAACTGTTAATGTTGCGATTGACTGATTCACCAACTGTAAATTGCATGTCAGTTCTTTTAATAAATCTCTATATATTTTTAGAATTGTCTCACATAAGTCTTCTGTATCAATAACTCGCGAACTCGATCTCTGTACACTCTTTGGTAAAGAGTTCCATAATTCTGAAGTTCTCCGAACCCTCAGTCCAGCTAAACTTATTAAAAGCACTATCTGGAGGACGGTAACATTCTCGGGCTGTTCCTTTCCTTTAGGGAGAGATAGCCCAGACCTTTAGACCCAATTAAGCGCCTTTCGGATTCGGCTACCTCAAACTTTAGTTGAAAGTGAACGTCTGAGAAATACGCCTGATCCGGGGTAGCCCCAAAGGGGTTAGGACTAGTAAATATCCTTTCAGGCTATGTATCTGATCGTCTATATCAGTAATTGGTCCTTATATGGCTACACAGATAAATATATACGAACGTGGACCTGAACATAGTTACTGGCTCCAGTCTCCCAGGTGAGGAAGCCAGGATTCCTCTTCCGATTGCTATCCAGTGACCAGAGGGGAACACACTTGGTGCGAGTTAGGGCACGGGGCAGCAGGGTTTTGGATGAGCTGATGGTTATGGAGAGTGTTGGAATAGTCGAGTCTGGAGGTGACAAAGGCCTGGATGAGGGTTTCAGCAACAGATGGACTGAGGCAGGGGCGGAGACTGAAAGTTGAATTTAAACGGTTTGCAGGTGGTCAGCCGACACGCAGTGTGGACCCCGGGCTGTGTAACACGGTGACCTCTTGCCTGGGGTGTGTTTTGAGTGGCTGGTTATTTGCTCTCTGTCCTACCTCATTGTCCTGGAACTGACTGAGTGCCCACACTGCGCCCAGGTGCCAGCACGACCGCCCTCTGTCGGGTAAACTCTCGATGATGTATTCCACATTCACAACCCCTTTCTCAGAGGGTGGGGGTCGCCGCATTGTTGGCGGAGAGTTCGGGATCCACGAGCACCAGTCATACTTTAATCAAAGAAAAAATACATTTACAATAAAGAATTCATGCCAACTTAAAAATGCTAAAATCCGATTGGTTTCTCCTCTTCTTTCCGGTGATGGGGACGTGATTCAGCCATTCCAAGTGGCTCCAATGAGTTCTTCATCATAGGAGGTGTTTATTTTATAATTGCAACTCCCCACCCTCCCTAACTCCGTGTGACAGTGTCTCTCTCCCTTTCAAACGCCCCAATTGATTTTGTTTCTATGGGGTGGGTTTTAACCGGTGGGTAAGGAGTTAAAATCCACCGGGCGACTTACCCCCGGATTCCGGCACTCCCGATTTTTACCGGCACTTCTGGACAGGTGGTTAAGACACCACCCAAAGCCAGCGAGGTCCTTCTTTACCTGTGCAGTTTGGGCTCCAGCTGCAGTTTAGACTCCAGGCCTGAGTCTCTGATTTCATGGGCTGTCTGAACAGGACTGGGGCATGAACAAGCTCTGAAAATGCTCCTCTGGGCACCCCCCTCCCCCGAGGAAAGTGTAGCCCTCCCCTGCTCCTCCCCCCACCCCTCATTCACCCGCCTCCCCTCCACCCACATGGGCTTCCCGATTTTCCCCGAGGCCGTCAGCAGCTGCGCCCACGCCCCCATTCCGGGCAGTGGACTGGCTGCGTGTTAATGAGGCTGGCAGTTAAATCGCCATGACCTCATACTGCCGCGAGTGGCCAGGAAACTGACCGACTGCCGACCGGAGATCCGCTGGGAGTTAAAAATCAACCTCCGAGTCTCCCTGGGGCAGTATGATCCACATCCTCACCACCCGAGCGAAGCAAAAGCCTGCAAATATACTGGAAATGTGAAGGAGCCCCACTACCCCCCCTCCCCCCCCGCTAACCCCCCCTCCCCCCACTGACCCCCACCCCCCACTGACCAGGCACTGACCCCCCCCACTGACCTCCTCCCCCCACTAACCAGGCACTGACCCCCTCCCCCCACTGACCCCCCCCCACTGACCTCCTCCCCCCACTGACCAGGCACTGACCCCCCCCCACTGACCCCCTCCCCCCACTGACCAGGCACTGACCCCCTCCCCCCACTGGCCCCCCTCCCCCCACTGACCAGGCACTGACCCCCTCCTCCCACTGACCAGGCACTGACCCCTCCCCACTGACCCCCTCCCCCCCACTGTCCCGGCACTGACTGACCTGCTGTGTGTTTCCCGTTTTCATTTTTTGTCCGGACATTTTTCCTGGATTCACCTTTAATGGCTTAGCTCAAATTCTCTGTCCCCTTGTTCTAGATTTCCCTATCAGAGGGAAGCATCGTCCCCCATCTACCCCCCACCCTCCTCATCTCCCAGGAACAGCAGCCTCATTAACCCAGTCTCTCATCGTAACTCAGTCCCTTCACCCTGGGCAATCGTTGCTGGATTTTGTCCAAAGCCAGTGTATCTTTCCGAAGGCCAGGGCCCAAACTCAACACAAAGGGGTGAATTTGGTCTTTAGGGCTGGCACGAAACGTGCGATAGTGAATCGGCAGCTCATTGTACAGACTACGGGTGGAAAATGAGTCATCGCCAAAGACCAATTTCACCCCCAACATTCCGGATGATTCCTGCCCAGTGCTCTGTACATCAGCTGCAGCACCTCCCTGTTTTACACTTTAAGCCTAGTTCTTCAACCTCATCCTTGGGCATGTCCCCAACTCCACTCGGTGCCAGTTTGTGTTCTGCATTGGAGGCGCTATCCAACGCACGGTGTGGTGCTTTACTGGTCTGTATGATTCTCAGTCACACACTGGGGGTGCATTTCCCCTCTGGGCCAGAGACCCCAAGCAGACTGTACAAAACTAGACACAGCACAACGAGGAAATCTATGAATTATGATTAGGTCGGTACCTGTCCGAAGTTGACTGAAGCATGTTGGGCAGAGGTGGTGAATATTATTATGGTCAGATACTCGATCAGCTTCTGAATTGTCTTGATGGTTTTGGGGAATCCTGTAATTAGGAGAGATAATTAATTTTTTAAGCACCAGAACTTTAACGATACTGAGCTCTTGGCCATGTGGTATTAGTGTTGGAACTGCAGATGCATTTTATAAAGATTCTTGGTCTGTTCTAACTGAGGATCCTTTCACAGAGATTTCACACACACAGGCTTACCCATATCTGTATCAGCATGCCATCATAGAATCATCGAAAGTTACAGCATGGAAGGAGGCCATTTCGGCCCATCGTGTCCGCGCCGGCCAACAAAGAGCTCTCCAGCCTAATCCCACTTCCCAGCTCTTGGTCCGTAGCCCTGCAGGTTAGAGCATCCCAAGTGCACATCCAAGTACTTTTTAAATGTGGTTAGGGTTCCTGCCTCTGCCACCCTTTCAGGCAGTGAGTTCCAGACCCCCACAACCCTCTGGGTGAAGAAATTTCCCCTCAAATCCCCTCTAAACCTTCCCCCAATTACTTTACATCTGTGCCCCCTGGTTTTTGACCCCTCTGCTAAGGGAAATAAGTCCTTTCTATCCACTTTATCTATGCCCCTCATAATTTTATACACCTCAATAAGGTCTCCCCTCAGCCTCCTCTGTTCCAAGGAAAACAGACCCAGCCTATCCAGTCTTTCCTCATAGCTAAGATTCTCTACTCCCGGCAACATCCTTGTAAATCTCCTCTGTACCCTCTCTAGTGCAATCACATCTTTCCTGTAATGTGGTGACCAGAACTGCACGCAGTACTCTAGCTGAGTCCTAACTAGTGTTTTATACAGTTGAAGCATAACCCCCCTGCTCTTGTATTCTATGCCACGGCTAATAAAGGCAATCATTCCGTATGCCTTCTTAACCACCTTATCTACTTGGCCTGCTACCTTCAGGGGCCTGTGGACATGCACTCCAAGGTCCCTTTGTTCCTCTACACTACTCAATGTCCTACCATTTAAGGTGTATTCCCTTTCCTTGTTAGCCCTCCCCAAATGCATTACCTCACACTTCTCCAGATTGAATTCCATTTGCCACTGTTCTACTCACCTGACCAATTTATTGATATCTTCCTGCAGTCTACAGCTTTCTTCTTCAGTATCAACCACACAGCCAATTTTAGTATCATCTGCAAACTTCTTAATCATACCCCCTATATTCAAGTCATTGATATATACCACAAAAAGCAAGGGACCTTGTACTGAGCCCTGCGGAACCCCACTGGAAACAGCCTTCCAGTCACAAAAACACCCATCAACCATTACCCTCTGCTACCTGCCTCCGAGCTAGCTTTGAATCCAACTTGACACTTTGCCTTGGATCCCATGGGCTTTTAACTTCATGAACAGTCTGCCATGTGGAACCTTATCAAAAGCCTTGCTAAAGTCCAAATACACTACATCAAACGCAATACCCTCATCTACCCTCCTTGTTACCTCCTCAAAAAATTCAATCAAGTTTGTCAGACATGACCTTCCCTCAATAAATCCATGCTGACTATCCTTGATTAATCTGTGTCTTTCTAAATGAAGATTTATCCTGTCCTTCAGAATTCTTTCCAATAATTTTCCCACCACCGAGGTTAGGCTGACTGGTCTGTAATTACTCGGTCTATCTTTTTCTTCCTTTTTAAACAAGGGTACCACATCAGCAGTCCTCCAGTCCTCCGGCACCACACCTGAAGCCAGCGAGGATTGGAAAATGATGGTCAGGGCCTCTGCTATTTCCTCTTTTGCTTCGCTTAACAGCCTGGGATACATTTCATCCGGGTCTGGGGATTTATCCACTTTTAAAGCTGCTAAACCCCTTAATACTTCCTCTCTCACTATGTTTATTTCGTCTAATATTTCACCCTCCTACCCCAATAGCAATGTCTGCTTCGCCCCTCTCCTTTGTGAAACAGACGCAAAGTATTCATTAAGAACCCTACCGACGTCTCCCGCCTCCACACACAGATTACCCTCATGATCTCTAATAGGCCCTACCCTTTCTTTAGTTATCCTCTTACTCTTAATATATTTATAAAACAACTTTGGGTTTTCCTTGATTTTACTTGCCACTAATTTTTCATGCTCTCTCTTTGCTTTCAATCCTTATAGACGGCAAGGGTGGAATAAAATAGTTGCACATAACAAGACTGATTGTACAAGGAGTGAGGAGAGAGGTTGGTTATAAATGCAGAGGTTATCAAGCATCGAACTCATCTCAAGACCCAACAGAATTCCACTGACGTTCTTCTCGTGTTTCATACAATGTTTGTGTGAATTTTGTGCTCAGGGTGAAGGATTTTGGTGCTGGTGAATATAAGGCTAGAATCTAAGCCAATGCAACACGCCATCCCAGAGTGTGAAAGGACAGTGTGTGACCCACTGTCCCAGAGTGTGAAAGGACAGTGTGTGACCCACTGTCCCAATGTCTGAAAGGACAGTGTGTGACCCACTGTCCCAGAGTGTGAAAGGACAGTGTGTGACCCCCTGTCCCAGAGTGTGAAAGGACAGTGTGTGACCCACTGTCCCAGAGTGTGAAAGGACAGTGTGTGACCCACTGTCCCAGAGTGTGAAAGGACAGTGTGTGACCCCCTGTCCCAGAGTGTGAAAGGACAGTGTGTGACCCCCTGTCCCAGAGTGTGAAAGGACAGCGTGTGACCCACTGTCCCAGAGTGTGAAAGGACAGTGTGTGACCCACTGTCCCAGAGTGTGAAAGGACAGTGTGTGACCCACTGTCCCAATGTCTGAAAGGACAGTGTGTGACCCACTGTCCCAGAGTGTGAAAGGACAGTGTGTGACCCCCTGTCCCAGAGTGTGAAAGGACAGTGTGTGACCCACTGTCCCAGAGTGTGAAAGGACAGTGTGTGACCCACTGTCCCAGAGTGTGAAAGGTTAGTGTGTGACCCCCTGTCCCAGAGTGTGAAAGGACAGTGTGTGACCCCCTGTCCCAGAGTGTGAAAGGACAGTGTGTGACCCACTGTCCCAGAGTGTGAAAGGACAGTGTGTGACCCACTGTCCCAGAGTGTGAAAGGACAGTGTGTGACCCACTGTCCCAATGTCTGAAAGGACAGTGTGTGACCCACTGTCCCAGAGTGTGAAAGGACAGTGTGTGACCCCCTGTCCCAGAGTGTGAAAGGACAGTGTGTGACCCACTGTCCCAGAGTGTGAAAGGACAGTGTGTGACCCCCTGTCCCAGAGTGTGAAAGGACAGTGTCTGACACGCTGTCCCAGAGTGTGAAAGGACAGTGTGTGACCCACTGTCCCAATGTCTGAAAGGACAGTGTGTGACCCACTGTCCCAGAGTGTGAAAGGACAGTGTGTGACCCACTGTCCCAGAGTGTGAAAGGACAGTGTGTGACCCACTGTCCCAATGTCTGAAAGGACAGTGTGTGACCCACTGTCCCAGAGTGTGAAAGGACAGTGTGTGACCCACTGTCCCAATGTCTGAAAGGACAGTGTGTGACCCACTGTCCCAGAGTGTGAAAGGACAGTGTGTGACCCACTGTTCCAGAGTGTGAAAGGACAGTGTCTGACCCACTGCCCCATAGTGTGAAAGGACAGTGTCTGACCCACTGTCCCAGTGTGTGAAAGGACAGTGTGTGACCCCCTGTCCCAGAGTGTGAAAGGACAGTGTGTGACCCACTGTCCCAGAGTGTGAAAGGACAGTGTCTGACCCACTGTCCCAGTGTGTGAAAGGACAGTGTGTGACCCGCTGTCCCAGAGTGTGAAAGGACAGTGTGTGACCCACTGTCCCAGTGTGTGAAAGGACAGTGTGTGACCCACTGTAGCAGAATGTGAAAGGACAGTGTGTAACCCACTGTCCCAGAGTGTGACCCACTGTCCCAGAGTGTGAAAGGACAGTGTGTGACCCACTGTCCCAGAGTGTGAAAGGACAGTGTGTGACCCACTGTCCCAGAGTGTGAAAGGACAGTGTGTGACCCCCTGTCCCAGAGTGTGAATGGACAGTGTGTGACCCACGGTCCCAGTGTGTGAAAGGACAGTGTGTGACCCACTGTAGCAGGGTGTGAAAGGACAGTGTGTGACCCCCTGTCCCAGAGTGTGAAAGGACAGTGTGCGACCCACTGTCCCAGAGTGTGAAAGGACAGTGTGTGACCCACTGTCCCAGAGTGTGAAAGGACAGTGTGTGACCCACTGTCCCAGTGTGTGAAAGGATAGTGTGTGACCCACTGTAGCAGAGTGTGAAAGGACAGTGTGCGACCCACTGTCCCAGAGTGTGAAAGGACAGTGTGCGACCCACTGTCCCAGAGTGTGAAAGGACAGTGTCTGACCCACTGTCCCAGAGTGTGAAAGGAGAGTGTGTGACCCACTGTCCCAGTGTGTGACCCACTGTCCCAGTGTGTGAAAGGACAGTGTGTGACCCACTGTCCCAGAGTGTGACCCACTGTCCCAGTGTGTGAAAGGACAGTGTGTGACCCACTGTCCCAGAGTGTGAAAGGACAGTGTGTGACCCACTGTAGCAGAGTGTGAAAGGACAGTGTCTGACTCATTGTCCCAGAGTGTGAAAGGACAGTGTCTGACCCACTGTCCCAGAGTGTGAAAGGACAGTGTCTGACCCACTGTCCCAGAGTGTGAAAGGACAGTGTGTGACCCACTGTCCCAGTGTGTGAAAGGACAGTGTGTGACCCCCTGTCCCAGAGTGTGAAAGGACAGTGTGTGACCCACTGTCCCAGTGTGTGAAAGGACAGTGTGTGACCCACTGTAGGAGAGTGCGAAAGGACAGTGCCTGACACACTGTCCCAGAGTGTGAAAGGACAGTGTGTGACCCACTGTCCCAGAGTGTGAAAGGACAGTGTGTGACCCCCTGTCCCAGAGTGTGAAAGGACAGTGTGTGACCCACTGTCCCAGAGTGTGAAAGGACAGTGTGTGACCCACTGTCCCAATGTCTGAAAGGACAGTGTGTGACCCACTGTCCCAGAGTGTGAAAGGACAGTGTCAGACCCACTGTCCCAGAGTGTGAAAGGGCAGTGTGTGACCCCCTGTCCCAGAGTGTGAAAGGACAGTGTGTGACCCACTGTCCCAGAGTGTGAAAGGACAGTGTGTGACCCACTGTCCCAGAGTGTGAAAGGACAGTGTGTGACCCCCTGTCCCAGAGTGTGAAAGGACAGTGTGTGACCCCCTGTCCCAGAGTGCGAAAGGACAGTGTGTGACCCACTGTCCCAGAGTGTGAAAGGACAGTGTGTGACCCACTGTCCCAATGTCTGAAAGGACAGTGTGTGACCCACTGTCCCAGAGTGTGAAAGGACAGTGTGTGACCCCCTGTCCCAGAGTGTGAAAGGACAGTGTGTGACCCACTGTCCCAGAGTGTGAAAGGACAGTGTGTGACCCACTGTCCCAGAGTGTGAAAGGACAGTGTGTGACCCCCTGTCCCAGAGTGTGAAAGGACAGTGTGTGACCCCCTGTCCCAGAGTGTGAAAGGACAGTGTCTGACACACTGTCCCAGAGTGTGAAAGGACAGTGTGTGACCCACTGTCCCAATGTCTGAAAGGACAGTGTGTGACCCACTGTCCCAGAGTGTGAAAGGACAGTGTGTGACCCACTGTCCCAGAGTGTGAAAGGACAGTGTGTGACCCACTGTCCCAATGTCTGAAAGGACAGTGTGTGACCCACTGTCCCAGAGTGTGAAAGGACAGTGTGTGACCCACTGTCCCAATGTCTGAAAGGACAGTGTGTGACCCACTGTCCCAGAGTGTGAAAGGACAGTGTGTGACCCACTGTTCCAGAGTGTGAAAGGACAGTGTCTGACCCACTGTCCCATAGTGTGAAAGGACAGTGTCTGACCCACTGTCCCAGTGTGTGAAAGGACAGTGTGTGACCCCCTGTCCCAGAGTGTGAAAGGACAGTGTGTGACCCACTGTCCCAGAGTGTGAAAGGACAGTGTCTGACCCACTGTCCCAGTGTGTGAAAGGACAGTGTGTGACCCGCTGTCCCAGAGTGTGAAAGGACAGTGTGTGACCCACTGTCCCAGAGTGTGAAAGGACAGTGTGTGACCCACTGTCCCAGAGTGTGAAAGGACAGTGTGTGACCCACTGTTCCAGAGTGTGAAAGGACAGTGTCTGACCCACTGCCCCATAGTGTGAAAGGACAGTGTCTGACCCACTGTCCCAGTGTGTGAAAGGACAGTGTGTGACCCACTGTCCCAGAGTGTGAAAGGACAGTGTGTGACCCACTGTCCCAGAGTGTGAAAGGACAGTGTCTGACCCACTGTCCCAGTGTGTGAAAGGACAGTGTGTGACCCGCTGTCCCAGAGTGTGAAAGGACAGTGTGTGACCCACTGTCCCAGTGTGTGAAAGGACAGTGTGTGACCCACTGTAGCAGAATGTGAAAGGACAGTGTGTAACCCACTGTCCCAGAGTGTGACCCACTGTCCCAGAGTGTGAAAGGACAGTGTGTGACCCACTGTCCCAGAGTGTGAAAGGACAGTGTGTGACCCACTGTCCCAGAGTGTGAAAGGACAGTGTGTGACCCCCTGTCCCAGAGTGTGAATGGACAGTGTGTGACCCACGGTCCCAGTGTGTGAAAGGACAGTGTGTGACCCACTGTAGCAGGGTGTGAAAGGACAGTGTGTGACCCCCTGTCCCAGAGTGTGAAAGGACAGTGTGCGACCCACTGTCCCAGAGTGTGAAAGGACAGTGTGTGACCCACTGTCCCAGAGTGTGAAAGGACAGTGTGTGACCCACTGTCCCAGTGTGTGAAAGGATAGTGTGTGACCCACTGTAGCAGAGTGTGAAAGGACAGTGTGCGACCCACTGTCCCAGAGTGTGAAAGGACAGTGTGCGACCCACTGTCCCAGAGTGTGAAAGGACAGTGTCTGACCCACTGTCCCAGAGTGTGAAAGGAGAGTGTGTGACCCACTGTCCCAGTGTGTGACCCACTGTCCCAGTGTGTGAAAGGACAGTGTGTGACCCACTGTCCCAGAGTGTGACCCACTGTCCCAGTGTGTGAAAGGACAGTGTGTGACCCACTGTCCCAGAGTGTGAAAGGACAGTGTGTGACCCACTGTAGCAGAGTGTGAAAGGACAGTGTCTGACTCATTGTCCCAGAGTGTGAAAGGACAGTGTCTGACCCACTGTCCCAGAGTGTGAAAGGACAGTGTCTGACCCACTGTCCCAGAGTGTGAAAGGACAGTGTGTGACCCACTGTCCCAGTGTGTGAAAGGACAGTGTGTGACCCCCTGTCCCAGAGTGTGAAAGGACAGTGTGTGACCCACTGTCCCAGTGTGTGAAAGGACAGTGTGTGACCCACTGTAGGAGAGTGCGAAAGGACAGTGCCTGACACACTGTCCCAGAGTGTGAAAGGACAGTGTGTGACCCACTGTCCCAGAGTGTGAAAGGACAGTGTGTGACCCCCTGTCCCAGAGTGTGAAAGGACAGTGTGTGACCCACTGTCCCAGAGTGTGAAAGGACAGTGTGTGACCCACTGTCCCAATGTCTGAAAGGACAGTGTGTGACCCACTGTCCCAGAGTGTGAAAGGACAGTGTCAGACCCACTGTCCCAGAGTGTGAAAGGGCAGTGTGTGACCCCCTGTCCCAGAGTGTGAAAGGACAGTGTGTGACCCACTGTCCCAGAGTGTGAAAGGACAGTGTGTGACCCACTGTCCCAGAGTGTGAAAGGACAGTGTGTGACCCCCTGTCCCAGAGTGTGAAAGGACAGTGTGTGACCCCCTGTCCCAGAGTGTGAAAGGACAGTGTGTGACCCACTGTCCCAGAGTGTGAAAGGACAGTGTGTGACCCACTGTCCCAGAGTGTGAAAGGACACTGTGTGACCCACTGTCCCAATGTCTGAAAGGACAGTGTGTGACCCACTGTCCCAGAGTGTGAAAGGACAGTGTGTGACCCCCTGTCCCAGAGTGTGAAAGGACAGTGTGTGACCCACTGTCCCAGAGTGTGAAAGGACAGTGTGTGACCCACTGTCCCAGAGTGTGAAAGGACAGTGTGTGACCCCCTGTCCCAGAGTGTGAAAGGACAGTGTGTGACCCCCTGTCCCAGAGTGTGAAAGGACAGTGTCTGACACACTGTCCCAGAGTGTGAAAGGACAGTGTGTGACCCACTGTCCCAATGTCTGAAAGGACAGTGTGTGACCCACTGTCCCAGAGTGTGAAAGGACAGTGTGTGACCCACTGTCCCAGAGTGTGAAAGGACAGTGTGTGACCCACTGTCCCAATGTCTGAAAGGACAGTGTGTGACCCACTGTCCCAGAGTGTGAAAGGACAGTGTGTGACCCACTGTCCCAATGTCTGAAAGGACAGTGTGTGACCCACTGTCCCAGAGTGTGAAAGGACAGTGTGTGACCCACTGTTCCAGAGTGTGAAAGGACAGTGTCTGACCCACTGTCCCATAGTGTGAAAGGACAGTGTCTGACCCACTGTCCCAGTGTGTGAAAGGACAGTGTGTGACCCCCTGTCCCAGAGTGTGAAAGGACAGTGTGTGACCCACTGTCCCAGAGTGTGAAAGGACAGTGTCTGACCCACTGTCCCAGTGTGTGAAAGGACAGTGTGTGACCCGCTGTCCCAGAGTGTGAAAGGACAGTGTGTGACCCACTGTCCCAGTGTGTGAAAGGACAGTGTGTGACCCACTGTAGCAGAGTGTGAAAGGACAGTGTGTGACCCACTGTCCCAGAGTGTGACCCACTGTCCCAGAGTGTGAAAGGACAGTGTGTGACCCACTGTCCCAGAGTGTGAAAGGACAGTGTGTGACCCACTGTCCCAGAGTGTGAAAGGACAGTGTGTGACCCCCTGTCCCAGAGTGTGAATGGACAGTGTGTGACCCACGGTCCCAGTGTGTGAAAGGACAGTGTGTGACCCACTGTAGCAGAGTGTGAAAGGACAGTGTGTGACCCCCTGTCCCAGAGTGTGAAAGGACAGTGTGCGACCCACTGTCCCAGAGTGTGAAAGGACAGTGTGTGATCCACTGTCCCAGTGTGAGAAAGGACAGTGTGTGACCCACTGCAGCAGAGTGTGGAAGGACAGTGTGTGACCCACTGTAGCAGAGTTTGAAAGGACAGTGTGTGACCCACTGCCCCAGTGTGTGAAAGGACAGTGCGCGACCCACTGTCCCAGAGTGTGAAAGGACAGTGTGTGACCCACTGTAGCAGAGTGTGAAAGGACAGTGTGTGACCCACTGTCCCATAGTGTGAAAGGACAGTGTGCGACCCACTGTCCCAGAGTGTGAAAGGACAGTGTCTGACCCACTGTCCCAGAGTGTGAAAGGACAGTGTCTGACCCACTGTCCCAGAGTGTGAAAGGACAGTGTGTGAACCACTGTCCCAGAGTGTGAAAGGACAGTGTCTGACACACTGTCCCAGTGTGTGAAAGGACAGTGCGCGACCCACTGTAGCAGAGTTTGAAAGGACAGTGTGTGACCCACTGCCCCAGTGTGTGAAAGGACAGTGCGCGACCCACTGTCCCAGAGTGTGAAAGGACAGTGTGTGACCCCCTGTCCCAGAGTGTGAATGGACAGTGTGTGACCCACGGTCCCAGTGTGTGAAAGGACAGTGTGTGACCCACTGTAGCAGGGTGTGAAAGGACAGTGTGTGACCCCCTGTCCCAGAGTGTGAAAGGACAGTGTGCGACCCACTGTCCCAGAGTGTGAAAGGACAGTGTGTGACCCACTGTCCCAGAGTGTGAAAGGACAGTGTGTGACCCACTGTCCCAGTGTGTGAAAGGATAGTGTGTGACCCACTGTAGCAGAGTGTGAAAGGACAGTGTGCAACCCACTGTCCCAGAGTGTGAAAGGACAGTGTGCGACCCACTGTCCCAGAGTGTGAAAGGACAGTGTCTGACCCACTGTCCCAGAGTGTGAAAGGAGAGTGTGTGACCCACTGTCCCAGTGTGTGACCCACTGTCCCAGTGTGTGAAAGGACAGTGTGTGACCCACTGTCCCAGAGTGTGACCCACTGTCCCAGTGTGTGAAAGGACAGTGTGTGACCCACTGTCCCAGAGTGTGAAAGGACAGTGTGTGACCCACTGTAGCAGAGTGTGAAAGGACAGTGTCTGACTCATTGTCCCAGAGTGTGAAAGGACAGTGTCTGACCCACTGTCCCAGAGTGTGAAAGGACAGTGTCTGACCCACTGTCCCAGAGTGTGAAAGGACAGTGTGTGACCCACTGTCCCAGTGTGTGAAAGGACAGTGTGTGACCCCCTGTCCCAGAGTGTGAAAGGACAGTGTGTGACCCACTGTCCCAGTGTGTGAAAGGACAGTGTGTGACCCACTGTAGGAGAGTGCGAAAGGACAGTGCCTGACACACTGTCCCAGAGTGTGAAAGGACAGTGTGTGACCCACTGTCCCAGAGTGTGAAAGGACAGTGTGTGACCCCCTGTCCCAGAGTGTGAAAGGACAGTGTGTGACCCACTGTCCCAGAGTGTGAAAGGACAGTGTGTGACCCACTGTCCCAATGTCTGAAAGGACAGTGTGTGACCCACTGTCCCAGAGTGTGAAAGGACAGTGTCAGACCCACTGTCCCAGAGTGTGAAAGGGCAGTGTGTGACCCCCTGTCCCAGAGTGTGAAAGGACAGTGTGTGACCCACTGTCCCAGAGTGTGAAAGGACAGTGTGTGACCCACTGTCCCAGAGTGTGAAAGGACAGTGTGTGACCCCCTGTCCCAGAGTGTGAAAGGACAGTGTGTGACCCCCTGTCCCAGAGTGTGAAAGGACAGTGTGTGACCCACTGTCCCAGAGTGTGAAAGGACAGTGTGTGACCCACTGTCCCAGAGTGTGAAAGGACAGTGTGTGACCCACTGTCCCAATGTCTGAAAGGACAGTGTGTGACCCACTGTCCCAGAGTGTGAAAGGACAGTGTGTGACCCCCTGTCCCAGAGTGTGAAAGGACAGTGTGTGACCCACTGTCCCAGAGTGTGAAAGGACAGTGTGTGACCCACTGTCCCAGAGTGTGAAAGGACAGTGTGTGACCCCCTGTCCCAGAGTGTGAAAGGACAGTGTGTGACCCCCTGTCCCAGAGTGTGAAAGGACAGTGTCTGACACACTGTCCCAGAGTGTGAAAGGACAGTGTGTGACCCACTGTCCCAATGTCTGAAAGGACAGTGTGTGACCCACTGTCCCAGAGTGTGAAAGGACAGTGTGTGACCCACTGTCCCAGAGTGTGAAAGGACAGTGTGTGACCCACTGTCCCAATGTCTGAAAGGACAGTGTGTGACCCACTGTCCCAGAGTGTGAAAGGACAGTGTGTGACCCACTGTCCCAATGTCTGAAAGGACAGTGTGTGACCCACTGTCCCAGAGTGTGAAAGGACAGTGTGTGACCCACTGTTCCAGAGTGTGAAAGGACAGTGTCTGACCCACTGTCCCATAGTGTGAAAGGACAGTGTCTGACCCACTGTCCCAGTGTGTGAAAGGACAGTGTGTGACCCCCTGTCCCAGAGTGTGAAAGGACAGTGTGTGACCCACTGTCCCAGAGTGTGAAAGGACAGTGTCTGACCCACTGTCCCAGTGTGTGAAAGGACAGTGTGTGACCCGCTGTCCCAGAGTGTGAAAGGACAGTGTGTGACCCACTGTCCCAGTGTGTGAAAGGACAGTGTGTGACCCACTGTAGCAGAGTGTGAAAGGACAGTGTGTGACCCACTGTCCCAGAGTGTGACCCACTGTCCCAGAGTGTGAAAGGACAGTGTGTGACCCACTGTCCCAGAGTGTGAAAGGACAGTGTGTGACCCACTGTCCCAGAGTGTGAAAGGACAGTGTGTGACCCCCTGTCCCAGAGTGTGAATGGACAGTGTGTGACCCACGGTCCCAGTGTGTGAAAGGACAGTGTGTGACCCACTGTAGCAGAGTGTGAAAGGACAGTGTGTGACCCCCTGTCCCAGAGTGTGAAAGGACAGTGTGCGACCCACTGTCCCAGAGTGTGAAAGGACAGTGTGTGATCCACTGTCCCAGTGTGAGAAAGGACAGTGTGTGACCCACTGCAGCAGAGTGTGGAAGGACAGTGTGTGACCCACTGTAGCAGAGTTTGAAAGGACAGTGTGTGACCCACTGCCCCAGTGTGTGAAAGGACAGTGCGCGACCCACTGTCCCAGAGTGTGAAAGGACAGTGTGTGACCCACTGTAGCAGAGTGTGAAAGGACAGTGTGTGACCCACTGTCCCATAGTGTGAAAGGACAGTGTGCGACCCACTGTCCCAGAGTGTGAAAGGACAGTGTCTGACCCACTGTCCCAGAGTGTGAAAGGACAGTGTCTGACCCACTGTCCCAGAGTGTGAAAGGACAGTGTGTGAACCACTGTCCCAGAGTGTGAAAGGACAGTGTCTGACACACTGTCCCAGAGTGTGAAAGGACAGTGTCTGACCCACTGTCCCAGTGTGTGAGAGGACAGTGTGTGACACACTGTCCCAGAGTGTGAAAGGACAGTGTCTGACCCACTGTTCCAGAGTCTGAAAGGACAGTGTGTGACCCCCTGTCCCAGAGTGTGAAAGGACAGTGTGTGACTCATTGTCCCAGAGTGTGAAAGGACAGTGTCTGACCCACTGTCCCAGAGTCTGAAAGGAGAGTGTCTGACCCACTGTCCCAGTGTGTGAAAGGACAGTGTGTGACACACTGTCCCAGAGTGTGAAAAGACAGTGTCTGACCCACCTTCCCAGAGTGTGGAAGGACAGTGTCTGACCCACTGTCCCAGAGTGTGGAAGGACAGTGTCTGACCCACTGGCCCAGAGTGTGGAAGGACAGTGTGTGACCCACTGTAGCAGAGTGTGAAAGGACAGTGTGTGACCCACTGTCCCAGAGTGTGAAAAAGACCCACTGTCCCAGAGTGTGAAAGGACAGTGTGTGACTCATTGTCCCAGAGTGTGAAAGGACAGTGTCTGACCCACTGTCCCAGAGTGTGAAAGGACAGTGTGTGACCCACTGTCGCAGTATGTGAAAGGACAGTGTGTGACCCACTGTCCCAGAGTGTGAAAGGACAGTGTGCGACCCACTGTCCCAGAGTGTGAAAGGAAAGTGTCTGACCCACTGTCCCAGAGTGTGAAAGGACAGTGTCTGACCCACTGTCCCAGTGTGTGAAAGGACAGTGTGTGACCCCCTGTCCCAGAGTGTGAAAGGACAGTGTGTGACACACTGTTCCAGAGTGTGAAAGGACAGTGTGTGACCCACTGTCCCAGTGTGTGAAAGGACAGTGTGTGACCCACTGTACCAGAGTGTGAAAGGACAGTGTGTGACCCACTTTCCCAGAGTGTGACCCACTGTCCCAGAGTGTGAAAGGACAGTGTGTAACCCACTGTCCCAGAGTGTGAAAGGACAGTGTGTGACCCACTGTCCCAGAGTGTGAAAGGACAGTGTGTGACCCCCTGTCCCAGAGTGTGAAAGCACAGTGTGTGACCCACTGTCCCAGAGTGTGAAAGGACAGTCTGTGACCCACTGTCCCAGAGTGTGAAAGGACAGTGTGTGAGCCACTGTCCCAGAGTGTGAATGGACAGTGTGTCCCTCCGGGATGGGACCTGCAGTGAAAACATCTGTGTGGACTTCGCAAGTAGTCTGTGGATGATGCTGAAACCGCTATGGCTGAATTGCATAGCGACATAGGGGGAGAAATTGGGTGGAGCGGCAAACGGGGTGCCAAGCTTGCCTGGGCACCAGATGTTGCGCTGCGTTCGGAGCAGCAGCGATCGCCGCAAATTCATCTTGAGCGCCCCAAGAGGGAGACGGGGCGAGGCTCGAGGCGCTCCGCGTCCCTCTTAGGGCGCTGAAACTGAATATCGCAGCGCAACGTGCCGGTCGCGAGTGCCGGCAAAAGAGCCTGCCACCAAGGAGAAGTGCCGGGCTCTCGGGAAACAGCCGGCAATGCCGCGGTGGAGGGGTCAGGAGGCCGGGGACGGAGGTGCTGGCAGGCAGCCGCCGAAAAAAGCGGCCGCTCCGCACCTCCACCTTAACTTGCGCCTCTGCCGGCACAGCAAGGCCCCGTGGACCGGGCGCGGGTAGCGAACGGCGCTACAGCGGTGTTTGCTACCAAATATCGCGATCGGGGCGCTGCGCACACCGATGACGTCATCGGTGGCGGCGCAACGCAACCGGCTAATGCCACCATTAGCGCCCCTGCTGAATATCGCGGGAGGCGCGGCCAGTGGCGCTACAGCCACTGACTGCCTCTTTAGGCGCTAACAGGTGGCGCTACTCACCCAATTTCTTCCCCATGGTGATAACAGATTGGTACTTAACATGGCAAATTGCATAGGCGGAGCAATGAATGCAAACCCAATCCTGAATTAAATTGTTAGATCAGTCGGTGCAATCAGAAGGTGTCACACTGAAACTGTACAGTGCCCGGTCAGACCGCCCCTGGAGTGCTGGGTTCAGTTTCGATCTGGAGGTCCGGAGGCGGCACAGAGAAGGACCACAGCACTGATCCCTCGTATCACAGGGTTGAGTAATGAGGAAAGTCTGGAGAAAATGGGGCTCTCCAACCTTGAGAGGTGGTGACTGAGGGAACCGTGTAAAAGTTTACAAAGTATTAAACAGGACAGATAGAAGGGGCCCAGGGTAAAGCCGGGGCAGCTGGTGGAATTTAGCACAGATCTGAGGAGAACTGCTTCAAGGAGTGAGTGGTCAACACTTGGAATGGTTCTGGGAGGGGAAAGTGCGTCAGAAACCTTAGAATCATTGCCTGGTCAGTTAGAGCTGGACGGATGATCTAGGACAGGCTGTGCTTATCTTGTGATCTTGAAATTGGATAATCAACAATGTTGATGCAGTGACCTAGAATCTGATAAATATGCAGATTGTTTAAAATCTGATAAAGCTTTTTTCATTACTAGGTAGAATTTCCTCTCATGTACCACTATCTCCACTGCGTTCACCTTCTCCTGCTCCGAATCAGAGGGTTCAGATGGGCTAGGCTGCAGCCACAGTAACCAACAGGAAGTGGGCAGTCTGATGAATAAATTCAAACTGGAGGCCAGCTGCAGCCCCGATCCTCTGGCGTACGCTCCCTGTGAGTATGGCTCCCCTTCGGAAGCCGAGGATTGGAGGATCATCCCTATGGTGCACCAGGGAGCTGGAGCTGGAGCTGGAGCTGGAGCTGGAGCTGGAGCTGCAGCTGCCATCAGCACCTCACGTACTCTGGCCACTGTACCAGGCCGCTGCAGTTACTCAGCAGGTGAGTTACCGGCACTGCTGAGCCCTGCCATGTGCCGCAGCAGGCACCTGTCAGATACAAGTGTGGGCAGCACATTGGCTGGGGCAGCTGGGGATTCTTTTTACCAGAATGGTACCAGGGATGAGGGACTTCAGCTTTGTGGAGAGACTGGAGAAACTGGGGCTGTTCTCCTTAGAGCAGAGAAGGTGAAGGGGAGATTTAATAGAGGTGTTCAAAATCATGAAGCGTTTTAATAGAGTAAATAAGTCAAAACTGTTTCCACTGGCAGGAGGGTTGGTAACCAGAGAACTTTTTTACACAGTGACTTGTCGTGATCTGGAATGCGCTGCCTGAAAGGGCGGTGGAAGTAGATTCAATAGGAACATTCAAAAGGGAATTGGATAAATACTTGAAAAGGAGAAATTTGCAGGGCTTTGGGGAAAGAGCAGGGGAGTGGGACTAATTGGAGAGCACGACCCAAAGAGCCGGCACAGGCACGATGGGCCGAATGGACTCCTTCTGTGCTGTATGATTCTAGGAGATCCCCTTGCTAGCCTGAAAAGAAGTGTAGCCAACAAAAGTTGAGAGTTGTGCTGATCGTGGCTGCTGCCAATGCCGTTCCTATGGTGCAGGCAGGCTACAGGTGGCATACGTCCAACACCTGCTCCGTGGGCTCGCCTGAGAGGGGAGCAGCTTCAGGCCATGCCCAGGAAAACGCTTTCGTAATTTGGGACAGGGAAGTGAATTAGCAAGTGTTTGCTGGGGATGCTACAATTAGCCTCAGGACTATGGAGGGGACAAGAGATGAGCTGGTCCTAGGTTATCCAGGGGTGCAGGCATGTAGACTAAAGGCGAGGAAAGGACCCAGCTCCACTGTAAGGCCTTCCACATTTGAATAGACCCCTGATGCCATGGGTCAAGGTTCATACATGGAGAATGGGCATGGTTCAAGGTTCATACATGAAGAATGGGCATGATCCAAGGTTCATACATGAAGAATGGGCATGGTTCAAGGTTCATACATGGGTGCGGTACAAGAGGGGTACCGGTGCCCAGGCCTGTATCTCAGCACAAGTCAACGTGGTCAGAAGAGGGAGATTAACTTTTAAATAGCAGGAAGAACACAATGAGCACTGGGGCTGAGCCTGTCACACTGGAGGGACCCCGTCATTCAACAACATTAACAGAAATTTACCTGAACTTCTATTGTCCTTCAGCCCATAGACGAACACGTCCTTCACAAAGGCCTGTAGTTCAGTGTCCGTTTGAACAGCCTCGTCGTTATCATAATATATGTTTACTACCTCTGTGGTAAAACTGTCAGACAGAAATTAACGTTCAGCAATAATCAGAACAAGAGATGTGAACATTTCACCTGAAGTTTACAGCCACAGATCCAATCTGGAATCTCTTGTGAGTTCCCCACTATTCCTCTGGGTACCAGCGCTGACCCGTCGGGTGCTGAGTGGTAGAGACCAGAAAAGCCTGGGTTAGAGCCCCGGTCTGTTGGAGCCTGTGTTGGAGCCCTGGTCTGTTGGAGTCTGGGTTGGAGCTCCGGTCTGTTGGAGCCTGGGTTAGAGCCCGGGTCTGTTGGAGCCTGGGTTAGAGCCCTGGTCTGTTGGAGTCTGGGTTGGAGCTCCGGTCTGTTGGAGCCTGGGTTAGAGCCCTGGTCTGTTGGAGCCTGGGTTAGAGCCCTGGTCTGTTGGAGCCTGGGTTAGAGCCCCGGTCTGTTGGCGCCTGGGTTAGAGCCCTGGTCTGTGCTAAGCCTGGGTTAGAGCCCGGGTCTGTTGGAGCCTGGGTTAGAGCCCTGGTCTGTTGGAGCCTGGGTTAGAGCCCTGGTCTGTTGGAGCCTGGGTTAGAGCCCTGGTCTGTTGGAGCCTGGGTTAGAGCCCTGGTCTGTTGGAGCCTGGGTTAGAGCCCTGGTCTGTTGGAGCCTGGGTTAGAGCCCTGGTCTGTTGGAGCCTGGGTTAGAGCCCCGGTCTGTTGGAGCCTGGGTTAGAACCCTGGTCTGTTGGAGCCTGGGTTAGAGCCCTGGTCTGTTGGAGCCTGGGTTAGAGCCCTGGTCTGTTGGAGCCTGGGTTAGAGCCCCGGTCTGTTGGAGCCTGGGTTAGAGCCCCGGTCTGTTGGAGCCTGGGTTAGAGCCCTGGTCTGTTGGAGCCTGGGTTAGAGCCCTGGTCTGTTGGAGCCTGGGTTAGAGCCCGGGTCTGTGCTAAGCCTGGGTTAGAGCCCGGGTCTGTTGGAGCCTGGGTTAGAGCCCTGGTCTGTTGGAGCCTGGGTTAGAGCTCTGGTCTGTTGGAGCCTGGGTTAGAGCCCTGGTCTGTTGGAGCCTGGGTTAGAGCCCTGGTCTGTTGGAGTCTGGGTTAGAGCCCTGGTCTGTTGGAGCCTGGGTTAGAGCCCGGGTCTGTGCTAAGCCTGGGTTAGAGCCCGGGTCTGTTGGAGCCTGGGTTAGAGCTCTGGTCTGTTGGAGCCTGGGTTAGAGCCCTGGTCTGGGTTAGAGCCCGGGTCTGTTGGAGCCTGGGTTAGAGCCCTGGTTTGTTGGAGCCTGGGTTAGAGCCCTGGTCTGTTGGAGCCTGGGTTAGAGCCCCGGTCTGTGCTAAGCCTGGGTTAGAGCCCGGGTCTGTTGGAGCCTGGGTTAGAGCCCTGGTCTGTTGGAGCCTGGGTTAGAGCCCGGGTCTGTGCTAAGCCTGGGTTAGAGCCCGGGTCTGTTGGAGCCTGGGTTAGAGCCCTGGTCTGTTGGAGCCTGGGTTAGAGCCCTGGTCTGTTGGAGCCTGGGTTAGAGCCCGGGTCTGTTGGAGCCTGGGTTAGAGCCCTGGTCTGTTGGAGCCTGGGTTAGAGCCCGGGTCTGTTGGAGCCTGGGTTAGAGCTCTGGTCTGTTGGAGCCTGGGTTAGAGCCCGGGTCTGTGCTAAGCCTGGGTTAGAGCCCGGGTCTGTTGGAGCCTGGGTTAGAGCCCTGGTCTGTTGGAGCCTGGGTTAGAGCCCTGGTCTGTTGGAGCCTGGGTTAGAGCCCGGGTCTGTTGGAGCCTGGGTTAGAGCCCTGGTCTGTTGGAGCCTGGGTTAGATCCCTGGTCTGTTGGAGCCTGGGTTAGAGCCCGGGTCTGTGCTGAGCCTGGGTTAGAGCCCTGGTCTGTTGGAGCCTGGGTTAGAGCCCGGGTCTGTTGGAGCCTGGGTTAGAGCCCTGGTCTGTTGGAGCCTGGGTTAGAGCCCTGGTCTGTTGGGCCTGGGTTAGAGCCCGGGTCTGTTGGAGCCTGGTTTAGAGCCCTGGTCTGTTGGAGCCTGGGTTAGAGCCCTGGTCTGTTGGAGCCTGGGTTAGAGCCCTGGTCTGTTGGAGCCTGGGTTAGAGCCTGGGTCTGTTGGAGCCTGGGTTAGAGCCCTGGTCTTTTGGAGCCTGGGTTAGAGCCCCGGCCTGTTGGAGCCTGGGTTAGAGCCCGGGTCTGTTGGAGCCTGGGTTAGAGCCCGGGTCTGTAGGAGCCTGGGTTAGAGCCCTGGTCTGTTGGAGCCTGGGTTAGAGCCCGGGTCTGTTGGAGCCTGGGTTAGAGCCCCGGCCTGTTGGAGCCTGGGTTAGAGCCCGGGTCTGTTGGAGCCTGGGTTAGAGCCCGGGTCTGTTGGAGCCTGGGTTAGAGCCCTGGTCTGTTGGAGCCTGGGTTAGAGCCCGGGTCTGTTGGAGCCTGGGTTAGAGCCCTGGTCTGTTGGAGCCTGGGTTAGAGCCCGGGTCTGTTGGAGCCTGGGTTAGAGCCCTGGTCTGTTGGAGCCTGGGTTAGAGCCCGGGTCTGTTGGAGCCTGGGTTAGAGCCCGGGTCTGTTGGAGCCTGGGTTAGAGCCCTGGTCTGTTGGAGCCTGGGTTAGAGCCCTGGTCTGTTGGAGCCTGGGTTAGAGCCCGGGTCTGTTGGAGCCTGGGTTAGAGCCCGGGTCTGTTGGAGCCTGGGTTAGAGCTCTGGTCTGTTGGAGCCTGGGTTAGAGCCCCGGTCTGCTGGAGCCTGGGTTAGAGCCCGGGTCTGTTGGAGCCTGGGTTAGAGCCCCGGTCTGTTGGAGCCTGGGTTAGAGCCCCGGTCTGCTGGAGCCTGGGTTAGAGCCCCGGTCTGTTAGAGCCTGGGTTAGAGCCCCGGTCTGTTGGAGCCTGGGTTAGAGCCCGGGTCTGTTGGAGCCTGGGTTAGAGCCCCGGCCTGTTGGAGCCTGGGTTAGAGCCCTGGTCTGTTGGAGCCTGGGTTAGAGCCCCGGTCTGTTGGAGCCTGGGTTAGAGCCCGGGTCTGTTGGAGCCTGGGTTAGAGCCCTGGTCTGTTGGAGCCTGGGTTAGAGCCCTGGTCTGTTGGAGCCTGGGTTAGAGCCCTGGTCTGTTGGAGCCTGGGTTAGAGCCCTGGTCTGTTGGAGCCTGGGTTAGAGCCCGGGTCTGTTGGAGCCTGGGTTAGAGCTCTGGTCTGTTGGAGCCTGGGTTAGAGCCCTGGTCTGTTGGAGCCTGGGTTAGAGCCCTGGTCTGTTGGAGCCTGGGTTAGAGCCCCGGTCTGCTGGAGCCTGGGTTAGAGCCCGGGTCTGTTGGAGCCTGGGTTAGAGCCCCGGTCTGTTGGAGCCTGGGTTAGAGCCCCGGTCTGCTGGAGCCTGGGTTAGAGCCCCGGTCTGTTGGAGCCTGGGTTAGAGCCCGGGTCTGTTGGAGCCTGGGTTAGAGCCCGGGTCTGTTGGAGCCTGGAGGCAGTAACTGTAATGTAACTGCCTTAAAAAGCTGGAGCAAAGAGGGCTCCTCCATATTTCTTCAGGTCGCTTATTATTCCCTCCCTCAGGATGCCATCGAATGTTTTACCTCTTGCTGTATGTTTATGTCCCTTTTTATAAATTCTCCAATCCTCGGGCGCTATTCCTGTTTCTCTGAATCCCTAAAGATGCGGTCAGGATTTGCCTGATTTCAGTAATCTTGTCCTTATCCACCCTAATGCAGGAAATTCCACTGGGTTTGGGAATCAGCCTATGATTTTAGCTATTCAAGAAAGGAGGGAAGAGAGAAACCCAGGAACTACAGACCAGTTAGCCTACCATCAGTAGTAGGGAAAGTACTAGAATCTATTATTAGGGAAGTGGTAACAGGAAACTTAGAATATCATAATACGATTGGGCAGAGTCAACATGGATTTATGAAAGGGAAATCGTGTTTGACAAAGATGTTTGAGTTTCTTGAGGTTGTAACTAGCAGGATAGATAAGGGGGAACCAGTGGATGTGGTGTATTTGGATTTTCAGAAGGCATTCAATAAGGTGCCACACAAGAGGTTATTACACAAAATTAGGGCTCATGGGATTGGGAGTAATATACTAGCATGGATTGAGGATTGGTTAATGGACAGAAAACAGAGAAAGAAAGAAAGAAGAAAGAAAGACTTGCATTTATATAGAGAGTAGGAATAAACGGGTCATTTTCGGGTTGGCAGGCTGTAACTAGTGGGGTGCCGCAAGGATCAGTGCTTGGGCCTCAGCTATTCACAATCTATATTAATGACTTCGATGATACAAAGCTAGGTGGAAAAGTAAGTTGTGAGGAGAATGTAAAGAGGCTGCAAAGGGATGTAGACAGGCTAAGTGAGTGGACAAGAACATGGCACATGGAATATAATGTGGAGAAATGTGAAGTTGTCCACTTTGGTAGGAAAAATAGAAAAACAGAATACTTTTTAACAGATAAGAGCATTCAGAGGGACCTGGGTGTCCTTGTACACGCAACACTGAAAGTTAACCTGCAAGTACAGCAAGCAATTAGGAAAGCAAATAATATGTTAGCCTTTATTACAAGAGGATTTGAGTATAAGAGTAAAGATGTCTTACTGCAATTATATAGGGCCCTGGTGAGACCACACTTGGAGTATTGTGCACAGTTTTGGTCTCCTTACCTAAGGAAGGATATACTTGCCATAGAGGGAGTGCAACGAAGGTTCACCAGACTGGTTCCTGGGATGGGGGGATTGTCCCATGAGGAGAGATTGAGTAGACGAGGCCTATATTCCCTAGAGTTTAGAAGAACTCTGGTGACACAGAGGACAGAATGGAGCAGAAGGAGGAGATGGGGTTGAAACATTGAAACGTATAAAATTCTTACAGGGCTTGACAGGGTAGAGGCAGGGAGGATGTTTCCCCTGGAACACGGGGTCACAGTCTCAGAATAAGGCGTCAGCCATTCAGGACTGAGATGAGGAGAAATTACTTCACTCAGAGGGTGGTGAATCTTTGGAATTCTCTGCCCCAGAGGGTCTGTGGAGGTTCAGCTGTTGAGTACATTCAAGACTGAGATCGACAGATTTTTGAGCTCTAGGGGAATTAGGGATATGGGGATAGTGCGGGAAGGTGGAGTTGAGGTAGAAGATCAGCCATAATCGTCCCACTCCCAAACCCCAGGCAATGGGAAAGGAAGCAAGGCTTTAACTTACCCCTGCACAGCATCCCAGACCCTCAGCCCATCGTCCCTGTAGTAATAATAAGGCAGCTCCTCCGTGTTGTCCAATCCCCGCATCTTGATGCCGTCCGGAAAGCAGAGTGATCTGTAGGTGAGCTCCGCCGTGGCGCGCTGGACCAGGCGCACGTGGCCTCCTCCTCCCGTGCCGTTTGCCTGTACACAATGAGATGGCATCAGATGCATGTTCCTCTATACGGGTCAATGGCCATGCAGGTTTTTACAGTTCCGCTTACCTTGTCAAAGAGGCCATGTTCACAGATCAGCTGTTCCCTCGCTTTGGTGTTGATTGCAATTGTAAATCGTGTGTGAGGCACCAACAGCTGAAGAGATGCACAGGGGGAAAGGAGAAGGAAGCTTTCAACGTGGTGACAAATAGCCGATTACATTTCAAAATCACTTTGAAAACAAAACTTTTTAAATATCCCAAACTAATCCCATTGGCCCACACTCTTCCCCATAGCCCTGTATCTATCCGATACTAATCCTACTGCCCCGCATAGGAGACTGGTCAAGAAGGTAAGAGCCCATGGGATCCAGGGTGCCTTGGCGCGTTGGATCCTAAACTGGCTGAGTGGCAGGAGGCAGAGGGTGATGGTCGAAGGTTGCTTTTGTGACTGGAAGCCTGTGTCCAGTGGGGTACCTCAGGGATCGGTGCTGGGTCCCTTATTGTTTGTGATCTACATAAATGATTTGGATGAAAATGTA
Organism: Somniosus microcephalus; assembly: GCF_052327205.1. Lineage (NCBI taxonomy): Eukaryota > Metazoa > Chordata > Chondrichthyes > Squaliformes > Somniosidae > Somniosus > Somniosus microcephalus. Next base: position 8,944,650 of record NC_141015.1, read on the forward strand.
AAAGGTATGATCAGTAAGTTCGCAGATGACACGAAAATTGGTGGGGTGGTAAATTGCGAGGAGGAAAGCCTCAGGCTACAGGACGATATAAACGGGTTGGTCAGATGGGCGGAGAAGTGGCAAATGGAATTTAACCCTGAAAAGTGCGAGGTGATGCATTTTGGACGGACAAATAAGGCAAGGGAATACACAATGAGTGGTAGGACCCTAGGAAGTACAGAGGGTCAGAGGGACCTTGGTGTACATGTACATAGATCCCTGAAGGCAGCGGAGCAGGTAGATAAGGTGGTTAAAAAGGCATATGGGATACTTGCCTTCATTAGCCGAGGCATAGAATATAAGAGCAGGGAGGTTATGATGGAGCTGTACAAAACGCTGGTGAGGCCACAGCTGGAGTACTGTGTGCAGTTCTGGTCGCCTCACTATAGGAAGGATGTGATTGCTTTGGAGAGGGTGCAGAGAAGATTCACCAGGATGTTACCTGGGATGGAGCGCCTCAGCTATGAAGAGAGGCTGGACAGGCTGGAGTTGTTTTCCTTGGAGCAGAGAAGGCTGAGGGGGGACCTGATTGAGGTGTACAAAATAATGAGGGGCATAGATAGGGTAGATAAAGAGGAACTTTTCCCCTTAGTAGGGGGGTCAATAACAAGGGGGCATAGATTCAGGGTAAGGGGCAGGAGATTTAGAGGGGATTTGAGGAGGAACTTTTTCACCCAGAGGGTGGTTGGAATGTGGAACTCAATGCCTGAAAGGGTGGTGGAGGCAGGAACCCTCACAACATTCAAGAAGCATTTGGATGAGCACTTGAAATGCCATTGCATACAAGGCTATGGACCAAATGCTGGAAAATGGGATTAGACTGGACAGGGATGGATGGGCGGCGCAGACACGATGGGCCGAAGGGCCTCTTTCTGTGCTGTAAAACTCTATGACTCTATGACTCTATGACTCTCTCTCCATAGCCCCTCTACACGGTCCCATCAAACACTCCCAGGGCAGGTACAGCACAGGTTAGATACAGGGAATAGCTCCCTCTACACTGTCCCCATCAAACACTCCCAGGGCCGGTACAGCACGGGTTAGATACAGAGTAAAGCTCCCTCTACACTGTCCCCATCAAACACTCCCAGGGCAGGTACAGCACGGGTTAGATGCAGAGTAAAGCTCCCTCTACACTGTCTCATCAAACACTCCCAGGGCAGGTACAGCACGGGTTAGATACAGAGCAAAGCTCCCTCTACACTGTCCCATCAAACACTCCCAGGGCAGGTACAGCACGGGTTAGATACAGAGTAAAGCTCCCTCTACACTGTCCCGTCAAACACTCCCAGGGCAGGTACAGCACGGGTTAGATACAGAGTAAAGCTCCCTCTACACTGTCCCATCAAACACTCTCAGCTGCCCACTCAGAAGAGCACCCCTTTTGACCTAGTGGTACATTTTCCCTATTCCCAGAACAGCCGCTCTGTGGTCATTTAATGCAAATTACTGCTGAATCAGGTGCAGTTTTGCAATGAGAACCTAAGCAAGAGATGGAGGTGACGGTCACTCCATCAATCCGAGCTGGATGAGAACCCAAGTACCAAAAGGGCAATGTCTGACCCAGCAGAAAGGAAACCTTTCCATCATTCGGTTCATGTTGAGCAGGTACAGTGTGAGGGAAGAGCTTATTACTTACATCCTGTGACAATGGCTCAGGGGATCTGAATGAAACATACCTTAAACAGAGGGTGCACAGCTGGTAACTGTCGATACAGAGCGATACCAAACACTTCGGAGAGAAGGTGAGTCCTCAGGAGGTGGGTGACAGTCTGATGTATTTGGAAGTCCGATGACCTCACCCATATTTTTGCCAACAACCAATCATTCGGATCGTCAGTGGGGAGGAATATGGGATTGTCTGGCCCAGGGATCTGTTTCAGCTGTGGAAAAAGGATCTCACTTTATTACTGGTCAGAGGCTCGATCTGGAAATTTCACTGGGTTTTAATCAGAATCCAAATATTATAAAAAGTAAATCATAACTAAATCTGTGGAACGAAAGGCAGAACTTGCAGAAGCTGTGGCAATAAAGCAGACGGAAGAGTAAAGGCGAGTTACTGGACTGAAGAATGGGAAGGAAAGAGTCGTGGCCTTGAAAGGAATGGACTGTCGACCTCAACATGGGACTTGTGAAGTGTTGTTAAATGGAGGGGCTTGGATTCCAGGGACACTGGGATGAGTCTTGGGGCAGGGAAACCTCCTCCGATGGGATGGGCTTTACCTGAATCATCATTGCATGAATTGTAATTAGGACAGGGGGGAGGAATGAATAGAACAACATGGAAGGAATTCATTAATAGGGCAATGGGGGAGGAATTAATTAACAGAGCAGTGGGAGAGGATTACATTAATATGATAAAGGTGAAGGGGCGACAGCGCTGAGCAAAGTCAAGAAAAACAATAAAGAATGAAGCTAGAAAAGGTAGAGGGGCCAGACGTTATAGAACAGGCAATGGGTGAAGAACGTGTTCGAGGGGCGGTTTAAACTTGGGGAGCAGTAGGGAATCTCGGAGCATTGCGAACATTTTGAAAAAGTTAAAGGGGAATCTGGAACTAAAAACAGAAGAATGAGAATATTTAGTTATTTTAAATGAAGAACGGAATCGTATTCTGTTTGGAAAAAGGAGGGAGGGAGCAAGTGGTGCAGCAATAAGGAGATTCAAACTCACCAATAAACCTACAGATATACTTTAGAAGGTACAAGGAACTAAAGAGTGAGGGCAATTGGGTTTAATATAGCAGGCAGTTAAATACCCGGGATACAGTAAATACCCGGGATACAGTAAATACCCGGGATACAGTAAATACCCGGGATACAGTAAATACCCGGGATACAGTACAGATCACTGATAAATCAATAATATGTAGCAGTTAGTAAAACGTGTTGTAGAAATACTTGAAAAATGATCTCGGCGCTCCGACCCCGGTCTCTGCTCTCTGACCCCGGTCTCTGCTCTCTGACCCCGGTCTCTGCTCTCTGACCCCGGTCTCTGCTCTCTGACCCCGGTCTCTGCTCTCTGACCCCGGTCTCTGTTCTCTGACCCCGGTCTCTGCTCTCTGACCCCGGTCTCGGCTCATGGTCTCGGCGCGCCGACCCCGGTCTCGGCTCCCTGACCCCAGTCTCGGCACTCTGACCCCAGTCTCGGCTCACTGACCCGGTCTCGGCACTCTGACCCTGGTCTCGGCTCACTACCCGGTCTTGGCGCTCTGACCCTGGTCTCGGCTCGCTGACCCCGGTCTCGGCTCGCTGACCCCGGTCTCGGCTCGCTGACCCCGGTCTCGGCGCTCTGACCCCGGTCTCGGCGCTCTGACCCCGGTCTCGGCGCTCTGACCCGTCCACAGTGCACATGTCTTTCAGATGAGGCCCCGTCTCTCAGGTGGATGTAAAAGATCCCACGGCACTATTTGAAAAAGAGCATGGGAATTCTCCCCAGTGTCCTGACCAACATCACTAAAACAGATTATCTGGCCGTTATCTCAATGCTGCTTGTGGGAGCTTGCTGTGCGCAAATTGACTGACACATTTTCTACATTACAGCAGTGATTACACTTCAAAAAGTACTTTATTGGCTGCAAAGCACTTTGGGCCAGCCTGAGGTTTTGAAAGGCGCTATAGAAATGCGAGTCTGTCTTTCTGTCTCCCTCTCTCTCTAGCTCTACTGTAATCTTTATGTCTCTATCTAATCTATTGACACGACTCTAAAGTAACTCATCTTTTCCCTCCTAAGCTGTAAATAAACCATTCTGCACAGTGTGGTGAACCTTTATAAATCACCGGTTTGGCCTTAGCTGGAGTTTTGTGTCCAATTCTGGGCATCACACTTTAGGAAAGATGTCAAGGCCTTGGAGAGGATGCAGAGGAAATTTACTAGAATGGTACCAGGGATGAGGGACCAGTTCTGTGGAGAGACTGGAGAATCTGGTGTTGTTCTCCTCAGAGCAGAGAAGGTTAAGAGGAGATTTAATAGAGGTGTTCAAAATCATGAGTGATTTTGATGAGTAGATAGTTTCCAGTGGCAGGAGGGTCAGTAACCACAGGACACAGATTTAAAATAATTGGCAAAAGAAGCAGAGGGGAGAGGAGGAGCGAGTTGTTATGATGTGGAAGCAGATTCAGTCGTGACCTTCGAAAGGGAATTGGATACATGTGTGAAAAGGAGAAACTTGCGGGGCTGTGGGGAGAGAGCGGGGAGTGGGACTAACTGGAGAGCTCGTTCAAAGAGCCGGCACAGGCACGATGGGCCGAATGGCCTCCTTCTGTGCTAGAAGATTCTATGGCCTAGAAATTCGTCTTGGGCGGTGGTGAAAAGTGGGCGGTATCGGATTGGCCGCCCATTATACACAGCGTCTGATATTCAGCTGCATTGACTGCGATAGAACTGAATATCAGGCACTGCGTACAACGGGCGGCCAATCCGACACCGCCTGACATCAATTTCTAGCCCTATGATTCGATGACAACACTCCTGCAGTGTTGAAGACTCACTGCAGTCACGGACTCCAATTCCCTCTTTCACAGGATCTTTAACTTGAAACTTGTTGATGCCTCAGTCTTCCCTTACCCCCACAATCAGCAGACTCCTAAAGCTTGCTGCTAACTAATTACTGCCTTGCTTTGTCTGCTCTTTGACTCCTGTCCCGCTTGGTGTTGTCTTGCTCTCAGGGTGTGCTTTCTCCATTAAAGAGCCCACCTACCTGGATTGCAATGGGAACCAGCTTGTTTTTTGCGTTATTGTACAGCAAGCATATAGGCGCCGACAGGTATTGGGTTGTGCAGGGGTCGGTGCAGTTGGCAGGAACTCCATCCATCATCTCGTAGTCCGCCAAGTAAATGTTGCCTTTCTGTACCAAAATAAAAAGACATGATAGAGTTAGAATGGTTTCTTCACAAATTTCCTCCCTCCTGACCCATGTTTTGGGGTGGGGACGGGGGGTGGGGGCACAGACCCGGGGTGGGACGGGCTCCAAGGGGCACTGACCCGGGGTGGGGCACAGACCCGGGGTGGGGCACTGACCCGGGGTGGGACACTGACCCGGGGTGGGACACTGACCCGGGGTGGGGCGGGATAGGGCACTGACCCGGGGTGGGGCACTGACCCGGGGTGGGGCGGGATAGGGCACTGACCCGGGGTGGGGCACTGACCCGGGGTGGGGCACTGACCCGGGGTGGAGCGGGCTCCGAGGGGCACTGACCCGGAGCGGGGCACTGACCCGGGGTGGGGACGGGGGGTGGGGGCACAGACCCGGGGTGGGACGGGCTCCAAGGGGCACTGACCCGGGGTGGGGCACAGACCCGGGGTGGGGCACAGACCCGGGGTGGGGCACTGACCCGGGGTGGGGCGGGATAGGGCACTGACCCGGGGTGGGGCACTGACCCGGGGTGGGGCACTGACCCGGGGTGGGGCACTGACCCGGGGTGGAGCGGGCTCCGAGGGGCACTGACCCGGAGCGGGGCACTGACCCGGGGTGGGGACGGGGGGTGGGGGCACAGACCCGGGGTGGGACGGGCTCCAAGGGGCACTGACCCGGGGTGGGGCACAGACCCGGGGTGGGGCACAGACCCGGGGTGGGGCACTGACCCGGGGTGGGGCGGGATAGGGCACTGACCCGGGGTGGGGCACTGACCCGGGGTGGGACACTGACCCGGGGTGGGGCGGGATGGGGCACTGACCCGGGGTGGGGCGGGATAGGGCACTGACCCGGGGTGGGGCACTGACCCGGGGTGGGACACTGACCCGGGGTGGGGCGGGATGGGGCACTGACCCGGGGTGGGGCGGGATAGGGCACTGACCCGGGGTGGGGCACTGACCCGGGGTGGGGCGGGATAGGGCACTGACCCGGGGTGGGGCACTGACCTGGGGTGGGATGGGCTCCGAGGGGCACTGACCTGGGGTGGGACGGGCTCCGAGGGGCACTGACCCAGGGTGGGGCACTGACCTGGGGTGGGATGGGCTCCGAGGGGCACTGACCCAGGGTGGGATGGGCTCCGAGGGGCACTGACCTGGGGTGGGACGGGCTCCGAGGGGCACTGACCTGGGGTGGGATGGGCTCCGAGGGACACTGACCTTGGTTGTGGGGCGGGCTCAGAGGGTCACTGACCCAGGGTGGGATGGGCTCCGAGGGACACTGACCTTGGTTGTGGGGCGGGCTCCGAGGGGCACTGACCCAGGGTGGGGCACTGACCTGGGGTGGGGCACTGACCCGGGGTGGGGTGGGCTCTGAGGGGCACTGACCCGGGGTGGGGCACTGACCCGGGGTGGGGTGGGCTCTGAGGGGCACTGACCCGGGGTGGGGCGGGCTCTGAGGGGCACTGACCCGGGGTGGGGCACTGACCCGGGGTGGGGCACTGACCCGGGGTGGAGCGGGCTCCAAGGGGCACTGACCCGGGGTGGGGCACTGACCCGGGGTGGGATGGGCTCCGAGGGACACTGACCTGGGGTGGGATGGGCTCCGAGGGGCACTGACCTTGGTTGTGGGGTGGGCTCTGAGGGGCACTGACCCGGGGTGGGGCGGGCTCCAAGGGGCACTGACCCAGGGTGGGGCACTGACCCGGGGTGGGATGGGCTCCGAGGGACACTGACCTGGGGTGGGATGGGCTCCGAGGGGCACTGACCTGGGGTGGGACGGGCTCCGAGGGGCACTGACCCAGGGTGGGACGGGCTCCGAGGGACACTGACCTTGGTTGTGGGGCGGGCTCAGAGGGGCACTGACCCAGGGTGGGATTGGCTCCGAGGGACACTGACCTGGGGTGGGACGGGCTCCGAGGGGCACTGACCCGGGGTGGGGCACTGACCCGGGGTGGGATGGGCTCCGAGGGACACTGACCTTGGTTGTGGGGCGGGCTCAGAGGGGCACTGACCCAGGGTGGGATTGGCTCCGAGGGGCACTGACCTGGGGTGGGACGGGCTCCGAGGGGCACTGACCCGGGGTGGGGCACTGACCCGGGGTGGGATGGGCTCCGAGGGACACTGACCTTGGTTGTGGGGCGGGCTCCGAGGGGCACTGACCTGGGGTGGGACGGGCTCCGAGGGGCACTGACCCGGGGTGGGACGGGCTCCAAGGGGCACTGACCTTGGTTGTGGGGCGGGCTCAGAGGGTCACTGACCCGGGGTGGGGCGGGTCATCTTGTGCAGGAACTTTGCCTAAATGGCCGTCTTCAGATCTGAGGTTAGACCAGGAGTGTCAGCAAGCTATTCAACTCTGGAATGCTGCATAGTCCGGTGAAATCCTGGTCTCACACCGAAGTGCATAGATGCGAACATTATAGTGATGAGGAGCAGGAACCATGGCCAATTGCCCCTTCCTAACTTGGGGAGGGGGTGTGGGGCTGAGGCCAATTCTCGTGCCAGTTGCGATTGCACCTGGTGCTCTAGTTAGTTATTCGGATAAAAGCACCAATCCCAGTGAGGAACTGCGCTCGCAGGAATTGGGGGCGAGAGTCAGAGATGCAGCAACACTGCGGCGATTCTCCACCCTGTGCGACTGGTGTTCCTCGGAGGATTTACCCAGCCAAAGGTCATCAGTCAAACCGCCGCACCAAACCCCGATGTATAATCTAAATTTGGGCAGCTGAAGGCTCTCGGAGAGTTTGGGGCCTGACACAGTTCTGTTTCTAAGAAAAGTTTCATCTGGAGAAATGCCAGCAGCCTTTCCACAGTTTCTATCTCTTCAAAATGACTGTGCTCCTCAGTAAAGTATTCTACTTGTGAACTGATGTGACTTTATTGTATTCAGTGACCGGAGCTGCTGATTGATGATTTTAATCCCTTTACTCCACATCCCCAGGACCCACCCACCCTGGCATTTCCGGATCCTTGGCCCCGCCTGTCACTGGATTAACATTCTTCACTCCCTGGTAAAGACAGTATCATCAGCGTCAATGCAGTGTTACATTCTGTGTTACCTGGGCGTCAGTTACCCACTGTACATGTGTGTTAGTTACACTCCGCGGTGCCCAGTGTTTAGGGCGGTGTCTGTGTGTTAGTTTCACTCCGCGGTGCCCGGTGTTTAGGGCGGTGTCTGTGTGTTAGTTACACTCCGCGGTGACCCGGTGTCTAGGGTGGTGTCTGTGTGTTAGTTTCACTCCGCGGTGCCCGGTGTTTAGGGTGGTGTCTGTGTGTTAGTTACACTCTGCGGTGCCCAGTGTTTAGGATGGTGTCCGTGTGTTAGTTTCACTCCGCGGTGCCCGGTGTTTAGGGTGGTGTCTGTGTGTTAGTTTCACTCTGCGGTGACCCGGTGTTTAGGGTGGTGTCTGTGTGTTAGTTACACTCCGCGGTGACCCGGTGTTTAGGGTGGTGTCTGTGTGTTAGTTACACTCCGCGGTGACCCGGTGTTTAGGGTGGTGTCCGTGTGTTAGTTTCACTCCGCGGTGCCCGGTGTTTAGGGTGGTGTCTGTGTGTTAGTTTCACTCTGCGGTGACCCGGTGTTTAGGGTGGTGTCTGTGTGTTAGTTACACTCCGCGGTGCCCGGTGTTTAGGGTGGTGTCTGTGTGTTAGTTACACTCCGCGGTGACCCGGTGTTTAGGGTGGTGTCTGTGTGTTAGTTTCACTCTGCGGTGACCCGGTGTTTAGGGTGGTGTCTGTGTGTTAGTTACACTCCGCGGTGACCCGGTGTTTAGGGTGGTGTCTGTGTGTTAGTTACACTCCGCGGTGACCCGGTGTTTAGGGTGGTGTCCGTGTGTTAGTTACACTCCGCGGTGACCCGGTGTTTAGGGTGGTGTCTGTGTGTTAGTTTCACTCTGCGGTGACCCGGTGTTTAGGGTGGTGTCCGTGTGTTAGTTTCACTCCGCGGTGCCCGGTGTTTAGGGTGGTGTCTGTGTGTTAGTTACACTCCGCGGTGACCCGGTGTTTAGGGTGGTGTCTGTGTGTTAGTTACACTCCGCGGTGACCTGGTGTCTGGGGTGGTGTCCCGGTGTCTGGGGTGGTGTCTGTGTGTTAGTTACACTCCGCGGTGCCCGGTGTTTAGGGTGGTGTCTGTGTGTTAGTTTCACTCTGCGGTGACCCGGTGTTTAGGCTGGTGTCTGTGTGTTAGTTACACTCCGCGGGGACCCGGTGTTTAGGGCGGTGTCTGTGTGTTAGCTACACTCCGCGGTGACCCGGTGTTTAGGGCGGTCTTCTTCTTAGGCAGTCCCTCAGAACCGAGGATGATTTGCTTCCACACTAAAAATGAGCTCGCAGGTGACTGATGAGTCCAATGAGGGACCTACATTCTCTGTCACAGGTGAGGCAGACGGTGGTTGAAGGGGCGGGTGGGCGGGGTGTTTGGGTTGACGTACGCTGCCTGCGCTTGGCTTACGCTTGCTCCCAACGAAGAGACTCGAGGTGTTCGGCGCCATCTCGGATGCTTCTCCTCCACTTTGTGCGGTCTTGGGCCAGGGATTCCAGGTGTCGGTGGGGATGTTCCACTTTTTCCAAGGAGGCTTTGAGGGTGTCCTTGATGCATTTCCTCTGCCCACCTCAGGATATCTTGCCGTGCCGGAGCTCCGAGTAGAGCGCTTGTTTTGGGAGTCTCGTATTGGGCATACGGACAATGTGACCCGTCCATCGGAGCAGTTTAGGGTGGTGTCTGTGTGTTAGTTACACTCTGCAGTGCCCAGTGTTTAGGATGGTGTCTGTGTGTTAGTTATACTCCGCGGTGACCTGGTGTTTAGGGCGGTGTCTGTGTGTTAGTTACACTCCGCGGTGACCTGGTGTTTAGGGCGGTGTCTGTGTGTTAGTTACACTCCGCGGTGACCTGGTGTTTAGGGTGGTGTCTGTGTGTTAGTTACACTCTGCGGTGCCCAGTGTTTAGGATGGTGTCTGTGTGTTAGTTACACTCCGCGGTGACCTGGTGTTTAGGGCGGTGTCTGTGTGTTAGTTACACTCCGCGGTGCCCGGTGTTTAGGGCGGTGTCTGTGTGTTAGTTACACTCCGCGGTGACCTGGTGTTTAGGGCGGTGTCTGTGTGTTAGTTACACTCCGCGGTGACCTGGTGTTTAGGGTGGTGTCTGTGTGTTAGTTACACTCCGCGGTGCCCGGTGTTTAGGGCGGTGTCTGTGTGTTAGTTACACTCCGCGGTGACCCGGTGTTTAGGGCGGTGTCTGTGTGTTAGTTACACTCCGCGGTGACCCGGTGTTTAGGATGGTGTCTGTGTGTTAGTTACACTCCGCGGTGACCCGGTGTCTAGGGTGGTGTCTGTGTGTTAGTTACACTCCGCGGTGCCCGGTGTTTACCTTTATCTCTTCTTCAAGCGTGAGTTGGCGTTCCAGGCAGATTTTTACCATTTCATTTGTGACCGGAAGCTTCTCTGGCAATTTGGTGCATTTCTTGAAGATGACGGGATTGCATCCATTGAGGAACTGGTAACCGAACATGAAATCCTCCTTCCAATGCTGCATCACGTACTCTGAAAGAGTCACAGCAGCAATGCACGATGTAGCCGCCACTAATTCATTCATTCATTTCCTCACCACTCTCCTCCTCACCCCGGCTTTATCCCCTTCTCCCCAATTGTCTTGAGGAGGAGGCCACTCAGCCCCTTGGGCTTATTCCGCCATTCAGTTAAATGATGCCTGAACTCCATTTACCCACCCTCGATACCCTTACCCCACAGAAATCTATCAAGTAGCTCCAATTGACCCCCAATATCTATGGTTTTGGGGGAAGAGTTCCAAATTTCCACTCCCCTTTGTGTGAAGAAGTGCTCCTGACATCACCCTGAACGGCCTGGCTCTAATTTTAAGATTATCCCCCTTGTTCTGGACCCCCCCCCCACCAGAAGAAATAGTTTCTCTCTCGCTACCCCATCAACTCCTTTTTAACGTTTTAAACACCTCGATCAGATCACCCCTTAATCTTCTAAACTCGAGGGAATACAAGCCCAGTCTATGCAACCTGTCCTCATAATTTAACCCTTTTAGCCCCGGGATTATTCTTCGCTGCACGCACTCCAAGGCCAATATATTTTTCCTGGGGTGCGGTGCCCAAAACTGATATTAACACAGTCCCGGGGGAACCGCACAAATATTAACACACTCCCACAAATATTTGTTGAGGTGTTAATATTTGTGAGGGTCTCCGGGAGTGTGTTAATATTTGTGGGGGGTCTCCGGGAGTGTGTTAATATTTGTGGGGGGTCTCCGGGAGTGTGTTAATATTTGTGGGGGGGCTCCAGGAGTGTGTTAATATTTGTGGGGGTCTCCGGGAGTGTGTTAATATTTGTGGGGGTCTCCAGGAGTGTGTTAATATTTGTGGGGGTCTCCGGGAGTGTGTTAATATTTGTGGGGGGTCTCCGGGAGTGTGTCAATATTTGTGGGGGGGCTCCAGGAGTGTGTTAATATTTGTGGGGGGTCTCCGGGAGTGTGTTAATATTTGTGGGGGGTCTCCGGGATTGTGTTAATATTTGTGGGGGGGTCTCCAGGAGTGTGTTAATATTTGTGGGGGGGCTCCAGGAGTGTGTTAATATTTGTGGGGGTCTCCGGGAGTGTGTTAATATTTGTGGGGGTCTCCGGGAGTGTGTTAATATTTGTGGGGGGTCTCCGGGTGTGTGTTAATATTTGTGGGGGTCTCCAGGAGTGTGTTAATATTTGTGGGGGTCTCCGGGAGTGTGTTAATATTTGTGGGGGTCTCCGGGAGTGTGTTAATATTTATGGGGGTCTCCGGGAGTGTGTTAATATTTGTGGGGATCTCCGGGAGTGTGTTAATATTTGTGGGGGTCTCCGGGAGTGTGTTAATATTTGTGGGGATCTCCGGGAGTGTGTTAATATTTGTGGGGGTCTCCAGGAGTGTGTTAATATTTGTGGGGGGGTCTCCAGGAGTGTGTTAATATTTGTGGGGATCTCCGGGAGTGTGTTAATATTTGTGGGGGGGTCTCTGGGAGTGTGTTAATATTTGTGGGGGGTCTCCGGGAGTGTGTTCATATTTGTGGGGGGTCTCCGGGAGTGTGTTAATATTTGTGGGGGGGTCTCCAGGAGTGTGTTAATATTTGTGGGGGGTCTCCAGGAGTGTGTTAATATTTGTGGGGGGTCTCCGGGAGTGTGTTAATATTTGTGGGGGGTCTCCGGGAGTGTGTTAATATTTGTGGGGGGTCTCCGGGAGTGTGTTAATATTTGTGGGGGGTCTCCGGGATTGTGTTAATATTTGTGGGGGGTCTCTGGGAGTGTGTTAATATTTGTGGGGGTCTCCGGGAGTGTGTTAATATTTGTGGGGGGTCTCCGGGAGTGTGTTAATATTTGTGGGGATCTCCGGGAGTGTGTTAATATTTGTGGGGGGTCTCCGGGTGTGTGTTAATATTTGTGGGGGGTCTCCGGGAGTGTGTTAATATTTGTGGGGATCTCCAGGAGTGTGTTAATATTTGTGGGGGGTCTCCGGGAGTGTGTTAATATTTGTGGGGGTCTCCGGGAGTGTGTTAATATTTGTGGGGGGTCTCCGGGAGTGTGTTAATTAATTAAAAATGTCCTAGTAAAGGATCCCCTTGGAATGAGTGACCATAACATGGTTGAGTTCCATATTCAATTAGAGGGTGAGAAGGTTGGATCTCAAACAAGCGTGCTGAGCTTGAATAAAGGAGACTATGAAGGTATGAGAGCGGAATTAATTAGAGTGGACTGGGAAAATAGATTAAAGGGTAAGACGGTACATGACCAGTGGTGTACATTTAAGGAGTTATTTTACAACTTCCAAAAAAAATATATTCCACTGAGGAAAAAAGGGTGTAAAAGAAAAGATAGCCATCCGTGGCTAAGTAAAGTAATTAAGGATAGTATCCGACTAAAAACAAGGGCATATAAGGTAGCCAAATCTAGTGGGAGGATGGAAGATTGGGAAGTCTTTAAAAGACAGCAAAAAATAACAAAAAGATTGATTAAGAAAGGGAAGATAGATTATGAAAGTAAATTAGCAAAAAATATAAAAACAGACAGTAAAAGTTTCTATAGTTATATAAAAAGAAAAAGGGTGGCTAAAGTAAATGTTGGTCCCTTAGAGGATGAGACCGGGAAATTAATGGTGGGAAACATGGAGATGGCAAAAACACTGAACAATTATTTTGTATCAGTCTTTACAGTAGAGGACACTAAGAATATCCCAACACTGGACAAACAGGGGGCTCTAGTGGGGGAGGAACTAAATACGATTAAAATCACTAAGGAAGTGGTACTTGGTAAAATAATGGGACTCAAGGCGGATAAATCCCCTGGACCTGATGGCTTGCATCCCAGGGTCTTGAGGGAAGTAGCGGTAGGGATTGTGGATGCATTGGTAATAATTTTCCAAAACTCACTGGACTCAGCAAAGGTCCCGGCAGATTGGAAAACTGCTAATGTAACACCCTTATTTAAAAAGGGTAGTAGGCAGAAGGCTGGAAACTATAGACCTGTTAGCCTAACATCTGTGGTTGGTAAAATGTTAGAGTCCATTATTAAGGAGACAGTAACGGGACATTTGGATAAACATAATTTAATAGGGCAAACTCAGCATGGTTTCATGAAGGGGAAGTCATGTTTAACAAATTTGCTTGAGTTTTTTGAGGAAGTAACATACAGGGTGGATAAAGGGGAACCAGTGGACGTAGTGTATTTAGACTTCCAAAAGGCATTTGACAAGGTGCCACACAAAAGATTATTGCTCAAGATAAAAAATCACGGGATTGGGGGTAATATTCTGGCGTGGGTGGAGGATTGGCTCTCTAACAGAAAGCAGAGAGTTGGGATAAATGGTTCGTTCTCAGATTGGCAACCAGTAACTAGTGGTGTTCCGCAGGGGTCAGTGCTGGGTCCCCAACTCTTTACAATCTATATTAACGATTTGGAGGAGGGGACCGAGTGTAACATATCAAAGTTTGCAGATGATACAAAGATGGGAGGGAAAGTAGTGAGTGAGGAGGACATAAAAAACCTGCAAAGGGACATAGACAGGCTAAGTAAGTGGGCAGAGATTTGGCAGATGGAATACAATACTGGAAAGTGTGAGGTTATGCACTTTGGCAGGAAAAATCATAGAGCAAGTTATTATCTTAATGGCAAGAAACTGGAAAGTACTGTAGTACAAAGGGATCTGGGGGTCCTGGTGCACGAAACTCAAAAAGTTAGTATGCAGGTGCAACAAGTGATTAAGAAGGCCAATGGAATGTTGGCTTTTATTGCTAGGGGGTTGGAATATAAAAACAGGGAGGTATTGCTGCAGTTGTACAAGGTATTGGTGAGGCCGCACCTGGAATACTGCATACAGTTTTGGTGTCCATACTTAAGAAAAGACATACTTGCTCTCGAGTCAGTACAAAGAAGGTTCACTCGGTTAATCCCGGGGATGAGGGGGTGGTCATATGAGGAGAGGTTGAGTAGATTGGGACTCTACTCATTGGAGTTCAGAAGAATGAGAGGCGATCTTATTGAAACATATAAGATTGTGAAGGGGCTTGATCGGGTGGATGCGGTGAGGATGTTCCCAATGATGGGTGAAACTAGAACTAGGGGGCATAATCTTAAAATAAGGGGCTGCTCATTCAAAACTGAGATGAGGAGAAACTTCTTCACTCAGAGGGTGGTAGGTTTGTGGAATTTGCTGCCCCAGAAAGCTGTGGAAGCTACATCATTAAATAAATTTAAAACAGAAATAGATAGTTTCCTAGAAGTAAAGGGAATAAAGGGTTACGGGGAGCGGGCAGGAAATTGGACATGAGTCTGGGTTCGGAATGGTCATGGCCCTGTGGGTAGTGGAGCGGGCCCAGGGGCCGTGTAGCCTTGTTCTGCTCCTACTGTGTTCTAATTCTGTTAGATTTCAGGAGATGGTTTTATTCCTGTTCCTGGCTGGGGTGGAGATCGCCTTTACAGAAGGTAAGTACTGTAGAAAATATAGGGACAGAGTGATCTCCTGGAAGAATTTCGATCGCCTAGATGGGTCGGAGAGGAATTTCCCAGATTTTTTTCTCCCAAATTGGCCATTGGGTCTTTATCTGGTTTTTCGCCTCTCCCGGGAGATCACATGGGTTCGGGTGGATGCAGAGTGACAGAAGATTTGAGGTTAGGATCAGATCAGCCATGATCTTATTGAATGGTGGAGCAGGCTCGAGGGGCCGATTGGCCTACTCCTGCTCCTATTTCTTATGTTCTTATGTTCTTATGTTAATATTTGTGGGGGGGTCTCCAGGAGTGTGTTAATATTTGTGGGGGTCTCCGGGATTGTGTTAATATTTGTGGGGGGTCTCCGGGAGTGTGTTAATATTTGTGGGGATCTCCGGGAGTGTGTTAATATTTGTGGGGGGTCTCCGGGAGTGTGTTAATATTTGTGGGGGTCTCCGGGAGTGTGTTAATATTTGCGGGGGTCTCCGGGAGTGTGTTAATATTTGTGGGGATCTCCGGGAGTGTGTTAATATTTGTGGGGGGTCTCCGGGAGTGTGTTAATATTTGTGGGGGGTCTCCGGGAGTGTGTTAATATTTGTGGGGGTCTCCGGGAGTGTGTTAATATTTGTGGGGGGTCTCTGGGAGTGTGTTAATATTTGTGGGGGTCTCCGGGAGTGTGTTAATATTTGTGGGGGGTCTCCGGGAGTGTGTTAATATTTGTGGGGGTCTCCGGGAGTGTGTTAATATTTGTGGGGGTCTCCGGGAGTGTGTTAATATTTGTGGGGGTCTCCAGGAGTGTGTTAATATTTGTGGGGGGGTCTCCAGGAGTGTGTTAATATTTGTGGGGGGGTCTCCGGGAGTGTGTTAATATTTGTGGGGGGTCTCCGGGAGTGTGTTAATATTTGTGGGGGGTCTCCGGGAGTGTGTTAATATTTGTGGGGGTCTCCGGGAGTGTGTTAATATTTGTGGGGGTCTCCGGGAGTGTGTTAATATTTGTGGGGGCCTCCGGGAGTGTGTTAATATTTGTGGGGGGTCTCCAGGAGTGTGTTAATATTTGTGGGGGGGTCTCCAGGAGTGTGTTAATATTTGTGGGGGGGTCTCCGGGAGTGTGTTAATATTTGTGGGGGGTCTCCGGGATTGTGTTAATATTTGTGGGGGGTCTCCGGGAGTGTGTTAATATTTGTGGGGGTCTCCGGGAGTGTGTTAATATTTGTGAGGGTCTCTGGGAGTGTTAATATTTGTGGGGGTCTCCGGGAGTGTGTTAATATTTGTGAGGGTCTCCAGGAGTGTGTTAATATTTGTGGGGGGTCTCCGGGAGTGTGTTAATATTTGTGGGGGTCTCCAGGTGTGTGTTAATATTTGTGGGGGGTCTCCGGGAGTGTGTTAATATTTGTGGGGGGTCTCCGGGAGTGTGTTAATATTTGTGGGGCTCTCCGGGACTCTCCGGGAGTGTGTTAATATTTGTGGGGGTCTCCGGGAGTGTGTTAATATTTGTGGGGGGTCTCCGGGAGTGTGTTAACATTTGTGAGGATCTCCGGGAGTGTGTTAATATTTGTGGGGGGTCTCCGGGAGTGTGTTAATATTTGTGGGGGTCTCCGGGAGTGTGTTAATATTTGTGGGGGGGTCTCCAGGAGTGTGTTAATATTTGTGGGGGTCTCCGGGAGTGTGTTAATATTTGTGAGGGTCTCCGGGAGTGTGTTAATATTTGTGGGGGTCTCTGGGAGTGTGTTAATATTTGTGGGGGTCTCTGGGAGTGTGTTAATATTTGTGAGGGTCTCTGGGAGTGTTAATATTTGTGGGGGTCTCCGGGAGTGTGTTAATATTTGTGAGGGTCTCCAGGAGTGTGTTAATATTTGTGGGGGGTCTCCGGGAGTGTGTTAATATTTGTGGGGGTCTCCAGGTGTGTGTTAATATTTGTGGGGGGTCTCCGGGAGTGTGTTAATATTTGTGGGGGGTCTCCGGGAGTGTGTTAATATTTGTGGGGCTCTCCAGGAGTGTGTTAATATTTGTGGGGGTCTCCAGGTGTGTGTTAATATTTGTGGGGGGTCTCCGGGAGTGTGTTAATATTTGTGGGGGGTCTCCGGGAGTGTGTTAATATTTGTGGGGGTCTCCGGGAGTGTGTTAATATTTGTGGGGGGTCTCCGGGAGTGTGTTAACATTTGTGAGGATCTCCGGGAGTGTGTTAATATTTGTGGGGGGTCTCCGGGAGTGTGTTAATATTTGTGGGGGTCTCCGGGAGTGTGTTAATATTTGTGGGGGGGTCTCCAGGAGTGTGTTAATATTTGTGGGGGTCTCCGGGAGTGTGTTAATATTTGTGGGACTCTCCGGGAGTGTGTTAATATTTGTGAGGGTCTCCGGGAGTGTGTTAATATTTGTGGGGGTCTCTGGGAGTGTGTTAATATTTGTGGGGGTCTCTGGGAGTGTGTTAATATTTGTGGGACTCTCCGGGAGTGTGTTAATATTTGTGAGGGTCTCCGGGAGTGTGTTAATATTTGTGGGGGTCTCTGGGAGTGTGTTAATATTTGTGGGGGTCTCTGGGAGTGTGTTAATATTTGTGGGGGGGTCTCCAGGAGTGTGTTAATATTTGTGGGGGTCTCTGGGAGTGTGTTAATATTTGTGGGGATCTCCGGGAGTGTGTTAATATTTGTGGGGGGGTCTCCAGGAGTGTGTTAATATTTGTGGGGGTCTCTGGGAGTGTTAATATTTGTGGGGGTCTCCGGGAGTGTGTTAATATTTGTGGGGGTCTCTGGGAGTGTGTTAATATTTGTGGGGGTCTCTGGGAGTGTGTTAATATTTGTGGGGGGGTCTCCAGGAGTGTGTTAATATTTGTGGGGGTCTCTGGGAGTGTGTTAATATTTGTGGGGATCTCCGGGAGTGTGTTAATATTTGTGGGGGTCTCTGGGAGTGTGTTAATATTTGTGGGGGGGTCTCCAGGAGTGTGTTAATATTTGTGGGGGTCTCTGGGAGTGTGTTAATATTTGTGGGGGTCTCCGGGAGTGTGTTAATATTTGTGAGGGTCTCTGGGAGTGTGTTAATATTTGTGAGGGTCTCTGGGAGTGTGTTAATATTTGTGGGGGTCTCTGGGAGTGTGTTAATATTTGTGAGGGTCTCCGGGAGTGTGTTAATATTTGTGAGGGTCTCTGGGAGTGTGTTAATATTTGTGGGGGTCTCCGGGAGTGTGTTAATATTTGTGGGGGGTCTCTGGGATTGTGTTAATATTTGTGGGGGTCTCCGGGAGTGTGTTAATATTTGTGGGGGTCTCCGGGATTGTGTTAATATTTGTGGGGGTCTCCGGGAGTGTGTTAATATTTGTGGGGGGTCTCCGGGAGTGTGTTAATATTTGTGGGGGTCTCTGGGAGTGTGTTAATATTTGTGGGGGTCTCCGGGAGTGTGTTAATATTTGTGAGGGTCTCCGGGAGTGTGTTAATATTTGTGGGGGTCTCCGGGAGTGTGTTAATATTTGTGGGGGGTCTCTGGGATTGTGTTAATATTTGTGGGGGTCTCCGGGAGTGTGTTAATATTTGTGGGGGTCTCCGGGATTGTGTTAATATTTGTGGGGGTCTCCGGGAGTGTTAATATTTGTGGGGGTCTCCGGGAGTGTGTTAATATTTGTGGGGGTCTCCGGGAGTGTGTTAATATTTGTGGGGGTCTCCGGGAGTGTGTTAATATTTGTGGGGGTCTCCGGGAGTGTGTTAATATTTGTGGGGATCTCCGGGAGTGTGTTAATATTTGTGGGGATCTCCGGGAGTGTGTTAATATTTGTGGGGGTCTCCGGGAGTGTGTTAATATTTGTGGGGGTCTCCGGGAGTGTGTTAATATTTGTGGGGGTCTCCGGGAGTGTGTTAATATTTGTGGGGCTCTCCGGGACTCTCCGGGAGTGTGTTAATATTTGTGGGGGTCTCCGGGAGTGTGTTAACATTTGTGAGGATCTCCGGGAGTGTGTTAATATTTGTGGGGGGTCTCCGGGAGTGTGTTAATATTTGTGGGGGTCTCCGGGAGTGTGTTAATATTTGTGGGGGGGTCTCCAGGAGTGTGTTAATATTTGTGGGGGTCTCCGGGAGTGTGTTAATATTTGTGGGACTCTCCGGGAGTGTGTTAATATTTGTGAGGGTCTCCGGGAGTGTGTTAATATTTGTGGGACTCTCCGGGAGTGTGTTAATATTTGTGAGGGTCTCCGGGAGTGTGTTAATATTTGTGGGGGTCTCTGGGAGTGTGTTAATATTTGTGGGGGGGTCTCCAGGAGTGTGTTAATATTTGTGGGGGTCTCCGGGAGTGTGTTAATATTTGTGAGGGTCTCCGGGAGTGTGTTAATATTTGTGGGGGTCTCTGGGAGTGTGTTAATATTTGTGGGGGTCTCTGGGAGTGTGTTAATATTTGTGAGGGTCTCTGGGAGTGTTAATATTTGTGGGGGTCTCCGGGAGTGTGTTAATATTTGTGAGGGTCTCCAGGAGTGTGTTAATATTTGTGGGGGGTCTCCGGGAGTGTGTTAATATTTGTGGGGGTCTCCAGGTGTGTGTTAATATTTGTGGGGGGTCTCCGGGAGTGTGTTAATATTTGTGGGGGGTCTCCGGGAGTGTGTTAATATTTGTGGGGCTCTCCAGGAGTGTGTTAATATTTGTGGGGGGTCTCCGGGAGTGTGTTAATATTTGTGGGGGTCTCCAGGTGTGTGTTAATATTTGTGGGGGGTCTCCGGGAGTGTGTTAATATTTGTGGGGGGTCTCCGGGAGTGTGTTAATATTTGTGGGGGTCTCCGGGAGTGTGTTAATATTTGTGGGGGGTCTCCGGGAGTGTGTTAACATTTGTGAGGATCTCCGGGAGTGTGTTAATATTTGTGGGGGGTCTCCGGGAGTGTGTTAATATTTGTGGGGGTCTCCGGGAGTGTGTTAATATTTGTGGGGGGGTCTCCAGGAGTGTGTTAATATTTGTGGGGGTCTCTGGGAGTGTGTTAATATTTGTGGGGATCTCCGGGAGTGTGTTAATATTTGTGGGGGTCTCTGGGAGTGTGTTAATATTTGTGGGGGGGTCTCCAGGAGTGTGTTAATATTTGTGGGGGTCTCTGGGAGTGTGTTAATATTTGTGGGGGTCTCCGGGAGTGTGTTAATATTTGTGAGGGTCTCTGGGAGTGTGTTAATATTTGTGAGGGTCTCTGGGAGTGTGTTAATATTTGTGGGGGTCTCTGGGAGTGTGTTAATATTTGTGAGGGTCTCCGGGAGTGTGTTAATATTTGTGAGGGTCTCTGGGAGTGTGTTAATATTTGTGGGGGTCTCCGGGAGTGTGTTAATATTTGTGGGGGGTCTCTGGGATTGTGTTAATATTTGTGGGGGTCTCCGGGAGTGTGTTAATATTTGTGGGGGTCTCCGGGATTGTGTTAATATTTGTGGGGGTCTCCGGGAGTGTGTTAATATTTGTGGGGGGTCTCCGGGAGTGTGTTAATATTTGTGGGGGTCTCTGGGAGTGTGTTAATATTTGTGGGGGTCTCCGGGAGTGTGTTAATATTTGTGAGGGTCTCCGGGAGTGTGTTAATATTTGTGGGGGTCTCCGGGAGTGTGTTAATATTTGTGGGGGGTCTCTGGGATTGTGTTAATATTTGTGGGGGTCTCCGGGAGTGTGTTAATATTTGTGGGGGTCTCCGGGATTGTGTTAATATTTGTGGGGGTCTCCGGGAGTGTTAATATTTGTGGGGGTCTCCGGGAGTGTGTTAATATTTGTGGGGGTCTCCGGGAGTGTGTTAATATTTGTGGGGGTCTCCGGGAGTGTGTTAATATTTGTGGGGGTCTCCGGGAGTGTGTTAATATTTGTGGGGATCTCCGGGAGTGTGTTAATATTTGTGGGGATCTCCGGGAGTGTGTTAATATTTGTGGGGGTCTCCGGGAGTGTGTTAATATTTGTGGGGGTCTCCGGGAGTGTGTTAATATTTGTGGGGGTCTCCGGGAGTGTGTTAATATTTGTGGGGCTCTCCGGGACTCTCCGGGAGTGTGTTAATATTTGTGGGGGTCTCCGGGAGTGTGTTAACATTTGTGAGGATCTCCGGGAGTGTGTTAATATTTGTGGGGGGTCTCCGGGAGTGTGTTAATATTTGTGGGGGTCTCCGGGAGTGTGTTAATATTTGTGGGGGGGTCTCCAGGAGTGTGTTAATATTTGTGGGGGTCTCCGGGAGTGTGTTAATATTTGTGGGACTCTCCGGGAGTGTGTTAATATTTGTGAGGGTCTCCGGGAGTGTGTTAATATTTGTGGGACTCTCCGGGAGTGTGTTAATATTTGTGGGGGTCTCTGGGAGTGTGTTAATATTTGTGGGGGTCTCTGGGAGTGTGTTAATATTTGTGGGGGTCTCTGGGAATGTGTTAATATTTGTGGGACTCTCCGGGAGTGTGTTAATATTTGTGAGGGTCTCCGGGAGTGTGTTAATATTTGTGGGGGTCTCTGGGAGTGTGTTAATATTTGTGGGGGTCTCTGGGAGTGTGTTAATATTTGTGGGGGTCTCTGGGAGTGTGTTAATATTTGTGGGGATCTCCGGGAGTGTGTTAATATTTGTGAGGGTCTCTGGGAGTGTGTTAATATTTGTGGGGGTCTCTGGGAGTGTGTTAATATTTGTGAGGGTCTCCGGGAGTGTGTTAATATTTGTGAGGGTCTCTGGGAGTGTGTTAATATTTGTGGGGGTCTCCGGGAGTGTGTTAATATTTGTGGGGGGTCTCTGGGATTGTGTTAATATTTGTGGGGGTCTCCGGGAGTGTGTTAATATTTGTGGGGGTCTCCGGGATTGTGTTAATATTTGTGGGGGTCTCCGGGAATGTGTTAATATTTGTGGGGGGGTCTCCGGGAGTGTGTTAATATTTGTGGGGGGTCTCCGGGAGTGTGTTAATATTTGTGGGGGTCTCTGGGAGTGTGTTAATATTTGTGGGGGTCTCCGGGAGTGTGTTAATATTTGTGAGGGTCTCCGGGAGTGTGTTAATATTTGTGGGGGTCTCCGGGAGTGTGTTAATATTTGTGGGGGGTCTCTGGGATTGTGTTAATATTTGTGGGGGTCTCCGGGAGTGTGTTAATATTTGTGGGGGTCTCCGGGATTGTGTTAATATTTGTGGGGGTCTCCGGGAGTGTTAATATTTGTGGGGGTCTCCGGGAGTGTGTTAATATTTGTGGGGGTCTCCGGGAGTGTGTTAATATTTGTGGGGGGTCTCTGGGATTGTGTTAATATTTGTGGGGGTCTCCGGGAGTGTGTTAATATTTGTGGGGGTCTCCGGGAGTGTGTTAATATTTGTGGGGGTCTCCGGGAGTGTGTTAATATTTGTGGGGGTCTCCGGGAGTGTGTTAATATTTGTGGGGATCTCCGGGAGTGTGTTCGTCACTGTGACCTGCCCAGTGTGGTTGGATGCAGGGGGAAGCTATACTTGGGGCAATCTGTCCCTTGGGTGTTAATGTGGAGCCTGCTGAATGAGGCACTTGTAAAAATACAGAGAAAGTGACCTACCTGAAATCGTGTTGCTAATCCTGACAAAGATCTTCTCAAAGTCTGCAAAATCACTCCATGAAGACTGAAACATGTGCATGAACCGATTCACGCACAGATTCTCCATCCTGCACAAAGAAGTTGTGTTTCAATTAGAGCCTTTAAAATATAAAATTCTCTGTTTATCGAAGGTGTGTTAAATGAGTTGGCACAGAGAGGGGGGCCTGTAGGGGCCATGGTTCGGAGTTTGATCTGGTGTGTTAGAAACTAGGGGTGCCTGAAAATATATATGGTTATGCGAATGAAACTGTAATGCGAATAATGCTGTGTTTACATGATGGTAAGAACTGGAGACAAAAGGTCACTTCAGACTAGTATTAGAATAACTGGAGAGATGCTTAGAATCTGCCTGTGTTTTGGATCTCTGCGGATGTTATAGCATTCTGCAGTGTGACGGTCATAAATAATCTAGTTTCCAAGCTAACTATCTGCTGTTCTCCAGTTAGGATTTCAACTTTGTTTATGTATCTCTAATTGGACCAATTAAGGCCCAATGCCTCTGTTTCTTCCATTATTGCTAATAACCATGATATAATGCAACGGTAGGAATTGGAGTTTGTTTAGCAGAACTACTTGTGAAGATAATTAAAAGTTAATTAATATAAAAAAGACTTAGAAAAGAATTTAGGGGATTTAAGGTATCCATCTCAAGATGGAGCAATTTGTTATATGAAAGTGAGATGACGACCGGCTGAAGTGGGACAGCCCTGGCTTGGGCCTCATGATTGAAAGGGTACAAGGCCAGGCCTAGTACCAACTGGACCAGGGAGGATAGGGACAAAGAGAGATAGGACGAATTCCAAAGGAAGAACCTTCAGAACGATTAAACAATAAGACAAATTGGCTGAGATCAGGAGACCCCTTTGAAGGAGGGCTTTCATCCAAGAATTGAGACAAAGAACTCGACACCCCATTGGGTACTGAGTTTTTAGGGGAGCCTCTATAGGTTAAATGGTCTCATCAATAATTTCCATGCCCACCCCTAAAAAAGAGAATAAAAGTAACACCCTGAGGGCTTGCCCACACAGACGGTGGAGGGAAGAGCCAAACAAAAGCTGGGCTGGTCGAACGCTCTTTCGAGAGTGATTCCATCCTCACCAACTCAGAGGTTCTGGACAAGAGGAAGAGAGGGTGCAAGCCAGAGAACTATTCGTGCACACCAACTGTCTGTCCGATCGGGACCGGTACCAGCTGCTTGCCACGGTCGAATGTTTTTGCTGTATAACTAGCATGTTATATTCTGTCTTAAACTCTGATTAATACAATAATATACCCACCATATTGGTTTGCACTCGATCCTGTTTACCAGAGACACGCGAATCTCTACAGGTGGCAGGATGCCTTGTGCCACTGGTTCGTTATCAGAAACTGGTGGGACACCGCGTTCAACGGATGGAAACTGCCGGAGAGCGCCTGATTTCCCAAGATGTGCTGGCGGAGGGCAGGGCGACTGGCTGCCAGGGGCGGACTCAGAAAATTATTGCCGGCAGATGTTACGGTGATCTTAGGATACCCGCGATCTCCGGTGAGTGACTGAGAGTACTTCATTAACACCATGGACATTAAAACCTCTTTCACAGATTGTACGGTAACTCTGTAGCACAACGGCCTATAAATTTGGCTGCACAGCGCCTGTTTTCCGGGCATTAGGCCGCTCACTCAGCCCCAATATGGCGGGCAGGAAGTGTGTGCCCATTTCTGGCTGGAGGTGCGCAGCCCGCCATAAAGGGAAAGGAAAAAATTTTAAAAAAAGAGGCAACCAGGGCCCAGGCCTGAAACAGGCATTAGGCCATTTGCATGTGCAAATCAGAGGCCTAACGCTTGTCCGAGGCCTCCACTGTAAGATTGGTTTGTGTGGTGTATGTAACCTGTTCCACCTTAAGAGAACTTAAGCCTGTTCCACCTTAAGAGATGTACTATTTTCTCTGGCTGCTGTATACGTAATACCGGTGGTGACCACACCGGTATATAAGCACTGTGTAGTAATATTGTATTCAATATAGTCCCGACCTCCAACCAGTAAAGACCTGTTCAATTTACTCTTGTAGTCTGTGTAGTAATTCTCACTATAACACACAGACTTAACAGTGGCGACGAGTCCGATTCTTACCCTGCGGCAGTTATTTCCACGGCGGCTTCGTCCACAGACAGGACGTCGAAGAGAGGTTTCCACCCTCATCACCCTACTGGAAGACACGTCGAGCGGCAGGCATCGAGAAACCGGAGTGCAGAAGACATCCTGACCTCGAAGCCTCCATCAGCGACTGTCAGCTTTCTTCTTTCTACCTCGGTGGCGGGTAAGCCGGGCAGCGACGCGACAGAAAGTCAACCGCGTTGGCTGTACAGACGGGGCTGGGAAGATGGAGAAATAAGGGCGGTGAAATCGATCGCGACTGGAGATAAGGGCCGGGCCGCTTTCGAGCGAGAGGCGCAGCGCGGGGACATCGATCGCGACCGGAGATAAGGGCCGCATTCGGGCTAAAAGGCGCAGCGTCTGGGGAAACTGAAGGCGCGAGAGCTGCGGTAAAGCAGAGACAGCGTCGGGGGATGGTTGAAGACCGCCAAGCGCGGGAAAACCGCCATTTTGTGGGCGGAGGACGACGACAAGAGCGGGAAGCTGCCATCTTGGATAACATAAAAATATCAATAAATTGCAACGATGCCTAAACATGGGAACATTAATACCTTTGATAGTGACATCGAAGATTGGGCCATGTATGTAGAACGCATACAAAATTATTGTAAGGCAAATAAAATTCCTGATGCAGATAAAGCACTAACATTATTAAATTTAATGGGTGCGAAGACATACGGACAATTGAAACACCTGTTATCACCAGATGAACCGGCGGATAAGACATTCGATGAGATTGTTACTGTCCTGAAAAATCATCTAAACCCCACGCCGCTGATGCTAGCGGAACGATTTAAATTTTACGACAGAAGGCAGCTGCAGAATGAAAGCAATGCTGAATATTTGATGGAATTACGTAAGCTAGCAAAATATTGTCAGTTTGGAACGGGACTGACAGAGGCACTACGAGATAAATTTGTGTGTGGTTTATTTAAACAGGATACACAAAAGCGACTGCTCGAGGAGAATGAGCGGACGCTTGAGAAGGCGGTCACTATGGCAGCAGCACATGAAGCCGCAGCGAGAGGCATGGCAGTAATGCAGCTACGGTCACCGGAGCTCGGTACAAACAAATTGGGTTTGAGTTCTGTCAAATGTTATCGTTGTGGAAAGACAACGCACGATCAGAACCAGTGTTGGTTTAAAAACCAAGAACGCAGAACGTGTGGCAGGCTTGGCCACATAGCCAAAGTATGCCGGTCAGGAAAGAAGACCAGCAACAAAAAGTCACCGCAAGGAAAATACGCAAAGGTACACAAGGTGACAAAGAACAGTTTGACCGAACAGAAGTCAGACGCTAGCAGTAATGAACTGGATAGCTTAAGAGTACACAACGTTGGTAAGGATGCAGATCTCCAGACAATTTGGGTCACTTTTCAGGTAGCAGGAGTCCAAGTAAAAATGGAATTGGACACTGGATCGGCATGGACGGTCATGAATAAGAAAGATTACAGAAGGTTATTCCAACATATTCCCCTATAGGATACGGAGATTATATTGAAAACATACACGGGGCAAAGAGTGTACCCCATCGGAAAAATAGAGGTAGAAGTGGTCCACAAGGGCGAAGAAAGCCAAGTAATGGACTTATATGTGCTACCTGAAGGAGGTCCACCACTACTAGGACGGGAGTGGATTAGGAAAATGAATATGGACTGGCACTCCTTGAAGGCACTAACGGTAGATTCCGGGGAAACAGATGTCAAACCTAAACGATTGTCCAGAATATTGGATGATGCTAAAGAGGTGTTCCAGCAGGGACTGGGAACACAGAGGAATTACGGCAAACATCAAGATTGATGAACATGCACAACCAAAATTTTTTAAAGCCAGACCGGTACCCTATGCAATACGACCTACTGTTGAAGCGGAACTGGAAGCACTAGAACGTTCAGGTGTACTGTCTAAGGTAGATTGGAGTGAGTGGGCTACGCCCATTGTTCCCGTTATAAAACGTCCTGCGAGCAACAAGCCAGGAGATCCAGGGAAGGTTCGCATCTGTGGAGATTTCAAAATCACCGTTAATCCGGTGATTCACACGGTGCAGTATCCGCTTCCACGGATTGAGGATATTTTCGCTTCATTGTCTGGCGGGAAACACTTCACCAAGATAGACCTGGCGCAGGCGTACTTGCAGATGGAGGGTGAGGAAGAGTCACGCCAATACCTCACGATCAACACGCATCGAGGGTTGTACCGGTACAATAGGCTGGTTTTTGGAGTGGCATCGGCTCCAGCAATTTGGCAGAGGGCCATGGAGCAGGTATTACAGGGAATTCCAGGCACACAATGTTACCTGGACGATATTCTGATCACAGGTGATGGTGATGAACAACATCTCGCAAACTTGGAACTGGTGCTCAACAGACTGAAAGAGTATGGACTTAGAGTAAATCGGCAGAAATGTGAGTTCTTCCAGAAGCGGATCTCGTACTGTGGCCATGTCATTGACCGGGAGGGGCTTCATAAGTCTCCTGACAAGATTGAGGCAGTTGTAAAGGCTCCCGCTCTGGAGAATGTCTCTCAGTTGAGGTCGTTTCTAGGATTAATTAACTATTACCATAAATTTCTGCCAAATCTATCCACGGTACTGCACCCGTTAAACGCTCTTTTACAAAAAGGGGTACCATGGGAATGGGGCGAAAACTGTAAGAAGGCATTTCGCAAAAGCAAAGAATTGATCACCTCAGAGGAAGTGTTGGCTCACTTCAACCCGACACTGCCTATTCGGTTGGCTTGTGATGCTTCTCCATATGGTATTGGGGCAGTACTCTCACACAAGTTGCCAAATGGCACGGAAAGGCCAGTCGCGTTTGCATCCAGATCATTGACCTCCGCTGAGCGCAACTATGCGCAGATCGATAGGGAGGCTCTTAGCCTTGTATGGGGAGTGAAGAAGTTTAATCATTACCTGCAGGGCCAAAAATTCACACTTCTGACAGACCATCAACCGTTGGTATCCATTTTTAACCCTAAGAAGGGTGTTTCGGTGATGACAGCGCAGCGTCTCCAGAGATGGTCTCTTTTCCTAGGGGCACATCAATATCAAATAGAATTCAAAAGTACGAAACAGCATGGCAATGCTGATGGGCTGTCGCGCCTGCCACTACCTGAAGAAGAAGACACGACGAAAGTTGACCCTGTTGAGTTATTTCATTCGACCATCATCGAGTGTTTACCAGTCACCAATGCAAGTATTGAAAGAGAAACCAGGAACGACCCGACGCTGTCCAGAGTCTACGAGGTGACAGTGAAAGGATGGCCAACACGGGGTGATCCTCTGTTACCGGCATTTTTGGCAAGGCGAGACCAGCTGTCCGTCTGCCATGGTACCTTGATGTACGGGACAAGAGTGATTATTCCTCCCAAGTTAAGGGAAAGAGTTTTAAACGAACTGCATGAAGGTCATCTGGGGGGGGGGGGGGGGAGTTAAAATGAAAAGTCTTGCTAGGGCTTATGTATGGTGGCCGGGTATTGACCAACAGATTGAGGAGTTAACGAAAAGCTGCGCTGGGTGCCAAAAAGTGCAAAATGCACCTCCGATAGCACCACTACACCCATGGGAATGGCCTTCAGCCCCATGGCAACGCGTACACATTGACTTTGCTGGTCCATTCATGGACTCCATGTTCCTAATCGCGGTGGACACACATTCCAAATGGCCAGAAGTCATCAAGATGAATACCACTACTTCAGAAAAGACAATTGCGGTGTTAAGAACAATATTCGCAAGGAACGGATTGCCAGAACAGATCTGTTCGGACAACGGACCACAGTTTGTATCGGAAGAATTCCGACAATTCTTAAAGAAGAATGGAGTAAAACATTATACCTCTGCCCCATATCATCCGGCGACAAACGGGTTGGCTGAAAGATTTGTCCAGACATTCAAAAAGGCAATTAAGGCCATGAACGATGATCAGATTCCACTGCAACACAAGGTCGACAAGTTCCTGATGTCATATCGAAACGCCGATCATGCAGTGACTAACCAAAGTCCTGCCATGATGTTTTATAACAGGAGGTTGCGGTCCAAGTTGGACTTGTTAAAACCAAATGTGCGGAGGGAAGTGGAAAACAAACAGTTTCGGCATATTAACAACAAGACCACTCGAACTTTCGACGTAGGACAACCAGTGTTGGCAAGGGGCTATGGAAACAAAAAATGGCAGTCCGGAACAATTCGGGCCAGACAAGGACCTCTGATGTACACAGTAGATATTGGTCATAATGTGATAAGGCGTCATGCGGATCAACTGGTAGAGTCGAGAGCAAGGGTCGAACCCATGGTTGTGACAGAGACAACTGTGGAAGACGTTAATGAACCTGAAGCATCTACCTCGGCAGGGAATGTACTTGATGATGATGACACCCAATACATTGGAAACCAAATAGAGGAGGCACCTCAACAACAAGAATCAGAGACTACTGAGAGGCGTTATCCAAGCCGCATCAGAAAGCCTCCTAAGAGACTGAACCTTTGAACTGTTATACCTGAAGTTATATATGTTATTATGTTATGTTAAATGGGGATATGACTGTTAAGCTAAAAAGGGAGGATTGTGGTGTATGTAACCTGTTCCACCTTAAGAGAACTTAAGCCTGTTCCACCTTAAGAGATGTACTACTTTCTCTGGCTGCTGTATACGTAATACCGGTGGTGACCACACCGGTATATAAGCACTGTGTAGTAATATTGTATTCAATATAGTCCCGACCTCCAACCAGTAAAGACCTGTTCAATTTACTCTTGTAGTCTGTGTAGTAATTATCACTATAACACACAGACTTAACAGTTTGCCCTGAAGCAGCCGCAATCAGTAAAACCGGACCCTGGCACCGCCTGCAACCTACAAGGCAAGTCTCACAACCGCCAGGTTTGACGTCTAATCTGACCCTGACCCTTTACAAACACCAACTCGTCCAACACTCCAACCCACCCATCTCCCAGCCCTCGCTGACTACCCAACCCCATCTTCCAACCCAGTGATTGTGAATTCTTCATCCTGCCCAGTCTCACCCGCCCAACCTCTGCAAAAGCCCTACACCCCGGTTCACATCCTCTGTTCATGACTTGCTGGCCCACTGTGTCCCCGCCACCCCACGATTGGTAGCTGACACCCCCATCACACCGCCGCTTTCTAAACCCCGCCACCTTTCCCCGGCTTCAGTCCACTCTCCTAACTCCAGCTCAGTATCAGTAGAGAAACGTGCCTTTTCTACGTATGCAATGTGCTGTCGGGAATATTATGGTATGTGTGCACAGGCAGACGCTGGTGGCTGTGGGGTTGTCAAGGCAAATGGGACATTTACACTCACTGCTGTCATTGCACCCTGTTTCAGGATAATGACCTCTCTGCCCTGCGCTCCCACTTTCACCCTCAGACTGGGGAAGTTGCCCGTGGCTGTGCTGGGTTCTGCTTTTATATGGTGAGCAGACACGCAGGACTCTCTCCACACATTTACAGAACTGAAACCAGCTCCCTTATCCCGATAGCAGGCTCACAGACCCACGTTTCTCTGTAACCCATGGTGACATGTCTGCAGTCGACCGCACTCAGACAGTGTCAAAGCCCTTAATGTTCGATCGATCGATCGTAACCCTGCAGCTCATGGGTGCTTTAGAAATGGTTAAATCAGCAATGAAATCGTGCATTTTGCTGCAGCATTAAAATAGTGTCTGACTCTCCTGTTGGCCCAGCCAGCGCTTTAAAAAAAAATTCATTCACAGTAATGTGGGAGTCACTGGCAAGGCCAGCATTTATTGCCCGTCCCTAATTGCCCTTAACTGAGTGACTTGTGAGGCCAATTCAGAGGGCAGTTAAGAGTCAACTACATTCATGTGGGTCTGGAGTCACATATAGGCCAGACCGGGTAAGGACGGCAGATTTCCTTCCCTAAAGGACATTATTGAACCAGTTGGGTTTTACGACAATCGGTAGTTTCATGGTCACCATTACTGATACTAGCTTTTTATTCCAGATTTATTTAATTAACCGATTTAAATTCCACAGCTGCTATGGTGGGATTTAAACTCATATCTGCAGATCATTAGTTCAGGCCTCTGAATTACTAATCCAGTAACATGACCACTATGCTACCATCCCCATTGGAGCTTATCCACTAGGAGTCACACTGGACCAAGGGAGATCCCAGGTTCAATTCCTAGTCTGAGCTGAATTAGATAATCTCAGTCAGGCTCCATTAGTGCCTGTCCCAGTTAAGCCAGTACATCTCCTGCAAGGGCTTCTCCTCCTGGCCCCACATGGTCACCCTGGGTGTACTCAAAGGATCCATCTTCAGCCCATTCTTCTCATCTACACGCTGCCGCTTGGCGACGCCACTCATAGGCAGTGGGCTCAGCTTCCACTGAGATCCATCTAGCTAACACCTCAACCACCTCCGTGCCATCTGACTGCTTAGGGGGTCACCAAGGTGAGCAAAATCTTCCATCAGCTCAACACCAGCAGGACCAAAGCCACCAAATCTCCACACCTTCGCTTCTGACTCCCTCAGTCTCCCTGCTGAGCTCCAGGCCGCAGCCTTATTTCTGTGCTGAATGTTTGAAGACATTTAAAGTGCTCAAAGTGCAGGTTGTTGCTAGTGGTTGGCGAGAGTTGGATTGGCAGAGGACTGGCAGCAGACTGCTAGTCTGTCCTTTATACCAAGAAAGAGCCTGCTCTGGTAATATATTACTTTACAAAAAGCACTGAGGGCTGTAGTGATATTGGCCATTCTCGCTGACGCTGCACAGCCAGAGCAATCAGACCTGGAGAGCCAGCAGGTCAGAGTTCAGGAGCGGTACTCGCTGGGATTGAGGCGCTGTAGTCTTGGAATGTTTGCTATACCCACAGATTAAGTTACAAGCCCATGTCCCACTGCATTCTCAGTGCAATTACTTGTTTTCACAGTTACTGGGGGCGAAGTCCTGGGGAGGGGGTCTCGTCTCTGTCCTGGGGCGAGGGGGTCTCGTCTCTGTCCTGGGGCGAGGGGGTCTCGTCTCTGTCCTGGGGCGAGGGGGTCTCGTCTCTGTCCTGGGGCGAGGGGGTCTCGTCTCTGTCCTGGGGCGAGGGGGTCTCGTCTCTGTCCTGGGGCGAGGGGGTCTCGTCTCTGTCCTGGGGCGAGGGGGTCTCGTCTCTGTCCTGGGGCGAGGGGGTCTCGTCTCTGTCCTGGGGCGAGGGGGTCTCGTCTCTGTCCTGGGGCGAGGGGGTCTCGTCTCTGTCCTGGGGCGAGGGGGTCTCGTCTCTGTCCTGGGGCGAGGGGGTCTCGTCTCTGTCCTGGGGCGAGGGGGTCTCGTCTCTGTTCCGGGGCGAGGGGGGTCTCGTCTCTGTCCTGGGGCGAGGGGGGTCTCTGTCCTGGGGCGAGGGGGTGTCCTGGGGAAGGAGGCTGTCCTTCTCACCGACGGAGCTTTTACATCTTCTGGAGTTTCTGGGCGGAGTTTTAACCCCCAACAACAGGTGGGAAGGTAAAAATGTTCAAATTCTCAAACCCGATCCCAACCCGTCCACTTCCAGTTTTAACAGAGGTGGGGTCAGTAAAATATTTTAAGGAGGTTGCGTGCCTCCAGTTTAACTGGATTTTTATTTATCCCGGGCCACGATAATCCCGGCAGGTAAAAGGAGATGAGAAGGTCTCCCTTATCTATGCTACCAGTTACATCCTCAAAAAACTCCAGTAGGTTTGTCAAACACGATTTCTCTTTCATAAATCCATGTTGACTGTCTAATCCCATTGATATTTTCTAAGTGTCCTGTTATCACATCCTTTATAATAGACTCCAGCATTTTCCCTACTACTGATGTTAGGTTAACCGGTCTGTAGTTCCCTGTTTTCTCTCTCCCTCCTTTTTTAAATAGTGGGGTTACATTTGCCACCCTCCAATCTGCAGGTCCTGTTCCATAATCTATAGAATTTTGGAAGATGACAACCAATGCATCCACTATTTCCATGGCTACCTCTTTTAGTACTCTGGGATGCAGATTATCAGGCCCTGGGGATTTATCGGCTTTCAGTCCCATTAATTTCTCCAGCACTATTTTTATACTAATTTCCTTTCATTCCTCCTTCTCACTCGACCCCTGGTTCCCTAGCATTTCTGGGAAGTTATTTGTGTCCTCTTCCGTAAAGACAGAACCAAAGTATTTGTTTAATTGCTCTGCCATTTCCTTGTTCTCCATTATAAATTCTCCTGCTTCTGACTGTAAGGGACCTACATTTGTCTTCACTAATCTTTTACTTTTTACATACTTGTAGAAGCTTTTACAGTCCGCTTTTATGTTCCTTGCAAGTTTACTCTCATTCTCTATTTTTCCCCTCTTAATCAATTTCTTGGTCCTTTTTTGCTGAATTCTAAACTGCTCCCAATCCTCAGGCTTGCTACTTTTTCTGGCAACTTTATATGACTCCTCTTTGGATCTAATACTATCCTTAATTTCCTTTGTTAGCCATGGTTGGGCCGCTTTTCCTTTTGCGTTTTTGCGCCAGAAAGAAATGTATAACTGTTGCAATTCATGCATTAGTTTCTTAAATTCGTTAGCCATTACCTATCCACCATCATGCCTTTTAATGAAGCTCCCCAATCTATCATAGCCAACTCACTCCTCATACCTTCATAGTTTCCTTTGTTTAGATTTAGGACCCCAGTTTCAGATTGGACTACTTCACTTTGCATCTTAATGAAGAATTTTATCATGTTATGGTCACGCTTCCCTAAAGGACCCCGCACAACAAGATTATTAATTAACCCCTTCTCATTACACAATACCCAATCTAGGATAGCCTGTTCCCTCGTTGGCTCCTCAACATACTGGTCTAAAAAACCATCTCGTACACACTACAGGAATTCATCCTCCACAGCATTATTGCTAATTTGGTTTGGCCAGTCTATATGTAGATTAAAGTCACCCATGATTACTGTAGTACCCTTGTTACATGTATCTCTAATTTCCTGTTTGATGCTGTCCCCTACATTACCACTACTGTTTGGAGGCCTATAGACAACTCCCACCAATGTTTTCTGCCCCTTGGTGCTTCTTAGCTCCACCCCGACTGATTCTACACCTTGATTTTCTGAGCCAATATCCTTAATCTAAATGTACACTCTCAGGAGCCGTAAGCCTACATTTCGTTGTACTGCACTTGTGCACTAACAATAACAATAAAAAGTTGATTTGAAATTTTTTTTTCTTACTATTGCTCTGATTTCATCCTTTACTAACAATGCCACCCCACCGCCTTTTCCTTTTTGCCTGTCCTTCCTAAATGTCGAATATCCTTGGAGATTCAGCTCCCAACCTTGGTCACCCTGTAGCCATGTCTGCGTAATTGCAATTATATCATATCCATTTACATCTATTTGCACTGTTAATTTGTCTACCTGTGCTGGTAGAATAGATAAGGGAGAACCAGTGGATATGGATATTTGGATTTTCAGAAAGCCTTTGATAAAGTTCCACATAAGAGGTTAGTGTGCAAAATTAAAGCACATGGGATTGGGGGTAATATACTGGCATGGATTGAAAATTGGTTAACAGACAGTAGGAATAAATGGGGCTTTTTCGGGGTGGCAGGCGGTGACTAGTGGGGTGCCGCAGGGATCAGTGCTTGGGCCCCAGCTATTCACAATATATATCAATGATTTGGATGAGGGAACCAAATGTAACCAAGTTTGCTGACGACACAAAACTAGGTGGGATTGTTAGTTGTGAGGAGGTTGCAAAGAGGCTTCAAGGCGATTTAGATACAGTTGTACAGGGCCTTGGTGAGACCACACCTAGAGTACTGTGTGCAGTTTTGGTCTCCTTACCTAAGAAAGGATATACTTGCCATAGAGGGAGTGCAGCGAAGGTTCACCAGACTGATTCCTGGGATGGCAGGACTGTTGTATGAGGAGAGATTGGGCCAACTAGGCCTATATTCACTAGTGTTTAGAAGAATGAGGGGATCTCATTGAAACGTATAAAATTCTGACAGGGCTAGACAGACTGGATGCAGGGAGGATGTTTCCCTTGGCTTGGGGGGGGGGGTTCGAGAATGAGGAGTCACAGTCTCAGGATACGGGGTAGGACATTTAGGACTGAGATGAGGAGAAATTTCTTCACTCAGAGGGTGGTGAACCTGTGGAATTCTCTACCACAGAAGGCTGTGGAGGCCAAGTCACTGAATATATTTAAGAAGGAGATATATTTCTAGACACAAAAGGCAACAAGGTGTATGGGGAGAGAGCGGAAATATGGTATTGAGGTGGAGGATCAGCCATGATGATATTGAATGGTGGAGCAGGCTCTAAGGGCGAATGGCCTCCTCCTGCTTCTATTTTTCTATGTTTCTAAGGGCCGGATCCACGAGGCAAGTGTCTTTCCAGCACTGCTTGTGGGCCTGGAGGAGCAGGAGTGTTTCTCCCCCGGGCCCAACAAGCTTAACTCCACGCGTTCGGACCTGCGCAATGTCCAACCACCCCTCACGGTGTCCAACCCCCTCCCGCGCGATGTCCGACTCCCGCCCTATCTGCGATGTCCGGCCCCCTCGCTGATGTCCGACTCCCCCCCCCCCCCCCCCCCGCCACCCGCGATTTCAGACTCCCCGATATCCGAATTTCCCCCCGCGCACAATGTCTGACTCCCACGTGCACGCACCCCCCCACCTCCACGCGATGTCAAGTTAAAAAGCATTTCTAATAAATGTTAGATCGAGTATACATGCTGCCTGTGTGTTAAACAGAGCAGGGTGTATTGCTCCCATCAGTGAGGTTAGAATCCATTGTACTTTCCACCAGTGGACAGTAAGCTCGCTCAGTGTCACATTCTACTTTCAACGTCAAACGCTACAGGACTTTCCAGCACTGCCTTAGAAATTTCCCTAAAACTCTGGCTTTTGTGGTTGTTCCGTTAGACACTCAGTAACTTTTATTCCTTCTACACATCCGTAGTGCTCCTAAAATCATGGGGTTATTCTGACTCTGTGCAATGGTGTAAAACGAGCGATAACGAGTCGGCCGCCCCCTTTTTCATCTCTCCCCATTTTTATTTCCACTGGCTTCAAAGGGGAGAGGTGTGAAAGGGGTGGCCGATTCACTATCGCCCGTTTTACAACATCGCACAAAGTCAAAATAGTGCCCTTCATCCTGAAAACATTCCTTTTGTTGGTTGACTCCCAATGTTGTGGGCTCTTGCTGTGCTGTGGAGTGTGTGTGTGTGGAGGACGGGGTCAGGTGCCCCCGCCCCGAGTTGTCATTGTTCATGTGTGAGCCTAAACTATGAACGCTGGCAGGACATGCGACCATGGATGGCACCGTACCGCAGCGCGATTCTGCCCTTACCCACCCTCCACGCATTTGTAGCGGGGCAAGAATCTTGGCTGATCCCCTTCCCAGCCCAGCTGCTGCCCTGGCTCAGTCAGCTAGCTCAGCACCGACTGCAAATTGAAACTGGGGCCGCTGGGTCTTATGGGCCAGG
Source organism: Somniosus microcephalus (assembly GCF_052327205.1). Lineage (NCBI taxonomy): Eukaryota > Metazoa > Chordata > Chondrichthyes > Squaliformes > Somniosidae > Somniosus > Somniosus microcephalus. Next base: position 8,980,596 of record NC_141015.1, read on the forward strand.
TGGGACCCTCACCCAATAATCCCTCGAGAGACGGGACTGGAGTCCGCCAGTCACTGACGCAGTCTTTACTCACGCTTTGGTGTAGTTCAGGACAAAGTCGACTCCTTTCTCACTGTCAAACTGAATGTCACGGGGTAATTCACTGTGAAGGTTTGCATCGATGCTCAGTGGGAAACCCGGATGCCATTCCTTCCACCTGTGACACACAAAACATTCAGACTTAGGAGTGTGAAGTGACTCATTTTGTAGGAAGAATGAGGAGAGGCAATATAAACAAAATGGTACAATGTTAAAGGGGGTGCATGAACAGAGAGACCTGGGGGTGTCTGTGCACAAATCTTTGAAGGTGACAGGGCAAGATGAGAAGGTTGTTAAAAAGCATCGGGATCCTTGGCTTTATAAACAGAGGCATTGGGTACAATATCAAGGAAGTTATGTTAAACCTTTATAAATCACTGGTTAGTTCCCAGCTGGAGTATTGTGTCAAATTCTGGGCACCACACTTTAGGAAGGGTGTCAAGGCCTTGGAGAGGGTGCAGAGGAGATTTACTGGAATGCTTCCAGGGATGAGGGACCAGTTATATGGAAAGACTGGAGAAGCTGGGATTGTTCTCCTTAGAGCAGAGAAGGCTAAGGGGCGATTTAATAGAGGTGTTCAAAATCATGAAGGGTTTTGATAGAGTAAATAAAGAGAAATTGTATCCACTGCCTGAAAGGGCGGTGGAAGCAGATTCAATTATAACTTTCAAAAGGGAATTGGATAAATATTTGAAAAGGAGAAATTTGCAGGGCTGTGGGGAAAGAGCAGGGGGGAGTGGGACTAATTAGAGAGCTCGTTCAAAGAGCCGGCACAGGCACGATGGGCCGAATGGCCTCCTTCCGTGCTGTGATTCTATGATTCTATGATCCAAGCAGCATACAGCAGATAAAAATGGAGAGTAAAGTGGAGGCAGATTGCTGGGAGATTGTCAGATTGCTTACTTTTGATGTCAGGTTTTTGGGTTGGTCAAACTCCACAGAATCAGAAGCTGTTGAGTGTTAACTGTACCTTTACAGGGCAAAGCATCGCTAAAGGATGCTACTGTTGCCCAAATCTGTCCGAGTCTGACAGGAGCCGCTCTGGACCTGATCGGAACTGTGCTTGATCCGACGATTTTGTTCTTGAACTCCAATCCCGCGAAGGCGCTGTGCTTGAGGGGAGTGCCGGTCAGAGACAGGACAGTGTGGCACCAATTCTAGCACGCACACTCCCTTCGAGCGCAGGCAATCAGTGCATGCATCCTCTAATATATTAGCAACGTTTGAGATATTCCTTGTGATGATACCTCAGTTAGCGTACAGAAATCCAGAGACTTTCCTTTATCATGGGTCAGCACTGGATCAATATTGCAATTGGACAACTGGTCAGGTCCAGGCTGGAGAAAGCAGTCAGTCAGCAAGATGGAGTTTGTAAGTTTGCAGGAGGTGCTGAATATTTAAAGCCATTTTAAACATTAATAAAACTCTTCCTACAGAAAGGTGGAAGAACCGTGCCTTTATGCAGCAGATTATCACATACTTGAGGCCCATGAAAGGGTTCACAGCCACTGTTGTCACATAGGCAAAGACAGCAACCAGCTTGTGCAGAGCAAGATCACACAAACAGGGAGTGAGCCCAGTAACCAGTGAGTCTGTTTTTTGGTGTTGTTGATTGAGGGAGGAATGCTGTCCTGGAGGATTATACCTTCCCAATATGAATGGGGATGTTTGCAGGGAGTGAGGAGGGAATGTTCGAAATGATGATTCAAGAGGTGATGAGCAGGCTGAGGCACTGAAAGAGGGAAAAATACTCCATCCGGAGCGACTGCACCCCGAGATACTCAGGAACCGGCCAAAGAAACCAGGCACAACCTGGCAGCGTTTCGGGATTGATTGGAAACGGGATCAGAGCCTGGGGACTGGAAAGGGCCGAACGGAACAGCAATTTATAAAAACGGGGCAAAAAGGTACCTGGAAACAACAGACCAGGGAGGCTGCCACCTGTCGGAGGTGAAACATCCGAGGGCATGTGGAGGGAATGGTGAGGCACCCGGAGGAATATGGAGCAATGAAAGGGGATGTTGGGGGAAAGGGAGGGGTATCTGGATCTACTGGAGTTTGAAGTGATAACGAACCGTAAGAGGAACTCAGTCACTGCGATATATTTAACTCGTGTCACTGAGACACACAGGAGGTTGAGTGTAAGGTCAGAGGCACCAAATGGGGAGAGGCTTCCGGGCTGGATTAAACATTGACTCGGAATCAAAGGCTACTGAACGATCTCCGCCTGTGGGGTTCGGTTTGGCCGGTGCAGGACCTACACACTCTCCGTAAGGACACACCCCACCGGCCTGAACTCCGAGCCAACAGAACCATGGCTCGGGGAGCCCCAACGGTGTTCAGAGTACAGCTAGAGTTTAACCGGCTAAAACCAGGCAAGCGCGTCTTGACAGGACCTCCGGTTAATGGGCTTGAAGGGTCACTCGGAGCCAGATAGAAAGAACAAGAGCAAGCAGCCACCTAGCTGGCAGTGCGAGGGGGTTAATGGAAGCTCCTTCCCAGACCCTCCAATCTAACGGCCCGAGTTCCAGCTCCATTGAGCGAGGGGTTTCAGTGTTGGGACCTGTGCCAGGCAGAGAGCCAGAGGCAGGAAATGTTCTCAGACCAGCAGCACTGGATGCAATGCCTCAGACTGGTTGAGCGGAGAGTTCCTCGTCAACACTCGGGGCGGGGGTACCCCAGAAACGTGTGTGACCCACAAAGGGGAGGGGGGACCTGGTGAAACGGATCCCCGTCTCTTCTTCCTCTGCTTGCACCTGGGGCAGAGAGCAAAGCAAACTGGCTCCGTGTCTCGGGTGCCCCATCATAGCAGGAAGGCAGCCCGCCAACTGATAACAATTCAAATGATCTAACCACAAAGAGGGGGTTAACGCAGGGTGTGTGTGAGGCTCATTTGACTGCGGTGAGGGCGGCAGGTAAATTATTAGAGGGGCTGTTTTGTTTTCGTTGAGAAAGCTCGTCTCGCTCCACACAAAGCTGCTGACTGGAAAAGTCCCAAAGCTCACAATGCACGAGGTTTTGCTGCAGCTGCCCCAGAATATCCAGTATCCAGGTATCTGTCATTTATCGGGTGTCCGAGCGATACCTGGAGACACGCCCTGCAACTATGGCGCGATGTGGCTGGGGATTCTGATACAGGCAGGCAATGTGGGGAACAGGTCCTTGAAGCGGTGAGGGAAACACCGGGGTCTATTTTGCCATTTGTTCGGCCTCCCATTCCGGGGGTGGAGGGCCCCTGTAACTTCTCACCAGACTCAGCACAGGGAAATGGGCCGGAGCTAACGCCTGAAAAACAAGGTGAGGGAAGGTGGGGTCCTGGGGCAGCAGCAGCCCAGATTGTTTTGGTGGGCTCCGAAGATGCTCTCCTCCTCCACTGCTAACTCAGTGACAGCCCAGGACACTGAGGTAAGCTGGAACGCCGCCTGTGCCTAACTCCTGCCTGAACTAACCCAGTGAGAGCAGCAGGCCACACTGGTCTGGATCAGTCAGTTACACTCGGGGCCATCGGAAGAACATCCCATCATCTTTAGAGAAACAGCCACCTAATCATTCCATGGACACAGAAGGATTTACCTGAACAATTTCTGCCTCTCCTCTAGTTCTTTGCGTCGGTGTTGTCTGGCGATTTGAGTTTGGTCATCGCGCGGCAATCTTGCTGCAAAAAGAGGTTTTCGAGGGCGTTAGAGTGTGTCGGTCACCGCACGGTGTGAGGACTGGGCCCTCACACAGACTCGGTCAAACGCTGCACAGACTAATGTTAACATTACCTGGAGCTGGAACGCTTGTATTTTTTCTTGGTTAGTTCTGATAAAATATTAATACATGTAGGTTTTTCCATTCTTCACCTTTTAACATTTAGTGGTGAACTTATATTCTCATCTACATCAAGGATGCTAGTACAGTGATTGGAAATCCTCTTATTTCAAGCACCCAGGATATCAAACACTCCCAGGGCAGGTACAGCACGGGTTAGATACAGAGTAAAGCTCCCTCTACACTGTCCCATCAAACACTCCCAGGGCAGGTATAGCACGGGTTAGATACAGAGTAAAGCTCCCTCTACACTGTCCCATCAAACACTCCCAGGGCAGGTACAGCACGGGTTAGATACAGAGTAAAGCTCCCTCTACACTGTCCCATCAAACACTCCCAGGGCAGGTACAGCACGGGGTTAGATACAGAGTAAAGCTCCCTCTACACTGTCGCATCAAACACTCCCAGGGCAGGTACAGCACGGGTTAGATACAGAGTAAAGCTCCCTCTACACTGTCCCATCAAACACTCCCAGGGCAGGTACAGCACGGGTTAGATACAGAGTAAAGCTCCCTCTACACTGTCCCATCAAACACTCCCAGGGCAGGTACAGCACGGGTTAGATACAGAGTAAAGCTCCCTCTACACTGTCCCATCAAACACTCCCAGGGCAGGTACAGCATGGGTTAGATACAGAGTAAAGCTCCCTCTACACTGTCCCATCAAACACTCCCAGGGCAGGTACAGCATGGGTTAGATACAGAGTAAAGCTCTCTCTACACTGTCCCATCAAACACTCCCAGGGCAGGTACAGCATGGGTTAGATACAGAGTAAAGTTCCCTCTATACTGTCCCGTCAAACACTCCCAGGGCAAGTGTGCTATTTTTCCAAACCAACCATCGTGTTCCCTCTGAGTGAGTTAGTGTCAATTTAGCAGCGTGTTTTTGCTCACTAGGAACTAGGTTGAGGCTGCCCAAGCTCATGTTATGTGGGGCCCCAGCAGAGGAAATGTTCCTCAGTGACCTATGTCTCACCCACTACACCACACAGGCCTACTTTACATTGTTGCTTGGTTACAGGAGACTGGAATGAGTGCTTCTGGGGGGTTTTGGTTTTCGATGTGAAGCTGTACTGACACTCTTCAACTGATACAGATAAACTGTGTTTGAAAATACATAAATGTGAGAAGATTAAAAAAAGAGAAACATGATCACTTTTGGAATCAGTGGGGTTGATCCAGACTTTGTACAGCAGTGTAAAACGTGTCAGAGCAAGCCGGCTGCACTTTTTATATCTCTCCCCATTTTTATTTCCATTGACTGCTCGTTATTGACAGTGCAGCTGTACCCAGGTTCCTGACTGGAGTAAAGAGGGAAGGAGACGTCACTGTTGCTGCTGGTGTGAGAGTCTCGCTGACCTCCCTGATACAGATACAGCGGTGCACTGCAAACTCGGAGATGTTGCGGACGCCACCAGTCGCAGCCTGAAAGGAAGCCTGCGGCATAACAGTTACGGGTCACCTGTTACACACCTCTCCCAATTTTCATTTGGAAATTTTGAGATGTATAACAGGCGGCTGATCTGATATCACCCATTTTACATTGTCGCCCAAAGTCACAATTACCCCACGCAGCTTAGTATCATTACCAACTTTTCCCACAGGATTATTAAATTGCTGAGATTACCTCCCACGGCCTATTTGGAGCTATGATGGGCCTATTATAATTGGCCGGGGGGGCGGGGGGGGTGGTGGGAGCATTGCAACTGTCCACATGGTCAGGCCCAGCCCCCTCCAGCAGGGCCACCAACACTGTTCAGCACCTGGCCTGTTTGTGAAGTTGTGTTATTGACAAGTGGGGGTGGGAAGCGACTGGTTTTATCGGTCCCATCACCAAATCATTCTTTATATTGCCGCTGTTCAATGAATTTGGTGATTTTGTCACTTTTTCCACCCTAATTTTCTCCCACCCCCGCCAAGGCACTGGTTCATCCTGGCTCATGGGTTCCTGAGTGTTTCTGTCTCATGCATATGGCTCAACAAACTGATGGTGGACTATTTTCACATGGAGGGCCGCACTGCAGAGCCTGAGATCCACACGTGCACACTGTGAATCGGGGGGTGGGGGTGGGGGGTCACTAGATGCAGATCAGAAGCAGGTTATCTTGCTGATCCTTCCTCTCTCTAGCCCAGGGACACGACGGCCAGCTGTTACCGCCTGAAAGCAGCTAACTGGGCAGAGATCGGGGATCAAACCTGGACCCTGTTGCCTCAGTGCCCACCTTCTCCCGGACCCATCGGCTGAGTCCCAGGGTTTGGTGCTCACCTTGTCCGTCCCGTAGCTCGACCTCCTTGTGGTCGGTAATCCACCGGTAGCACGGAAACTCCATGTACTCGCCTACGGGTGTTTTTACTGTGATGTATTTACAGTACCAGTCATCCTGCATCCAGTACTTGCGCTTCTCAACCTTCACCAGCAGGAGCTCTCCAATATCATTCGACACAGTCATGTCATACGTGTCCACCTACACAGAGCAGAGAGGAGCATTACTGGTGTGCTAAGTGTAAAGAGGCCAGGAGGCGGGCACTGTGCCAGGGTGTGATACTGTTACATGCTGCAGGCACAATACATTTGTAAAGGGAAAATATTGAGACTTCTGTCCCCCTTTGTCCAGTCTAAAACTGGATCAGGGCTGAGCACTTTTAAAAAGACTGAGGCATAAAGCAAGACTTTCTCACATGTGCACGGCTGGGGTTGTACATCAGAATTTTCCTCTTCACTTTTCCGTCTTCATAATTAATTATGGCTGTGGCAAAACTGGATGGGTGCTTCCCCCTAAACATTACAATTCCCCTCCGTTCTTTATCCCTGTCCTTAGCTCCCAGTTTACTTTGCCCACAAACATCCATCACTCCGCCCAGTCACAGACCTGGTGATAAAATATGGAGATCACGTCTTTTTCACACGGTTGGAGACAAAGTGGGAGCTGGTTTCCTTTACCATGAATCAAAATTAAGGTTGGAAGCAAATTGTCTATGGTACTGGGCCAAGTTGCTTGATCAGGAATTTAGCGAGGATACGGATTTTGCTCGAGGTGTTAATACCTTGAAGATGTACAATTTAATTAACGGGCCCTCCGAGTCCAGTTGGTGAGCATTCTATGTAAAGATCACACCTTACTGTCTTCAATCAAGCAAGATTGACAGTTGTGACTTTGAAACTTTTAGACTAGGAATGTAGCAACACAAAGATAAAAAAATAAATCAAGGGGAGGAATTGACTAGATCCAATATAAGTAAAATAAAATGGTAATGGAGAAACTAATGAGACTAAAGATAGACAAATCTCCAGGACCCGATGGTTTCCACCCCAGGGGATTGAAAGAAGTAGGTGAGGAAATCGTTGCTGTTCTAGTCATGATCGTCCAAAACTCTCAATGTAGGAATTGTCCCCTTGGATTGGAAAATTGCCAAATGTCACTCCACGATTTAAGAAGGGTAGGAGAGGTAAACTAGGAAATGATATGCCTGCAAGTCTAACGTCTGTAGTGGGAAATTACTAGAATCTGTTATTAGGGACAGGGTGACTGAGCAATTGGAGAAATATGAGCTGATCAGAGCAAGCCAACATGGATTTGTAAAGTGTAAGTCATGTCTAACAAACCTAGTTGAATTTTTTGAGGAGGTCACTAACATGGTAGATAAGGGAGTGTCTATGGATGTCATTTATATGGACTTCCAGAAGGCATTCGACAAGGTTTCCACATAAGAGACTGTTAACAAAATGAGAGCACATGGAATTGAAAGCAACCTATTGACCCGGGGAGGGAATTGGTTAGGAGGTAGGAGACAGAAAGTAGGGATAATGAGTATTTACTCCAATTTGGCAAGATGTGACCAGTGGTATCCCCCAGGGATCTGTACTGGGGGCTCAGCGATTCACTGTATTTATCAATGACTTAGATGAAGGAATAGGGAGCCGTATATCCAAGTTTGCTGTCGACACTAAGTTAGGTAGAACAGTAAATAGTGTAGATGGGAGCAGAAAGTTGCAAAGGAACATTGATCGATTCAGTGAGTGGACATAACTGTGGCCGATGGAGTTCAATGTGGGAAAGTGTGAGGTCATCCACTCTGGACCTAAGAAAGATAATTCAGAGTCTTTTCTAAATGGCGAGAAGCTGGGAACTGTGGAGGAACGGAGAGAGAGAGGGGTCCAAGTAAAGAAATCACTAAAAGCTAGTGGACAGGTACAAAAAATAATTAAAAAGGCTAATGGAATGTTGGCCTTTATCTCGGAGGCTGGAATACAAAGGGGTGAAGTTATGTTACTGCTGCACAGAGCTCTGGTCAGACCCCATCTGGACACTGGGTTCAGTTCTGGGCCCCGCCCCTCGGGCAGGATATATTGTCCTTGGAGGGGGAGCAGCGCAGATTCACCAGAATGATCCCGGGGCTAAAAGGGTTAAATTATGAGGACAGGTTGCACAGACTGGGCTTGTATTCCCTCGAGTTTAGAAGATTAAGGGGTGATCTAATCGAGGTGTTTAAGATGATTAAAGGATTCGATAGGGTAGAGAGAGAGAGAAACTGTTTCCTCTGGTGGGGGGAGTCCAGAACAAGGGGGCAGAACCTTAAAATTAGAGCCAGGCCATTCAGGGGCGATGTCAGAAAGCACTTCTTCACACAAAGTAAGTGGAAACCTGGAACTCTCTCCCCAAAAAAGCTGTGTGTACAAGATGGTTTTTTAGACCAGTACGTTGAGGAGTCAACTAGGGAACAGGCTATCCTAGATTGGGTATTGTGCAATGAGAAGGGGTTAATTAATAATCTTGTTGTGCGAGGTCTTTAGGGAAGAGTGACCATAACATGATAGAATTCTTCATTAAGATGGAAAGTGAAGTAGCCCAATCCGAAACTAAGGTCCTAAATCTAAACAAAGGAAACTACGAAGGTATGAGGAGTGAGTTGGCTATGATAGATTGGGGAGCTTCATTAAAAGACTTGACAGTGGATAGGCAATGGCTAACATTTAAGGAACAAATGCATGAATTGCAACATTTATACATTCCTTTCTGGTGCAAAAACACAAAAGGAAAAGTGGCCCAACCATGGCTAACAAAAGAAATTAAGGATAATATTAGATCCAAAGAGGAGTCATATAAAGTTGCCAGAAAAAGTAGCAAGCCTGAGGATTGGGAACTGTTTAGAATTCAGCAAAAAAGAACCAAGAGATTGAATAAGAGGGGAAAAAATAGAATATGAGAGTAAACTTGCAAGGAGCATAAAGGTGGACTGTAAAAGCTTCTACAAGTATGTAAAAAGAAACAGATTAGTGAAGACAAATGTAGGTACCTTACAGTCAGAAACGGGAGCATTTATAATGGGGAGCAAGGAAATGGCAGAGCAATTAAACAAATACTTCGGTTCTGTCTTCACAGAAGAGAACACAAACAACTTCCCAGAAATGCTAGGGAACCAAGGGTCGAGTGAGAAGGAGGAATTAAAGGAAATTAGTATTAGTAAAAAAAAGTGCTGGAGAAATTAATGGGACTGAAAGCCGATAAATCCCAGGGCTTGATAATCTCTATCCCAGAGTACTAAAAGAGGTAGCCATGGAAATAGTGGATGCATTGGTTGTCATCTTCCAAAATTCTATAAATTATGGAACAGTTCCCCCAGATTGGAGGATGGCAAATGTAACCCCACTATTTAAAAAAGGAGGGAGAGAGAAAACAGGGAACTACAGACTGGTTAGCCTAACATCAGTAGTAGGGAAAATGCTGGAGTCTATTATAAAAGGATGTGATAACAGGACACTTAGAAAATATCAATGGGATTAGACAAAGTCAACATGGATTTATGAAAGGGAAATCGTGTTTGACAAACCTGCTGGAGTTTTTTGAGATGTAACTGGTAGAATAGATAAGGGAGAACCAGTGGATGTGTTATATTTGGATTTTCAGAAGGCCTTTGTTAAAGTCCCACATAAGAGGTTAGCATGCAAAATTAAAGCACATGGGATTGAGGTAATATACTGGCATGGATTGAAAACTGGTTAACAGACAGGAAACAGAGAGTAGCAAAAAATGGGTCTTTTTTGGGGTGGCAGGCAGTGACTAGTGGGGTACCGCAGGGATCAGTGCTTGGGTCCCAGCTATTCACAATATATATCAATGATTTGGATGAGGGAACCAAATATTTCCAAGTTTGCTGACGACATGAAACTAGGTGGGATTGTGAGTTGTGAGGAGGATGCAAAGAGGCTTCAAGGCAATGTAGAAAAGCTGAGTGAGTGGGCAAATACATGGCAGATGCAGTATAATGTGGATAAATGTGAAGTTATCCACATCGATAGGAAAAACAGAAAGGCAGAGTATTATTTAAATGGTGATAGATTGGGAAATGTTGATGTACAAAGGGACCTGGGTGTCTTGTACACCAGTCACTGAAAGCAAACATGCAGGTGCAGCAAGCAGTTAAGAAGGCAAATGGTATGTTGGCCTTCATTGCAAGAGGATTTGAGTACAGGAGCAAGGATGTCTTACTACAGTTATACAGGGCCTTGGTGAGACCACACCTGGAGTACTGTGTGCAGTTTTGGTCTCCTTACTTAAGAAATGATATACTTGCCATAGAGGGAGTGCAGCGAAGGTTCACCAGACTGATTCCTGGGATGGCAGGACTGTCGTATGAGGAGAGATTGGGTCGACTAGGCCTGTATTCACTAGAGTTTAGAAGAATGAGAGGGGATCTCATTGAAGCGTATAAAATTCTGACAGGGCTAGACAGACTGGATGCAGGGATTGCGGCTGGGGTGTAAGCAGGGTGTGGCGCATGGCGATGACTTCATTACCAGTGGCGCAGCGCTGCTGGGTGCTAACGGTTACCCCCGCCACTGACCTCCCGCTGAATTTTGCGGGAGGCGTCAGCGGCACTGCGCCCAGGCGCTAGTTGCTTTGCGCCCCGTTCGCACCCCCTCCTCTTAGGGCGCTAACAGGAGGTGCAAAGCAACCAAATTTTTCCCTCTATGTTTCTATGTTGAGGCTGGGGATCAATTGTAAATTTCAAAACTGAGATTGATAGATTTTTGTTAGGCAAGGGTATTACAGGTTACAGAACCACGGCCGGTAGATGGAGTTAAGATACAAATCAGCCACTATCTAAGTGAATGGCGGAACAGGCTCGAGGGGCTGAATGGCCTCCTCCTGTTCCAAAGTCCCAAATGGCCATAAATGTAGGAACACAAAGGGCTGAAAAAGACTATCTCGGTCCATCTGGCGGGACTGGGAGTTTGAAGTTGGAATACACAGAGCACCACTGAGATCCCAGAATTCCTGTTCAGCTTCTTCTATTCAACCTCAATCACCTCCCTGTGCAATCCACTTCAACCTAACATCCAACAATCTGTGGCCAGTAGTTCTATCTGATCCGTCCAATCCCCACCCCTCTGTCTGCCGTAGATCTAACTGACCTGTAAATAGCATTATCACTTTATAAACGCCTCAATATTTAGCATTATATATCAAACAGCTATGTTATCTTTGTTCATTTCCTGCTGACAGTCACCCAACTGCATGTTTAAAATTGAATCTCCACGAGGTAGACTTTTGTGTTTCGTAGCTGGGCATTAAGTATCACGGCGGGGATGGGATGATCCTTGGCCAGGTAACAGGTCGTGGTGGGTTGTAATGGGAGGTGAATCCAACACGCTCTGTTACCCGCCTGTGACCTCTCCCCACAGTTCTGTGCCTGTCTGGTGGGACACATGCTGCTATTTATCGCGCTCACACGCCTCAGTCGAGATGCTGAGTTCCAAGCCGTGTCAAGCACCAGCCTCTCCTGTCCTTAACAAGCTGGGCACTGACAGGAGCCAGTAGCCAGTTTTCTCTGTCATATCCCTCCAATGTCCCAGCTTCTAGTGTACCAGAAACCCAGACCCCGATCAGGAAATACAGGAAGTTGGATGCTTTTGGCACCAAAGGTGTAACCAGGAGCCGCTCTGCAGTCTGCACGCCAAACAATTGCTTGTCTATTTTTAACACAGGCTCGAACTGATGTTGCATTTTCATTGAGAGTTTCAGAAAGTCACTTGTGGTTTTCACAGTACACATGCCCGGCCGTACAATAATTCTACACCTCAGTCAATGCTGGTGCCCCGGAGATAGAATGACTCAGCAAACCTAGGCCAGGAATTAGCCTACCCCATACTGGCAACAAGTCTAGATCATCACCTCCAGTCACACCACCCTTCAACAGGTTCCCTTCTAATGGTCAGCTGTACCTGCCTACCCCCAAATGTCCTCCCTGCTCTCCTATAGGTGCTGACTTGCTGGGATACAGTCCCAGCAACCCTCAGTGTGAGCCTAGACATCATGTACTTGTCGGTTATTGACCTAGTGAGGCCATTACAACAGTGACTACACTTCAAAAGTACATCATTGGCTGTAAAGCGCTTTGGGTCATCCTGAGGTGGTAAAAGGCGCTATATAAATGCAAGTCTGTCTTTATTTCTTTTGATGTAATTAAAGGCGCAGAATCGTAGAATGGATCCTCTCAAGATCGGGGCTGGGGGGGTATTGCATTTGGAGCAGGGAATCGATAAAATGGAACAAGTTATTACTGCGAGCTCCCTGGCTGTAGTTCAAATCTGACTGCGACCCGCAAGAAGCGACAGCTGCAAACCGTGGGCGTGAGGACTTTTCTCCCGGTTTCCCAGCAGCTGTGCTTGGGAGATCAATCCTCCATTCCGGGAGGGGTGGAAACGCTGCAGGAGGGATTCATGGGTTGCCCAATACCACTGAGTGAATGGCACCATCACTGCACTTTGCAGAGAATCCCAGAGCAAGGAGGGACTGAATGCAGTCCACCACCCTTCCCACACGCAGAGTGACTGGTAATATTGGGATGGGGTATTCCCACTTATAGAAACATAGAAACATAGGAGCAGGAGTCGGCCATTCGGCCCTTCGAGCCTGCTCCGCCATTCAATATGATCATGGCTGATCCTCTATCGCAATACCATATTCCCGCTCTCTCCCCATTCCCCTTGATGCCTTTTGCGTCTAGAAATCTATCTATCTCCTTCTTAAATATATTCAGTGAATTGACCTCCACAACCTTCTGTGGTAGAAAATTCCACAGGTTCACCACCCTCCGAGTGAAGACATTTCTCCTCATCTCAGTCCTAAATGTCCTACCCCATATCCTGAGACTGTAACCCCTCGTTCTAGACCCCCCAGCCAGGGGAAACATCCTCCCTGCATCCAGTCTGTCTAGCCCTGTCAGAATTTTATACGGTTCAATGAGATCCCCTCTCATTCTTCTAAACTCTAGTGAATACAGGCCTAGTCGACCCAATCTCTCCTCATACGACAGTCCTGCCATCCCAGGAATCAGTCTGGTGAACCTTCGCTGCACTCCCTCTATGGCAAGTATATCTTTTCTTAGGTAAGGAGACCAAAACTGCACACAGTACTCCAGGTGTGGTCTCACCAAGGCCCTGTATAACTGTAGTAAGACATCCTTGCTCCTGTACTCAAATCCCCTTGCAATGAAGGCCAACATACCATTTGCCTTCTTAACTGCTTGCTGCACCTGCATGTTTGCTTTCAGTGACTGGTGTACAAGGACACCCAGGTCCCTTTGTACATCAACATTTCCCAATCTATCAATATTTAAATAATACTCTGCCTTTCTGTTTTTTCTACCGATGTGGATAACTTCACATTTATCCACGTTATACTGCATCTGCCATGTATTTGCCCACTCACTCAACTTGTGCAGATCGCCTTGAAGCCTCTTTGCATCCTTCTCACAACTCACAATCCCACCTAGTTTCGTGTCGACAGCAAACCTGGAAATATTACATTTGGTTCCCTCATCCAAATTATTGATATATATTGTGAATAGCTGGGGCCCAAGCACTGATCCCTGCGGTACCCCACTAGTCACCGCCTGCCACCCTGAAAAAGACCCATTTATTCCTACTCTCTGTTTCCTGTCTGTTAACCAATTTTCAATCCATGCCAGTATATTACCCCCAATCCCATGTGCTTTAATTTTGCACACTAACCTCTTATGTGGGACTTTATCAAAGGCCTTCTGAAAATCCAAATACACGTCCATTGGTTCTTCCTTATCTATTCTACCAGTTACATCCTCAAAAAATTCCAGTAGGTTTGTCAAACATGATTTCCCTTTCATAAATCCATGTTGACTTTATCTAACGCCGTTGATATTTTCTAAGTGTCCTGTTTTAACATCCTTTATAATAGACTCTAGCATTTTCCCTACTATTAATGTTAGGCTAACCGGTCTGTAGTTCTCTGTTTTCTCTCTCCCTTTTTTAAATAGTGGGGTTACATTTGCCACCCTCCAATCTGCAGGAACTGTTCCATAATTCATAGAATTTTGGAAGATGACAACCAATGCATCCACTATTTCCATGGCTACCTCTTTTAGTACTCTGGGATGCAGATTATCAGGCCCTGGGGATTTATCGGCTTTCAGTCCCATTAATTTCTCCAGCACTATTTTTTACTAATACTAATTTCCTTTAATTCCTCCTTCTCACTAGACCCTCGGTTCCCTAGTATTTAGGGAAATTATTTGTGTCCTCTTCCGTGAATACAGAACCAAAGTATTTGTTTAATTGCACTGCCATTTCCTTGTTCCCCATTATAAATTCTCCCGTTTCTGACTGTAAGGGACCTACATTTGTCTTCACTAATCTGTTTCTTTTTACATACTTGTAGAAGCTTTTACAGTCTGCTTTTATGTTCCTTGCAAGTTTACTTTCATACACTATTTTTCTCCTCTTAATCAATCTCTTGGTCCTTTTTTGCTGAGCTCTAAACTGCTCCCAATCCTCAGGCTTGCTACTTTTTCTGGCAACTTTATATGACTCCTCTTTGGATCTATTATTATCCTTAATTTCTTTTGTTAGCCATGGTTGGGCCGCTTTTCCTTTTGTGTTTTTGCAGCAGAAAGGAATGTATAAATGTTGCAATTCATGCATTCCTTCCTTAAATGTTAGCCACTGCCTATCCACCGTCATGCCTTTTAATGAAGCTCCCCAATCTATCATAGCCAACTCACTCCTCATACCTTCATAGTTTCCTTTGTTTAGATTTAGGACCCTGGTTTTATAGGAGTCGGAAACTGCCGGATTTGGGAAATTGAGAGGACAGGCTTCACCAAAACAGAGACAGCCTAGGATGCAGCCTCTGGATCCCTACTAGACTGCCCAGCACCAAAGGCCTGTTAGGATAGAGGCGCAATGAGGCAGCTTCCTCTCAGTCTCACCACACATGCTCCAATTGCAGCCGTATTGTCTGAGTGTTCGAGAGCCGGCACGGGCTGCCAGGCACAGCACCATCAGACGTGGCCCCAGCTGTTACAGGGACATCACACGGCTCTAGACATAGATGGTCAAGCCCACAACCATCCTGAGAACTGCAGCATCGAACAGCAAGCTGCCGCCACAGCTTCTCCTCCCACTCAGGGAGTACGTGGACACAGCTTTAGGCCAGGAAGCAGCATGGTACAGGTCTAGATATAGGTTGACAGACAGACAGGCTTGCATCTCTATAGCGCCTTTCACGACCACCGGACGTCTCAAAGCGCTTTACAGCCAATTAAGTACTTTTGAAGTGTAGTCACTGTTTTAATGAGTGAAACGTGGCAGCCAATTTGCGCACAGCAAGCTCCCATAAACAGCAATGTGATAATGACCAGATTATCTGTTTTAGTGATGTTGATAGCACAATAAATAATGACCAGGACCCCAGGGAAAACCCCCCTGCTCTTCTTCGAAATAATGCCATGGGATCTTTTATGTCTACCCGAGAGAGCAAACACCCAGTAGTGTAATGGCTCCTCCACTGTTCCTTAACTCTAACCAAATAGATTCTGTCTTTGACCCTCAACTACATCATCCCTCTCCAGTGCTATAATAGTTTCTTCGATCAATACTGCCACCCGCCCTTTTTTCCCCTATATTTCCTGAATACCTTGTAGCCAGGAATATTAAGTTCCTAATCCTCCCTTTGTTTGAGCCAGGGCTCCATTATTGACACTATATCATAGTCCCATGTGGAAATTTGTGCCTGCAGCTCACTAACATTATTTACCACGCTCCGTGCATTTATGCACATGCACTCCAAACCCATCCTAGTCTGCTTCGCATTCCCCCTGTCTGATCCCTCCTATTTCTGAACTACTTTTTATTCTAATGCTGTTTGTCTGTCCCAGTCCTCTGTGCACCTTGGCTCGACTCTTCTTAATTACCAATTCGGATGACCCAGGTGTCATCAATCAGAAATCAATTTAACAAAAGTGCCCCCTTTTAAAGGGGCACAAACAAAAAATCCAAACTCTAAGTAAAAGAAAAGGAACTTTATCAAATGATCTCAGAATATTATTTTGTCTCCCCTATCTAATGCTTCATCCTGGTGCACTTCCCCCTGCCAAATTAGTTTAGCCCCTCCAGCAATAGTTAACCTCCCTGCTAGCACAGACACACTGGGCCGAATGGCCTCCTTCTGTACCGTAAATTTATATTTTCTATGATTCTATGATTCGATGACATTGGTCCCAGTCCTGTTGAACTGCACCCTGTCCATCTTGTACAGGTCCCTCCCCCCCAGAACTGGCCCCAGGAATCTGAAGCCCTCCCTCCTGCACCATTTCTCCAGCCACACATTAACCCATCTTATCTTACTGTTCCTATGCTCACTAGCACATGGCACTGGAAGTAATCCAGAGATTAATACCTTTGAGGTGCTGCCATTTAACTTCCTCCCTAGCTCCTGAAACTCTTTTCCTTATTATGTCGTTGGTTCCAACATGGACCATGACTTATGGCTGTTTACCTTCCCCTCGCAAAATGTTCTGTACCTATTCAGTGATGTCCTTTATCCTGGCACCAGAGAGGCAACACACCATGTGGGACTCATAGTTGCAGAAATGCCTGTTTATCCGCCTGACTATCGAATCCCCTATGACCATAGCTGTGCCCCCTATGCAGTCATGTGCTGTGGATGTGCTCCAGACTGCATTCCCTATGGTGTAGTCACCCTCAGTACTGAAAACCGGTTTGAGTGCGTCACACTCCCAGAGGATTCCTGCACTGCCTGCCTCTTTCCACCCTGCCAGATGGCCACCCACTGACTATCCTCCTGAACTCGCTGTAGCTGCAGGGTGACCACCTCTTGGAAGGTGTGATCCAGGAGGTGCTCAGTCTCCCGTCTGTCCTGCCATGACTCCAGCTGCTCCTCAAGCTCTCAAACCCTGAGTTTGAGCAACTGGAGACATTTCCTGCACACATGGTTATCCAGGGCACATGAAGCGTCCTGGAGTTCCCACGTGACACGAAAATTGCAGGCAACGGGTCTCAGCTGTCCCGTCACTTTCTTTAAAGTCTATCTACTTATGTTTTAATATATATATATATAAAATGTTATATAATGTTTTAGCTTAGTACCCCCTTAACTCCTATGTATTCATTATTTATTTGATATATAGATATATTATATATGTCATTAAATTCTATTTACTTCGTGCTCTACCCTCCCCTCTTCCTCTTTTGCTGCAGTCCCTCGGTTTAAATTACTTAAAACCTCCTTTCCCTCCGCACCAAATTCCCATCTTCACTCAGCAAGCTCTGTCCTCAAGTTCTCAGTGGAAACAGTGTCTCCCGATCTACTCTTTCAAAACCCCTCTTCATTTTGAACACCTCTATTAAATCTCCCCTTAACCATCTCTCCTCTAATGAACCCCAGCTTCTCTGGTCTCTCCAAGTAACTGAAGGAGTGAAGTTAGGAAACACTTCTACACACAAAGGGTGGTAGAGGTTTGGAACTCTCTTACTCAAACGGCAATTGATGCTCGATCAATTGTTCATTTTAAATCGGAGATTGATAGCTTTCTATTAACGAAAAGTATTAAGGGATATGGGCCACAGGCGGGGTATATGGAGTTAGGTCGCAGATCAACCACGATCTCACTGAATGGCGGAATAGGCTCGAGGGGCTGAATGGCCTTCTCCTGTTCCTACTATAGCAAAATACTGCAGATGTTGGAAATCCGAAATAACAACAGAAAATGCTGGAACAACTCAGCAGGTCAGGCAACATCCATGGAGAGAAATTTGAGTTGACGTTTCGGGTCGAACCCTTCTTCAAAACTGGAAAGAAAAGAAATTAGATCGAAGGCAGGGCTGCGATCGGACAAAAGAAGTGAAAGAAACAAAAGAGCTAGACGAGATGGTAATAGGCTGAGATTAGGTGTGAAGTGTACTGGCAGGGCAAGAGATGGCTGCCAGGTGTGAGAGGGAAACAAAATGAAAGGGAGGGGAGGAGTGGAAAAATTACAAGAAAAAATGTGTAATAGGGGCCGAGGTTATGATCTGAAATTGTAGAACTCTATACCTTTCTCATCCCCGTTACCATTCTGGTAAATCTCCTCTGCACCTTCTCTAAGTTCTTGACCTCCTTCGTAAAGTGTGGTGCCCAGAAATGGCCACAATACTCCAGCCCAAGAACTAAATCCCCTCTCCCACCCGGGACAGACTGAGCCAAAGCCCCGCTCCCACCCGGGACAGACTGAGCCAAAGCCCCGCTCCCACCCGGGACAGACTGAGCCAAAGCCCCGCTCCCACCCGGGACAGACTGAGAGCCAAAGCCCCGCTCCCACCCGGGACAGACTGAGAGCCAAAGCCCCGCTCCCACCCGGGACAGACTGAGAGCCAACACCCGCTCCCACCCGGGACAGACTGAGAGCCAAAGCCCCTCTCCCACCCGGGACAGACTGAGAGGTTATTGTAAGGGAATGATTCTCACCGCTCCTCGCTCGAAGTCGTTGTAAAGCGGTTTGTCCAACAGGGTCTTCTCGCTGTAGCCCTCGCTCCCCACCAGGGTCAGGTAAATGTAGTCATCCGTGCCCGCGAACCACTGGCTCCCGGTCGCCACCGTCACCGTGTAGGAGAACATCGTCCGGTCTCTGGGTCCCGGGCTCTGGGTCTCTGGGTCCCGGGCTCTGAGTCTCTGGGTCCCGGGCTCTGGGTCCCGGGCTCTGAGTCTCTGGGTCCCGGGCTCTGAGTCTCTGGGTCCCGGGCTCTGAGTCTCTGGGTCCCGGGCTCTGAGTCTCTGGGTCCCGGGCTCTGGGTCCCGGGCTCTGAGTCTCTGGGTCCCGGGCTCTGAGTCTCTGGGTCTCGGGCTCTGAGTCTCTGGGTCTCGGGCTCTGAGTCTCTGGGTCCCGGGCTCTGAGTCTCTGGGTCCCGGGCTCTGAGTCTCTGGGTCCCGGGCTCTGGGTCTCTGGGTCCCGGGCTCTGAGTCTCTGGGTCCCGGGCTCTGGGTTGCGCTTGTTCTGAAGTTGCCCAGCCTGACTCGGAGTGTCGGGCTGAGAGCTGCTGTCGGAGCTGGGTGCCCAGTGCCGGCTCACTGCTGAGGGAAGGCTGTTTCAGCACCGCCCAGTTCCTCACTGATCTTCACTGTGTGAAGCAACAGGCTGGCGGAACCAGCGCCGCTCCGCGTGTCCTCACCACAAGCACCAGTGCCCGGCACCTTTCATCTTAAACCCCCATTCCACTGGCCACACAGGCTAGATTCACACCTGGGCACTGGGGGCGAGAGGGGGCACGGGGGGGGTGAGAGGGGGCACGGGGGGTGAGAGGTGGCACGGGGGGTGTGAGGGGGCACTGGGTGAGAGGGGCACTGGGTGTGAGGGGGCACAGGGGGGTGAGAGGGGGCACTGGGGGTGTGAGGGGGCACTGGGGGTGTGAGGTGGCACTGGGGGTGTGAGGGGGCACTGGGTGTGAGGGGGCACTGGGTGAGAGGGGGCACTGGGTGTGAGGGGGCACTGGGTGAGAGGGGGCACTGGGTGTGAGGGGGCACTGGGGGTGTGAGGGGGCACTGGGGGTGAGAGGGGGCACTGGGTGTGAGGGGGCACTGGGGGTGAGAGGGGGCACTGGGGGTGTGAGGGGGCACTGGGTGAGAGGGGGCACTGGGGGTGTGAGGGGGCACTGGGTGTGAGAGGGGACACTGGGGGTGAGAGGGGGCACTGGGTGTGAGGGGGCACTGGGGTGAGAGGGGGCACTGGGGGTGTGAGGGGGCACTGGGTGAGAGGGGGCACTGGGTGTGAGGGGGCACTGGGTGTGAGGGGGCACTGGGGGTGTGAGGGGGCACTGGGTGTGAGGGGGCACTGGGGGTGAGAGGGGGCACTGGGTGTGAGGGGGCACTGGGTGTGAGGGGGCACTGGGGGTGAGAGGGCACTGGGGGTGAGAGGGGGCACTGGGGGTGAGGGGCACTGGGTGTGAGGGGGGCGGGGGGCTTGGGGCTCAGTGTGAGTTAGACTGCCTCCTCTAGATGTGCACCCAACGCTGCAACAAGAGCCTAAAGGCGGCGAGAAATGTCCAGGAACTGGACTGAAACGGTTTGCAGCCTGCTGAAAGCTCAGTGCAGATAAGATGCACATGTTACATTTCTTATTTCTGTTTGCAATCAATAATTCGGTTTAACCAGAGACATGCAGCAATAGGACTTGGGCAAAATCCCAGTTTAAGGGTTTGAGATGGAAACTGGTATCTGTGAGCAGCGATAGGCTGGAGGGAGTCGCACACTTTGCTCCGGCTAATCTGATGCCACTGTTCGTAAAACAGCGACTGTCCACACTTTGGAGAAAGGGGAAAAGGCCAATGCTCGCAGCCTAGGGTGCCAGCAATCTCTGAGGTCAAGCAGCAATCCGAACACAGCAAGTCTGAAGATGAGATGAGGAGTCCACCATTCCACGGCCCCAGGGGAGAATGGGTTAGCTGCAACTGGACAAACACAATGGCCTCGAAGTGAAAGGGGTTTGAGTGTCAGTCGGAGGTGTGGCAACATCTGACACGGGTTGCGGTGCAGTATAACTTCAGTCCTACAGGAGGAGATTGCAATAATGTGTTTTGATTTCAAAAGAGTAAAAGAATGCGTGGAATGGGCATTCCGAGTTTAGGAGGGAAAGTGCGTTTCCGGGGAAGGGGCCCTGGCTGTTGTTGTCTGGATAAAATCCGACATAAGAGAGGCTGCATTGCGGTCGCCTGCAGGTGAGAGATTGCACACCAGACAAGACTATTCTTGCTGTGCTGATCACCGGGGAGGGGGACTGAGGGGCCTCACCTTATATGGGCTTTTACCAAAAGCTGGGCTGTTGAGAGGAACAGCACCTCATCTTCCGATTAGGCAGTCTGCAGCCTTCCGGACTCAATATCGAGTTCAACCATTTCAGATCATAAGCTCGGCCCCCATTTCATTTTCTCTTGTAATTGTTCCACTCCTTTCCCCCCCCCCCCCCGCCCCTTTCCTTTTGTTTCTCTCTCACACCTGGCAGCTATCTTTTGCCCTGCCAGTACACTTTACACCTAATCCCAGCCTATCACCATCTCGTCTAGCTTCTAATCTCTTTTACTTCTTTTGTTTCTTTTATTCTTTTGTCCGATCGCCTCCGATCTAGTTTCTTTTCTTTCCAGTTTTGAAGAAGGGTCCAACCCGAAACGTCAACTCACATTTCTCTCCACGGATGTTGCCTGACCTGCTGAGTTTTTCCAGCATTTTCTGTTGTTATTTTAGAGTGGAAATAAATGTTTATTGAAGCACAGAGACGAATGTTTGACAGATGTTATAAGGTGAGGAGTTCAATTTCAGTCTCCAGGCTCCGAGCTCCGGACTCCAGGCTCCGGGCTCCAGACTCCAGACTCCAGGCTCCAGACGCCGGGCTCCGGGCTCCAGACTCCAGACTCCGGACTCCGGACTCCAGACTCCGGACTCCAGACTCCGGGCTCCAGACTCCAGACTCCGGACTCCGGACTCCAGACTCCAGGCTCCAGACTCCAGACTCCGGGCTCCAGACTTCAGGCTCCAGGCTCCAGACTCCAGACTCCAGGCTCCAGACTCCGGGCTCCGGACTCCAGACTCCAGACTCCGGGCTCCAGGCTCCAGACTCAGGCTCCAGACTCCAGGCTCCAGACTCCGGACTCCAGGCTCCAGGCTCCGGACTCCAGACTCCAGTCTCCAGGCTCCGGACTCCAGACTCTGGGCTCCAGACTCCAGGCTCCAGACTCCAGACTCCGGACTCCAGACTCCGGGCTCCAATCTCCAGACTCCAGGCTCCAGGCTCCAGACTCCAGGCTCTGGACTCCGGACTCCAAACTCCGGGCTCCAGACTCCGGGCTCCAGGCTCCAGACTCCAGACTCCGGGCTCCAGGTTCCGGGCTCTGGGTTCCAGACTCCGGGTTCCAGGCTCCAGACTCCAGGCTCCAGACTCCGGGTTCCAGACTCCGGGCTCCAGACTCCAGACTCCGGGCTCCGGGCTCCAGACTCCAGACTCCGGGCTCCAGGCTCCAGGCTCCGGACTCCAGACTCCGGGCTCTAGACTCCAGACTCCGGGCTCCAGGCTCCAGACTCCGGGCTCCAGACTCCAGGCTCCGGGCTCCAGACTCCGGGCTCCGGGCTCCGGGTTCCAGACTCCAGGCTCCAGACTCCGGGTTCCAGGCTCCAGACTCCAGACTCCGGGCTTCAGACTCCGGGCTCCAGACTCCAGACTCCGGGCTCCGGGCTCCAGACTCCGGGCTCCAGGCTCCGGACTCCAGACTCCGGGCTCTAGACTCCAGACTCCAGGCTCCAGACTCCGGGCTCCAGACTCCAGACTCCGGGCTCCGGGCTGGCACTGGGGCTGCTGCACTGTCCGAGGTGCCTCTTATATCCCTGGTGAGGGGTACAGTGAGTGAGTGCCAGGGTTTTTATTTTCGGGTGCCTTTTATTGATCAGCCAGATGTCTGGTGCATGTTTTAGAGATCAAACCGAGCGACTGGGCTGCCCACCCACATGGAGTTCCTGACAGACGGTCACCGTGACAACAAACAAAACACTTGCCTAAACGCAGAGAACCTAGGAACACGGGTCGCAACAACTGAAGCTTTGTCACTCAAACACCGCTGGGGTTTAACCTGCTGATGGCTCTTACTCGCTCAGAGCACAGCGCTCCATGTCACTTGGCCAGCGAGAGCCGCCCGAGGGGAAGCCCGTCACTTGTCCTCTTGCCTCAGAAACGTTGTGGGCAGCCTTCAGCACAGGCTCCGGACTCCGGACTCCAGGCTCCAGACTCCAGACTCCGGACTGCAGACTCCAGGTTCCAGACTCCGGACTCCAGGCTCCGGGCTCCAGGCTCCAGACTCCAGGCTCCGGGCTCCAGGCTCCAGACTCCGGACTGCAGACTCCAGGTTCCAGACTCCGGACTCCAGACTCCGGGCTCCGGACTCCAGACTCCAGGCTCCGGGCTCCAGGCTCCAGACTCCGGACTGCAGACTCCAGGTTCCAGACTCCGGACTCCAGACTCCAGACTCCGGGCTCCAGACTCCGGGCTCCGGACTCCAGACTCCAGACTCCGGACTCCAGACTCCAGGTTCCAGACTCCGGGCTCCAGACTCCGGACTCCAGGCTCCAGGTTCCAGACTCCGGACTCCAGGCTCCAGACTCCGGGCTCCAGACTCCAGACTCCAGGTTCCAGACTCCGGGCTCCAGACTCCAGACTCCAGGTTCCGGACTCCAGACTCCGGGCTCTAGATTCCAGACTCCAGACTCCGGGCTCCGGACTCTGGGCTCCAGGCTCCAGACTCCAGACTCCAGGCTCCGGGCTCCAGGCTCCAGACTCCTGGCTCCAGGCTCCGGGCTCCGGACTCCGGACTCCAGACTCCAGGCTCTGGACTCCAGACTCCGGGCTCCAGACTCCAGGCTCCAGACTCCGGGCTCCAGGCTCCGGGCTCCAGGCTCCAGGCTCCGGGCTCCAGACTCCAGGCTCCGGGCTCCAGGCTCCAGACTCCGGGCTCCAGGCTCCAGGCTCCGGCCTCCAGGTTCCGGGTTCCGGACTCCAGACTCCGGACTCCAGACTCCGGGCTCCAGACTCCAGACTCCAGGCTCCAGACTCCAGGCTCCGGGCTCCAGACTCCGGGCTCCAGGCTCCAGGCTCCGGGCTCCAGACTCCAGGCTCCGGGCTCCAGGCTCCAGACTCCGGGCTCCGGGCTCCAGGCTCCAGGCTCCGGCCTCCAGGTTCCGGGTTCCGGACTCCAGGCTCCAGACTCCGGACTCCAGACTCCGGGCTCCAGACTCCAGACTCCAGGCTCCAGACTCCAGGCTCCGGGCTCCAGACTCCGGGCTCCAGGCTCCAGGCTCCGGGCTCCAGACTCCAGGCTCCGGGCTCCAGGCTCCAGACTCCGGGCTCCGGGCTCCAGGCTCCGGCCTCCAGGTTCCGGGCTCCGGGTTCCAGACTCCGGGTTCCGGACTCCAGACTCCGGACTCCAGACTCCGGGCTCCAGACTCCGGGCTCCAGACTCCAGGCTCCGGGCTCCAGACTCCGGGCTCCGGGCTGGCACTGGGGCTGCTGCACTGTCTGAGGTGCCGTCTTTCAGGTGAGATGTTAAACCAGTCTGTTCAGGTCGATCTATTCAAAAATAAAGAACAGGGCAGTTTCCTGGGTCCTGCCCAACATTTCTCCCTCAGCCAACACCACCGAGAACACATTGACAGGTCATTCATCTCATTTGCTGTGTGTGAAGTCTTGCTGTGCGCAGATTGCCTGATGCATTTGGCTATGTGGGAATAGCGGCTGTACTTCAACAGAAAGTAATTATTTGGCTGCAAAGTGCTCCAGGATATCCTGAGGGCCAGGTAGGTGCTATATAAATGCAAGGGCAGGGTTATCAATGATAGGAAGTGGGGAGTGACCCATTGGGATATTGGAGAGATGTCCATGTACAGGGTGATGACACCTCACTCCTCTCACATTAGTGATGATTGACAGCTGTGTGAATATTTCTTGCTTCGACTATATTTGGGATTTTTACTTTTTACAAAATGCTGTCTACCACTGAAGACGTTGACTGTTGCTAGGATACGGTGCCATGTGCTGACTGTTGCTAGGATACAGTGCCATGTGCTGATTGTTGCTAGGATACAGTGCCCTGTGCTGACTGTTGCTAGGATACGGTGCCATGTGCTGACTGTTGCTAGGATACGGTGCCATGTGCTGACTGTTGCTAGGGTACGGTGCCATGTGCTGACTGTTGCTAGGGTACGGTGCCATGTGCTGACTGTTGCTAGGATACAGTGCCATGTGCTGATTGTTGCTAGGATACAGTGCCCTGTGCTGACTGTTGCTAGGATACGGTGCCATGTGCTGACTGTTGCTAGGGTACGGTGCCATGTGCTGACTGTTGCTAGGATACAGTGCCCTGTGCTGACTGTTGCTAGGATACGGTGCCATGTGCTGACTGTTGCTAGGGTACGGTGCCATGTGCTGACTGTTGCTAGGATACAGTGCCCTGTGCTGACTGTTGCTAGGATACGGTGCCATGTGCTGGCTGCCCTGCAATACCTTATGCAAATGACCATTGTTCATGTGTGAACATAGACAGTGAATGTTGGCCTGATATATAATTATGGAGGCAGCACAGCTAAGCATTGTCCTGTTTTTACCTGGGTCTATGCGATATCCAGCCCAAGTCACTGGATGGTGATCAGGAGTGGGAAGCTTGACTAATAGTTCTCCTTCCTCGGTCAGGAGCACTGTATGCAATCCAATTCTCCTGCCACTGCCCGATCTGAGAGCAATTAACTCAACACAGATTGGTATGTGAGGCTCAGTAGCACACTGACCAGTGCACTAACCAACTGAGCCAATGGGGGAGTGCCGCTAAGTTTTAATTCTACTTTTTCTTTTTCCACTTCCTTCCCACTTGGTTTGACTTTATTTGCATTTTAGACACAGGGGTAAATGTTCAGTTTGGAAAGTCAAACAACAGATCTACAACTTGCCATTCATGGAAGCAGTTTAGAGTTCAGCAAAAAAGGACCAAGAGATTGGTTAAGAGGGAAAAATAGAGCATGAGAGTAAACTTGCAAGGAACATAAAAGCGGAGTGTAAAAGCTTCTACAAGTATGTAAAAACAAAAAGATTAGTGAAAACAAATGAAGGTTCCTTACAGTCAGAAATGGGAGAATTTATAATGGGGAACAAGGAAATGGCTGAGCAATTAAACAAATACTTTGGTTCTGTCTTCATGGAAGAGAACACAAAGAACTTCCCAGGGGATAGGGTGGGATATGTGTTGGTGTAGGGGTTACGGGGATCGGGTGGGATATGTGTCGGTGCAGGCTCGATGGGCCGAAATGGCCTCTATCTGCACTGTGGGGTTTCTGTGATTCTGTGATTCTGTGAAATGCTAGGGAACCGAGGGTCTAGTGAGAAGGAGGAATTAAAGGAAATTAGTATTAGTAAAAAAAAGTGCTGGAGAAATTAATGGGACTGAAAGCTGATAAATCCCCAGGGCCGGATAATCTGCATCCCAGAGTACTAAAAGAGGTAGCCATGGAAATAGTGGATGCATTGGTTGTCATCTTCCCAAACTCTATAGATTATGGAACAGTTCCTGCAGATTGGAGGGTGGCAAATGTAACCCCACTATTTAAAAAAGGAGGGAGAGAGAAAACAGGGAACTGCAGACCGGTTAACCTAACATCAGTAGTAGGGAAAATGCTAGAGTCTATTATAAAGGATGTGATAACAGGACACTTAGAAAATATCAACGGCGTTAGACAAAGTCAACATGGATTTATGAAAGGGAAATCATGTTTGACAAACCTACTGGAGTTTTTTGAGGATGTAACTGGTAGAATAGATAAGGGAAAACCAGTGGATGTGGTGTATTTGGATTTTCAGAAAGCCTTTGATAAAGTCCCACATATGAGGTTAGTGTACAAAATTAAAGCACATGGGATTGAGGGTAATATACTGGCATGGATTGAAAATTGGCTAACAGACAGGAAACAGAGAGTAGGAATAAATGGGTCTTTTTCGGGGTGGCAGGCGGTGACTAGTGGGGTACCACAGTGATCAGTGCTTGGGCCCCAGCTATTCACAATATATATCAATGATTTGGATGAGGGAACCAAATGTAATATTTCCAAGTTTGCTGACGACAATAAACTAGGTGGGATGTGAGTTGTGAGGAGGATGCAAAGAGGCTTCAAGGCGATTTAGACAAGTTGAGTGAGTGGGCAAATACATGGCTGATGCAGTATAATGTGGATAAATGTGAAGTTATCCACTTCGGTAGGAAAAACAGAAAGGCAGAGTATTATTTAAATGGTGATAGATTGAGAAATGTTGATGTACAAAGAGACCCGGGTGTCCTTGTACACCAGTCACTGAAAGCAAACATGCAGGTGCAGCAAGCAGTTAGGAAGGCAAATGGTATGTTGGCCTTCATTGCAAGGGGATTTGACTACAGGAGCAAGGATGTCTTACTACAGTTATACAGGGCCTTGGTGAGACCACACCTGGAGTACTGTGTGCAGTTTTGGCCTCCTTACCTAAGAAAGGATATACTTGCCATAGAGGGAGTGCAGCGAAGGTTCACCAGACTGATTCCTGGGATGGCAGGACTGTCGTATGAGGAGAAATTGGATTGACTAGGCCTGTATTCACTAGAGTTTAGAAGAATGAGAGGGGATCTCATTGAAACGTATAAAATTCTGACAGGGCTAGACAGACTGGATGCAGGGAGGATGTTTCCCCTGGCTGGGGGCTCTAGAATGAGGGGTCACAGTCTCAGGATACGGGGTAGGACATTTAGGACTGAGATGAGGAGAAATTTCTTCACTCAGAGGGTGGTGAACTGAAGGCTGTGGAGGCCAAGTCACTGAATATATTTAAGAAGGAGATAGATAGATTTCTAGACACAAAAGGCGTCAAGGAGTATGGGGAGAGAGCGGGAATATGGTATTGTGATAGAGGATCAGCCATGATCTTATTGAATGGCGGAGCAGGCTCGAAGGGCTGACTCCTGCTCCTATTGTTCTACGTTTTTATGAAATGGAAATGATTGGCTTTCTCATCAGTGAAGTGATCACAGTCCTTCGACGGGAACTTCACAATATTTGGAATTATAACTTCATTAAATACTGGGGTAGAAAATATTCCCCCTAGACTGTGGGCTATTGGGTGAGGAGGGGATTGGGGTCCAGCTATATTGCACTGTGAAACTTCACACATGAATAATGGGTGTTCAGCCATGAGTGTGATTTTCATGACAAGACGTTAAACCGAGGCCCCGTCTGCTCTCTCAGGTGGATGTAAAAGATCCCATGGCATTGTTTTGAAGAAGCACGGTGGCATAGTGGTTAGCACTGTTGCCTCACAGCGCCAGGGACCCGGGTTGAAATCCAGCCTCGGGTGACTGTCTGTGTGGAGTTTGCACATTCTCCCCGTGTTTGCGTGGGTTTCCTCCGGGTGCTTCGGTTTCCTCCCACAGTCCAAAGATGTGCGGGTTAGGTTGATTGGCCATGATAAAAATTGACCCTTAGTGTTAGGGGGGATTAAATACGTGGGGTTACGGGGTTACGGGGATAGGGCTTGGGTGGGATGGCTGTCGGTGTAGGGACCGGGTGCTAGGGTTTGGATGATCAGCCATGATCTCGTTGAATGGCGGAGCAGGCTCGAAGGGCCGAATGGCCTACTCCTGCTCCTAGTTTCTATGTTTCTAAGAGCAGGGGAGTTCTCCCTGGTGTCCTGGGCCAAAAATTATCCCTCAATCAACATCACTAAAACAGATTATCTGGTCATTATCACATTGCTGTTTGTGGGAACTTGCTGTGCACAAATTGACTGCCGTGTTTCCTACTTTACAACAGTGACTACACTTCAAAAAGTAATTCATTGGCTGTAAAGCACTTTGGGACGTCCTGAGGTCGTGAAAGGCGCTATAGAAATGCTAATCAGACTTTCTTTTTTCTGACAGAGCTGTTCAGTTCTGCAGTTAACACACTGAGATTACACTTTGAAAGCTCAGTTTTGTTTCCTGTTGCCACTTGTTGTTCACATGTTGTCTTACTTCAAATGGAGCCGGAAATAGGACTGCAGTATAGTAACCTCAGTATTACCATCTGATATACCTATCAATTCGTCCAATAAAAGGCGACGAGTTAGGAACGTAACTAAAGGTTTTTATTGACTAAATAACAGAGCCCACCCTCGTGGGTGATCGGGTCCAACAAGGAGGAATACCAGCCAGTCGACTACCTTTATACCTGGGCAGGTAGGAGGAGCCATGGGCGGAGTCAGAGGTGGTCAGCCCAGGTATAACAGCGCGACAAGAGGCGACCTCGTATCGTGATACAACAGTGATAACGGTGATAACAATACAACAGTGATAACTATAGTGTAACGATAAAAGTGGTTTACCACATTCACCCCTTGTTTAGATTTGAGTCCGGCGGGGTGAAGTGTACTACCAGTTCTGGTATGTCAGTCTGTCCGGAGGCCTCATAAGCCTCTCCGATCGTCGCAGCGGCGGTGCTGCATTATCCGGTGTTAGTGCTGGTGTCTGCGTGGTCGGCGAAGGCTCGTGGGGTTCCGGCATGCCGTCTACCTGGGCTGGAATTGGGGGGGTGGTGGGGGGGGGTAAAGGTGGTGTCTCCGGAGTGCCCGAGGGTGCGAGGTCTCGTAAGGAGACAGTGTCCTCCCGCCCGTCTGGGTAAGCCACGTAGGCGTACTGGGGGTTGGCGTGCAGGAGGTTCACCCTTTCGACCAGGGGGTCTGTTTTATGGGCCCTCACGTGCTTTCGCAGCAAGACGGGCCCCGGAGAGGTCAGCCAGGTTGGTAGAGTGGTTCCCGTAGTCGACTTCCTGGGGAAAACAAACATTCGTTCATGGGGGGTGGCGTTAACGGCAGTGCAAAGTAGTGACCGGATGGAGTGCAGCGCTGTCGGGAGGACTTCCTGCCAGCGGGAGGTTGGGAGGCCCTTAGACTTTAAGGCTAAGAGGACGGCCTTCCATACCGTCGCGTTCTCTCTTTCCACCTGGCCGTTCCCTTGGGGGTTGTAGCTGGTGGTCCTACTTGCTGCAATACCTCTCGCTAGTAGGAACTGACGGAGTTCCTCGCTCATGAAAGAGGAGCCCCGGTCACTATGTATATAGTTTGGGAACCCGAACAAGGCGAAGAGGTCGTTCAGGCATTTAATGACCGTGGTACTGGTAATGTCTGGGCAGGGGAAGGCAAAGGGGAAACGGGAGTACTCATCAACAATGTTGAGGAAGTACACATTACGGTCAGAGGACGGGAGGGGCCCCTTAAAGTCGATGCTCAGGCGCTCGAAGGGGCGGGTGGCCTTGATCAGGCTTGCTCTGTCCGGCCTAAAGAAGTGCGGTTTGCACTCGGCGCAGGTCTGGCAGTTCCTGGTTATGGTCCTGACCTCCTCGATGGAGTAGGGCAGGTTGCGGGCCTTAATGAAGTGGTAAAGTCTGGTGACCCCGGGGTGGCAGAGGTCGTTGTGGAGGGTCTGAAGTCTATCACTTTGCGCGCTGGCGCATGTAATTCGTGACAGAGCATCGGGGGGTTCGTTCAGCTTACCTGGCCGGTACAAGATATCATAATCGTAGGTGGAGAGCTCGATTCTCCACCTCAAGATCTTGTCATTCTTGATTTTGCCCCTCAGCTTGTTATTAAACATAAAGGCGACCGAACGTTGGTCGGTAAGGAGGGTAAATCGTTTGCCTGCCAGGTAGTGCCTCCAGCGTCGTACCGCCTCCACAATCGCCTGGGCCTCCTTCTCGACCGACGAGTGTCGGATCTCAGGGCCCTGTAGGGTCCTTGAGAAGAAGGCCACCGGTCTCCCCTCCTGGTTAAGGGTGGCGGCTAGGGCGAAGTCGGATGCATCGCTCTCGACTTGGAAGGGGATGGACTCATCCACTGCGTGCATAGTGGCCTTGGCAATGTCTCCCTTAATGAGGGAGAAGGCTGCGCACGCTTCCTCCGTAAGGGGGAAGGATGTGGACTTCATGAGGGGTCTGGCTTTGTCCGCATAATTGGGCACCCATTGGGCATAGTAGGCGAAGAGCCCCAGGGTTCTCTTAAGTGCCTTAGGGCAGTGGGGGAGGGGTAGCTCCATGAGGGGGCGCATTCTTTCGGGGTCGGGGCCGATGAGTCCGTTCTCTACTACACAGCCAAGGATGGCAAGGCGCGAGGTGTTAAACACACATTTCTCCTTATTGTAGGTGAGGTTCAGCCGTTGGGCTGTACGGAGGAATTTCTCCAGATTCACGTCGTGGTCCTGCCGGTCGCGGCCGCAGATGGTGACGTTATCTAGGTAGGGGAATGTGGCCTGCAGTCCGTTCTGGTCAACCATCCGGTCCATCTCCCTTTGGAAGACCGAGACCCCGTTGGTGACACCGAAGGGGACCCTAAGGAAGTGGTATAGGCGCCCATTCGCCTCGAAGGCGGTGTACTGGCGGTCCTCGGGGTGGATAGGGAGTTGGTGGTAGGCCGACTTAAGGTCGATGGTCGAGAATACGCGGTATTGTGCAATCTGATTGACCATGTCAGATATGCGGGGAAGGGGGTATGCATCCAGCTGGGTGTATCTGTTTATGGTCTGGCTGTAGTCGATGACCAGGCGATTTTTATCGCCGGTCTTAACGACCACGACCTGGGCACGCCAGGGGCTGTTGCTCCCCTCGATGATGCCCTCCTTCAGGAGACGCTGCACCTCAGAGCTAATGAAAGCTCTGTCCCCAGCGCTGTACCGCCTGCTCTTGGTAGCGACGGGTTTGCAGTCGGGGGTGAGGTTAGCGAACAGGGAAGGTGGCGGCACCTTGAGGGTGGATAGGCTGCAGGTGTTACGCGGTGGGCGGTTTAACCTTCGCTGGTTGTCGACTGTGAGTGGGGGGAGGGGTCCACCGTATGCTAGGGTTACACTTTGGAGGTGGGATTGGAAGTCCAGCCCTAGTAGGACGGCAGCGCAGAGCTGGGGGAGGACGAGGAGTTTAAAGTTTTTATACTCTGTACCCTTAACCGACAAGGTCACAGCACAGTAGCCGCTAATGTCCGTGGCGTGGGACCTCGATGCCATCGAGATTCGGTTGCGCGTTGGCAGGACAGGGAGGGAGTAGTGGCTCACCGTGTCTGGGTGGATGAAGCTCTCCGTGCTTCCGCTGTCGAACAGGCAGGTCGTGGCGTGGCCGTTTACTTTGATGTCCATCATCGACTTGGACAGGTGGTGTGGGCGGGCTTGATCCAGAGTGACGGAGGCTAGCGTGTAGGTAAGCGAGTCGTTGTCGTCTGCGGGCGAGGCGGTCGTCGGGTCCGGGGGCCCGGTGGCAGTCGGGCGTGGTGTGTAAAATGGCGTCTCCCACGAGGTAGGACAAAATGGCGGAGAAGATGGCTGCCCCCATAACTCACATGAGGCACTATTGGGGTCGGTTGCCTTGATCAAAGATGGCCGCCCCCATGACTCACGTGTGGGGATACTGGCCTCAGTTGCCGTGAAAGAAGATGGCCGCCCCCACAGTTCGCATGAGGCACTGCTGGCCTCTGAAGATCCGCTCCTGCAGGCCTTAGAGAAGTGGCCTTTCTTCCTGCAGGTTGTGCAGGTAGAGTTCCTGGCTGGGCAGCGCGACCTCGGGTGCTTCTCCTGGCCGCAAAAGAAGCAGCCGGCGGCCCGATCGCGGGTGCCCGATGTCGGAGCCGGTACCGGGGGTGGCGGGCCCGGTCGGGTCCGGGACGCCGACGCTGAGGTAGGTCCCGGGGGCGGCGCTGCGAAGGGTATTGCGGTAGGGGTCGGGCCCGAGTCCCAGGGTCGCGAGCAGTACCTGGAAAACGCCTCCTGGTCCTGATGGGCCACCTCCAGGGAGAGAGCGAGGGCTTCAGCTTTGTCCAGGTCGAGGTCTTTAGCTTCAAGCAGTCTTTGCCGTGAGTAGTCGGACCGTAGGCCTTTCACAAAGGCATCGCGGATATTATCTTCCGTATTTTCAACAGCCGTCACCGCTTTAAAGTCACAGTTCCTGCCGAGTGCTCTTAGCGCCCGTAAAAATTCAGCTACAGACTCTCCTGGCTGTTGCGGGCGGGATCTTAGGAGGTGCCTGGTGTACATGTAATTTACCGGGCTGCGGTACTGCTGTTTCAGTAGGTTGATAGCGGCCTCGTACGTAGTCGTGTCCTGTATGAGTGCGTATACTCTCGGGCTCGCTTGGGCGTTCAGAAGTCTTAGTTTGGATCTCTGCGGGGCGCCGGATTCTTCCAGGTAGGATTCGAAGCAGTCCAGCCAGTGTTTGAAGTTGAGGGCTGCGTTTGCTGCCTGTGGGTTTAGATCCAGGTACGGTGGTTTGAGGGCTTGCAGCCAAGCCGGCTGGTGTGGCTGTGCTTCTGGGAGGGCTTCTGGCTGGCCAGTAGTAGACATCTTTAAAATTTAGTCAATAAAATTGATATACCTATCAATTCGTCCAATAAAAGGCGACGAGTTAGGAACGTAACTAAAGGTTTTTATTGACTAAATAACAGAGCCCACCCTCGTGGGTGATCGGGTCCAACAAGGAGGAATACCAGCCAGTCGACTACCTTTATACCTGGGCAGGTAGGAGGAGCCATGGGCGGAGTCAGAGGTGGTCAGCCCAGGTATAACAGCGCGACAAGAGGCGACCTCGTATCGTGATACAACAGTGATAACGGTGATAACAATACAACAGTGATAACTATAGTGTAACGATAAAAGTGGTTTACCACACCATCAAAGGCTCAATAAGACTAATCTTATTAACCCTAATTACACAGCAGCAGTCTGCCTTCACAGTATGAATGTACAGACAATAGAATATAATAGAAATCTATAGAAATGTTTGTGCGACTGTGACACTTCGGTTGCCATGTTGCAAAGTGACAAAAAAAGAAAGCCTGACCTTTCATGCTGGTTTATTCTGACCCTAAGCCAAGACCTCACTGCAAATCTGCAAACTTCCTTCACCAGCCACAGATACTGTCTAATTGGCCTCAGCACCTGCCCAGCCGCAGTTACTGAAAGGACAGGCCAGGTAAACCCCGCTCCACTGCGGCAGCGGAATAATACATTGTGCATCGCATGTTAGAATGGTTTTGTACTCATGAAAGGAGGATCTCCTGCCTTATTGTGAGCAATGCCACCGGTGATCACCTAGTACACGTACCAGTGTGCAGATTTCCTGGTCTCCGATTGAGGTAAGCAGACTTATAACTGCAGACATGAGAAGGATATCACTAAACAGACTGCTGGTGCAGTCATTGCCAAATGGTTATTGGTACATACCACCATAGAATTAAGTTACCGGACACAGCGTGTGAACAAAGACTTAAGTGTGTACTGTGCTTAGGTGGTTGCTGTGCACAAATTGGTTACTGCGTTTCTACATTACAATAGTGACTAAACTTCAAAAATACTTCATTGGCTGTATATTAAGGAAGAATTTCAGATCTGCCAGGTTCCCAGGGATAGGGGACTGACTAGCTAAACAAGAGTATGCACTGGTTGATAAGGTGTTAGGACAGCCTTAGGTCATGAAAGGCACAATATAAATGTAAGTTCTTTTTTTCTATGTAACACCTGCTAAGTCAGGATGAGTGACAGTTGCAGACAAAAAAAAGTGTACAAGTAGGTGTGATTCAAGAAAGGTATAAAGATGTAATGAAACTATTTGTCAGGTGAACTGACTGTTAGCAATATCCTTGAGTGGTGATGTTCCTAGCCCTCCGATGAGTCTCCTGCTGGTGAGTATATAGATATATCACTTGCTTCTATTACTCATGTGTGCTGTCGAATAAAATCTCTGTCAAGTTGATTTGACTCCTGGGTTTGCAATATTTATTAATGGAGTACAGATCACTCCAGATAACAGCCCCCCCCCTCCACACCCCTTTGTGGGACTGGAAACTCTCTCTGCTGTTCCATAATCCAACTCTTAGCTAAGGCTAACATTTCCGCAAAATTTTTCCTGTCTTCCACTCTGTTCAAAGCCCATTTACCAAGCGGACCATTATAATCAAAATCACATAAGAACATAAGAAGTAGGAGCAGAAGTAGGCCATACGGCCCCTCGGGCCTGCTCCGCCATTCAATAGGATCATGGCTGATCCGAACCTAGACTCACGTCCACTTCCCTGCCTGCTCCCCGTACCCCCTAATTCCCTTATCAGCTAGGAAACTGTCTATCTCCATTTTAAATTTATTTAATGTCGCAGCTTCCACAGCTCTGAGGTAGCAAATTCCATAGATTTACTACCCTCTGAGTGAAGAAGTTTCTCCTCATCCACCAGACTGATTCCTGGGATGGCAGGACTGTCGTATGAGGAGAGATTGGGTCGACTAGGCCTGTATTCACTAGAGTTTAGAAGAATGAGAGGGGATCTCATTGAAACGTATAACATTCTGACGGGGCTAGACAGACTGGATGCAGGGAGGATGTTTACCCTGGCTGGGGGAGTCTAGAACGAGCGGTCACAGTTTCAGGATACCGGGTAGGACATTTAGGACTGAGATGAGGAGAAATTTCTTCACTCAGAGGGTGGTGAACCGAAGGCTGTGGAGGCCAAGTCACTGAATATATTTAAGAAGGAGATAGATAGATTTCTAGATGCAAAAGGCGTCAAGGAGTATGGGGAGAGAGCGGGAATATGGTATTGTGATAGAGGATCAGCCATGATCTTATTGAATGGCGGAGCAGGCTCGAAGGGCCGACTCCTGCTCCTATTTTTCTATGTTTTTATGAAATGGAAATGATTGGCTTTCTCATCAGTGAAGTGATCACAGTCCTTCGAAGGGAACTTCACAATATTTGGAATTATAACTTCATTAAATACTGGGGTAGAAAATATTCCCCCTAGACTGTGGGCTATTGGGTGAGGAGGGGATTGGGGTCCAGCTATATTGCACTGTGAAACTTCACACATGAATAATGGGCGTTCAGCCATGAGTGTGATTTTCATGACAAGACGTTAAACCGAGGCCCCGTCTGCTCTCTCAGGTGGATGTAAAAGATCCCATGGCATTGTTTTGAAGAAGAGCAGGGGAGTTCTCCCCAGTGTCCTGGCCAAAAATTATCCCTCAATCAACATCACTAAAACAGATTATCTGGTCATTATCACATTGCTGTTTGTGGGAGCTTGCTGTGCACAAATTGACTGCCGTGTTTCCTACTTTACAACAGTGACTACACTTCAAAAAGTAATTCATTGGTTGTAAAGCACTTTGGGACGTCCTGAGGTTGTGAAAGGCGCTATAAAAATGCAAATCAGACTTTCTGTCTTTTTTCTGACAGGGCTGTTCAGTTCTGCAGTTAACACACTGAGATTACACTTTGAAAGCTCAGTTTTATTTCCTGTTGCCACTTGTTGTTCACATGTTGTCTTACTTCAAATGGAGCCGGAAATAGGACAGTAACCTCAGTATTACCATCAAAGGCTCAATACGACTAATCTTATTAACGCTAATTACACAGCAGCAGTCTGCCTTCACAGTATGAATGTACAGACAATAGAATATAATAGAAATCTATAGAAATGTTTGTGCGACTGTGACACTTCATTATAATCAAAATCACATAAGAACATAAGAAGTAGGAGCAGGAGTAGGCCATACGGCCCCTCGGGCCTGCTCCGCCATTCAATAGGATCATGGCTGATCCGAACCTAGACTCACGTCCACTTCCCTGCCCGCTCCCCGTAACCCCTAATTCCCTTATCAGCTAGGAAACTGTCTATCTCCATTTTAAATTTATTTAATGTCGCAGCTTCCACAGCTCTCTGAGGTAGCAAATTCCATAGATTTACTACCCTCTGAGTGAAGAAGTTTCTCCTCATCTCAGTTTTGAAAGGGCAGCCCCTTATTCTAAGATTATGCCCCCTAGTTCTAGTCTCACCCATCAGTGGAAACATCCTCCCCGCATCCACCCGATCAAGCCCCCTCAATCTTATATGTTTCGATAAGATCGCTTCTCATTCTTCTGAATTCCAATGAGTAGAGGCCCAACCTACTCAACCTTTCCTCATAAGTCAACCCCCTCATCTCCGGAATCAACCGAGTGAACCTTCTCTGAGCTGCCTCGAGAGCAAGTATATCTTTTCTTAAATATGGAAACCAAAACTGTACGCAGTATTCCAGGTGTGGCCTCACCAGTACCCTGTGTAACTGAAGCAAGACATCCCTGCTTTTATACTCCATCCCCCTTGCAATAAAAGCCAAGATTCCATTGGCCTTCCTGATCACCTGCTGTACCTGCATACTAACCTTCTGTGTTTCATGCACCAGGACCCCCAGATCCCTTTGTACTGTAGCACTTTGCAGTTTCTTTCCATTTAGATAATAACTTGCTCTTTGATTTTTTCTGCCAAAGTGCATAACCTCACACTTTCCAACATTATATTCCATCTGCCAAATTTCTGCCCACTCACTTAGCCTGACTATGTCCTTTTGCAGGTTTTTTATGTCCTCCTCACTCACTGCTTTCCCTCCCATCTTTGTATCATCGGCAAACTTGGATACGTTGCACTTGGTCCCCTCCTCCAAATCGTTAATATAGATTGTAAAGAGTTGGGATCCCAGCACTGACCCCTGCGGAACACCACTAGTTACTGATTGCCAACCCGAGAATGAACCATTTATCCCCACTCTCTGTTTTCTGTTAGATAGCCAATCTTCCACCCATGCCAGTATATTACCACCAATCCCGTGATTTTTTATCTTGTGCAGTAATCTTTTGTGTGGCACCTTGTCAAATGCCTTTTGGAAGTCCAAATACACCACATCCACTGGTTCCCCTTTATCCACCCTGTTTGTTACGTCCTCAAAGAATTCGAGCAAATTTGTCAAACATGACTTCCCCTTCATAAAACCATGCTGACTGTGCCCGATTAAATTATGCTTATCCAAATGTCCTGTTACTGCTTCCTTAATAATGGACTCCAACATTTTACCAACCACAGATGTTAGGCTAACTGGTCTATAGTTTCCAGCCTTTTGTCTACCTCACTTTTTAAATAAGGGCGTTACATTCGCAGTTTTCCAATCTACTGGGACCTTTCCTGAATCCAGGGAGTTTTGGAAAATTACCACCAATGCATCTGCAATCCCTACCGCTACTTCTCTCAAGACCCTAGGATGTAAGCCATCAGGTCCAGGGGATTTATCCGCCTTAAGTCCCATTATCTTACCGAGTACCATCTCCTTAGTGATTTTAATCGTGTTTAGCTCCTCCCCCCCTATAGCCCCCTGTTTGTCCAGTGTTGGGATATTCTTAGTGTCCTCTACTGTAAAGACTGATACAAAATATTTGTTCAGCGTATTTGCCATCTCCATATTCCCCACTACTAATTTCCCGGTCTCGTCCTCTAAGGGACCAACATTCACTTTAGACACCCTTTTTCTTTTTATATAACTGTAGAAACTCTTGCTATCTGTTTTTATATTTTTTGCTAGTTTATTTTCATAATCTATCTTCCCTTTCTTAATTAATCTTTTAGTTATTGTTTGCTGGCTTTTAAATGCTTCCCAATCTTCTATCCTCCCACTAGATTTGGCTTAAATAACAACAGAAAATGCTGGAAATACTCAGCAGGCCAGGCAGCATCCGTGGAGAGAGAAACAGAGTTAACGTTTCAGGTCTGGGACCCTTCATCAGAACTGGAAAAAGCTGGAGATGTAACAGATATTAAGCAGGTGCAGAGACGGGGGGGGTGGTGGGTGGTTGCGTTAGGAGGGGAGGAAGAAATAGAAAGAACATCCTGTACTTTTGTAAGAGGCAGGAAAGATAAAATGTTGCAAATGGGAATGGCAAAAATCATACTGCATGAAAAATGGGGGCAGGGATAATTATCTGAAATTGTTGAACTCGATGTTGAGTCCGGCAGGCTGCAAAGTGCCCAATCGAAAGATGAGGTGCTGTTCCTCGAGCTTACGTTGAGCTTCATTGGAACAATGCAATAGCCCGAGGACAGAGAGATCAGAGTGGGAGTGAAGCGGTGAATTAAAGTGACAGGCGACCGGAAGCTCAGGGTCACCCATACGGACTGAACGGAGGTGTTCCACAAAGCGGTCGCCCAATCTGCGTTTGGTCTCCCCAATGTAGAGGAGACCGCATCGTGAGCAGCGAATACAGTATATTAAATTGCAAGAAGTACAAGTAAATCGCTGTTTCACCTGGAAGGGGTGTTTGGGGCCCTGGACAGTGGGAAGGGAGGAGGTAAAAGGGCATGTGTTGCATCTCCTGCGCTTGCACGGGAAGATGCCCTTGTTTTCAGTCGGATACTGTCCTTTATTACTTTACTTAGCCACGGATGGCTGTCTTTTCTTTTACGCCCCTTTTTCCTCAGTGGAATATATTTTTCTTGAAAGTTGTGAAATATCTCCTTGAATGTACACCACTGCTCATGTACCGTCTTACACCTTAATCTATTTTCCCAGTCCACTTTAGTCAACTCTGCTCTCATACCTTCATAGTCTCCTTTATTTAAGCTTAGTACACTGGTTTGAAATCCAACTCTCTCACCCTCCAACTGAATTTGGAATTCAACCATGTTATGGTCACTCATTCCAAGGGGATCCTTTACTAGGACATTTTTTATTCACCCTGTCTCATTACACAGGACCAGATCTAAGATTTCCTTCCCCCCCAATTGGTTCAGTAACACACTTCTCAAAGAACCCATCCCTAATGCACTCTATAAACTCTTCCTCAAGGCTGCCATGCCCAATTTGATTTGTCCAGTCAATATGAAAGTTAAAATCTCCCATGATTATAGCTGTTCTCTTATTACAAGCCCCAACTATTTCCTGATTTATACTCCGACCAATAGAGTTGCAACTGTTATGAGGCCTATAGACTACGTCCACTAGTGACTTTTTCCCCTTATTATTCCTTATCTCCACCCAAACTGTTTCACTATCCTGATCCTTTGACCCAATATCATTTCTCACTATTGCAGTGATTCCATCCTTTATTAACATAGCCACCCCACTGTGGTGTATGTAACTGTTCCACCTTTAAGAGAACTATTTTAAGAGATGCACTACTTTATCTTGGCTGCTGTATACTGTAATACCGGTGGTATATATATATATAATATAAGTGCTGTGTAATGATTTATTGGGCAGTTCAGCCTGACCTCCGACTAGTAAAGACCTGTTGAATTTACTCTTGTGGTCTGTGTGCAGTGATTCTTATTAACAATAACTAGAACACACAGACTTAACAGTGGCGACGATGACGATCTTACCCTGCGGCAGAGATATATCCAAGGCAGTTTAACGGGCGTCGAGAAGAGGCATCCGCCCTCATCATCCTGCTGAGAAAAGACTCGGGTCTGAAGAGCAAGGAAGAATCCTGACACGAAGCCTTCCATCAGCAACAGGCAGTGATCATCCCTTCTATCATGGTGGTGGGTAAGCCGATCAGCGACGAGCAGCAAGTCGGCCACGTTGGCTGTGAAGTAGGGGAGGGAAAAACGGAGGAAGTAAGGGCGGAGAACTCGACCACGGCCGGGGAAAAGAGCCGGACAGAAGTCGGGGCCAGAGGCGCTGAGACTGGGGCAGCGTAAGGCACGGGAGCCGCGGTGAATGCAAACGCAGCCGGTGTAAAAGACCGGGCTGCAAGCGGGCTGGGAGACGCAACAGCGTCGAGAGAGAGCTCGACCGCGACCGGGGAAAAAGGCCGGGCAGCTACCGAGGCCGCGAGGCGCGGGATAAAAAAAAATTTAAAACGCGGAGATCGGTGCTGGCTCCCTTGCTGTTTGTGGTCTACATTAATGACTTGGATATGAATGTAAAAGGTATGATCAGTAAGTTCGCGGATGATACAAAAATTGGTAGGGTGGTAAATAGCGAGGAGGGTAGCCTCAGTCTGCAGGACGATATAGATGGGTTGGTCAGATGGGCGGAACAGTGGCAAATGGAATTTAACCCGGAAAAGTGCGAGGTGATGCACTTTGGGGGGACTAACAAGGCAAGGGAATACACAATGAATGGTAAGACCCTAGGCAAGACGGAGGGTCAGAGGGATCTGGGTGTGCAAGTACACAGATCCCTGAAGGCAGCGGAACAGGTGGATAAGGTGGTAAAAAAGGCATATGGGATACTTGCCTTCATTAGCCGAGGCATTGAATATAAGAGCAAGGAGGTTATGATGGAGCTGTATAAAACACTGGTTAGGCCACAGCTGGAATACTGTGTGCAGTTCTGGTCGCCACACTACAGGAAGGATGTGATCGCGTTGGAGAGGGTGCAGAGGAGGTTCACCAGGATGTTACCAGGGCTGGAGCGCTTCAGCTATGAAGAGAGACTGGGCAGATTGGGTTTGTTTTCCTTGGAGCAGAGGAGGCTGAGGGGGGACATGATTGAGGTGTACAAAATTATGAGGGGCATAGATAGGATGGATGCTGAGGAGCTTTTTCCCTTAGTAGAGGGGTCAATAACTAGGGGGCATAGATTCAAGGTAAAGGGCGGGAGGTTTAGAGGGGATTTGAGAAAGAACTTTTTCACCCAGAGGGTGGTTGGAGTCTGGAACTCACTGCCTGAAAGGGTTGTGGAGGCAGGAACCCTCACAACATTTAAGAAGCATTTGGATGAGCACTTGAAATGCCACAGCATACAAGGCTACGGACCAAATGCTGGAATATGGGATTAGATTAGGCAGGGCTTGATGGCCGGCGCGGACACGATGGGCCGAAGGGCCGCTATCCGTGCTGTATAACTCTATGACTCTAACTCAGCCGCAGCCGGGGGAAAGGACCGGACTGCAAGAGGGGCTGGGAGGCACGATTTGAGAACCGCTGGGGAGGGCGAACGCAGCAATACGGCAATCGCCATTACAGCCAGCGGGGGAGAAAGGCAAACGCGGGAAGCCGCCATTTTCGTAGGTGGGGGAAGAAGACAAGCGCGGGAAACCGCCATTTTGAAAAAAAGAAATAAAAATTTCTTTTTGTTTCTCAAGAAGATTGCGAGGATGCCTAAGCGTGGTAACATCAACGATTTCGATCCCGATGTTGAAGATTGGGCCACGTATGTAGAACGCATAGAGATTTATTGTAAGGCAAATAAAATATCAGATGAAGATAAAGCAGTAACCTTACTAAACTCAATGGGTGCGAAGACATACGGGCTATTGAAGCATCTTCTATCACCAGCTAAACCGACGGATCAGGCTTTCGCTAATATTGTTGCTGTCCTGAGAAATCATTTGAACCCCACACCGCTGATGTTAGCGGAACGATTTAAATTTTATGCGAGAACGCAACTGAAAGAGGAAAGCAACGCGGAGTATTTAATTGAACTGCGTAAGCTAGCGAAATACTGTCAGTTTGGGGAAAGACTGACAGAGGCACTGAGAGACAAATTCGTGTGTGGATTGTCGAAAGAAGGAACACAAAAGCGGCTGCTTGAAGAGAATGATCTTACACTTGATAAGGCTGTCACTATTGCAGCATCGCACGAAGCCGCAGCGAGAGGCACTGCGGAAATGCAGCTGAAGGCAGCGGTACTCAGCGTAGATCAAATGGCTTTGGGTACAGCGAAATGTTATCATTGTGGAAAGACAACACACGATCAGAACCAATGCTGGTTTAAAAATCAGGAATGTAGAAAATGTGGCAAGCTTGGTCACATAGCTAAAGTATGCCGGTCAGGAAAGAAGACCAGCAACATAAAGTCACTGCAGGAAAAGTGCAGAAAGGTACATAAGGTGGCTGAGAAGAGTTCGGATGAACAGAATTCGGATTCAGACTCCAACAGCAAGGAGCTGGGTAGTCTGAGAATTCACAATGTGAATAAGGAAGCTGACCTACAAACTATCTGGGTCACACTTCAGATAGCAGGAGTCCAAGTGAAGATGGAATTGGACACCGGATCGGCGTTGACGGTCATGAATAAGCAAGATTACAAAAGGTTATTCACACATATTCCCCTACGGGATACGGAGATAGTATTGCAGACATACACGGGGCAAGGAGTATATCCCATCGGAAAGATAAAAGTCAAGGTGGTACACAAGGGCAAAGAACACCAAGGAATGGACTTATATGTACTACCTGAGGGAGGTCCACCACTTCTGGGACGGGAGTGGATCAGGAAAATAAATATGGACTGGCACTCCCTAAAAGCAATAACGGTAGATTCCGGAAAAAAAGATGTCAAACCTGAACGATTGTCCAGAATATTGGATGAGGTTAAAGAGGTGTTCCAACAGGGACTGGGAACACTGAGAGGAATTACGGCAAAAATCAAGATTGCAGAACATGCAAACCCAAAATTTTTCAAAGCCAGACCGGTACCTTATGCGATACGACCTGCTATGGAAGCTGAGCTGGAAGGGCTAGAACATTCAGGAGTACTGTCTAAGGTGGACTGGAGTGAGTGGGCCACGCCCATTGTTCCCGTCATGAAGCGTTCATCGAGTAACAAGCCAGGGGAACCGGGGAAGGTCCGCATCTGTGGAGACTTCAAGATCACGGTTAATCCGGTGCTTCACATGGTGCAATATCCGCTTCCGCGGATTGAGGATATCTTTGCTTCATTGTCTGGCGGGAAACACTTCACCAAGATAGACCTGGCGCAAGCGTACTTACAGATGGAAGTTGAGGAAGAGTCGCGCCAGTATCTCACAATCAACACGCACAGAGGCTTGTATCGATATAATAGACTGGTTTTTGGAGTGGCTTCGGCTCCAGCAATTTGGCAGAGGGCCATGGAGCAGGTATTACAGGGAATTCCAAGCACTCAATGTTACTTGGACGATATCCTGATTACAGGAGATGACGATGAGGAACACCTTGCAAATTTGAAACTGGTGCTCACCAGATTGAAGGAATATGGACTTCGAGTTAATCGCCAGAAATGTGAGTTCTTTCAGAAACGGATCTCGTACTGTGGTCATGTCATTGACCAGGAGGGGCTGCACAAGTCACCTGACAAGATCGAAGCTGTTGTGAAGGCTCCCGCTCCGGAAAATGTATCGCAGTTGAGGTCGTTCCTAGGGTTGATTAACTATTACCATAAGTTTCTGCCAAATCTATCCACGGTGCTGCACCCGCTGAACGCTCTTTTGCAGAAAGAAGTACCATGGAAGTGGGACGAGGACTGTAAGAAGGCCTTTCGCAAAAGCAAGGCATTGATCACCTCAGAGGAAGTGTTGGCTCACTTCAACCCAACGCTACCTATTCGTTTAGCTTGTGATGCTTCTCCTTATGGTATTGGAGCAGTACTCTCACACAAGTTGCCAAACGGCTTGGAAAGGCCAGTCGCATTTACATCCAGATCATTGACCTCCGCTGAGCGCAACTATGCTCAGATAGATAGGGAGGCTCTCAGCCTTGTGTGGGGAGTAAAGAAGTTTAATCATTACCTGCAGGGCCAGAAGTTTACACTGCTGACAGACCACCAGCCGTTGGTATCCATTTTTAACCCTAAGAAGGGT
Source organism: Somniosus microcephalus (assembly GCF_052327205.1). Classification (NCBI taxonomy): domain Eukaryota; kingdom Metazoa; phylum Chordata; class Chondrichthyes; order Squaliformes; family Somniosidae; genus Somniosus; species Somniosus microcephalus. The sequence continues at coordinate 9,024,718 of NC_141015.1, forward strand.
GTTTCGGTGATGACAGCACAGAGGCTCCAGAGATGGTCCCTTTTCCTAGGGGCACATCAATATCAGATAGAATTCAAAGGTACAAAGCAGCATGGTAATGCTGATGGGCTGTCGCGCCTGCCACTACCTACTGAGGAGGAGGCACCGACGGTTGACCCGGTGGAGTTATTTCACTCGACCATCATCGAATGTTTACCTGTCACCAATGCAAATATTGAAAGGGAGACTAGGAATGACCCGACACTGTCCTGGGTCTACGAATTGACAGTAAAGGGATGGCCAGCCCATGGTGATCCACTGTTACCGGCATTCTCAGCAAGACGAGAACAGCTGTCCATCTGTCAGGGAACATTGATGTATGGAACAAGGGTGATTATCCCTCCTAAGTTAAGAGAGAGAGTTCTAAAAGAACTACATGAAGGTCATCTGGGGGGAGTCAAGATGAAAAGCCTTGCTAGGGATTATGTGTGGTGGCCGGGTATCGACCAACAGATAGAGGATCTGACGAAAAGCTGCTCAGGGTGCCAAAAAGTCCAAAATGCACCTCCAATTGCACCGCTGCATCCATGGGAATGGCCTTCAGCCCCATGCTGGTCCATTCATGGATTCCATGTTTTTAATTGTGGTGGACGCACATTCTAAATGGCCAGAAGTGATTAAAATGACTACCACTACCTCGGAGAAGACGATCGCGCTGCTAAGAACGATATTTGCAAAAAATGGATTGCCAGAGCAAATATGTTCAGACAACGGACCACAGTTCGTGTCAGAGGAATTCCAGAAATTCCTGAAGAAGAATGGGGTGAAACATTATACCTCTGCCCCATATCATCCAGCTACGAATGGGCTGGCCGAGAGGTTTGTACAGATGTTCAAAAAGGCAATAAAGGCCATGAGCGAAGATCAGATTCCACTGCAACACAAGGTGGACAATTTCCTACTGGCATATCGAAACGCCACCCATGCAACAACAAACCAAAGTCCTGCCATGATGTTCTATAACAGGAGGTTGTGGTCCAGGTTGGACTTGTTAAAACCAAATGTGCGGAGGGAAGTCGAAAACAAACAGTTCCAGCATATCAATAACAAGCCCACTCGGAGTTTTGAAATAGGACAACCGGTGTTAGCCAGGGACTATAAAAACGAGAAATGGCAATCTGGAACAATTTGGGCCAGACAAGGACCCCTGATGTACACGGTAGATGTTGGTGAAAATGTAATGCGACGTCATGCTGACCAACTGGTGGGATCGAGAACAAGGGTCGAGCCCATGGTTACGACAGAGACAACCGTGGAGGAAGTTAGTGAACCTGAAGCATCTACCTCAGAAGTGAATATACCTGATGATGATGTCCTATCCATAGGGGATCAACTAGATGAGTCACCCCAGCAACGAGAACCAGAGACCCCTGAAAGGCGTTATCCGTCTCGGATCAGGAGGCCTCCTCAGAGACTGAATCTGTGAACTGTTTTTACATGAAGTTGTGTATATATGTTATTATGTTATGTTTAATGGGGAATATATACTGTTAAGCTAAAAAGGGAGGATTGTGGTGTATGTAACCGTTCCACCTTTAAGAGAACTATTTTAAGAGATGCACTACTTTATCTTGGCTGCTGTATACTGTAATACCGGTGGTGACCACACCGGTATATAAGTGCTGTGTAATGATTTATTGGGCAGTTCAGCCTGACCTCCGACTAGTAAAGACCTGTTAAATTTACTCTTGTGGTCTGTGTGCAGTGATTCTTATTCACAATAACTAAAACACACAGACTTAACACCCACCTCCCTTTCCTTCCTGTCTGTCCTTCCTAATAGTCAAATACCCCTGGATGTTTAGTTCCCAGTCATGGTCTCCTCGCAGCCATGGTTCTGTAATGGCCACCAGATCATACCCATGTGTAGTTATTTGTACCGTCAACTTATCTATTTTGTTACGAATGCTGCATGCATTCAGATAAAGAACTTTTAAATATGTTTTGTGACAATTTATTCCTGCTTTTACCCCCTTTACTACTTTATCTTTATCTTTATATATTCTGTCCCTTCCTGACACACTCTGGTTTTTAATTTCCCCACTGATACTTTGCTCTATTGCCTTCTCAGCTGACATTTTTATTTTCCGCTCTCTTGAAACCTCCCCCCCCACTAATTAGTTTAAAGCCCTCTCTACAGCCCTAGTTATTCGATTCGCCAGGATTCTAGTCCCAGCACTGGCCAAGTGAAGTCCGTCCCAACGGAACAGCTCTCTCCTGTCCCAGTACTGGTGCCAGTGTCCCAAGAAGCAAAACCCATTTCTCCCACACCAGACTTTGAGCCACGCATTTAACTCTCTGATTTTATTTACCCTAGCCAAATTTGCTCGTGGCTCAGGTAGTAATCCAGAGATTATTACCCTTGTGGTTCTGCTTTTTAATTTGGCCCCTAGCTGCTCATACTCCCTCAGCAGTGTTGTGTATGTAACCTGTTCCACCTTAAGAGAGCTTAAGCCTGTTCCACCTTAAGAGATGTACTACTTTCTCAGGCTGCTGTAGACGTAATACCGGGGGTGAACACACCGGTATATAAGCACTGTGCAGTAATCTTGTATTCAGAATAGTCCCTACCTCCAACCAGTAAAGACCTGTTTTTGATTGTTATTAACTAGTCTGTGTCTTAATTAACTAGATAACTCACAGATTTAACACTGGCGACGAGTCTGATTCGGACCCTGCAGCAGTCACTCCACGGCAGCTTCGTCCACAGCCAGGACGTTGCAGAGAGGTTTCCACCCTCTCCACCCCACTGGAAGACATCCTGACCTTGGAGCCTCCATCGGCGACCGTCAGCTTCTTCTCCAGCTTGGTGGTGGGTAAGCCGTTGTCTGAGCCGGGCAGTGACGCGACAGGCAGTCGACCGCGTTGGCCACACGAACGGGGCTGGGGGAGCCGGAGGAATAGGGCGCGAGAGCCGCTTCGAGCGGGAGGCGTTTCAACAGAGCGATCGCATCTCCTGATAAGGGCCGAGAGCCGCTTCGGTCGGGAGCCACTTCGCGATCCAGCAATCGCATCCGCTGATAAGGGCCGCACTCGGGCGATCGCGGCGAAGATAAGGGCCGCACTCGGGGGCTGAAGGGAGACGGCGTCGGGGGACGGGTGAAGACCGCCAAGCGCGGGAAAACCGCCATTTTATGGGCGGAGGACGACGGCAAGAGCGGGAAGCCACCATCTTGGATAGCAGTAAAAAAAAAAAAAACCTGAGAAATTGCAAATCTGATAAAGTACTACAATGCCTAAACACGGGAATATTAGCAACTTTGATAGTGACATCGAAGATTGGGCCATATATGTTGAACGAGTTAAAAATTATTGTAAGGCCAATAAAATTCGTGAGGCTGATAAAGCACTAACATTATTAAATTTAATGGGTGCGAAGACATACGGGCAATTGAAACACCTGTTATCACCAGATGAACTGGCGGATAAGACGTTCGATGAGATTGTTACTGTCCTGAAAGATCATCTAAACCCCACGCCGCTGATGCTAGCGGAACGATTTAAATTTTACGACAGAAGGCAGCTACAGCATGAAAGCAATGCTGAATATTTGCTGGAATTGCGTAAATTAGCGAAATATTGCCAGTTTGGAACGGGACTGACAGATGCACTACGAGACAAATTTGAGTGTGGTTTATTTAAACAGGATACACAAAAGCAACTGCTCGAGGAGAATGAGCTGACGCTTGAGAAGGCGGTCACTATGGCAGCAGCACACGAAGCCGCAGCGAGAGGCACGGCAGTAATGCAGCTACGGTCACCGGAGCTCAGTGCACACAAATTGGGTGTGAGTTCTGGCAAATGTTATCGTTGTGGAAAGACAACGCATGATCAGAACCAGTGTTGGTTTAAAAACCAAGAATGTAGAACTTGTGGTAGGCTTGGACATATAGCTAGAGTATGCAGGTCAGGGAAGAAGACCAGCAACAAGAAGTCACCGCAAGGAAAATACGCAAAAGTACACAAGGTGGCCGAACAGGAGTCCGATTCAGACGCTAGCAGTAATGAACTGGCTGGCTTAAGCAGTATTGAACTGGCTAGCTTAAGGGTACTCAACGTTGGTAAGGGTGCAGACCTCCAGACAATTTGGGTTACTCTTCAGATAGAAGGAGTCCAAGTAAAAATGGAATTGGACACTGGATCGGCATTGTCAGTCATGAATAAGAAAGATTACAGAAGGTTATTCCAACATATTCCCCTACAGGATACGGAGATTATATTGACAACCTACACGGGGCAGAGAGTGTACCCCATCGGGACAATAAAGGTTGCAGTGGCCAACAAGGGCGAAAGAAGTCAAATAATGGACTTATATGTGCTACCGGAGGGAGGTCCACCACTACTAGGCCGGGAGTGGTTTAGAAACATAAATATGGACTGGCATTCGCTAAAAGCCATAAAGAGTGAGAACTCGGTGCAGATAATCAGCCCAGACTCTAGAACTGATGATGGTAAGACCAACCCATGTGCAAAAGACAAAGTTTCAGCACAGAATTCCACTGAGCAACAACAACATAGTTTAACAGAGAATTCTGAGTCTGTCAAGTCTACTGATATGCACATTTTTGAGGGACACTGGGCTCGAACTCAACTCCATTTCAAACCACAACAGCAATTAGAACAAATGATTTGCCGTTTTGAGCAAGAGATGAATGAAATAAAAAAGTTCTTTGTTACAGAGTGGGAGAATCTGGAAAGGCAACAGAAGCAACTGATGGAGAAAATGGAGCAGGAGCACACCAACCATCTGCGCGAGGAGGCCGAACGAATCAAAGCTGATTCAGGTTCTGAAGGTGCGTGCCATAATCTGGTGTCAGAAGAGTTAACGGTCAGCCAACTCCTTCATATGCTGAGGGACAAGACTCTGAAATGGGAAAAACTTGAACACGAGCTGCGATCTTCAAAGGAAAAGGGTTCGGAGCTCTCAAAAGTCATTGAGATGGCTGATGTGACGACACAGACTGAAACGACTGCAACAGAGCAGCCATTGGATGCCAAAAGTATGCTGACTCACGTCAATGTAGAACAACAGACCGCTGAAACAGCTGCTCCGGTAGAGGGATTGCATAGTCCGATCAATCAATCTCCAAAGGAAGTTGAAGTATTAAAATCACAAATGAGGTCACTAGTAAACGACTTGCTGAAAGCCCAGAAAAAGCTGGATGCAGAGCTACACATGAAGAAGTCTCTTCAGGAAAGATGTCTGGATTTGGAACAAGAGCTGGCTAACATCCAGCTGGGTATGGAGGAAATAGACGACCCTCTCACTGGTCTAGCTCAGGACGACACCGAATATTACCATGACCTGGTGGACGACACCGAATATTACGATGTCCTGTCCTGCCCAGCTTGTAACTTCGACTCCCAAAGTGCAGAAATCATGGAGGAGCACCAAAAGTCTACGGAACATCGGGAGAAGCTGGCTCTACGACGGAAACAGGAGGAAGAGAAGGAGGAACTGCGCATGCAGCTGGCAGCTGTGGCAGCTGACAATGGAGCCCAGAGAGTCTCCAAGAAGCAGAAAAGGAAAAGTAAAAACAGAAGATGACCCATCTGAACCATTATCACCTCTACCAGATCACACACGTGGTCCCTCCGAACGGAGCCAAATCAGTTCGGAAGTTCAAGCTGTTAAATCCATGAAAGGACTATTGAATGAGTAACGTGAACCGACTACACCACAGAGATTGAATCTGTGAACTGTTTTCCGCAGAGACTGAATCTGTGATATGTTACGTTAAACATGAAGTTATATATGTATATATGTTATTACGTTATGTTAAATGGGGGGATGACTATAAAGCTAAGAAGGGAGGAGTGTTGTGTATGTAACCTGTTCCACCTTAAGAGAGCTTAAGCCTGTTCCACCTTAAGAGATGTACTACTTTCTCAGGCTGCTGTAGACGTAATACCGGGGGTGAACACACTGGTATATAAGCACTGTGCAGTAATCTTGTATTCAGAATAGTCCCTACCTCCAACCAGTAAAGACCTGTTTTTGATTGTTATTAATTAGTCTGTGTCTTAATTAACTAGATAACTCACAGATTTAACAAGCAGAACCTCTTTCCTTGTCCTATCTATGTCGTTGGTACCAACATGGACCACAACAACTGGATCCTCCCCCTCCCACTCCAAGTTTCTCTCCAGCCCAGAGATGTCCTTAACCCTGGCACCGGGCAGGCAACACAACCTTCGGGACTCTCGCTCTCGGCTGCAGAGAACTCTATCTATCCCCCTAACGATACTATCCCCTACCACTACAACATTTCTTTTATCTCCCCCCACTTGAATGGCCCCTCGTTCCACGGTGCTGTGGCCAGGTTGCTCATCCTCCCCGCAGTCCCCGTTCCCGTCCTCACAGGGAGTAAGAGCCTCGAACCTGTTGGACAAGAGCAAGGGCTGCGGCTCCTCCAACACTACCTCCTGGATCCCCGTACCTGCCTCACTTCTAGTCACACCATCCTGACCCTGGCCACGGACTACATCTGAATTAGTTAATCTAATTGGTGTGACTACTTCCTGGAACACAGAGTGCAGGTAACTCTCCCCCTCCCTGATGTGTCGCAGTGTTTGAAGCTCGGACTCCAGCTCTTCAACACGGAGCCGGAGTTCCTCGAGCAGCCAGCACTTACTGCAAATGTGATCACCGTGAGCATCAATGGTGTCCACCAGCTCCCACATATTGCAGCAGCAACACATCACCTGATCTCCCATTCTATGTAATTAATTAAATTTATTAATATTATTTTTAAATACCCTCTGCCCCGATTCTAGATGATGAATATCACACCTCTATTTAATTGAACTTACCAACTTATAAAATTTACCAACAAATTAAATTAAATCAAATCAATCCCACCAATTACACTACAGTTAAATAGTATATTTAAGGGCCCTGGTTTATAAACAGTCCCCGCTACGCCACAAAGAATTTAGAAACTATAAACCACAGTTAAAGTTTAAAAAGAGAGAAATACTCACCAACCAATCACTTACCTGCTTTCTGGTGACGTCACACCTCGATTACTTTTTACTTCTCTCCTTCCCTCTGAGTTCCGAGCTCTCTGGAGCCTATTATAGCCCCGCTGCTGCCGCTGAAATTCCTGCCGACGCACTGAGGCCTACCTGGGTCTCTGGAGCCTATTATAGCCCCGCTGCTGCCGCTGAAATTCCCGCCGACGCACTGAGGCCTACCTGGTCTCTGGAGCCTTTTATAGCCCTGCTGCTGCCGCTGAAATTCCCACGGACGCACTGAGGCCTACCTGGGTCTCTGGAGCCTATTATAGCCCCGCTGCTACCACTGAAATTCCCGCCGACGCACTCCCAGCCCCCCCACCAGCCCACCGCCCCACTCCCCCCACCAGCCCACCGCCCACTCCCAGCCCCCCCACCCCCACCGCCCTTGGGGATAATAAGCAACATAGACATAATGCGAATCCATGGTTGCTGCCCAGATTATATACTGCTTCCCATCACTCATGGTCCTCACAGTGAGATATAGACTGCTCACTGTTGGCATTCTGTTGTTTCATAAACACCAAATGTTTTTGAGAAGTGCTGCTTCGTTCCAAGATGGATCTAAGGCTTAGTGACAGTGGGGTACAGCTTGCACGTTCACTTACTTGATCTTATCCTGAACCTTCTACATCTCCTCTACTATTGCCATCATTGATATTAGTGTGTCTGTTCCCCAATCAAATCTCCAGACTACTTATTTGTTTCCTTGAGTGTTCTCATCATTTGCGTTTGCCAAGCCTCATCGTGTTCCCTAAAGGATTCTATGTCTATCCAGGTGAGTCTGCAGAAGTTCCTATATCTAACCATTCTCCCAGATCTCTGCTCATCCCTTTCCATCCTCTGTCACATTGGAGGCCAAGGGCAATGTCTAGACCACGACCCGCGCTATGTTGGCAAAATTTGCGTAGCATTTCAGAAATAATTGCTCGTGCCTTTCGATTACATCGATCTTTCGGCATAGATACAGCAGTTCAAAGTGAACACGTTATATAAAACATGAATTTTTATCATTATTAGTCCATTACTTGGTCCTGGTTCCTACACATCTGGACATTTGTAGGTTGTCCCCTTTCCCCATGAGTGCTGTTTTTAACCAGTTCCTCTTGGGCCTGTATTTGTCTCATAAAAGACAGGCGGGGGGCCTAATTAACATTTAAAAGTCGTGGCCCAATGGCATAATCGACGCCTGACTTAAATTATAACAGTGAGTGAGGGGTTCCCGTGCCGTGGGATTCCTAGCAGCAGATCCCAGGCGAGAGGTGCAGACTGCCGAAGGTAATTACAAGATCTGCTCCTTTCAGCACTGCTTGTGGGCCAGGAGGAGCTGGAGTGCGCCCCCACCCCACCCCCACCCCCACCCCCACCGCCCACCTCCCAGCCCCCCACCCCACTCCCAGCCCCCCCACCCCACCCCCACTGCCCCACTCCCAGCCACCCCACCGCCCCACTCCCAGCCCCCCACCCCACTCCCAGCGCACCCCCACCACCCCACTCCCAGCCCCCCCACCCCCAACGCCCCACTCCCAGCCCCCCCACCCCACTCCCACTGCTCCATTCCCAGCCACCCCACCGCCCCACTCACAGCCCCCCCACCCCCACCCCCACCCCCACCGCCCATCTCCCAGCCCCCCACCCCACTCCCAGCCCCCCCACCCCACCCCCACTGCCCCACTCCCAGCCACCCCACCGCCCCACTCCCAGCCCCCCACCCCACTCCCAGCCCACCCCCACCACCCCACTCCCAGCCCCCCCACCCCCAACGCCCCACTCCCAGCCCCCCCACCCCACTCCCACTGCCCCACTCCCAGCCACCCCACCGCCCCACTCCCAGCCCCCCCACTCCCAGCCCCCGACCCCCACCGCCCCACTCCCAGCCACCCCACCCCCACCGCCCCACTCCCAGCGCCCCCACCCCCACTGCCCCACTCCCAGCCACCCCGCTGCCCCACCCCCACCGCCCCACTCCCACCCCCACCGCCCCACTCCCAGCGCCCCCACCCCCACCGCCCCACTCCCAGCCACCCCACCGCCCCACTCCCAGCCCCCCACCCCACTCCCAGCCCACCCCCACCACCCCACTCCCAGCCCCCCCACCCCCAACGCCCCACTCCCAGCCCCCCCACCCCACTCCCACTGCTCCATTCCCAGCCACCCCACCGCCCCACTCACAGCCCCCCCACCCCCACCGCCCCACTCCCAGCCCCCGACCCCCACCGCCCCACTCCCAGCCACCCCACCCCCACCGCCCCACTCCCAGCCCCCCCACCCCCACTGCCCCACTCCCAGCCACCCCGCCGCCCCACCCCCACCGCCCCACTCCCAGCCCCCCCACCCCCACCGCCCCACTCCCAGCGCCCCCACCCCCACTGCCCCACTCCCAGCCACCCCGCCGCCCCACCCCCACCGCCCCACTCCCAGCCCCCCCACCCCCACTGCCCCTCTCCCAGCCACCCCACCGCCCCACTCCCAGCCACCCCACCGCCCCACTCCCAGCCACCCCACCGCCCCACTCCCAGCCACCCCACCCCCACTGCCCAACTCCCAGCCCCCTCCACACCCACCCCCACCCCCCCACCGCCCCACTCCCAGCACCCCCACCAGCCCACCGCCCCACTCCCCCCACCAGCCCACCGCCCACTCCCAGCCCCCCCACCGCCCCACTCCCAGCCCCCCCACCCCCACCGCCCCCCTCCCAGCCCCCCCCACCTCCCCACTCCCAGTCCCCCCCACCCCACCACCCATCCTTACCCCCACTGCCCCACTCCCAGCCCTGATCACAGCCCCGATCTTTTGGCTCCCTCCACCTCCTGATCAGGGTTTGGAGCCTTCCTCCCACCCCCACACTTATTGCCAGGGTCCATACTCACGGGTGCCCAGCTGTGGTCTCCTGCCTCTGCTTTCCACGCCCACTGCCGGCCCAGCTGTTGGGCGGGAGACTGCACAAAACTATTTCAATGAGGCTCTGCCATTAAGATCAGCGATGTCCCACATCCCCGGCCTTGCTGGTTCTTCACCCACTACCGGGCTCCCCAGCACCCCGTTAATATTGGGGCCACTGACTCTGACCCATTTACAGTGCAGTCACACTCCACCCCCCTTTGTACAACTGTCTGGCAATATTCCCCGGTGCCCCGTGCTGCGGTAATATTCCCCGGTGCCCGTGCTGCGGTAATATTCCCCAGTGCCCCGTGCTGCGGTAATATTCCCCAGTGCCCCGTGCTGCGGTAATATTCCCCAGTGCCCCGTGCTGCGGTAATATTCCCCAGTGCCCCGTGCTGCGGTAATATTCCCCAGTGCCCCGTGATGCGGTAATATTCCCCAGTGCCCCGTGCTGCGGTAATATTCCCCAGTGCCCCGTGCTGCGGTAATATTCCCCGGTGCCCCGTGATGCGGTGATATTCCCCGGTGCCCGTGCTGCGGTAATATTCCCCGGTGCCCGTGCTGCGGTAATATTCCCCGGTGCCCGTGCTGCGGTAATATTCCCCAGTGCCCCGTGCTGCGGTAATATTCCCCGGTGCCCGCGCTGCAGTAATATTCCCCAGTGCCCGTGCTGCGGTAATATTCCCCGGTGCCCGCGCTGCGGTAATATTCCCCGGTGCCCGCGCTGCGGTAATATTCCCCAGTGCCCGTGCTGCGGTAATATTCCCCGGTGCCCGCGCTGCGGTAATATTCCCCGGTGCCCGTGCTGCGGTAATATTCCCCAGTGCCCCGTGCTGCGGTAATATTCCCCGGTGCCCGTGCTGCGGTAATATTCCCCGGTGTCCGTGCTGCGGTAATATTCCCCGGTGCCCGTGCTGCGGTAATATTCCCCAGTGCCCGTGCTGCGGTAATATTCCCCGGTGCCCGCGCTGCGGTAATATTCCCCGGTGCCCCGTGCTGCGGTAATATTCCCCGGTGCCCGTGCTGCGGTAATATTCCCCAGTGCCCCGTGCTGCGGTAATATTCCCCGGTGCCCGTGCTGCGGTAATATTCCCCGGTGCCCCGTGCTGCGGTAATATTCCCCAGTACCGGTGCTGCGGTAATATTCCCCAGTGCCGGTGCTGCGGTAATATTCCCCAGTGCCCCGTGCTGCGGTAATATTCCCCGGTGCCCGTACTGCGGTAATATTCCCCGGTGTCCGTGCTGCGGTAATATTCCCCAGTGCCGCTGCTGCGGTAATATTCCCCAGTGCCCCGTGCTGCGGTAATATTCCCCGGTGCCCGTACTGCGGTAATATTCCCCGGTGTCCGTGCTGCGGTAATATTCCCCAGTGCCGGTGCTGCGGTAATATTCCCCAGTGCCCGTGCTGCGGTAATATTCCCCAGTGCCCGTGCTGCGGTAATATTCCCCGGTGCCCGTACTGCGGTAATATTCCCCGGTGTCCGTGCTGCGGTAATATTCCCCAGTGCCCCGTGCTGCGGTAATATTCCCCAGTGCCCCGTGCTGCGGTAATATTCCCCAGTGCCGGTGCTGCGGTAATATTCCCCAGTGCCCCGTGCTGCGGTAATATTCCCCAGTGCCCCGTGCTGCGGTAATATTCCCCAGTGCCCCGTGCTGCGGTAATATTCCTCAGTGCCCCGTGCTGCGGTAATATTCCCCAGTGCCCCGTGCTGCGGTAATATTCCTCAGTGCCCCGTGCTGCGGTAATATTCCCCAGTGCCGGTGCTGCGGTAATATTCCCCTGTGCCCCGTGCTGCGGTAATATTCCTCAGTGCCCCGTGCTGCGGTAATATTCCCCAGTGCCCCGTGCTGCGGTAATATTCCTCAGTGCCCCGTGCTGCGGTAATATTCCCCAGTGCCGGTGCTGCGGTAATATTCCCCGGTGCCCCGTGCTGCGGTAATATTCCCCGGTGTCCGTGCTGCGGTAATATTCCCCAGTGCCCCGTGCTGCGGTAATATTCCCCGGTGCCCCGTGCTGCGGTGATATTCCCCGGTGCCCCGTGCTGCGGTAATATTCCCCAGTGCCCCGTGCTGCGGTAATATTCCCCGGTGCCCGTGCTGCGGTAATATTCCCCAGTGCCCCGTGCTGCGGTAATATTCCCCGGTGCCCGTGCTGCGGTAATATTCCCCGGTGCCCCGTGCTGCGGTAATATTCCCCAGTGCCCCGTGCTGCGGTAATATTCCCCAGTGCCCCGTGCTGCGGTAATATTCCCCGGTGCCCGTGCTGCGGTAATATTCCCCAGTGCCCCGTGCTGCGGTAATATTCCCCAGTGCCCGTGCTGCGGTAATATTCCCCGGTGCCCCGTGCTGCGGTAATATTCCCCGGTGCCCCGTGCTGCGGTAATATTCCCCGGTGCCCCGTGCTGCGGTAATATTCCCCGGTGCCCGTGCTGCAGTAATATTCCCCGGTGCCCGTGCTGCGGTAATATTCCCCAGTGCCCCGTGCTGCGGTAATATTCCCCGGTGCCCGTGCTGCAGTAATATTCCCCGGTGCCCGTGCTGCAGTAATATTCCCCGGTGCCCGTGCTGTGGTAATATTCCCCGGTGCCCGTGCTGCAGTAATATTCCCCGGTGCCCGTGCTGCGGTAATATTCCCCAGTGCCCGTGCTGCAGTAATATTCCCCAGTGCCCGTGCTGCAGTAATATTCCCCAGTGCCCCGTACTGCGGTAATATTCCCCAGTGCCCGTGCTGCAGTAATATTCCCCGGTGCCCGTGCTGCGGTAATATTCCCCGGTGCCCCGTGCTGCGGTAATATTCCCCGGTGCCCGTGCTGCGGTAATATTCCCCGGTGCCCCGTGCTGCGATAATATTCCCCAGTGCCCGTGCTGCGGTAATATTCCCCGGTGCCCGTGCTGCGGTAATATTCCCCGGTGCCCGTGCTGCGGTAATATTCCCCGGTGCCCCGTGCTGCAGTAATATTCCCCGGTGCCCCGTGCTGCGGTGATATTCCCCAGTGCCCCGTGCTGCGGTAATATTCCCCAGTGCCCGTGCTGCAGTAATATTCCCCGGTGCCCGTGCTGCGGTAATATTCCCCGGTGCCCCGTGCTGCGGTAATATTCCCCGGTGCCCGTGCTGCGGTAATATTCCCCGGTGCCCGTGCTGCGGTAATATTCCCCAGTGCCCCGTGCTGCGATAATATTCCCCAGTGCCCGTGCTGCGGTAATATTCCCCGGTGCCCGTGCTGCGGTAATATTCCCCGGTGCCCGTGCTGCGGTAATATTCCCCAGTGCCCGTGCTGCGGTGATATTCCCCGGTGCCCCGTGCTGCGGTAATATTCCCCAGTGCCCGTGCTGCGGTAATATTCCCCGGTGCCCGTGCTGCGGTAATATTCCCCGGTGCCCGTGCTGCGGTAATATTCCCCGGTGCCCCGTGCTGCAGTAATATTCCCCGGTGCCCCGTGCTGCGGTGATATTCCCCAGTGCCCCGTGCTGCGGTAATATTCCCCAGTGCCCGTGCTGCAGTAATATTCCCCGGTGCCCGTGCTGCGGTAATATTCCCCGGTGCCCCGTGCTGCGGTAATATTCCCCGGTGCCCGTGCTGCGGTAATATTCCCCGGTGCCCGTGCTGCGGTAATATTCCCCAGTGCCCCGTGCTGCGATAATATTCCCCAGTGCCCGTGCTGCGGTAATATTCCCCGGTGCCCGTGCTGCGGTAATATTCCCCGGTGCCCGTGCTGCGGTAATATTCCCCAGTGCCCGTGCTGCGGTGATATTCCCCGGTGCCCCGTGCTGCGGTAATATTCCCCGGTGCCCGTGCTGCGGTAATATTCCCCGGTGCCCGTGCTGCGGTAATATTCCCCAGTGCCCCGTGCTGCGGTGATATTCCCCGGTGCCCCGTGCTGCGGTAATATTCCCCAGTGCCCCGTGCTGCGGTAATATTCCCCAGTGCCCCGTGCTGCGGTAATATTCCCCAGTGCCCGTGCTGCGGTAATATTCCCCGGTGCCCCGTGCTGCGGTAATAATCCCCAGTGCCCGTGCTGCGGTAATATTCCCCAGTGCCCCGTGCTGCAGTGATATTCCCCGGTGCCCCGTGCTGCGGTAATATTCCCCAGTGCCCCGTGCTGCGGTAATATTCCCCAGTGCCCGTGCTGCGGTAATATTCCCCAGTGCCCGCGCTGCGGTAATATTCCCCAGTGCCCGTGCTGCGGTAATATTCCCCAGTGCCCGTGCTGCGGTAATATTCCCCAGTGCCCGTGCTGCGGTAATATTCCCCAGTGCCCGTGCGGCGGTAATGTTCCTCAGTGCCCGTGCGGCGGTAATGTTCCTCAGTGCCCGTGCGGCGGTAATATTCCCCGGTGCCCGTGCTGCGGTAATATTCCCCGGTGCCCGTGCTGCGGTAATATTGCCACTCGCTCGCGCCTCCACTGCACCAAAGGATCAGCAACCCCCATCCACTCAGTGCCCTCGACCATCAGAGTAGGGCCACTGATGGAGAGGACCGAGGTCACTAGATGATGTATCCCAGGGATTCTCATCTGGTCGTGTCTGAAGCAAAACGTGTTGTCCCAGGAAACTCTGGGAGCCTATTATTGTTTTCATTAATATTTTGTTCATACTCGTGCACAATATTATATAGGGCTAGAAATTCGGTATCGCCCCCGGTTGGGACGCTAAATTGTAAAAAGTTGGAGAATTAGTGCCAGGCGCTAATCCTTCTGACCTCCCACTAAATTAATTGTTAGTGCTCCAAGAAAGAACTGGGGAGCTAAATTGGGGCGCTACCTGTAATGTCCATATGTAATTGAGACACGGACTGCAGAAGTTGGTTATAACAGGTGTTTACTGAATGGAGACAAAACTGGAACTACTATACAAAGTTACTACACAGGCTTATATACAGGGGTGGTCACTACTGGTACTGCAGTATACAGGGGCTGCAGAATATAGTTCCTTCTTCAAGGTACATACACTACAATTCCTCCCCTTTTAGCTAAACAGTACATAACATTCGATTAATAATTAAATAACATATTTACAATTACAGTTGCTATATACATTAGCTGAAGTTAATCAATTATAAATTCAGTCTTTGAGGAGGCTTCCTGATTCTGTCCGGAAAACGCCTCTTTGGGGTATCAGGTTCTTCTGGCAAAGTTGATTCAGGATCAACGTCGTTGTTTGGTTCGTCTGCTTCCAATATCACCGATTCTGAGGTAGATGCAATTGGTACTTCGGTTTCATCACCAGGTGTATAGGATCGTGGTGTAGATTTGACGTTTTCCAGTGACTCTAGAATCTGGTCAGCATGGCGTCTTACAATGCTCTCTCCAACGTCCACGGTATACATTAGAGGTCCTTGCCGTGTGCAGATCGTTCCTGGCTGCCATTTCTCTGTGCGGTAGTCCCGGGCCAAAACTGGTTAACCTATCTTGAAACTCCTGGTTGGCCTTTCATTCATATTCTGAAACTGCCTGTTCTCCACATCTCTTCTGATGTTTGGCTTAACCAAATCCAAGCGGCATCTTAGTCTTCGATTGAAGAACATCATGGCTGGAGTTTGGTTGGTAACCGCATGTGTAGCATTCCGGTAGGCAAACAAGAAGTTATCCACCTTGTGTTGTAGGGGTATGTCTTCATTACACATTGCCTTGATAGCCTTCTTGAATGTTTGAACGAACCTCTCAGCCAATCCATTGGTGGCTGGATGATATGGGGCGGATGTGTAATGCTTAACACCATTGTTCTTTAAGAACCTCCGGAACTCTTCAGACACAAACTGTGGTCCATTGTCGGAGCAAATCTGTTCAGGCAGCCCATTTCTGGCGAATATGGTTCGTAAGACTGTGATAGTTTTTTCTGTGGTGGTTGACATTTTTATTACCTCTGGCAACTTTGAATGTGCATCCACCGCAATTAAAAACATCGAGTCCATAAATGGATGAGCAAAATCAATGTGTACCCTTTGCCATGGAGATGAGGGCCACTCCCATGGATGTAGAGGGGCTTGTGGTGGGGCGTTTTGGACCTTCTGGCATCCTGTACAGCTCTTGGTCATCTCTTCGATTTCTCTATCGATTCCCGGCCACCACACAAATGCTCTGGCTAAGTTCTTCATTTTTACTCCTCCCAGATGACCCTCATGAAGCTCATTGAGCACTCTATCCTTCAATTTGGGTGGAATTACTACTCTGGATCCACACATCAAGGTTCCTCGGCACGCTGACAGCTGTTCTCTTCTCGGCGAGAATGCTGGCAACAGTGGTTCGCCATGTGTTGGCCATCCATTCACCGTTAAATCATAGACCCTGGAGAGTGTCGGGTCATTTCGTGTTTCCTTTTCTATGTTTGCATTCGTCACAGGTAGACATTCGACTATGGTCGAGTGGAATATCTCCACAGGATCCACTGCAGGTGCTTCTTCCACCGTCGGCAACGGTAGGCGCGACAATCCATCAGCATTCCCATGCTGTTTAGTTCCTTTGTACTCGATGTCATATTGGTGTGCCCCTAGGAAAAGGGACCACCTCTGTAGCCGTCATGCTGTCATTATCGGGACGCCCTTCTTAGGGTTGAAAATGGAGACAAGAGGTTGATGATCAGTTAGTAGAGTAAATTTCTGTCCATGCAGGTAGTGATTGAACTTCTTCACCCCCCACACCAGGCTGAGGGCCTCTCTGTCAATCTGGGCGTAGTTACGCTCGGCTGCAGTTAACGAGCGTGACGCAAAAGCTATCGGCCTCTCTGAACCATCAAGGGATTTATGTGACAGTACCGCCCCAATGCCGTAGGGAGACGCATCACACGCCAGTCTTATCGGTAGTGATGCGTTGTAGTGAGCCAATACTTCTCTTGAAGTGATCAGGCCTGTACCCTTCTGAAAGGCCCGCTTACATTCATCGCTCCATTTCCATGCTACTCCAGTTTGTAGCAGGACGTTCAGTGGGTGCAGAATTGTGGACAAATTCGGCAAAAACTTATGGTAGTAATTCACCAATCCGAGGAATGACCTCAGTTGCGACACATTTTCAGGCGCTGGAGCCTTAACTACCGCTTCAATTTTGTCAGGGGACTTATGTAACCCCTCTTCATCAATCACGTGGCCACAATACGATATTTGTTTCTTAAAAAACTCACACTTGGGGCGATTGGCTCGTAGCCCATGTTCTCTTAGTCTAGTAAGCACCTGCTCTAGGTTGGCAACGTGTTCACTGTCATTTTCACCTGTCACTAGGATGTCGTCCAAATAACACTGAGTCCCCGGAATCCCTTGCAGGACTTGTTCCATCGCTCTTTGCCATATAGCCGGAGCTGATGCTACTCCGAATACCAGTCGATTATACTGGTAAAGACCTTTGTGAGTGTTTATCGTGAGATATTTCCTAGAGGATTCTTCAACCTCCATCTGCAAATATGCTTGTGCTAGGTCAATTTTTGTAAAACGCTTCCCTCCAGATAGTGAGGCGAAAATATCTTCTATCCTCGGAAGAGGATACTGTACTGTGTGAAGGACTGGGTTCACAGTCACCTTGAAGTCCCCACAGATGCGAACCTTCCTTGGCTCCTCAGACTTATTGTTTAACGTTTTCTTCATGACAGGAACGATGGGTGTCGCCCACTCGCTCCAGTCTACCTTAGATAACACGCCTGCATTCTCCAGATTCTCCAGCTCTGCCTCGATGGCTGGGCGAATTGCATACGGTACCGGTCTTGCTTTGAAAAACTTGGGAATTGCATTCTCTTCTATTTTTATCAAGGCGGTTACGCCTTTAAGAGTTCCCAGTCCTTGTTGAAATACTTCTTTAGCGTTAGCTAAGATTTTTGACAATCGTCCAGGTGTGACGTCGTCATCCTTTTTACCAGCCACAGTCAGTGCCTGAATGGAGTGCCAGTCTAAACTTATCTTTCTGATCCATTCACGTCCCAATAACGGTGGTCCACCATCTTGCAGTATGTACAGATACAATTTCTGTATTTCCCTGCCGTTGTATTCGACAGGCACCCTTATTTTCCCTCTGGGGTATACTTTCTGCCCCGTATATGTCTTCAAGACAATGGATGTGTCTTTCAAGGGTATGTGTGAGAATAGCCGCTCGTAGTCTCGTCGATTCATGACGGTCAGGGCTGATCCTGTATCCAATTCCATTTTGACTTGGGACCCTGCTATCGTGAGGGTGACCCAAATGGTTCGGTGATCCTCTTTTACGATTATGTTGTGTAGTTTGAGACAGCTTAGTCTCTTGTTCCCGGATTCACTATCGCTCTTCTGGTCTTCGGAACTACTGTCCGTCATCTTTTGTACTTTCCTGTACTGTTCCTTAGTAGTCTTTTTGTTGTTGTTAGTCTTCTTCCCGGACCTGCAAACTCGTGCAATGTGTCCCATCTTTCCGCATTGCCTGCATGTTTTGTCCTTGGACCAGCAGTCCTTCTGGTCATGGGTTGTTCTGCCGCAGCGATAACATTTTTCAAGTCCCCATGTCATTTCATGGGTGCCGTATTCCTGTGGCTTTTGCTGTATTTCCGCAGCTCCCCTTGCTGCTGCTTCGTACGATACTGCCACGCTGAAAGCATTATCTAGCGTCAGCTCTTTCTCTGAGAGTAACCTCTTCTGGGTTCCTTCACTCAGGAGTCCACAGACAAATTTGTCCCATAGGGTATCTGCCAGTCGTGCTCCGAACTGGCAGTGCTTTGATAGCTTGCGTAGTTCTGTAAGGTAATCAGCATTGCTCTCATCTTTATGCTGATTTCTCTTGTGGAATTTAAATCTTTCTGTTATCAGCAGCGGTGTAGGATTTAGGTGTTCCTGTAGGATATCAACAATTTCGGTAAAACTCTTCGCCATTGGTTTGACTGGAGTGATCAGGTTCCGCAATAGCCATACGTTCTTGCGCCCATTAAGTTTAGTAGTACCGATGCCTTTTTCTCATCGGCTACTTCATTTGCCTTGCAATATACTTCGACTCTTTCCACATACGTGGTCCAGTCTTCTATTGTATTATCGAAGGCAGTGATATTGCCAGTCTTTGGCATCTTGGAGATCTAAGATGGCGCCTCCCGTGCTTTGCCTTCTTCCCCGATTGAACAAAATGGCGCCTCCCGCGCTTTGCCTTCTTCCCCGCTGGATTAAGATGGCACCTCCCTCGCTTTCTGCCTTTTCCGCTGCTGCCAGTGCTGTTGCTGGCGTTTTTATGCCTTGATGGCGATGCCCTATGGTCTTCACGCGCTTCCCCCCGCGCTGCTGCCAACGCCGCTCTCCGCGGTCCCCGTGGCAAACTGCAGCTCCTCGCGGCTTTCTGCGCTTCTAATTTCTTTTTCTTTTCTTTTAATTACTGTTCCTGTCGTCAGAGCAGACCCTATGGGACACTTCCCTCCCTCTTCCCGGGCCTGTACGCTGCCCGGCTTTGTAGCACCGGCCGTGCCCTGTGTGCTCCACCCTCTCTCTCTCTCTCCTCTTCCCGACAACGCTGCTCGGCCCCGTTGAAAAGCCACCCGATCGAGCTCTAGCCCGCCGCAGCCCAGGAAGGATCAGTGTACTACCTGCCACCAGCCCGATTAGCTGGAACATCATGGACTGGATAACCAAGCCCAGCTCTCGACAGCCTCTCCTGCAAATCTTCGAATTCGATGAATCAGAGGGCGGTTGCTCACAGTCGACGCCCGTTTCTTCTGGGTTTTTTTTTGGATTTCTTCCTTCTGGCTTTGACCTCTAATAACTTCGCTTCAGGGATGGATCCCCGTGAGGTGGTGCAGAACTGTAGGTAAGTTCGGATCTGTTCGTCGCCAATGTAATGTCCGTGTGTAATTGAGACACGGACTGCAGAAGTTGGTTATAACAAGGTGTTTACTGAATGGAGACAAAACTGGAACTACTATACAAAGTTACTACACAGGCTTATATACAGGGGTGGTCACTACTGGTACTGCAGTATACAGGGGCTGCAGAATATAGTTCCTTCTTCAAGGTACATACACTACACTACCCGTAGAGAGAGCGGGGCGCTACCCACAGAGCGCGGGGCTCTACCCGCAGAGAGACCGGGGCGCTACCCGCAGAGAGCGGGGCGCTACCCGCAGAGCACAGGGCTCTACCCGCAGAGAGAGCGGGGTGCTACCCGCAGAGAGCAGGGTGCTACCCGCAGAGCGCGGGGCTCTACCCGCAGAAAGAGCGGGGCGCTAGCCGCAGAGAGAGAGAGAGAGAGCGGGGTGCTACAGAGAGAGAGAGAGCGGGGCGCTACACAGAGAGAGAGAGAGCGGGGCGCTACACAGAGAGAGAGAGAGAGAGAGAGAGAGAGCGAGGCGCTACACAGAGAGAGAGAGAGAGAGAGAGGCGCTACACAGAGAGAGAGAGAGAGAGAGCGGGGCGCTACACAGAGAGAGAGAGAGAGAGAGCGGGGCGCTACACAGAGAGAGAGAGAGAGAGCGGGGCACTACACAGAGAGAGAGAGAGAGAGCGGGGTGCTACACAGAGAGAGAGAGAGAGAGCGGGGCGCTACACAGAGAGAGAGAGAGAGAGAGAGAGAGCGGGGCGCTACACAGAGAGAGAGAGAGAGAGAGAGAGCGGGGCGCTACAGAGAGAGAGAGAGAGAGAGAGCGGGGCGCTACACAGAGAGAGAGAGAGAGAGAGAGAGCGGGGCGCTACACAGAGAGAGAGAGAGAGAGAGCGGGGCGCTACACAGAGAGAGAGAGAGAGCGGGGCGCTACACAGAGAGAGAGAGAGAGAGAGAGCGGGACGCTACACAGAGAGAGAGAGAGAGAGAGCGGGGCGCTACACAGAGAGAGAGAGAGAGAGAGTGGGGCGCTACACAGAGAGAGAGAGAGAGAGAGAGAGCGGGGCGCTACACAGAGAGAGAGAGAGAGCGGGGCGTTACACACAGAGAGAGAGAGAGAGAGCAGGGTGCTACACGAGAGAGAGAGAGAGTGGGGCGCTACACAGAGAGAGAGAGCGGGGCGCTGTTGTGTCGCTACCTTTTTACCTAGACACAATTAGAACTCAGATTCAAACATGAAGTGCTTTATTCGAAGGGAAAGGGAAGTTCTGGAGAGTTCCGAACAAAGAGGGCTAAACTTAACCAAGAGAACACCCAACCATTTATCTGCTGTGACAGCGCCACAACAGGTGGGAGGAGAACACACAATACATAACATATTCCTCCCCTCTTAAATGGAAG
Organism: Somniosus microcephalus; assembly: GCF_052327205.1. Taxonomy (NCBI): domain Eukaryota; kingdom Metazoa; phylum Chordata; class Chondrichthyes; order Squaliformes; family Somniosidae; genus Somniosus; species Somniosus microcephalus. The sequence continues at coordinate 9,045,801 of NC_141015.1, forward strand.
GTCCACATTATTCCTCAACAGGTAACTTACTTTCAATGCACTCAACTAACCTAGGGTAGAGGTTGACTGCCTCAACCTCTGACTTTACCCTGGGGTTTATTCTGCCCCAGTCTTGTGGGTAAGTCGCTAAGCCTACAGATCCAAGCGTCTTGGAGGCCGCCGCTCTCTGACAGGATACCGGCGGTCATCGCTGGCTTCCACAGCAGTAGGCATTGACACAGGCCTAGATGGAGAAGGTGCCTGTGTCAGTCAAAAATCAGGAGTTTGCACAGGTGGAACAGTCTCTTTGACTTCCTGTGTTGGAGAAGAGCACTGTGGCAAAGGATGCTGGTTTGCGGTATCATCCGAAAACAGTTCAGGCCAACCAGCCGTTGGAGCCTCTGTGGCTGTCTCTGCTCCTAGCAACAGTTGATCTGTGTGTCTTCTCCAGATGACGTCCTCAGCAGTCTCAACCGTGTAAGACACAGGGCCCGTCTGCGCGATCACCGTAGCAGGAACCCATTTCGGTCCAGTGTTGGCTCTTTTCTCTCTCTTTTCAACTTGAGCTTGTTGTTGACAATGGACAACCTGTTCTGCCCTTGGAGGTTTGAGTAAGTCAAAACTTGTCCACAACTGCCTCTTCATCATGAGCGAAGCGGGGGAAGTTTTGGTTGTGGCATGCGGCTCGTTCCTGTAGGACAACAGGAAGCTGTTCAGACGTTGGTGGATTGAGCCCTGACCTTGCGATGCCTTCAAGGCGTGCTTCAAAGTTTGCATGAACCTTTCTGCCTGTCCATTAGTAGAGGGATGATAGGGCGCAGACCTGATGTGTTGGACACCATTCACATGCAGGAAGGTTGCAAACTCCTGTGATACAAATTGTGGACTGTTGTCACTTACGAGTTGTTCCGGTGAGCCATAACGGCTGAACGTCTCACCAAGTTTCTCAATAGTTTTCTCTGCCGCGGTAGACCTCATCACAGTGACCTCCGGCCACTTGCTACGAGCGTCCACAACCACCATAAACATCTTCTCTTTGAAAGGACCGGCGAAGTCCACATGTACTCGCTGCCACACTTCTGCAGGCCAATCCCAGGGGTGTAGGGTTGCCAGCTGTGGAGCATTCCGGACCCTTTGACATGGGGAACATGTTTTGGCTTTCTCCTCAATATTTCCATCGAGACCTGGCCACCAGAAGTAGCTTCTTGCCATTTCCTTCATCCGAACCATCCCACTGTGGCCTGTATGAAGTTGTTGCAGTATAGGTTCCCTCAGAGGTGGCGGAATGATGACACAGCGTCCCCAAAGAAGACAACCTGCCTGGACGGAGAGCTCATTTCTTTTTGAAACGTAAGGTTTCAAACTAGGAGAATCTCCTATAGCTCTCCCTCGAATGACATTGTCCATTACCTCAGACAGGACTGGATCGTTGCGGGTGTACCTTCGCACCTGAACTGCAGTGACATGTGCTCCCTCCACTTGTCTAAAGTAGAAGATGTCTATCTGACGAGGCTCTGGGGGAGTAACAGGCAAGGGTAGCCTCGAGAGACTGTCTGCGTTGCCGTGCAAGTCTGATTTGCCATATTTGATGTCGTATGTGTGTCCTGACAACAGTAAAGCCCACCTTTGCATCCTGCTTGCAGCGAGAGACGGAATTCTGGTGTGGGGCCCGAAGATTGAAGTCAATGGACGGTGGTCTGTCAGTAGTGTGAACCTTCTCCCAAACAGGTACTGATGAAATTTTCGAATTCCAAAAACGATTCCCAAGGCCTTGCGCTCGATCTGTGCATAGTTACTCTCGGCCTTGTTCAAGGTGCGTGATGCGAAGGCGATAGGTTTCTCTTCACCTGAAGGCATGATGTGGGATATGACTGCTCCCACACCATATGGTGATGCATCACATGCTAGCTGCACGGGTAGCTTTGGGTCGAAGTGTGTCAGGACCTCCGATTTCAGCAATGCTTTCTTTGCTTGGGCGAAAGCTTCGTTGCACAGTTCAGTCCATTTCCATGTTTTGCCTTGACATAGCAACTGATGTAACGGCTTCAGCAATGTTGCTAAGTCTGGAATAAACTTCCCATAGTAGTTAAGTAGCCCCAGAAATGAACGTAACTGGCTCACATTCTGGGGTGCTGGGGCCTCCACGATCGCCTTGACCTTTGACGGCGCCTTATGCAGGCCAGTAGCATCAATCACATGCCCCAGGTACTCAACTGAAGACTGAAAGAATTCACATTTGTCTTTACGAACTCTGAGTCCGTACTCTTTCAGTCGTTGTAGTGTCGCATCCAAGTTCAGAAGATGATCCTCCTCATTTGTCCCAGTGACAAGGATGTCGTCCAGGTAGCACTGGACTCCTGGCAGTCCACTCAAAATCTGATCCATTGCCCTTTGGAATAGAGCAGGGGCTGACGTAATTCCAAACGGAAGGTGGCAGTACCTGTGTAGCCCCTTGTGTGTCACAATTGTCAGCAGCTCCTTTGATTTGTCATCGACATGCATTTGTAGATAAGCCTGGCATAAGTCTATTTTGCTGAACTTTTGCCCTCCGGCCAGGCCCGTAAAAAGATCATCAATGAGGGGAAGAGGGTACTGTTCCACAGACAGCACTGGGTTAATAGTCACTTTAAAATCCCCGCAGATTCAAACAGATCCATCCTTTTTCAGGACAGGAACAATGGGTGTGGCCCATTTGCTCACGCTCACAGGCTCCAGGACTCCATTCTCGACTAAGGCCTCCAAGTTAGCCTCAACTTTTGGCCTAATTGCATAGGGTACAGGTCGGGCTTTGTGAAACTTCGGCTTGCTGTCAGGTTTAATGTCCAGTCACACGCTGATCTTTTTCATGCTCCCAAGTTCCCCATTGAAGAGTTCTGCATGTTTGTTTAAAACTGCAGTCAGACCTGACTCCCCTTTTGACATCATGCGGACTGCAGGCCAGCCCAGTGTGATTTTCTCTAGCCACGCATGTCCCAGTAGCGATGGGTAATTTCCCTTTACCACATATAGTGGCAGTTTTGCAGTCTGTCCGTTCAATTTAACTGTCACCTCAATGGCGCCTCTCATGGCCACAGGTTCGCCGGTATACGTCTTTAGCACAATGTTTGTTGGCTGAAGGGTAAGATGCTTTAGCATTTTGTTGTAGACAGTGTCTGAAACAAGGGTCACAGCCGCGCCTGTGTCCACCTCCATCCGCACTGATTGTCCCTCCACCAGTGGTGACACCCAGTAGCCATTTGAACCACCTGCAACCATCAGTATGTGCACCTCTTCCTCCTCAGAGGTGTCGCTCCCCTCTGTTTTGCTTGTTCCATCATACTGCACTGAATGAACACTCTTTTTCCTCTCTTGTCTAAATACAGACATTTTGCTTCCATGCTTCCTGATGCGCTATCAATTACTCATAAAAGACTGAGAGTTAAGAGAGTAACTAAAGGCTTTTATTAACAAAAGAATGAAGGTCTGCCTCGAGTGGTCGACCGGTCCAGAATACAAAGGGCTGGGGAGCAGTCACCTTTATACTAGGACTTGTGGGAGGAGTCAGCCGAGGCATGTCCAGGCATGTACACAGTGGAATACAAACAGTGGTTTACCACATTCACCCCTTGTTTAAAATTGAGTCCGGCGGGGTGAAGTGTATTAAAAGTTAGTGTATTGGAGTCTCTCCGGAGGTCTTGTCTGCCGCTGTGATCGGCGTGGCGACGGCAGGGGTAGTGGAGCTTCCGGCGTCGAGTCCTGCGTAGGCTGTGGCACAGGCGTGTCGTCCTCGTAGATGTCGAGCGGGTCGCGGGGCCCAGGCCTGCCGTCTGCTGGGGCTGGATATCGGATCGTGGGGGGGGGTGGTAGTGAGTAGTGGGTTACTGCGGCCCCCGAGGGTGCAAGGTCTCTTATGGAGACTGTGTCCTCCCGCCCGTCCGGGTATGCAATGTAAGCATACTGGGGGTTGGCGTGGAGGAGGTCGACCCTCTCGACCAGGGGGTCCGTTTTATGGGTCCTCACGTGTCTTCTCAGTAGGACCGGCCCTGGGGACGTCAGCCATGGCGGTAGCGATGTCCCCGATGTGGACTTCCTTGGGAAGACAAACATTTTCTCATGAGGGGTGGCGTTAGTGGCAGTGCAGAGCAGTGACCGAATAGAGTGGAGCGCATCGGGGAGCACATCCTGCCAGCGGGAGGTTGGAAGGCCCCTAGACTTTAAGGCTAGCAGGGCGGCCTTCCAAACTGTCGCATTTTCTCTTTCCACCTGTCCGTTCCCCCGGGGGTTGTAACTGGTGGTCCTGCTTGTGGCAATACCCCTAGTTAGCAGGTACTGACTGAGTTCGTCGCTCATAAACGACGAGCCCCGGTCGCTATGGATATAGCTGGGGAAACCGAACAGGGTGAAGAGGTCGTTCAGACATTTAATGACCGTGGCACTGGTCATGTCCGGGCAGGGGATGGCGAACGGGAAACGGGAGTACTCATCAATAATATTGAGGAAGTACACATTGCGGTCGGAGGAGGGGAGAGGCCCTTTAAAGTCAACGCTCAGGCGCTCGAAGGGGCGAGTGGCTTTTATCAGGTGGGCCCTGTCTGGTCTATAAAAGTGCGGTTTGCACTCAGCGCAGACTTGGCAGTTCCTGGTCATGGTCCTGACCTCCTCAATAGAGTAAGGCAGGTTGCGGGCCTTGATGAAGTGGAAGAACCTGGTGACCCCCGGGTGGCAGAGGTCATTGTGGAGGGCCCGCAGTCTATCGATCTGCGCGCTGGCGCAGGTGCCACGCGATAGCGCATCCGGGGGTTCATTGAGCTTCCCGGGCCGGTACAAGATCTCGTAATTGTAGGTGGAAAGTTCGATTCTCCACCTCAAGATCTTGTCATTTTTGATTTTGCCCCTCTGCTTGTTGTTAAACATGAAAGCAACTGAACGCTGGTCAGTGAGCAGGGTAAATCGTTTTCCGGCCAGGTAATGCCTCCAATGACGCACAGCCTCCACAATAGCCTGGGCCTCCTTCTCAACGGCGGAGTGTCTGGTCTCCGGGCCCTGGAGGGTTCGTGAAAAGAAGGCCACGGGTCTCCCCGCCTGATTGAGGGTAGCGGCCAGGGAAAAGTCGGACGCGTCGCTTTCCACCTGGAAGGGGATGGATTCGTCCACTGCGTGCATGGTGGCTTTGGCAATGTCTTCCTTGATACGGTGGAAGGCTAAGCGGGCCTCTGCCGTCACGGGAAAAGAGGTGGACTTGATCAGCGGATGGGCCTTGTCCGCATAGTAGGGGACCCACTGGGCGTAATAAGAGAAAAACCCTAGGCACCTCTTCAGGGCCTTGAGGCAGTGGGGCAGTGGGAGTTCCATAAGGGGACGCATCCGGTCGGGGTCGGGACCGATGACTCCGTGTTCCACAACACAGCCAAGGATGGCGAGGCGGGTTGTGCGGAATATGCACTTCTCCTTGTTATACGTCAGGTTGAGGAGTTTGGCGGTGCAGAGGAATTTTTCGAGGTTTGCGTCATGGTCCTGCAAGTCATGGCCGCAGATGGTCACATTGTCCAGATATGGGAAAGTGGCCTGCAACGCATTTTGATCGACCATCCGGTCCATCTCCCTTTGGAAGACGGAGACCCCGTTGGTGACGCCAAAGGGAACCCTAAGGAAGTGATAGAGGCGGCCGTTTGCCTCAAAGGCAGTATACTGGCGGTCCACAGGGCGGATAGGGAGCTGGTGGTACGCTGATTTCAGGTCAATGGTCGAGAAGACGTGGTACTGCGCGATCTGGTTGACCATATCAGCTATGCGGGGGAGTGGGTAGGCGTCCAGCAGGGTGTAGCGATTTATTGTCTGGCTGTAGTCGATGACCAGGCGCTGCTTCTCGCCGGTCTTAACGACCACAACCTGGTCTCGCCAGGGGCTGGTGCTGCCCTCAATAATCCCTTCCTTCAGGAGCCGCTCCACTTCGGTTTTAATGAAAACCCTGTCCCCGGCACTGTATCGCCTGCTCTTTGTGGCGATGGGCTTACAGTCGGGGGTGAGGTTAGCAAACAGTGCGGGGGGGGGTGACTCTGAGCGTGGAGAGGTTGCACCTGGTGCGCGGTGGGCAATTTGGAAGCTGCTGGCTGCGGACTGTGAGTGGGGGTAGGGGTCCACCGTACGCCATCGTAACACTTTTAAGGTGGCACTGAAAATCTAACCCCAGCAGGACGGCAGCGCAGAGGTCGGGCAGGAGCAGAAGTTTAAAATGATCGTACACAGTCCCGTCTACTACGAGTGTCACCACGCAGTAGCCGCCGATGTCCGCCGACTGGGACTCGGAGGCCATAGAAATCCGCTGGTGCGCAGGCAGGACTGGGAGAGAGCAACGCCGCACCGTGTCGGGGTGGATGAAGCTCTCCGTGCTCCCAGAGTCAAAAAGGCAGATTGTATCGTGACCATTTACCTTAATGTCCATTGTGGAACTGGCCAGCTGGTGCGGTCTCGCTTGGTCCAGTGTAACGGATGCCAGCGTAGGGGTCGGTGTGTCGTTGCAGGTATCAGATGAGGCGGTGTTGGGGGCCTGCTGCGTTCCGGCTGTCGTCCAAGATGGCGGCGTCCATGATCCCCATGTGGCTGGAGGCGTCCAAAATGGCTGCTGTACCGGTGGTTTGCACATGGCCGGGGGGTCCCAAGCTGGCGGCCCGCATGGCCCACACACGGCGCTGCTGGGGTTCAGGGTGGCTTTGGCCCTGCAGACGCTAGCGTAGTGTCCCTTCTTCCCGCAGCCCGAGCAGATCGCGTTTTGCGCCGGGCAGCGCGCTCTGGGGTGTTTTGCCTGGCCACAGAAGTAGCATTTCTGGCCTTGGGGCACTGCTGTCTGGCCTTGGGACACTGCTGCGGTAGTTGGGCCGTTGCTGGGGTGTGGCTGGGGTGGCACGGCGCTATGAGGCGGTCCTACCGTGTCCCAGGCTGTCATTCCCCGCGGCGTCCACGGTGCAGAGGAGTAGGCATCCATGCCCCGGTAGGCTGCATCCAATGATAGTGCGAGTTCAGAGGCCTTGTTGAGGTCGAGGTCACTCTGCTCCAACAGTCGCTGTCGGGTGTAATTGGATCTGTGGCCCGCTACAAAAGCGTCCCGGATAAGTTCCTCTGTGTACACGGCGATCTTTACATCCTTACAATCACAGGCCCGGCCAAGCACAGACAGTGCCTGAAGGTATTCCACGGTCGATTCCCCAGGTTGTTGTTTACGACTCCCCAGAAGGTGCCTGGCGTACACTTCGTTCACTGGGCGCGTGTACTGGTCCTTGAGGAGCTTGATAGCGTCCGCGTACGAGGTCGCGTCTTGGATGACCGAGTACACTCGGTGGTTCACTTTGGAGGCCAGGACATCCAGTTTGTCCTCGTCCGATTTGATTGCTGCGGAGGCGGTCAGGAATTTTTCGAAACACTTAAGCCAGTGAGTAAACTTGGTGGATGAGTCCGCCTCCCGATGATCTAAGTCCAGGCATGCTGGTGTGAGGATCTTCTCCATTATAAAAATTTTGTTAATAAAATTGATGCGCTATCAATTACTCATAAAAGACTGAGAGTTAAGAGAGTAACTAAAGGCTTTTATTAACAAAAGAATGAAGGTCTGCCTCGAGTGGTCGACCGGTCCAGAATACAAAGGGCTGGGGAGCAGTCACCTTTATACTAGGACTTATGGGAGGAGTCAGCCGAGGCATGTCCAGGCATGTACACAGTGGAATACAAACAGTGGTTTACCACACTTCCCAGCTCTGTCTGTTCTTTTTTTACCTCTACAGGCGTGTTCAATGTGACCCTTTTTGCCACAATTCCAGCATTCTAGCTCCGTACACCAGCAGTCATTAGCATGATGGCCCGTTTTCCCACAACGGTAACATGTGCCGTTCCGCGCACCTTTAGGCTCAGACGACACCTTGTGAACTCTCCCTGTTGAACTCAACTGGTGAGCCTCCTTTTCCGCCATCTCCATGGAGACACTAACTTCAATGGCCTTTTCAAGAGTAAGGTTGTCCTCAGTAAGAAGGCGCTTCTGTGTGGCTGCACTTTGCAGACCACACACGAGTCTGTCTTTAATGGTGTCATTCAGCATCTCCTTGAACTGGCAGTGTTCCGACAACCTTTTTAAAGCAGCAATAAACATCGTCACTGATTCCCCCTCCTCTTGATTCCGTTTGTGAAATCTAAATCTCTCAGCAATAACCAGAGGTTTTGGTGAAAAATGTGCTCCAAGAATTTCCACTAGTTGCTTATATGTTTCAGTTCCTGGCTTATCTGGCTGCACAAGGCTGCGAAGTAAATTGAATGTCTTTGGCCCCATTACACTCAAAAAGGTAGGCGCGACCTTTTCGTTTGCCACCGCATTCGCCAAGACAAAATAGTCAAAACGTTCCGTATAAGCGCACCATTGCTCCACATTTTAATCAAAATCACCGATGTTTCCTAATATAGTAGCCATCTCAAGTTTCAAATTTAAATTTCTGTTTACTCACTGCACCCATAACGTACGCAGATTCATCCGCTCCTCGTCGCCACTTTGTTGTGTCGCTACCTTTTTACCTAGACACAATTAGAACTCAGAACTCAGAGATTCAAACATGAAGTGCTTTATTTGAAGGGAAAGGGAAGTTCTGGAGAGTTCCGAACAAAGAGAGCTAAACTTAACCAAGAGAACACCCAACCATTTATCTGCTGTGACAGCGCCACCACAGGTGGGAGGAGAACACACAATACATAACAGGCGCTACACAGAGAGAGCTGGGCGTTACACAGAGAGAGAGAGAGCGGGGCGCTACACAGAGAGAGAGAGAGCGGGGCGCTACACACAGAGAGAGAGAGAGAGACAATGGGGCGCTACACAGAGAGAGAGAGAGCAGGGCACTACACAGAGAGAGAGAGAGCGGGGCGCTACACAGAGAGAGAGAGAGAGCGGGGCGCTACACAGAGGGAGAGAGAGCGGGGCACTACAGAGAGAGAGAGCGGGGCGTTAGAGAGAGAGAGAGGGGCACTACACAGAGAGAGAGAGTGGGGCACTACACAGAGAGAGAGAGCGGTGCACCACAGAGAGAGAGAGAGCGGGGCGCTATACAGAGAGAGAGAGAGCGGGGCGTTACACAGAGAGAGAGAGAGAGCGGGGCGCTATACAGAGAGAGAGAGAGAGAGAGAGCGGGGCGCTATACAGAGAGAGAGAGAGCGGGGCGCTACACAGAGGGAGAGAGAGCGGGGCACTACACAGAGAGAGAGAGAGAGTGGGGTGCTACACAGAGAGAGAGAGAGAGAGAGCGGGATGCTACACAGAGAGAGAGAGAGAGGGGCACTACACAGAGAGAGAGAGAGAGAGCGGGGTGCTACACAGAGAGAGAGAGAGTGGGGCACTACACAGAGAGAGAGAGAGAGCGGGGCACTACACAGAGAGAGAGCGAGCGGGGTGCTACAGAGAGAGAGAGCGAGTGGGGCGCTACACAGAAAGAGAGAGCAGGTGTCAGGGCGAGGCTGGTTCTGGACCCAAGTGCAGACAGACGAGGCGAGAAGCAGGTATGCATTCTTAAATAAAAGTACTTTACTAGAATCACACAGGTAAACAGTTACAAACATGGGAGCTCAAGACAAGCTACCACTAGGCCAACGGCTTGTCAAGACTGAGCACAGAGGGAAGAAACCACAGAACTTAAATACAAGCAACACCAGGTGAAACCAATGAACCTGATAAAAGGCAGTTAAGTAAACAAGTAACAATTTAGCAAAAGGAAACAAACAAGTGAAGATACCATCTAGGGGTTACTGAGGGAACTAACCGGCACCCTCACAGGACCCCCTCCCCTAGGAATGGCTCCTGACGTTCCTCCTGGACGATCAGTGTGGCGATGGCGAAAATCCCTGATGAGTTCAGGATCCAAAATGTCCCGGGCCGGAACCCAGGAACGCTCTTCAGGACCATAACCCTCCCAGTCGACCAGGTATTGAATGCTCCTCCTAACCCTGTGACTATCAAGGAGGTGACGGACAGTGTAGGCTTGCTGACCGTCGATCATGCGGGGCAGCGGGGGAGGCCTGGAAGCAGGGACCAAGGGACTGGTAAGTACCGGCTTGAGGTGAGAGACGTGGAACGTGGGATGTATCTTCATTGAACGAGGAAGGAGGAGCTGGTAGGCCACAGGGTTTACTTTTTCCAAGATCCTAAACGGTCCAATGAACCGGGGAGCCAACTTGCAGGACTCCACATGGAGCGGAAGATTCCGGGTAGACAGCCAGACCTTCTGTCCGGTCCGGAACCGAGGAGCTGGGCGGCGGTGTCAGTCAGCCTGCACTTTCTGCCGAGAAGAAGCGAGCTGCAAGGCAGATCGGACCCTTCTCCAGGTACGGCGGCAGCGTTGGACGAACCCCTGGGCAGCCGGGACTCCTACCTCCCACTCCTGTTCAGGGAAGAGTGGCGGTTGGAAGCCATATTGACATTCGAAAGGTGAGAGGCCAGTGGAGGAGCTCTGAAGGGTATCGTGCCTGTACTCCGCCCAGACCAGATACTTGCTCCAGGTGGAAGGGTTGGAGGATACAAAGCTTCTTAGCACCCTTTCCAGACCTTGATTGGTTCTCTCAGTCTGGCCGTTAGACTGTGGGTAGAACCCAGAGGAGAGACTGACGGAAGCGCCCAGGAGGGAACAAAAAGCCTTCCAGGACCTGGATGAGAACTGGGGACCACGGTCAGAGACGACATCCAGGGGCAAGCCATGGAGGCAGAAGACATGCTGGACAACCAGCTGGGCAGTCTCTCTGGCAGAGGGAAGCTTGACAAGAGGGACGAAGTGAGCAGCCTTGGAAAAGCGATCAACCACAACTAGGATGGTAGTGAATCCCTCAGATGGAGGTAGCCCGCTGATGAAATCCAGGGCGATATGAGACCAGGGACGGCTGGGGATGGGTAAGGGATGCAGGAGGCCAAGCGGAGGTTGTTGGGATGTCTTGTTCTGGGCACAGACGGGACAAGCGGAGACAAAGGCCCGGGTGTCGGCTTCAATAGAGTGCCACCAGAACCTCCTCTTCAGGAACTCGAGAGTCCGACGGATCCCAGGATGACCAGTCAATCGAGAAGAGTGCCCCCATTGAAGGACCTGGGCGCGCACCTGACTGGGGACATAAAGGCTATTAGGAGGGCCTCCTCCAGGGTCAGCCTTCTGACGTTGGGCCTCTTGCACCACAGTCTCAATCTCCCATGCGACGGGAGCAACGATGCAGGAACTGGTTCCGGGGTCCGGTCCTTTTCTGAGGGGTCAAACTGGCGAGAAAGGGCATCCGGTTTGAGGTTCTTAGACCCTGGTCAGTACGACAGGAGAAAGTTGAACCGGTTAAAGAAGAGAGCCCACCTGGCCTGCCAAGGGTTGAGGCGCTTGGCGTCCTGGAAATATGTCAGATTTTTATGGTTGGTCCGGACAACAAAAGGATGCTCTGCTCCCTCCAACCAGTGTCTCCACTCCTCCAAGGCCAACTTAACTGCCAAGAGCTCCCTGTTGCCGACATCGTAGTTACTCTCTGCTGGCTTCAGACGACGGGAAAAGAAGGCACAGGGATGTAGCTTTTGGTCCTTAGGGGAGCGCTGGGACAGGACAGCCCCGACTCCAATATCCGAGGCATCCACCTCTACGTTAAAGGGCAGGGTGGGGTCCGGGTATACCAGGATGGGAGCAGAGGTGAAACGTTGTTTGAGCTCCTGGAAGGCCCGTTCCGCTTCAGAAGACCAACTGAACCGTAGAGACGAGCCCTTGGTCAATGCGGAGAGGGAGGCGGCAATGGAGCCAAAGTTGTGGATGAAGCGTCTGTAAAAGTTGCCGAATCCCAGGAACTGCTGAACCTGCTTTACGACGTGGGATGCGGCCAGTTCAAGATGGCTTGAACCTTGCTAGGATCCACCTGGACGCTTCCACAGGAGATGACGTAGCCCAGTGTGGTGATTATTTCCTATGTTTAATAAGAAGTATTGTGATTGGTGAATGGGGTGGTTGTTCTCTGTGTTAGTAAGAGGTATTATAATTGGTTGTTTGTTTCTACCTTGAGATATATGTTGTAAACTCATTGGTAGTGGATGTCAGGTGATTTGTGGTGGCCATCTTAAATTCAGTTCTCTCCAGTCATGGTTGGAGACTGGTGTTGAAAGATGTGCTACTGGATTTTTAAAGTTAATAAAGCCTAGATTAGAAAGGCAAATCTATTCTTTATTTCAATTTATTAACTTTTTATCAGAATGGAGCGATATCTTCAACCAGAACGATTCAATGCTGACCCTAATTCTGCAGGAGTGGATGATAAATGGAAACATTGGTATTGTACATTTACAAACTTTTTGGGTGTGTTGGAACAAGAGTCTCTGAATAAGCTGAATATGCTGATCAACTACATTGCTCCGGATGTGTATAAGTATATTTTGGACTGTAAAACTTACGAATTGGCTATTTCTACATTGGAGAAGATTTTTGTTAAACCAAAGAATGAGGTATTTGCACGTTATCTTCTATCTGCCCATAGGCAGCAGGTGGGAGAATCTTTGGATATTTATTTACAAGCACTTCGGCACCTTAGTGCTAACTGTAATTATAAAGCCGTGACGGCCAAAGAATATAAGGAAGAATCGGTACGGGATGCTTTTATTAATGGACTACTGTCTAGATCAATTCGTCAGCGGTTGTTAGAAAATAAGACTTTGGATCTCAAGAGTGCTTTTGAGCAAGCTTCTACATTGGATATGGCTCAGAGAAGTTCGGATTCTTATGCTCTTTCTAATCGACCTGCGACTGTGGTTTCGGCAGTTCCGGACAAAAAAGAATTAGGCGGACTTAATGGGAGTGGTTTACTAGATTCTGAAACAGTTTCTACTTCGGCGGCTGGTGGAAAGCTGTATCAGTTTTGCTGAATACCATTTGGTGTTACTAATGGTGTTGCTTGTGTTCAACGGGCAATGGATGCTTTTATAAGTGATAACTCTCTCTCTGACACCTTTTCATATTTAGATGATATCACGGTGTGTGGTAAGTCAAGGGTGGAGCATGATTCTAATTTAGAAAGATTCCTTCAAGCTGCGGAAAAAGTTGGTTTAACTTTTAATAAAGAGAAGTGTATCTTTTCGACTACTGAGGTAAATCTACTGGGGTATATTATCTCAGGAAATAAGATTAAACCAGAGCCAGAATGTTTGCGACCATTGATCGATTTACCTTATCCTACTAATTCTAAGGCTTTGCAACGAGTTGTTGGACTGTTTTCTTACTATTCTAATTGGATTGCAAACTTTTCACAGAAGATCCGGCCCCTTATTCGGGTTACGACATATCCTCTATCATGGGAGGCCAGGACATGTTTTGATCATTTTAAAAAGGATATCTTAGGAGCAGTTGTGCATTCTATTGATGAGCAGGTTCCCTTTGTGATTGAGACGGATGCTTCTGATTTTGCAATTGGGGCTACTCTGAACCAGAATGGAAGACCTGTGGCCTTTTTCTCACGTACCTTGAACAATAGTGAAAAAAGACATTCTTCAATAGAAAAAGAGGCATATGCAATAGTAGAAGCACTGCGTAAATGGAGACATTATTTATCGGGGCGACATTTCACGTTGGTAACCGATCAAAAATCTGTGTCCTTTATGTTTGATGTTAAACATTTTGGAAAGATCAAAAATGATAAAATAATGAGGTGGAGGATTGAGTTGGCATGTTACCATTTTGATATAGTTTATCGTCCGGGGAAGGATAATGTTGCTGCTGATGCACTGTCGAGGGCTTATTGTTCTGTGATTCATGGAGATACGCTTATTAATCTTCACAATGCCTTATGTCATCCTGGGGTTATGAGGATGATACACTTCGTACGCAGTAAGAATTTGCCCTTTTCAGTTGAAGACGTCAAGCGGATGACTTCATCATGTTCTATCTGTGCTCGGTGTAAACCGAATTTCTTTAAGCCTCAACGGGCTCCTCTTATAAAGGCTACTTCTCCTTTTGAACGTCTGAGCGTTGATTTTAAGGGGCCTCTTCCTTCAACGACTCAAAATCGATACATATTTACTGTTGTGGATGAGTTTTCAAGGTTTCCTTTTGCTTTTCCTTGTACAGATGTATCAGTTGCTACAGTTATCAAATGTCTGACTCAACTTTTTGTCATCTTTGGGATGCCTGCGTATATCCATTCGGATCAGGGAAGTTCTTTTATGTCTTCCCAGCTGAAGGAATACCTTCAGAGTCGGGGAATTTCTACTAGTAGAACTACCCCGTATAACCCCCAGGGTAATGGACAGTGCGAACGATACAATGGGGTGATCTGGAAGGCAGTTATGTTGGCTTTGACATGATATGTTGGACCTTAAGAATACACAGTGGGAAATGGTACTGCCTGATGCCCTGCATTCCATTAGATCATTGCTTTCAACGGCTACTAATGTGACCCCCCATGAAAGGCTCTTTAATTACCCACAGAGATCTACTACGGGATATTCGGTACCTTCATGGCTTACTATGCAGGGACCTGTGCTGCTTCGACGCCATGTTAGATTGTCAAAATATGATCCTTTAGTGGAGGAGGTGGAGCTGTTGGAGGCAAATTCCCAATATGCTCATATTCGATTCCAAGATGGGAAAGAAAGTACTGTTTCAATTAAAGATTTGGCTCCTTGTGGTGGCCAGCCCTCTTCTGAGGATACTAATAATAGTCACGATTCAGATAATGTGGATGTTGTTATAGATACTACGAATATTTCCAATCCTACTGCAGATAATTATACTTCTATTAGTCAGCCTTTGATGGATGTTCATGACCGTCCTAGTTTACTTCCTGATGGGATTTCCAATCCGGAAACCGTTGATAATCGGGATATGGATAGCCTTCCTGCAGAAGATACTTTGGTGTCTCCGCGTGTGGGAGGGCAAGGAATTTCACCAAGGTTAAGAAGGTCGACACGAACAAGATATCCAGTCGACCGATTGAAAATGGACTTTTAAATTGATAGTAATGTTTTAAAATTGTTGAAATATTATATTTGTATTTTAGTTGTAAATAAATTAATTATAAATTGTAAAGGTTGTTTTAGGTTGGAGCATGTTTTAAAAGGAGGGGTGAATGTGGTGATTATTTCGTATGTTTAATAAGAAGTATTGTGATTGGTGAATGGGGTGGTTGTTCTCTGTTAGTAAGAAGTATTGTAATTGGTTGTTTGTTTCTACCTTGAGATATATGTTGTAAACTCATTGGTAGTGGATGTCAGGTGATTTGTGGTGGCCATCTTAAATTCAGTTCTCTCCAGTCATGGTTGGAGACTGGTGTTGAAAGATGTGCTACTGGATTTTTAAAGTTAATAAAGCCTAGATTAGAAAGGCAAATCTATTCTTTATTTCACCCAGGAAGGTGACCTTAGAGACGTGGAATTCACATTTCTCGGGTTTGACAAAGAGACGGTTCTCCAAAAGCCTCTGCAGAACCTGTCTGACATGTTGGACATGCTGCTGGGGGGACTTTGAGAAGATGAGAATGTCATCCAAATAAACAAACACGAACTGGTTCAGCAGATCCCGGAGCACGTCATTGACCAGAGCTTGGAAGACAGCAGGAGCGTTAGTGAGACCAAAGGGCATGACGAGGTATTCCCAGTGACCGCTAGGGGTGATAAAGGCAGTCTTCCATTCATCCCCCTCCCTAATGCGGACCAGGTTGTACGCGTTGCGGAGGTCAAGTTTGGAGAAGATGGTAGCTCCCTGCAGCTGCTCAAACGCTGAAGACATCAAAGGGAGAGGATAGCGGTTCTTAATGGTAATTTTGTTAAGCCCCCGATAGTCTATGCAAGGCCTAAGACCGCCATCCTTCTTCTTTACAAAAAAGAAGCCAGCACCCGCTGGGGAGGTGGAAGGGCGAATGAAACCTGTAGCGAGGGCTTCCTTGATGTATTCTTCCATGGAAACATTCTCAGGGCCAGAGAGAGAGTAGAGCCGACCCCGAGAGGGGCTAGTGCCAGGCAGGAGATCAATCGCACAGTCGTAGGACCGGTGTGGAGGGAGTGTAGTAGACCGCTTCTTACTAAACACAGCATGGAGGTCTGAATATTCAGGGGGCACATGAGCAAGGTCCAGCTGATCAGCTGGCTCGGGAGAGGAAGGACGGGGCGGACTAGGGAAGACCTTAAGACAGTTGGTTAGACATAAAGGACCCCACTCCAGCACAGTCCCAGTAGTCCAGTCAATGTGAGGGTTGTGAAGAGAGAGCCACGGATGTCCAAGAATGAGAGGGAGCTCAGGTGAATCGATAAGGTGAAACTGCAGCAACTCTTGATGTCTCTCCCCTACTTGGACCTGTAATACTCCGGTGATATGATGAATACGCCCAGAACCAAGGGGCCTGCCGTCGAGGGTGGTGACTTGTAAAGGCTTGTCAAGGCGGGAGAAAGGAATTTTCAGGCTGCGCACAAGGGTGGCGTCGATAAAACAGCCAGCAGCCCCGGAGTCAACAACGCCTGGAGGTTGTACTGTTGTCCCTCCCAAGAGAGATGAGCGGCAAGCAGGGTTTGGAAGACAGAAGGGGTAGGAGAAGGGATTTGATCTGTCCGTATTTTCCCAATCCTCCTGGCTTTTTCCTGAAGCTCAGGGCATGTGGCTCTGAGATGGCCAGACAGGCCACAGTAAAGACAACACCCCTCTCTCAATCTCCTCTGTCTCTCAAACTGGGAGAGCTGAGTTCTGCCGAGTTGCACAGGTTCCTCTTCAGTGTGAACAGGTGGACTCGGGGGTACTTGGAAACTCTTGGTCAGATTCGAAACACCGGAAGATCTCACCTCTGTGGAAGTAGTGAATCTCCTCTCTCTACCATGCTCCCGGAGGCGGTTATCCACTCTGATGGCAAGGGAGATGAGCGTGTCAAGGTCCTCCGGAACCTCTCTGGACGCCAGTTCATTTTGATAGATTCGGAGAGGCCATGAAGAAACATGGCGAGAAGGGCCTCGGTGTTCCAGCGGCTTTCCGCAGCGAGTGTGCGGAACTCAATGGCGAAGTCGGCTATGCTGCAGTTGCCCTGGTGGAGATTCAAAAGTCTCTTAACTGCCTCCCGTCCACTCACAGGATGGTCAAAGACTTTGCTCATCTCTTCGGCGAAAAGGAGAATGTCCGAGCAGACGAAAGATTGCTGCTCCCAGATAGCGGTAGCCCAGGCGAGAGCTTTTCCTGAGAGTAGTAATATGATGAACACTACCTTAGAGCGGGGTGATAGGAACATGGAGGGTTGGAGTTCAAAAACTAAGAAGCCGCGACACTTGCCCGGATGACCGTCATAGCGCTCTGGTGCGGGTAGGTGAGGCTCTCGGTGAGTCTGGAGATCGGCGACCGGTGGGGTAGTATCCAAAGGAACTGACTGAGGAGGAACATCCTGAGCAAAAGCCACAGCAGCTGGGTGTTGAATGGTCTGAGTCCACATATCTACCTTGTCCGAAATGCTTTGGAGAAGTTGCTCAAGGCTGCCGAGGAAAGCACCTTGAAGGGAGAGAATAGCATGAAATTCCTCCATCACTGCTGGGTCCATACTGGCTCAGTCTTGCTGTCAGGGCGAGGCTGGTTCTGGATCCAAGTGCAGACAGACGAGGCGAGAAGTAGGTATGCAGTCTTAAATAAAAGTACTTTACGAGAATCACACAGGTAAACAGTTACAAACATGGGAGCTCAAGACAAGCTACCACTAGGCCAATGGCTTGTCAAGACTGAGCACAGAGGGAAGAAACCACAGAACTTAAATACAAGCAACACCAGGTGAAACCAATGAACCTGATAAAAGGCAGTTAAGTAAACAAGTAACAATTTAGCAAAAGGAAACAAACAAGTGAAGATGCCATCTAGGGGTTACTGAGGGAACTAACCGGCACCCTCACAGCAGGGTGCTACACAGATAGAGAGAGAGAGGGGCGCTACAGAGAAAGAGAGAGAGAGCGGGGTGCTACACAGAGAGAGAGAGAGAGAGAGCGGGGCGCTACACAGAGAGAGAGAGAGAGAGAGAGCGGGGCGCTACACAGAGAGAGAGAGAGAGCGGAGCGCTACACAGAGAGAGAGAGAGCGGGGCGCTACACAGAGAGAGAGAGAGCGGGGCGCTACACAGAGAGAGAGAGCAGGGTGCTACACAGAGAGAGAGAGAGAGAGTGGGGCGCTACACAGAGAGAGAGAGAGCGGGGCGCTACACAGAGAGAGAGAGAGCGTGGCGCTACAGAGAGAGAGAGAGAGCGGGGCGCTACACAGAGAGAGAGAGAGAGAGCGGGGCGCCACACAGAGAGAGAGCGGGGCGCCATACAGAGAGAGAGAGAGTGGGGCGCTACACAGAGACAGAGAGAGCGGGGCGCCATACAGAGAGAGAGAGAGTGGGGCGCCATACACAGAGAGAGAGAGCGGGGCGCTACACAGAGAGAGAGAGAGCGGGGCGCTATCCTGTAAGATTTCGCAATAATTTACAGCTCCGACGATTAATTTCTTTGATTAAAGAATCCCTGGGTGATGTGCCTTTAAAAGATTCCAGGGATCAAAATGGCCGTCAGACCACATGGCCGAAGGCAAAGGACTTGGAAACAGCTTGTGCGTGTGTGTCTGTGAAGAAAGGTTCAATGGCAGTCAAATCTGTCAATCAAAGGGGAGTTTCTCCCACCCTGCAGCAGGACAATCGATGCCTGTTTACAGAACGTTCTACAATGTTGACTAAGATCAAGTGCTTGAAACTGCCAGCATGAACAAAGGAACTTTGTTTGCTAAGCACTCAAGACTGTCAATCAATTGCGGTTCCAGATGACCACAGGACAATGCTTTGGTTACAAAGAAATCGAATGCTATTAGCATTTGTTTATATATCAAGTGGACACATCCAAACTGAGGAGAAACTGTTTAAATGAATGGGAGAACACATTCAAACCTATTACTGGACAATGGGACAGTTGGATCCCTTTTGTTTTAGCCCAGAAACATCAGGATCTGGGTGGGCCCCAAATGGGGGTTTAAAAGATAGCTTCCCAGAAGCATCTCTCTCTCTCTCTGGCCTCGCCTCCGTGTCCCTCTACAGCGTGGGAGTCTGCCTGTAGAAGTGAAACACCAGCAGTTTACTTTTAAAACACTGGGGTGTTTTTCACTTCGGGGCAGTGAAGATCTAAGTTCACAGGACATGGAGCAGGCATTTCCAGTGGTGAGCATATGTTTTTCTGGCCTTCCACAAGGCAACTTAGAATAGGTATAGGGGTGGGAGTAAAGTGGGAATTTCATTAGAATTGTGATTTTAGTCGATTTCCTTCGCTGTGTCCATTTCTCCTCCCCTATTTAAGCAAGACAGTGTTGCACCTAGCAGAGAAGTGCTATAGTGAACACTGAATTCGGTATTTAAAACTGTATTTAAAAAGGAGTAGCTGTTTTAAAGTACTGTATGTAAAACTGTATTAAAAGGGGTGTTGCATCAAGCTGTAGTGCTGTGGTGAACGCTGTGTAGCTATTTTCTAAAGCCTATATTAAAGTACTGTATTTAAAATAAAGTAGTGTTGCACTGAGCAGGGAGCGCTCTAGTGGACACTAAGTGTACTGCATTTAAGCAAAAGTGTTGTACCAGGCACAAGTGCCATATCGATTTTTCTTTCTTTTGTTTTCAATAAATACTGGTCTGTTTTGCACCCAATCCACGAGTCACGTTGTTTTCTGCCTACATCGCCACCGAATAAGTCTGGGGGTCAGAACTCAGGAATAGGGCAGCGCTTCGAAACTGCAAGGGGGTCCCTGGAACAGCTCAGAGGCTTCTGACTGGCCAGAGACAAATAACCCCAGCCCCGCGAGCGTGGGTGTGCTAATTCCATACAATACAGAGAGAGAGAGAGAGAGAGAGAGTGGGGCGCTACACAGAGAGAGAGAGAGAGGGAGAGAGAGCAGGGCATTACACAGAGAGAGAGAGAGAGAGAGAGCGGGCATTACACAGAGAGAGAGAGCAGGGCGCTACACAAAGAGAGAGGGGGAGAGAGAGCGGGGCGCTACACAGAGAGAGAGAGAGAGGGCGGGCATTACACAGAGAGAGAGAGAGCAGGGCGCTACACAGAGAGAGAGAGAGAGAGAGAGCGGGGCGCTACACAGAGAGAGAGAGAGAGAGAGCGGGGCGCTACACAGAGAGAGAGAGAGAGAGAGCGGGGCGCTACACAGAGAGAGAGAGAGAGCGGGTGCTATAGAGAGAGAGAGAGAGAGAGAGCAGGCGTTACACAGAGAGAGAGAGAGAGAGCGGGGCGCTACACAGAGAGAGAGAGAGTGGGGCGCTACACAGAGAGAGAGAGAGAGCTGGGCATTACACAGTGAGAGAGAGAGCGGGGCGCTACACACAGCGAGCGGGGCGCTACACACAGAGTGCGGGGCGCTACACACAGCGAGCGGGGCGTTACACACACAGAGAGAGTGGGGCCCTACACACGCAGAGAGCAGGGTGATACCCACAGACAATGGGGCGCTACCCGCAGAGCAATAACCAATTTCAGGTGCACTCCAATGGAGACTCATCATTCACACTGGCTCCTTCCAGTTATTAAACGGGAGGTTCTATCATTCTGCACAACCTCATTATTAAGGTTGCTGGCTCTGAAGATGACCTCCAAACAATTCAACAGCTACACTTCTTATCCTCACGGCTGATCCCAGTCCCAGGGAGAGTGCTCGCCAGTTCAGCGACCAGGCATTGGAGGCATTGGTCACGGCAGTTGAAAGGAGAGCAGTGCTGTTCCCGGCCACGGACTGGAGGCCATTGCCCCAGGTCTTCAGGGCAATGTGGAGCGAAGTGGCCCAGGACGTCTCAGCCAGCAGTGTGGTCCTCAGGACCCTCACACAGTGATGTAAAAAATTCAACGACCTCCCTCGGGTGGTCAGTGTGTGTACATCCTTCAACGAGTCCAACATACCAGCATCTGAACCTCAGTCTGTACACACTGCACAGACAACCACTCCCCCACCACTCACCCACCAAGCATCTCTACCTACTCAAACTCACATCCACATCTCACACCTTGCCTACAATCACAGCTATTTAACTATGGCAAGCACATCTCCCAAACACATTGCTGCACACTCACTCACACACTTTCCTTTCACTTGCAGGCCAAGCTGGGCCACAATAGGAGGGAGCAGGAACGGACAGGCAGGGGTGATGCGGACATCCAACAGCTTACAGAACAGGAGCAGTGAGTGCTGAGAGTCATTGGGCGCCAGGTGATGGGCGCCATGGCTGTCGGTGACGTCGATCCCCTTGGGGACAACAGTATGTTCATCCCCTCTCCTTCTCTCAACCCACTTCCCCCTCACACCATAAGCCTTTATCACTTTCCAGCTCCTGATACTGTCTGCATTCCTTGCTCCCGTCCTGCCCCCCTGCCCTCACCTTAATGTGAGTCTTGTGCCTTTATGCGTTCAGGTAATCAGCAAGCAGCTGACCAGCCTGCCCCTGAGCCTCCCAGTGAGAGTGAGGTGGGAGAAGAGGAGGAGGAGCAAAGCACCGCATCACTGCATCTCTTTCCCGCAGGCACCAGCTCAGATACTGGTACTACGCAACCTTTAGAGGCAAGATTAGTAGAGGGGTTGTAAAGGAATAGCCATATTTCAGAAAAATACACCATCCTATGAACAGAATTCTGACTTTATTAAAACATGGCAAACTGCGGTTAAAAATCTAAAAGCCTCAACGACACAAGCTGTAAACAGAAATACAGGCTTCTGAGATAAGATGAGTTGTTAACACAAAGCTGTAAACACCATACAAGCTTTTGAAATGGGAATTGATTGTTAATACTAAAACAATGGCCCTATTGAAGAAGCAAAGGGTTGCTTCCAGAAAGTCTGCAGTTTGGGAGAAACACAATACCATTACCCAGTTTAAAGTGTTATAAACTAACACTTTGAACAGAAATACAGAAAGATTAAAGAAACATGTGCCTTTGTAAATGTAACATCAAATGAAAGACAGGAGACATAAGTTTGTAATACAACCAATTGAGATGGCTAGGGAAACAATCAAGTATTCGGTTGAAGTGTTTTTGATTTACATATTGTAAAAGGTACAAACAGAAGACTTTGTAAATATCACATCAATAGATGTACCAAGCAATCACATGGGTTTTGTATTGATCTTGGAACAGATAGGAGACGAGGAGTCTGCTTACAACCGGCTAAGGTAATTTAAGAATTGAATTGAAGTCCTTTATAAGAATGGCATCAAAGAGACACATCTATTATAACCATATTTTATGATAAGTTTTTGAACACCTACACAGCAGACAGAAATCTGCAAGCTAACAGCTGAACTGACAGTAAAAGTAGAAAGAAGTCAACAGAAATATGACTAGAGATAATTGATGCGCTATCAATCACTCAAAAGACTGAGGTTAAGCGAGTAACTAACAGGCTTTTATTAACAAGAGAATGAAGGTGTGCCTCGCGTGGTCGACCAGTCCAGAATACAGAGGGACTGTGGAGCAGTCACGTTTGTACCTGGACTCATGGGAGGAGTCAGCCAAGGCATGTACAGACATGTACACAGTGGAATACAAACAGTGGTTTACCACATTCACCCCTTGTTTAAAAATGAGTCCGGCGGGGTGAAGTGTATTAAAAGTTTGTGTATTGGAGTCTCTCCGGAGGTCTTGTCTGCCGCTGTGATCGACGTGGCGACGGCAGGGGTAGTGAAGCTTCCGGCGTCGAGTCCCGCGTAGGCTGGGGCACTGGTGTGTAGTCCTCGTGGGTGTCGAGCGGGTCGCGGGGCCCAGGCGTGCCGTCTGCTGGGGTTGGATATTGGATCGTGGGGGGGGTGGTAGTGGGTAGTGGGTTACTGGGGCCCCCGAGGGTGCGAGGTCTCGTATGGAGACTGTGTCCTCCCGCCCGTCCGGGTACACAATGTAAGCGTACTGGGGGTTGGCGTGGAGGAGGTCGACCCTCTCGACCAGGGGGTCCATTTTATGAGTCCTCACGTGTCTTCTCAGTAGGACCGGCCCTGGGGACGTCAGCCATGGTGGTAGCGATGTCCCCGATGTGGACTTCCTTGGGAAGACAAACATTTTCTCATGAGGGGTGGCGTTAGTGGCAGTGCAGAGCAGTGACCGAATAGAGTGGAGCGCATCGGGGAGCACATCCTGCCAGCGGGAGGTCGGAAGGCCCCTAGACTTTAAGGCTAGCAGGGCGGCCTTCCAAACTGTCACATTCTCTCTTTCCACCTGTCCGTTCCCCCGGGGGTTGTAACTGGTGGTCCTGCTTGTGGCAATACCCCTAGCGAGCAGGTACTGGCGGAGTTCGTCGCTCATAAACGATGAGCCCCGGTCGCTATGGATATAGCTGGGGAAACTGAACAGGATGAAGAGGTCGTTTAGACATTTAATGACCGTGGCACTGGTCATGTCCGGGCAGGGGATGGCGAACGGGAAACGGGAGTATTTATCAATAATGTTGAGGAAGTACACATTACGGTCGGAGGAGGGGAGAGGCCCTTTAAAATCAACGCTCAGGCGCTCGAAGGGGCGAGTGGCTTTTATCAGGTGAGCCCTGTCTGGTCTATAAAAGTGCGGTTTGCACTCAGCGCAGACTTGGCAGTTCCTGGTCATGGTCCTGACCTCCTCAATGGAGTAAGGCAGGTTGCGGGCCTTGATGAAGTGGAAGAACCTGGTGACCCCCGGGTGGCAGAGGTCATTGTGGAGGGCCCGCAGTCTATCGATCTGCGCGCTGGCGCAGGTGCCACGCGATAGAGCATCCGGGGGTTCATTGAGCTTCCCGGGCCAGTACAAGATCTCGTAATTGTAGGTGGAAAGTTCAATTCTCCACCTCAAGATCTTGTCGTTTTTGATTTTGCCCCTCTGCTTGTTGTTAAACATAAAAGCAACTGAACGCTGGTCAGTGAGCAGGGTAAATCGTTTTCCGGCCAGGTAGTGCCTCCAATGACGCACAGCCTCCACAATAGCCTGGGCCTCCTTCTCAACAGCGGAGTGTCTGGTCTCCGGGCCCTGGAGGGTTCGTGAAAAAAAGCCACGGGTCTCCCCGCCTGATTAAGGGTAGCGGCCAGGGCAAAGTCGGACGCGTCGCTTTCCACCTGGAAGGGGATGGATTCGTCCACTGCGTGCATGGTGGCTTTGGCAATGTCTTCCTTGATACGGTGGAAGGCTAAGCGGGCCTCTGCCGTCAAGGGAAAAGAGGTGGACTTGATCAGCGGACGGGCCTTGTCCGCATAGTAGGGGACCCACTGGGCGTAATAGGAGAAAAACCCTAGGCACCTCTTCAGGGCCTTGAGGCAGTGGGGCAGTGGGGGTTCCATAAGGGGACGCATCTGGTCGGGGTCGGGACCCATGACTCCGTGTTCCACAACACAGCCAAGGATGGCGAGGCGGGTTGTGCGGAATATGCACTTCTCCTTGTTATACATCAGGTTCAGGAGTTGGGCGGTGCAGAGGAATTTTTCGAGGTTTGCGTCATGGTCCTGCAAGTCATGGCCGCAGATGGTCACATTGTCCAGATATGGGAAAGTGGCCTGCAACGCATTTTGATCGACCATCCGGTCCATCTCCCTTTGGAAGACGGAGACCCCGTTGGTGACGCCAAAGGGAACCCTAAGGAAGTGATAGAGGCGGCCGTTTGCCTCAAAGGCAGTATACTGGCGGTCCTCAGGGCGGATAGGGAGCTGGTGGTACGCTGATTTCAGGTCAATGGTCGAGAAGACGCGGTACTGCACGATCTGGTTGACCATATCAGCTATGCGGGGGAGTGGGTAAGCGTCCAGCAGGGTGTAGCGATTTATTGTCTGGCTGTAGTCGATGACCAGGCGCTGCTTCTCGCCGGTCTTATCGACCACCACCTGGGCTCGCCAGGGGCTGGTGCTGCCCTCAATAATCCCCTCCTTCAGGAGCCGCTCCATTTCAGTTTTAATGAAAACCCTGTCCCCGGCACTGTATCGCCTGCTCTTTGTGGCGATGGGCTTACAGTCGGGGGTGAGGTTAGCAAACAGTGGGGGGGGGTGACTCTGAGTGTGGAGAGGTTGCACCTGGTGCGCGGCGGGCAATTTGGAAGCTGCTGGCTGTGGACTGTGAGTGGGGAGAGGGGTCCACCGTACGCCATCGTAACACTTTTAAGGTGGCACTGAAAATCTAACCCCAGTAGGACGGCAGCGCAGAGGTGGGGCAGGACCAGAAGTTTAAAATTATCGTACACAGTCCCGTCTACTAAGAGTGTCACCACGCAGTAGCCGCCAATGTCCGCCGACTGGGACTCGGAGGCCATAGAAATCCGCTGGTGCGCGGGCAGGACTGGGAGAGAGCAACGCCGCGCCGTGTCGGGGTGGATGAAGCTCTCTGTGCTCCCAGAGTCAAAAAGGCAGATTGTTTCGTGACCATTTACCTTAATGTCCATTGTGGACCGGGCCAGCTGGTGCGGTCTCGCTTGGTCCAGCGTAACGGAGGCCAGCGTAGGGGTTGGTGTGTCGTTGCGGGTATCAGATGAGGCGGTGTTGGGGGCCAAGATGGCGGCTGGCGTCCAAGATGGCGGCATCCATGATCCCCATGTGGCTGGAGGCGTCCAAAATGGCTGCTGTTCCGGTGGTTCGCACATGGCTGGGGAGGCCCAAGATGGCGGCCCGCACGGCCCACACGCGGCGCTGCTGGGGTTCGGGGTGGCTTTGGCCCTGCAGATGCTGGCGTAGTGTCCCTTCTTCCCGCAGCCCGAGCAGATCACATTTTTCGCCGGGCAGCGCGCTCTGGGGTGTTTGGCCTGGCCACAGAAGTAGCATTTCTGGCCTTGGGACACTGCTGCGGTAGTTGGGCCGTTGCTGGGATGTGGCTGGGGTGGCATGGCGCTATGAGACGGTCCTACCGTGTCCCAGGCTGCCGTTCCCCGCGGCGTCCACGGTGCAGAGGAGTAGGCATCCATGCCCCGGTAGGCTGCGTCCAATGATAGTGCGAGTTCAGAGGCCTTGTTGAGGTCGAGGTCACTCTGCTCCAACAGTCGCTGTCGGGTGTAATTGGACCTGTGGCCCGCCACAAAAGCGTCCCGGATAAGTTCCTCTGTGTACATGGCGGCCTTTACATCCTTACAACCACAGGCCCGGCCAAGCACAGACAGTGCCTGAAGGTATTCCTCAGTCGATTCCCCAGGTTGTTGTTTACGACTCCCCAGGAGGTGTCTGGCGTACACCTCGTTCACTGGGCGCGTGTACTGGTCCTTGAGGAGCTTGAGAGCAGCCGTGTACGAGGTCGCGTCCTGGATGACCGAGTACGCTCGGTGGTTCACTTTGGAGATCAGGACATCCAGTTTGTCCTCATCTGATTTGACCGTTGCAGCGGAGGCGATCAGGAATTTTTCAAAGCACTTAAGCCAGTGAGCAAACTTGGTGGATGCGTCCGCCTCCCGATGGTCTAAGTCCAGGCATGCTGGTGTGAGGGTCTTCTCCATTATATAAAATCTTGTTAATAAAATTGATGCGCTATCAATCACTCAAAAGACTGAGGTTAAGCGAGTAACTAACAGGCTTTTATTAACAAGAGAATGAAGGTGTGCCTCGAGTGGTCGACCAGTCCAGAATACAGAGGGACTGTGGAGCAGTCACCTTTATACCTGGACTCGTGGGAGGAGTCAGCCGAGGCATGTACAGACATGTACACAGTGGAATACAAACAGTGGTTTACCACAATAATTAGCTTACATCAGCAGAAAACTTCAAAGGATATACCACTGAGAAAAAGTATAAAATATAGAACTTTCAAATAGGAAGTCAGAAGTCGCTGGAAGGGGTAAGCGATTCTCAACTTTAGAGGCAGGTGTAATGTATGTAATGTATATCACAGAAACCCCACAGTGCAGATAGAGGCCATTTCGGCCCATCGAGCCTGCACCGACACATATCCCACCCGATCCCCGTAACCCCTACACCAACACATATCCCACCCTATCCCCCTAACACTAAGGGTCAATTTTTGTATCATAGCCAATCAACCTAACCTGCACATCTTTGGACTGTGGGAGAAAACCAGAGCACCCGGAGAAAACCCACGCAAACATGGGGAGAATGTGCAAACTCCACACAGACAGTCACCCGAGGCTGGATTCGAACCCAGGTCTCTGGCGTTGATGAGGCAACAGTGCTAACCACTATGCCACCATGCTGCCCTTATATGTACCTTAAGGGAGAGAACTACTTGTTACAGCTCCTGTATACTGTAGCACCGGCAGTGACCACACCTGTATATAAACCCTGAGTAGTGATCTGTAAAGTTAGTTCTAGAGTAACCCTCATTCAGCAAACACCTGTTGAATCATTCCCTGCAGTCTTGTTGTCTAATTATTGAAGGACACAACATCAAGATACACGGACATAACATTGGCGACGAGCAGATTCGAACCTACCTGCAACTCTGCATCACCTCCCAGGGATTCGCCCCTGGAGAACAGTGGAAGGAGGTCGAGTCCAGAAGCACGGGCGTCGACCACGGGCAACCGCCCAGTCATCCAGCAGAGATTTGAGCATCGCAGGGGAGGCTGTCGAGAGCCAGGCTTGGCTTTCCAGTCACGGTGGTCCAGTGAAACGGGTTGGCAACAGGTACTGCGCAGACACTTCCCGGACAGCGGTGGCTAGAGCCGACCGAGCGGCACAGAAAAAGGCCGAGCAGCGTCGACAGGGGAGACGAGAGAGAGCAGAGCGCAGCCGGTGTTCAAGGGCCGAGCAGCGTCAACGGGGGAGAGAGGCGCGCAGGAAAACGCGCAGAGCGCAGCCGGTGTTCAAGGGCCGAGCAGTGTCAACGGGGGAGAGAGGCGCGCAGGAAAACGCGAGGCGCTGCCATTGCCATGAGAACTGCAGAGAGCGGCATTGGCAGCAGTGCAGGAGCAGCGCATGAAACCCACAGGGCATCGCCATTTGCCACGAGAGCGGCGTTGGCAGCAGCGCGGGAGACACGATTTTAAGCCACAGCGGGGAAGAAAGGAAAGCGCAGGAGACGCCATTTTAAGCCAGTCTGACCACACCCAAAAATGCCGAAGAGTGGCAGTATCACAGCGTTCGACAATGAAGTCGAAGATTGGACGACATATGTCAAACGCATAGAAGTATACTGCAAGGCGAATGAAGTGCCAGATGACAAGAAAGCGCTGGTATTGTTGAATTCAATGGGTGCAAAAACATATGGCTTACTACGAAACCTAGTAACCCCAGAGGAGCCAGTAGAAAAGGATTTTGAAAACATAGTGTCAATCCTACAGGACCACTTAAACCCCACACCGCTGCTGATAGCAGAAAGATTTAAGTTTCACAAAAGGAACCAGCATAAAGATGAAAGTAATGCTGAGTATTTAACGGAACTGCGCAAGCTATCGAAACACTGTCAGTTTGGAACGGGACTAGCAGATACTTTAAGGGACAAGTTTGTGTGTGGGCTTCAAGTTGAAGGAACCCAGAAACGGCTTCTATCAGAAAAGGATCTGACACTGGACAAGGCTTTCAGCATTGCAGTATCACATGAAGCAGCAGCACGGGGCGCTGCAGAGATACAACGGAGACCGCAAGAATATGGCACAAATGAAATGTCATACGGAACAGTGAAGTGCTATCGCTGCGGCAGAACAACACACAAGCATGTTGATTGCTGGTTCAAGGACAAAGTGTGCAGACAGTGTGGAAAAGTGGGACACATAGCAAGAGTCTGCAGGTCAGGAAAGAAAACCAGCAGCAAGAAATCTCCACAGGAGAAGTACAAGGAGGTACATAAGGTGACGGAGAGTAGTTCAGACGAACAGAAGAGTGATACAGACTCCGGAAGCAAGGAGCTGGGTTGTCTGAAACTACATAATGTGATCAAAATGGAGGATCACCAAACTATCTGGATCACGCTCAAGATAGCAGGAGTCCAAGTGAAAATGGAATTGGACACAGGATCAGCCCTAACAGTCATAAACCGAAGGGACTACAAGCGTCTATTCTCACATATACCCTTGAGAGATACAAAGATTGTCTTGAAGACGTACACGGGGCAAAAAGTCTACCCCAAAGGAAAAATAAGGGTGAACGTTATATATAACAGCAAGGAAACACCAAAAATGGACCTATATGTATTGCCAGATGGAGGACCACCACTACTAGGACGTGAATGGATCCGGAAGATACAGCTAGATTGACATTCCATACAAGCACTGACTGTAGATGCCAAAAAGGATGACGACGTCACACCTGGGCGACTGTCAAAAATGCTAACTGACACACAAGAAGTGTTCCAGCAGGGACTTGGAACACTAAAAGGCATAACAGCGATGATCAAAATAGAGGAAAATGCAAGCCCAAAGTTTTTAAGGCCTTATGCGATCCGCCCAGCCGTCGAAGCAGAGCTGGAAGGTTTGGAACGTTCAGGAGCACTGTCCAAAGTGGACTGGAGCGAGTGGGCTACACCCATCGTTCCTGTAATGAAGAGGTCGTTGAGTAATACGCCTGGGGAACCAAAGAAGGTTCGCATCTGTGGGGACTTTAAGGTGACAGTGAACCCAGTCCTTCACACTGTACAATATCCGCTTCCGCGGATTGAAGGTATTTTCGCCTCGCTATCTGGAGGGAAACGCTTCACTAAGATTGATCTGGCCCAGGCGTACCTGCAAATGGAGGTAGAAGAAGTCTCGAAACAGTACCTCAAAATCAACACTCATAAACGTCTCTACCAATACAACCGGCTGGTGTTCGGGGTAGCATCAGCTCCGGCTATTTGGCAAAGGGCAATGGAACAAGTCCTGCAAGGGATTCCAGGGACCCAGTGTTATTTGGACGACATCCTGGTCACGGGCGAAAATGACAGTGATCACCTCGCCAACCTGGAGCAGGTGCTCACTAGATTGAAGGAATATGGGCTCCGAGCTAATCGCCACAAATGCGAGTTTTTCCAGAAGCAGATCTCGTATTGTGGCCACGTTATTGATGAAGAGGGGTTACATAAGTCCCCTGAAAAGATTGAGGCAGTAGTCAAGGCTCCAGCACCGGAAAATGTGTCACAACTGAGGTCGTTCCTCGGGCTGGTGAACTACTACCATAAGTTCTTACCAAATTTGTCTACAGTACTACACCCACTGAACACCCTACTGCAAACGGGGGTACCATGGAAGTAGAGTGACGAATGTAAACGAGCTTTCCAGAAGAGCAAAGCATTGATCACATCAAAAGAGGTGTTGGCTCATTTCAACCCAGCACTACCAATTCGGTTGGCGTGTGATGCATCACCCTATGGCATTGGAGTGGTGCTGTTGCACAAATTCCCGTACAGCTCGGAGAGGCCAGTAGCCTTTGCGTCTCGGTCACTAACCTCAGCCGAGCGTAACTACGCCCAGATTGACAGGGAGGCCCTCAGCCTAGTGTGGGGAGTGAAAAAGTTCAATCACTATCTGCACGGGCAGAAATTCACCTTGCTGACTGACCACCAACCACTTGTCTCCAACTTTAATCCAAAGAAGGGCGTTCCGGTGATGACTGCGCAACGGCTACAAGGATGGTCCCTTTTTCTAGGGGCGCACCAATATGAAATCGAGTATAAGGGCACAAAACAGCATGGAAACGCTGATGGGCTATCACGCCTGCCACTGCCTACTGCGGAGGAAGCACCAGCAGTGGATCCTGTCAAAATATTTCATTCAACTATAATTGAATGCTTGCCAGTAACTAACGCTGGTATAGAGAAGGAGGCCCGAAATGACCCGACACTGTCTCGGGTATATGATTTGACGGTGAAGGGGTGGCCAGCACATGGCGACTCACTGTTGCCAGCATTCTCATCCAGAAGAGAACAGCTGTCAGTATGCCAGGGGACCTTGATGTGTGGATCCCGAGTGGTAATTCCACCCAAGTTAAGGGAGAGAGTGCTCAATGAGCTTCACGAAGGCCATCTGGGAGGGGTGAAAATGAAAAGCCTTGCTAGGGCTTATGTGTGGTGGCCGGGGATCGATCAGCAAATCGAGGACCTGACAAAGAGCTGCTCAGGATGCCAGAAGGTCCAAAATGCACCACCACATGCCCCTCTACAGCCATGGGAGTGGCCCTCATCTCCATGGCAACGGGTGCATATTGATTTTGCTGGTCCATTCATCGACTCAATGTTTTTAATAGCTATGGATGCGCACTCGAAATGGCCTGAGGTGGTCAAAATGTCCTCCACCACCACGGAGAAAACTATTGCAGTCCTACGGACCATTTTTGCCAGGAACGGCTTGCCAGAGCAGATTTGCTCTGATAACGGACCACAGTTTGTGTCCGAAGAGTTTTGAAGATTTATGAAAAGGAATGGGGTAAGGCATTACACATCCGCCCCGTATCATCCAGCCACAAATGGATTGGCTGAGAGGTTCGTACAAACCTTTAAAAAAGCAGTAAAGGCCATGTGCAATGACGACATTCCACTGCAGCATAAGGTGGACAATTTCCTGTTAGCCTACAGAAATGCGACACATGCAGTCACCAACCAGGCCCCGGCCATGATGTTCTTTAACCGAAGGTTGAGATCTCGTCTGGATTTGCTCAGACCAAATGTACGAAGAGATGTTGAGAGTAAGCAATTCCAGCACATCAATGAGAAGCCGACAAGGAGCTTCAATGTAGGGCAACCAGTCTTGGCCCGCGACTACCGAACAGAGAAATGGCAACCAGGAATGATATGCACACGGCAGGGGCCACTAATGTACACAGTGGATGTTGGGGAGAGCATTGTGAGATGCCATGCTGACCAGATCCTAGAGTCACAGGAACGAGTCAACCCCATGTCTCGGCCATACGTACCTGGTGAGGAACCCGACGTACAGGTCGCATCTACCTCAGAAACAATAGCATTGGAAGCTGATGAATCAACTGACGACAGGGTGCTAGAATCGCCTCCGCACCAAGAGCGAGACACTCGGGAAAGGCGTTATCCAGAAAGAATCAGGAAGCCTCCCCAGAGACTGAATATATGAATGGACTATTTTCATATAACATTGTATATTAAAAAATGTTAATTGTTAAATGAGTATTATGGTACTGTTAATCTAAAAGGGGAGGAATTGTAATGTATGTAATGTATATATATACCTTAAGGGAGAGAACTACTTTTTACAGCTCCTGTATACTGTAGTACCGGCAGTGACCACACCTGTATATAAACCCTGAGTAGTGATCTGTACAGTTAGTTCTAGAGTAACCCTCATTCAGTAAACACCTGTTGAATCGTTCCCTGCATTCTTGTTGTCTAATTATTGAAGGACACAACATCAAGATACACGGACATAACAGCAGGCTCTGTAAGTTTTTAACTCTTTGAGTCTCGGGGATCAATCGGTACTTTTATTTGATTTTGGTGGATATCCTGGATTAGAAATAAGACTTAGAAATGTAGAAATGTAACGAAGTTAAGATCTGAGAATAAGAATTGTAAGCTATTTGTATTTTGAACTGTTAAAGTTGTGATTGAATCACCAGCTGTTAGCTGCATGTCAGTTCTTTAATAAATATATATATTTTTAGAATTGTCTCACATAGTATTTCTGTATCAAACTCGCAAACTCAATCTCTGTACACTCTTTTGTGAGGAGTTGCAGAATTCTGGGGGGGTTTTCCAGACACTCATAATATCCAGAAGGTTACAGTCTAGTTAAACTTATTAAAGTCCTGGAAGGACCCCAGCTATTCACAATATATATTAATGATCTAGACGAGGGAACTAGATGTAATATCTCCAAGTTTCAGATGACACAAAGCTGGGTGGGCATGTGTGCTGTGAGGAGGATGCAGAGAAACTCCAGTATGATTTGGACAGGTTGGGTGATTGGGCAGATGCATGGCAGATGCAGTATAATGTGGATAAATGCGAGGTTATCCACTTCGGTGGCAAAAACAGGAAGACAGATTATTATCTGAACAGCAATAGATTGGGAAAAGGGGAAGTGAAATGAGACCTGGGTGTCCTTGTGCACCAGTCGCTGAAGGTAAACATGCAGGTGCAGCAGGCGGTTAAGCAGGCAAATGGTATGTTGGCCTTCATAGCGAGAGGATTTGAGTACAGGAGCAAGGAAGCCTTGCAGCAATTGTACAGGGCCTTGATGAGACCACACCTTGAGTATTGTGTGCAGTTTTGGTCCCCTTATCTGAGGAAGGATGTTCTTGCCATGGAGAGAGTGCAGCGAAGATTCACCAGACTGATACCTGGGATGGCAGGAATGACGTATGAGGAGAGATCGGGTCAATTAGGCTTATATTCGCTGAAGTTTAGAAGAATGAGAGGGGATCTCATTGAAACTTATAAAATTCTAACAGGACTAGACAGACTAGATGCAGGAAGGATGTTCCCGATGGCGGGGGAGTCCAAAACCAGGGGTCACAGTCTAAGGATAAGGGGTAAACCATTTAGGACCGAGATGAGGAGGAATTTCTTCACCCAGAGAGTGGTGAACCTGTGGAATTCTCTGCCACACAAGGCAGTTGAGGCCAATTCATCAAATATATTCAAGAAGGAGTTGGATATATTTCTTGAGGCTAAAGGGATCAAGGGATATGGGGAGAAAGCAGGGACAGGGTACTGAATTTGGATGATCAGCCATGATCTCATTAAATGGCGGAGCGGGCTCGACGGGCCGAATGGCCTACTCCTGCTCCTATCTTCTATGGTAACATCTTCAAGTTGTTTCTTTCCTTTTGGGAGAGATAGTCTGAACCTTTTGACCCAATTAAGCGTCTTATAGAATTTGGCTATCTCTAACTTTAGTTGAAGGTGAATGTCTGGGGAATACGCCTGATCCGGGGTAGCCCGAAAGGGCTAGGACTAGTAAATATCCCTTCAGTTGGCGCCCAACGTGTGTGTTAACGAGTTGATACAGAAACATAGAAACATAGAAGATAGGAGCAGGGGTAGGCCATTCGGCCCCTCGAGCCTGCTCCGCCATTCAATGTGATCATGGCTGATCATCCAAATTCAGTACCCTGTCCCTGCTTTCTCCCCATAGCCCTTGATCCCTTTAACCTCAAGAAATATATCCAGCTACTTCTTGAATATATTTAATGAATTGGCCTCAACTGCCCTGTGCGGCAGAGAATTCCTATACTTATATTTATATCTATATCCATCTTGTAGATTGTTAAGTATAGTAGGAGTGTTTTACTGACAGTGGTACAAAGACCCAGATTTAAGTCTCTAGAGATGACAAGACCCTGATCAGGCCTTGTAGAACTTAACTCAGAACTCCCTCAATATATCATTGAGGTTTAGAAATGTCTTATAAAGTTCATATTAAATCCTAACTGAGGTTAGGTCCTGACGAAATGGCAAACTCTGTCGGAATTGGCAAGTCTTTTTATTAGGAAATTCAAACGATTGCTTTATTAGGGGAAATAATCCGATCCTATACCTCAACAAGGCCAAGTGATAATTTTTGAAACAGAAGGCTTTGATGCTGACGGAGCCGTTAGAACTCATGGCACGATTGATGTTGATCCCCAGAACCAGGGGATACAGAATATCCTGTGGGATAATCAAACAAATACTCCAAACCCACTAAGCTCCTTAATGATAAGGTGCACACCTGCACAATTGGGAGGCCTAATGAACGGTGCCCAACAAGGTGGTGGCAACCATGGCCGAATAGCAGGACCCAGAGCAGCCTATGTTCCTGGGAGCCATGGATTCCGCTTAAGGTGGCAAGCTCATGATGAAATAAATGACAAAGTCTTCGAGAAAACTATAGACAGCTTAGAATCCATAATAATCAATGCCGACGGGGACCAGCTCAATCTTATCTCAATGCTGGAGGTGCAATGGTTAATGGTCCAGTAAACCAACCCCAGCAACCACAAATTGTGCCCCTAGGTCAAGTAATCCTGAGCTCTTTCTACACAATGTGTGGTAGACCGGGAAACACCAGACAGGAAAAAAACCTGCTGGATTCTAACTAACCTTGATAAATTGGAAACCTGTTGCCAAGATTGGAATACTCAAAACCTGAGACAACTACTACAAATGATACTAAGTTCAGACTTAATTCCCCCATTAAACCAGTGCAACAACTGGGTTCAAATATACGCTCCTATGAGACCACTTACAGAGTACCATCAAGTTATTTACTGTGATGGATCGTCGATGATGATTAAAAAAGGGACATCGCAACAATCCTCAGCTGGGATGGGGATAGTAGTGGGGATTTTTCGAGATTCCTATTCTTTTTATCCAGAAGAATTACTGTCTGTACCCCTTGGTCATAAGACAGCGCAATATGCTGAAGCCGCAACATTACGGTATGCTTTAGAGAAGGCAGACCCTATTAAACCCACACTAATCTGCACGGATAGTGACTATTGTAAAAGAGGATATAACCAAGATCTAGTTTTCTGGGAACAAACACATTTTACCAATAAGAACATAAGAACATAAGAAATAGGAGCAGGAGTAGGCCAATCGGCCCCTCGAGCCTGCTCCGCCATTTAATAAGATCATGGCTGATCTGATCCTAACCGCCAATCTACTATCACAGAGCCATCTCCTGAATCTAACAGAATTAGACACACGAAATAGGAGCAGGATCAGGCTACATGGCCCCTGGGCCCGCTCCGCTACCCACAGGGCCATGTCCGATCCGAACCTAGACTAATGTCCAAATTCCTGCCCGCTCCCCGTAACCCTTAATTCCCTTTACTTCTAGGAAACTGTCTATTTCTGTTTTAAATTTATGTAATGATGTAGCTTCTACAGCTTTTTGGGACAGCATATTCCATGGACCTACCACCCTCTGAGTGAAGTAGTTCCTCCTCATCTCAGTTTTGAAAGAGCAGCCCCTTATTCTAAGACTATGCCCCCTAGTTCTAGTTTCACCCATCATCGGGAACATCCTCCCCGCATCCACCCGATCCAACCCCTTCACAATCTTATATGTTTCAATAAGATCGCCTCTCATTCTTCTGAACTCCAATGAGTAGAGTCCCAATCTACTCAACCTCTCCTCATATGTCCATCCCCTCATCCCCGGGATTAACCGAGTGAACCTTCTTTGTACTGACTCGAGAGCAAGTGTGTCTTTTCTTAAGTATGGACACCAAAACTGTATGCAGTATTCCAGGTGCGGTCTCACCAATACCTTGTACAACTGAAGCAATACCTCCCTATTTTTATATTCTATCCCCCTAGCAATGAAAGCCAACATTCCATTGGCCTTCTTAATCACTTGCTGCACCTGCATACTAACCTTTTGAGTTTCGTGCACCAAGACCCCCAGATCCCTTTGTAGTTCAGTACTTTCCAGTTTCTTGCCATTAAGATAATAGCTTGCTCTACGATTTTTCCTGCCAAAGTGCATAACCTCACACTTTCCATTATTGTATTCCATCTGCCAAATCTCTGCCCACTTACTGAGCCTGTCTATGTCCCCTTGCAGGTTTTTTATGTCCTCCTCACTCACTACTTTCCCTCCCATCTTAGTATCATCTGCAAACTTTGATATGTTATACTCGGTCCCCTCCTCCAAATTGTTAATATAGATTGTAAAGAGTTGGGGACCCAGCACCGACCCCTGCAGAACACCACTATTTACTGATTGCCATTCTGAGAATGAACCATTTATCCCAACTCTCTGCCTTCTGTTAGATAGCCAATCCTCTATCCATGCCAGAATATTACCCCCAATCCCGTGATTTTTTATCTTAAGCAATAATCTTTTGTGTGGCACCTTGTCAAATGCCTTTTGGAAGTCTAAATACACTACGTCCACTGGTTCCCCTTTATCCACCCTATATGTTACTTCCTCAAAGAACTCCAGCAAATTTATCAAACATGACTTCCCCTTCATAAAACCATGCTGACTTTGTCCTATTAAATGATGATTATCCAAATGTCCTGTTACTGTCTCCTTAATAATGGACTCCAAAATTTTACCTACCACAGATGTTAGGCTAACCGGTCTATAGTTTCCAGCCTTCTGTCTACTGCCCTTTTTAAATAAGGGTGTTACATTAGCAGTTTTACAGTCTGTCGGGACCTTTGCTGAGTCCAGGGAGTTTTGGAAAATTATTACCAATGCATCCACAATCCCTACCCCCACTTCCCTCAAGACCCTAGGATGTAAGCCATCAGGTCCAGCTGATTTATCCGCCTTGAGTCCCATTATTTTACCGAGTACCACTTCCTTAGTGATTTTGATCGTGTTTAGCTCCTCCCCCCTGTAGCCCCCTGTTTGTCCAGTGTTGGGATATTCTTAGTGTCTTCTACTGTAAAGACTGATACAAAATATTCATTCAGTGTTCTTGCCATCTCCATATTTCCCACCATTAATTTCCCAGTCTCATCCTCTAAGGGACCAACATTTACTTTAGCCAGCCTTTTTCTTTTTATATAACTATAAAAACTCTTACTATCTGTTTTTATATTTTTTGCTAATTTACTTTCGTAATCTATCTTCCCTTTCTTAATCAATCTTTTTGTTATTTTTTGCTGTCTTTTAAAGTTTTCCCAATCCTCTATCCTCCCACTAGATTTGGCTACCTTATATGCCCTTGTTTTTAGTCGAATACTATCCTTAATTTCTTTACTTAGCCACGGATGGCTGTCTTTTCTTTTACACCCTTTTCTTCTCAGTGGAATATTTTTTTTTTGGAAGTTGTAAAATAACTCCTTAAATGTACACCACTGATCATGTATAGTCTTACCCTTTAATCTATTTTCCCAATCCACTCTACTCAATTCCGCTCTCATACCTTCATAGTCTCCTTTTTTCAAGCTTAGCACGCTTGTTTGAGATCCAACCTTCTCACCCTCTAATTGAATATGGAATTCAACCATGTTATGGTCACTCATTCCAAGGGGATCCTTTACTAGGACATTTTTAATTAATCCTGTCTCGTTATACAGGACCAGATCTAAGGTTGCTTGCCCCCTGGTCGGTTCAGTTACATACTGCTCAAGAAACCCATCCCTAATACACTCAATGAACTCATCCTCAAGGCAGCCCTGCCCAATTTGATATGTCCAATTAATATGGTAGTTAAAATCCCCCATAATTATAGATGTTCCCTTATTACAAGCCTCAACTATTTCCTGATTGATACTCCGTCCAACATAGTTGCAATTGTTCGGAGGCCTATAGACTACGCCCACTAGTGTTTTTTTCCCCTTATTATTCCTTACCTCCACCCAAACTGTTTCATTATCCTGATCTTTTGACCCAATATCATTTCTCTGTACTACAGTGATTCCTTCCTTTATTAACATAGCCACCCCACCTCCCCTTCCTTCCTGCCTGTCCTTCCTGATCGTTAAATAACCTGGTATGTTTAATTCCCAGGCATTGTCACCCTGCAGCCATGTTTCTGTAATGGTCACAAGATCATACCCATATGTAGTTATTTGTGCCATTAACTCGTCTATTTTGTTACGAATGCTACGTGCATTCAGATAGAGAACTTTCAAATATGTTTTGTGACACTTAGTTCCTGCTTTTGCCCTTTTTATTACTTTACCTTTTACTCCATACCTTCTGCCCCTTCCTGACACGCTCTGGTTTTTAATTTCCCCACTGCTACCTAAGTCTATGACCTTCTCTGTTGTCATTTCTATTATTTGCACTCTAGGAACCTCCCCCCCACTAGTTAGTTTAAAGCCCTCTCTACAGCCCTAGTTATATGATCCGCCAGGACTCTAGTCCCAGCACTGGCCAAGTGAAGCCCGTCCCAACGGAACAGCTCTCTCCTGCCCCAGTACTGGTGCCAGTGTCCCAGGAAGCAAAACCCATTTCTCCCACACCAGTCTTTGAGCCACGCATTTAACTCTCTAATTTTATTTGTCCTAGCCAAATTCGCTCGTGGCTCAGGTAATAGGGATTATTACCCTTGAGGTTCTGTTTTTTAATTTGACCCCTAGCTGCTCATACTCCTTTAACAGAACTGGCTTCCTAGTCCTATCTACGTCATTTGTACCAACATGGAGCATGACAACTGGATCCACCCCCTCCCACTGCAAGTTTCTTTCCAGCCCAGAGGAGATGTCCTTAACCCTGGCACCAGGTAGGCAACACAGCCTTCGGGTCGCTTGCTCTCAGCTGCAGAGAACTCTATCTATCCCTCTAATAATACTATCCCCTACCACTACAACATTTCTAGTTACTCCCCCCTCTTGAATGGCCCCCCGTTCCATGGTGCTGTGGCCAGGTTGCTCATCCTCCCTGCAGTCCCTGCTCCCGTCCCCACAGGGAGTAAGAACCTCGAACCTGCTGGACAAGAGCAAGGGCTGCGGCTCCTCCAGCTCTACCTCCTGGATCTCCGTACCTGCCTCACTCGAAGTCACACCGCCCTGTCCCTGACCATGGGCTACATCTGAATTAATTAACTTCATAGGTGTGACCACCTCCTGATACACAGAGTCCAGGTACTTCTCCCCCTCCCTGATGTGTCGCAGTGTCTGAAGCTCAGACTCTAGCTCATCAACACGGAGCTGGAGTTCCTGTAGCAGCAGACACTTGTCACAGACGTAATCACCGTGAGCCTCAATGGGGTTCACCGGCTCCCACATCTCGCAGCAGTAACACATCACCTGCTCCATTCTATGCAATTAATTAAATTTTTTATTGTTAGTTATGGACACCCTCTACCTGATTACAGATGCTAGTATCCCCTTTAATTAATTGGATTTAATTTAAATCAATCCCTCTAATTACACCAGTTAAATGGTTTACCAACAGTCACTCTGCACCAGAAAGGCCTTATTAACTACAACCCACAGAGTTAAAGTTTGAAAAGAGCACCTAACACCCCACTTACCCAAACTCACACACTTACCCAAACTCACAGCACTCTCTGCTGACTCTCACTCAGTGCTTGCTCGCACTAGCCTGGTCTTTTTATACTGTTTGTTTGTTTACAGCCAAATCAGTCACCCCTGCTGATTGGTTAGAAAACTGGTTTCCACTGCCTGCTGTGCCAATTTACTCCTACTGCAGTGTAACCTTGTTTTACTCTTCTTAAACCAACAGAATCCCAAATATTTACCTTTTCCCCTTTACTTAAACTGCTTAAGTAATCTTATCAAGAATGAATTAAGGAGAAATAACAATTAAAGAACTCATAAGGGTAAACCCATAAAACATAAGTCATTGTGGGAAGATATTCTCCATTCGAGAATGGAGAAAGAGAATTGTCAGGCAATTCATGTAAACGGCAATATCACTGGGACAGTACACTCAAAAGGAAACAGCCTTGCAGACGAACAAGCAAAATGTTCGGTCTGCATGACACCCCCTCGAGAGGGGCCTGCCAATGTTAGTGTAATCACTAGGGCAGAATGGGCAGCTAATCAGGATGAGGAACTGATTCAGCTATTAGACCCAACAAAAGAGAATCCACCAGGATATCCACCAAAGTACTTTTATTCAGAAACCCCTACTGGTATTGTGCTAGTTAAGTTGCCCACGGGAAACCGAGAGGTACCCCCGAGAGACAAACGAGAACAGTTTGTAAAAGAAGCTCACGAGGGCATAAGTCAAGCACATTGTGGTGCCAGAACAACATTCTGCAAATTGACCCCCTTATATTGGTGGCCAGGCATGCTTAAAGCCTGTAAAACATACGTGGCAAATTGTGAGCCATGCTATTTAACCAATAAGTCATCACTAATTAAGCCACTACCATTGGCTCCTGTGAAAGCTGATGAGCCAATGGAAAATTCTTTATTGGGACCACTTCCTCCATCTTTGGGATATACACATGTTCTCATTTGTGTAGATGGATGCACTTCCTTCTGCTGGCTGGTCCCCACAAAAACTGTTTCGGAAAACGCACTTGCCAGGGCTATTTCTGATATAATTACTGTAGCTGGTGCACCCAAAATCTTACCCTCCGATCAAGGCGGAGCCTTTGTATCTAAGGCCTTCAAAAACTACTGCGAACAAAGGGGGATTGGGTTAGAGCACAACACTCCACGTCATCCGCAATCAGCGGGGCTGGTGGAATGTAAAAACCAGGAAGTAAAAAGCTATTGGTCAAACTGTTGAGAATCAGGGGGAATAAGTGGACCACCATCATTCCAGAGGTGTAGCTATCACTCAATCATGTGCCCACATCTGCATCCGGAACAGTGTCCCCTAAAACTCCATATTATCTGATGTATGGGGTTGAGATGCATACACCGCTTACCCATAGTTCTTTTATTGCCTCTACACACTCGAGTCCTTGACCCAACAGCAACAGTTAGATTTTAAAAAACTGATCAGAGGATAAGGGAGGCAAATAGGAAGAAAAAATTGACAAATAAAGTATGGCAACCCATAGTAGGAGAATGTGTACAGGAAAAGAAGTTCGAGCAAAAACTTGGTTTAAGACCAAAGTGGAAAAAACCTGTTCAAATACATTCTGTTATTAACGAAAGAACAGTTCAAATACATATTAACCAGCTGAATGGCAAGTATATTCTTAAAACAGTCTCCATAGACAATATCAAAAGATGTCCTGTGGGCTACCGAAAAGGAGGAACAATACAAGTTGCAGTCGTACACTGTCTTTGAAGACCCAGCTTGGAGCACGACGCTGGAAATGGATGCGATCGACTTACTGACGACCGTCAGTCAGACGGTGTCGCTGGCTCTTCCGCACCTTGCTTGGCAATGCATAAGGAATTGGATTTGTGAAAAGCAATAACCGAAACATGGAAAGATCAACAAGTTACTTCACCGAAGGAGGAAGACACCGTGGATAAAGAAGGAATCAACTGAGTGCCTGGCAAGGCCTTAACGAAAACACGTATCGGTACACATGGATTGAAGGAACAGCGTGTCAAGCTTCAACTAGTTTCAACTGACGTCTCCTTGACTCGTATGAATAAATACATGTTGGGGCAGAAATTAGGATCGGGGGCTTGCCGTGCGTGCAAGCCCCCGATGTGCACTTACCCGGCGCGCCGGCCGTTGAGCTTCAGGGACGCCTGGAATTGCTGTTTTAAAATGATGACTCCCGGGCAGCGTCTGACATCACGCCGCCAGGAGTGCAGCCAGCGCGAAGCCTGTAGCGCGCAGTGCAAGTGAGACACGCCCCTTGAGGTCTCAGTTTAATAGGACACGCCCCCAATGTTTCTCACACGCTGCAAAGTATTTTTACATGTAGAGCAGCATTTTAAATAGGTTTTTGGTATTTTTATGAAGCTTTTGGTAACTTTTATAAACTTTTAAAAACGTTTACATTATTTTGAAGAATCTGAAGTAGTTTTAAACAGAATTAAAGCAATTTAAAGACTTTTAAAAGCCCTGAAAGCATTTTTTTCATTCCATTTATTTAATTAGCAACGTCGTCGTCATACGTGTCTTCACACTGTTCCCTTTGGGGAACTGTATGAAGTGGTGGAAGGATTTATGGCTGTGATTAACGCTCCTTCCGTGACCGTAACCATCTTTGTACCAGCCATTAGGGTGGTTAGTCCGATGGCGGGAGGGTTTTATGGGCTCCCACAACCTATACGGGGGGGGGGGCCACCCACACCCACGGACGCAAGTATCCCGCTGGATGTCCACCCAGAATTTATAGTTGGAGCTCCGACTCCACTTGCCGGGACTATCTGGAGTGGGGTACGAAACCCTACCCCGTCTGGCCCAGCGGCGGGGATGCTACCGCTACGCCAAAGGCCCACTCCGATTAGCAACGTGAAATGGCTGGAATGAGCACAATTCACGGCATTAAAAGAACTCACAATTGAACTGATGATGACCTCAGCAATCTCCTCAACGAGGTGGAGGCGCAGCGCCTGCTCATCATTGGTAATGAGAAGTCCAAGGCGCCGCACAAAGGACAGATGATAGCTTGGTCTTTCAAGTGGCAGCATAGGGCTCCAGTCACGGGGAGGGAAAAGGCGCAGGAAACGTAAGGGCGTCATCTTTTGTGCGGAGTGGGCCTTTTGCGTAGCGGTAAGCATCCCCGCCGCTGGGCCAGAAGGAGTAGGGTTTCGAACCCCGCTCCAGACAGTCCCGGCAAGTGGAGTCGGAGCTCCAACTATAAATTCTGGGTGGACATCCAGCGGGATACTTGCGTCCGCGGGTGTGGGTGGCCCCCCCCCTCAGATGGGTTGTGGGAGCCCGTAAAACCCTCGCGCCACAGGACTAACCACCCTAATGGCTGGTATGAAGATGGTTATGGTCATGGAAGGAGCGTTAACGTGGCCAGAAATCCTTCCACCACTTCATACAGTTCCCGAAAGGGAACAGTGTGAGTATACGTACGACGATGACCTCTTGCGCAATGCACCTCCTTGGACCCTCAGTCGCAGATGCGAGGGGGCAAATCGTGCAATTGTTAAATTTTTCATTTTATTAACATGTAAAATGTTGTGTTTGCTGTTTTCATTGAAATGTTTATTTGTGACTGAAAGGATATGTAACCTTTTCCTTTAAACAGTGCAGCCTGTAGTCAGTTTGAAAAAAATTAGCAACTTTTATTGGAGCCAAAGTATTTTTACAACTATTTGAAAATTAGAACATAGCTAGTTTCCACCTTGAATGTCTTTATTGCACTAAGAAAACAGAAAAAGTCACTTTAAGATGTTAACACATTTTTTTCTGAACTATTCATGTTTACAAATGTTTGAAAAGCAGGAAATAGCTAGTTAACATTTTAAAGTTATAAACTATCTACATCAAAACTGACCCTGAAAACTGTTTTATGATGCAATAAAAATTCACTGCTTCACTTTAAATTGTGTCTGCTCCTTTCTTTGCCTTGCGGGGGGAGGGGGAGGAACAAGGCGCCACTAGCTCGTGAAGGTCTTGGCTACTAGCAGTTCCCGGGCATTTTTCTCGCTCACAGGCCTCCTGCTTACACAGATGTCCTTGCAAGGAAGAAATGGAAAGAGTTGTTAAAGTAATTTTAATGAAGTGACTGGCTAGAAAATCACCCCGGCCTATGGCAGGAGAAATGCGTTATCGTCTTGGTAATACATCATACCCGCCTGATCAATTTCACAGCCCGAGATGATTTTCCAATAAGTTACTTTCTCTCAAAGTCATAATTAAATACATACATTCATACACATAAGTAAAGGAATATATACATACATACATATACGTAAAGGAATATATACGGACATACATACATAATTACTTACTGATGAAAAGTTTCTTTCTTAAAAATGTTGGAAATGTTACATTATTCATTTT
The DNA here is from genome assembly GCF_052327205.1 of Somniosus microcephalus. Taxonomy (NCBI): domain Eukaryota; kingdom Metazoa; phylum Chordata; class Chondrichthyes; order Squaliformes; family Somniosidae; genus Somniosus; species Somniosus microcephalus. The sequence goes on from NC_141015.1 coordinate 9,089,873, forward strand.
AGAACAGTCATTTTCACATTTAATAAACACAGCAAATTCAATTCACACAGCCACAATTGCTCCTTCTACCTACAGTACTGAAAACCCGTTTAAAAAAAAAAATTAAACTTTAAAACTTACCTCATCATTTCTTAAAATAACTTTCCTCCCTTTCCCAAACAAAAATATTGCCTTTCAGAAGCTCCACGATAAAATATATCTTCCTCCGCAGCCTCTGGAGCAACTTTACTCATGCTTTTTTCATGTGTAAGTTGTAAGGACTTAACCTCACTGAATCCATGAATGAAATACACGAAGTTCACTGCGCACGCGCTGCCTGTGCAGTCGCACGCGCTGTGCCTCTGAACCCCTTCGTTTAGAGGACAGGAAATGCCGGTTTTCCCCGCATAGAAACATAGAAACATAGAAGATAGGAGCAGGAGCAGGCCATTCGGCCCATCGAGCCTGCTCCGCCATTCAACGAGATCATGGCTGATCATCCAAACCCTAGCACCCGGTCCCTACACCGACAGCCATCCCACACAAGCCCTATCCCCGTAACCCCATAACCCCACGTATTTAATCCCCCCCTAACACTAAGGGCCAATTTTTTTTGTCATGGCCAATCAACCTAACCCTCACATCTTTGGACTGTGGGAGGAAACAGGAGCACCCGGAGGAAACCCACGCAAACACGGGGAGAATGTGCAAACTCCACACAGACAGCATGCGCTGTACATGCTGAAAACCGGCATTTCCTCTGGCCAGACGCGTGAGTACCCTGACCGTACTCACGCGTTTGGAACGGAATTACTGGGCCGTTGTTTCGCTAATTGCATGGCTATGTACTTATCATCATTTTAAATTGTGTTCAATTTAAAATAAGGCAAAACATTGTCCTAGGATGATTTAAAAGGAATTTTCATGTAGCACATGATTGTGCATCTCGTGAAATTAATGTGCTATTGTAAGCTTATGAGGAATATTGACCGAACTCTGTCTAGATGTTCCAGCTCATTTTTTGGTCAAGAGGGCGGTGTAATGGAATAGCCATATTTCAGAAAAATACACCATCCTATGTCCATCGGGCCGGGACTGATGTCCTAGGGGGAGTGTTTGCTAGTGCTCTGGGGGAGGGTTTAAACTAAAATGGCAGGGGGTTGGGAACCTGAGCAGAGGGACAGAGGAAAGGGAAATAAGGATAAAAGAAAAAGATAGGAAGGAGAAAAACAAAAGTGGCAGTCAGAGAAATCAACAGTTTAAATCAAACATGGCCACAGTAAATAATAATTCTAATAGGTCTAAGGGGGAGAAATTGGGTGTGTAGCGCCACCTATTAGCGCCTAAAAAGGGCAGTCAGTGGCTGTAGCGCCACTGGCCGCGCCTCCCGCGATATCAAGCGGGGACGCTAATGGTGGCGCTAGCCTGTTGCGCTGCGCCGCCACCGATGGTGTCATCAGTGTGCACAGTGGCCCATTAGCACCCTGATCGTGATATTTGGTAGCGAACGCTGCTGTAGCGCCGTTCGCTACCCACGCCCGGTTCACGGGGCCTTGCTGTGCCGGCACTGGCGCAAGTTACGGTGGAGGTGCGGGGCGGCCGCCTTTTTCGGCGGCCACCTGCCAGCACCTCCGTCCCCGGCCTCCTGACCCCCCCCCCACCCCCGCGGCATTGCCAGCTGTTTCCCGAGAGCCCGGCACTTCTCCTCGGTGCCGGGCTCTTTTGCCGGCACTTGCAATCGGGGATCGCGCTGTTGCAGGCCCCTCCCCCTTAACAATGGGAGGAAGGCATGCAGTATCGCAGCGTGCCGTGCTGCAACGTGTGGCGCTGCAGCATGTTGCGCTGCGATATTCAGTTTCAGCGCCATAAGAGGGGCGCGGAGCACCTCGAGCCTCACCCCGTCTCCCTCTAGGGGTGCTGAAACTGAATTTCTGACGTTCGTTAATGCTCCGAACGCTGCGCAAAAATCAGCGCCCAGGCGAACTTGGCACCACTTTGGCGCCTCAACCCAATTTCTAGGCCTAAGAGCATTTAAAAAAACAAGCCTGAAGGCTTTGTGTCTTAATGCGAGGAGCATTCGTAATAAGGTGAATGAATTAGCTGCGCAAATAGAGGTAAATGATTTTGATTTGATTGGGATTACGGAAACATGTGTCCAGGGTGGCCAAGGCTGGGAACTCAACATCCAGGGGTATTCAATATTCAGGAAAGATAGGCAAAAAGGAAAGGGAGGTGGGGTAGCATTACTGGTTAAAGAAGGGATTAACACAATTTTAAGGAAGGATATTAGCTCTGATGATATGGAATCTCTATGGGTAGAACTGAGAAATACCAAGGGGCAGAAAACATTAGTGGGAGTGGTATATAGACCTCCAAACAGTAATGCGGAGCTTGGGGATGGCATTAAAAGGGAAATTAGAGAAGCGTGCAATAAGGGCACAGCAGTCATCATGGGTGACTTTAATCTACATATAGATTGGGCTAACCAAATTAGTAACAATACTGTGGAGGAGGAATTCCTGGAGTGTATACGGGATGGTTTCCTGGACCAATATGTCGAGGAACCAACCAGTCATCAGGCCATCTTAGACTGGGTATTATGTAATGAGAAAGGATTAATTAACAATCTTGTTATACGAGGCTCCTTGGGTCGGAGCAATCATAATATGATAGAATTCTTCATTAAGATGGAGAATGAAGTTCTTGACTCAAAGACTAGGGTCCTGAATTTAAATAAAGGAAACTACGATGGTCTGAGGCATGTGTTGGGTAGGTTTGATTGGGGAATGTCACTCAAAGGGTTGACGGTGGATAGGCAATGGCAAACATTCAAAGACCGCATGGATGAACTACAGAATTTGTTCATCCCAGTTTGGCATAAAAATAAAACAAAAAAGGTGACTCAACCGTGGCTAACAAGGGAAATTAGGGATAGCATAAGATCCAAGGAGAGGACATATAAATTGGTCAGAAAAAGCAGTAAACCTGAGGATTGGGAGCAGTTTAGGATTCAACAAAGGAGGACAAAGGGATTAATTAAGAAGGGGAAAATAGAATATGAGAGTAAGCTTTCAGGGAACATAAAAACTGACTGTAAAAGCTTTTATAGATATGTGAAGAGAAAAAGATTGGTGAAGTCAAGCGTAGGTCCTTTGCAGTCAGAATCAGGGGAATTTATAATGGGGAACAAAGAAATGGCAGACGAATTAAATATATATTTTGGTTCTGTCTTCACAAAGGAGGACAGAAATAACCTCCCAGATATGTCGGGGAACATAGGGTCTGATGAAAGGGAGGAACTGAAAGAAATCAGTATTTGTAGGGAAATGGTGTTAAGGAAATTGATGGGATTGAAGGCCAATAAATCCCCAGGGCCTGATAATCTACATCCTAGGGTACTTAAGGAAGTGGCCCTAGAAATAGTAGATGCATTGCTGATCATCTTCCAACATTCGATGGACTCTGGAACAGTTCCCATGGATTGGAGGGTAGCTAATGTTACCCCACTATTCAAAAAAGGTGGTAGAGAGAAAACGGGGAATTACAGACCGGTAAGCCTGACATCGGTAGTGGGGAAAATGCTAGAGTCCATTATAAAAGATGTAATAGCAGAGCACTTGGACAACAGTGACAGGATCGGACAAAGTCAACATGGATTTACAAAGGGTAAATAGTGCTTGACTAATCTGCTGGAATTTTTTGAGGATGTAACTGGTAAAATAGATAAGGGAGAACCAGTGGATGTGGTGTATTTGAACTTTCAGAAGGCTTTCGATAAGGTCCCACATAAGAGATTAGGGGTAGGCCATTTATGACAGAAATGAGGAGGAAGTTCTTCACCCAGAGAGTGGTGAACCTGCGGAATTCTCTACCACAGAAGGCAGTAGAGGCCAATTCATTAAATATATTCAAGAAGGAGTTGGATATATTTCTCGAGGCTAAAGGGATCAAGGGGTATGGGGAGAAAGCAGGGACCGGGTACTGAATTTGGATGATCAGCCATGATCACATTGAATGGCGGAGCAGGCTCGAGGGGCCGAATGGCCTACTCCTGCTCCTATCTTCTATGTTTCTATGTTTCTATGAACAGAATTCTGACTTTATTAAAACATGAGAAACTGCGGTTAAAAATCTAAAAACCTCAACGACACAAGCTGTAAACAGAAATACAGGCTTCTGAGATAAGATGAGTTGTTGACACAAAGCTGCAAACACCATACAAGCTTTTGAAATGGGAAATGGTTGTTAATACTAAAACAATGGCCCTATTGAAGAAGCAAAGGTTTGCTTCCAGAAAGTTTGCAGTTTGGGAGAAACACAATGCCATTACCCAGTTTAAAGTGTTATAAACTAACACTTCGAACAGAAATACAGAAAGATTAAAGAAACATGTGCCTTTGTAAATGTAACATCAAATGAAAGACAGGAGACATAAGTTTGTAATACAACCAATTGAGATGGCCAGGGAAACAATCAAGTATTCGGTTGAAGTGTTTTTGATTTACATATTGTAAAAGGCACAAACAGAAGACTTTTAAATATCACATCAATAGATGTACCAAGCAATCACATGGGTTTTGTATTGAACTTGGAACAGATAAGAGACGAGGGGCTAGATTTTCAGTTGCTTGCGCCAGCAGTTAGCGCCTTAAGAGAAGTGATTTTCGGGCGCTATGCGTGTAGCGCCCAGGCGCAGCGCAGTTTGCGCCCCGCCCCAAATTAAGTTGCCCGTTAGCGCTGGCGCAAAGTTTAGCGGCCGCCCGGATGCGCACGCAGAAAATGACGTCACATCCTCGTGCAACGCCCTTTGGCCGCCCCGAATCCAAACTTCAGTCGGACCGCCCCATTGTGCGGCTGGCGTCCAGAGCGTTTGTAAAATGGAACGCAACACACCCTGGGGAGCGCAAATTAAAGGGCACTCCTCCTGCACTATAGAAGGCAGTCTGCATGTGTTGTGTGGAAGGATCCAGTGTGTTGTTGTGAACGGTGTATTTATGTTTCCGGCCACCACCACCACCACCACCACCACCTCCTCCTCCTCCTCCTCCTCCTCCTCCTCCTCCTCCTCCTCCTCCTCCTCCTCCTCCTCTCCTCCTCCTGTTTTCCCCCCCAGACTCTGCCTTTGAAAAAAACACATGCACCCTTCCCCTTTAAGAGCTCACTGGCACCAGAGTGTCTGCCGTGCGCTGTGCCCGAGCTCGGGTGTTGCGCTCTGCACCGCCGGCTTAGCGCCTAAAGATAGTAGTGGAACGCCTCTTTTAGCGCTCCACCAACCTCTTAGGGCAAAGCCACTGAATTTCCGGCAACGGGGCGCTACTTTGGGGCGGGCGCTAACTTCGGGCGGGCGCTAAGGTTAGCGCCCCAAAACTGTCTATACTGAAAATCTAGCCCGAGGAGTCTGCTTACAACCGGCTAAGATAATTTAAGAATTGAATTGAAGTCCTTTGTAAGAATGGCATCAAAGAGATACATCTGTTATAACCATATTTTATGATAAGTTTTTGAACACCTACACAGCAGACAGAAATCTGCAAGCTAACAGCTGAACTGACAGTAAAAGTAGAAAGAAGTCAACAGAAATATGACTAGAGATAATTAGCTTACATCAGCAGAAAACTTCAAAGGATATACCACTGAGAAAAGGGTATTAAATATAGAACTTTCAAATTGGAAGTCAGAAGTCGCTGGAAGGGTTAAGCGATTCTCAACTTTAGAGGCAGGCTCTGTAAGTTTTTAACTCTTTGAGTCTCGGGGATCAAACGGTACTTTTATTTGATTTTGGTGGCTATCCTGGATTAGAAATAAGACTTAGAAATGTAGAAATGTAACAAAGTTAAGATCTGAGAATAAGAATTGTAAGCTATTTGTATTTTGAACTGTTAAAGTTGCGATTGAATCACCAGCTGTTAGCTGCATGTCGGTTCTTTAATAAATCTATATATTTTTAGAATTGTCTTACATAGCATTTCTGTATCAAACTCGCAAATTCAATCTCTGTACACTCTTTTGTGAGGAGTTGCAGAATTCAGGGTTTTTTTTCCGGACCCTCATAATATCCGGCTATTCACAATATATATTAATGATCTAGACGAGGGAACTAGATGTAATAGCTCCAAGTTTCAGACGACACAAAGCTGGGTGGGCATGTGTGCTGTGAGGAGGATGCAGAGAAACTCCAGTATGATTTGGACAGGTTGGGTGATTGGGCAGAATTCTGGGGGGGTTTCCGAACACTCATAATATCCGGAAGGTTACAGTCTAGTTAAACTTATTAAAAGTGCTATCTGGAGGATGCAAACATCTTCAAGTAATTTCTTTCCTTTAGGGAGAGATTGTCTGGACCTTTAATTAAGCATCTTATAGAATTCGGCTATCTCTAACTTTAGTTGAAAGTGAACGTCTGGGGAATACGCCTGATCCGGGGTAGCCCAAAAAGGGCTAGGAGTAGTAATTATCCCTTAAGGGTCTGCACAGGGTGATGTACCAGGGACGAGCGGGCTGCAGCAAGGCCAGGGGGAAGGGTAGCTCAGGAGTTAGCTCCCCAGAGGGCGAGTTCTGCTGCACAGGACTCAGATGAGTAGGCATTCACATGAAGGGTGATGGGCATGCACACGGAGATGATAGGTGCTATGACAAGGATGCCCGAGAGCCTGTTGGCAATGGTGAGGAGCGTGGAAGAGTCCACCTCCAACATTACACAGAGCTGTGCGCACACCATGGAGCCCATCATTGGCAGTCTGCAAAGGATGGTAGACACTCAGAGAGACCATGGTGACCCAGACCAGATGCCATGTGTGATGGGCGATCAGGCAGCTTCCATTGCAGCACAGGCGGAAGCAACGTCTTAGTGCTGTAATGCAGTCTATGCATGCTGCCATCCAATCTCAGAGTGCTCTTGTGCAGTCTCAGCTTGATGCCACGCATGCTCTGACTGCTGCCATCATGGTTGGGTCTATCACAGTCCACCAGGGCTTTCACGGTGTCACAGCAGGCCACCAATCTGTGCTCCAGCAGATTGCTGGGGATGCTGAGGTGCTGCCCCGGGGAAGTGGCAGTGTGTCAGTGAAGCGGGAACTTGCTGTCCTCTCTCAGGATGACAGCATTCCTGCTCCCACCATTGCCACTCCGCCATTGCCTTTGTCGCTGCCTGTCATCCAGCCAGCCCAGACTGCCACCGCCCAGTCTGCGGTAGTGCAGTTTACAACCGGGCCTTCCAGGCCCAGAGCTGGTCGAGGGCGTCCTGCAAGGCCAGCTGAAGCCTCTGGCACCGACAGATAAGAAATAGGAGCAGGAGTCGGCCATTTGGCCCCTCGAGCCTGCTCCGCCATTCAATAAGATCATGGCTGATCTGATCTTGGGCTCAGCTCCATTTCCCTGCCCGCTCCCCATAACCCATCACTCCTTTATTGTTCAAAAATCTGTCTATCTCCACCTTAAATATATTCAATGACCCAACCTCCACAGCTCTCTGGGGCAAAGAATTCCACAGATTTATGACCTTCTGAGAGATGAAGTTCCTCCTCATCTCAGTTTTAAATGGGTGACCCTTTATTCTGAAACTATGGCCCCGAGTTCTAGATTCCCCCATGAGGGGAAACGTCTTCAGTATCTTATATGTTTCAATAAGATCACCTCTCGTTCCAATGAGTATAGGCCCAACCTGCTCAACCTTTCTTCATAAGTCAACCCCTTCATCTCAGGAATCAACCTCGTGAACCTTCTCTGAACTGCCTCCAATGCAAGTATATCCCTCCTTAAATAAGGAGACCAAAACTGTATACAGTACTCCAGGTGTGGTCTCACCAACACCCTGAAGGACCCCAGGTCCCTCTATACTGCAGCATTTTGTAATCTCCATTTAAATAATAATTTGCTTTTTAAATTTTTCTTACCAAAGTGGGTAACCTCGCACTTTCCCACATTATACTCCATCTGCCAAATATTTGCCCACTCAATTAGCCTGTCTCGATCCCTTTGCAGATTCTTTGTGTCTTCTTCACAACTTGCTTTCCCACCTATCTTTGTATCATCAGCAAATTTGACTACATTAGACTCAGTCCCTTTATCCAAGTCATTAATATAGATAGTAAATAGTTGAGGCCCCAGCACCAATCCCTGTGGCACCCGACTAGTTACCGTTTGCCAACCTGAAAATGACCCGTTTATCCCGACTCTCTGTTTTCTGTGAGTTAGCCAATCCTCTATCCATGCTAATGTATTACCCCCAATCCCATGAGCTCTTATCTTGTGCACCAGTCCTGCTGACTGGGGACAGACTACTTAGGAGCAGTAGATTAGGAAAAGACACTGTAAAGAGGCGAAGTAAGGGTTTGCACAAGGATGATTATTTAATATTGTTGTATGTGGGTTTACTGAATGTTGATAAATTTATTAATTCAATTTTGCAGAATTTGCGCTGTATCTCATTTCAGCTTTAAAAATAAGCAGAGTGGGTCAGGAAGGGACAGAGAGAGTAACAAAGGTAATAAGGCATCAGTGACTAAGGTGACATCAGGGAAAAATAGAAATAAGTCAAAGCTAAAGGCACAAGATTTGAATGCGTGAAGCATTCGCAACAAAATAGATGAATTAATAGCGCAGATAGAAATTAACAGGTTTGATCTAATAGCCATAACGGAGACATGGTTGCAAAGTGGCCAAGGTTGGGAACTAAATATTCCAGGATACTTACCTTTTAGAAGAGACAGGCAAAATGGAAAAGGAGGAGGGGTAGCCTTGATAATAAAGGATGGGATAAAGACAGCAGAGAGAAAGGATCTTAGCTCCGAAAATCAAGAAGTAGAATCAGTTTGGGTGGAGCTAAGAGACAGCAAGGGGCAGAAAACATTGGTAGGAGTTGTTTATAGGCCCCCAAATAGTAGTTGTAATGTAGGGCAGAGTATAAATCAGGAAATTAGAGGTGCATGTAACAAGTGTAATACAGTAACCATGGGAGACCTTAATCTACATATAGACTGGGCAAACCAAATTTGCAGTAATAGTGTGGAGGACAAATTCATGGAATGTATGCAAGATAGTTTTCTAGATCAGTATGTTGTGGATCCAACTAGGGAACAGGCTATTTTAGATCTAGTATTGTGCAATGAGAAAGGGATAATTAATAACCTTGTAGTAAAGGGGCCTTTAGGGAAGAGTGACCATAATATGATAGAATTTTCTATTGAGTTTGAAAGTGATTTAGTTAAATCCGAAACTAGGGTCTTAAATCCAAACAACACAAATTATGTAGGTATGAGGGATGAGTTGGCTAAGGTAGGTTGGGAAACTACATTAAAAGATATGATGGTAGACAAGCAATGGCTAGCATTTAAAGAATTAATAATACATCATTTACAACAAATATACATTACTTTAAGGCACAAAGGGCTAGATTTTCAGTTGCTTGCGCCAGCAGTTAGCGCCTTAAGAGAAGTGATTTTCGGGCGCTATTCGTGTAGCGCCCGGGCGCAGCGCAGTTTGCGCCCCGCCCCAAATTAAGTTGCCCGTTAGCGCCGGCGCAAAGTTTAGCGGCCGCCCGGATGCGCGCGCAGAAAATGACGTCACATCCTTGTGCAACGCCCTTTGGCCGCCCCGAATCCAAACTTCAGTCGGACCGCCCCATTCTGCGGCTGGCGTCCAGAGCGTTTGTAAAATGGAACGCAACACACCCTGGGGAGCGCAAATTAAAGGGCACTCCTCCTGCACTATAAACGGCAGTCTGCATGTGTTGTGTGGAAGGATCCAGTGTGTTGTTGTGAACGGTGTATTTATGTTTCCGGCCACCACCACCTCCTCCTCCTCCTCCTCCTCCTCCTCCTCCTCCTCCTCCTCCTCCTCCTCCGAAAAAAACACATGCACCCTTCCCCTTTAAGAGCTCACTGGCACCAGAGTGTCTGCTGTGCGCTGCACCCGAGCTCGGGCGCTGCACTCTGCACCGCCGGCTTAGCGCCTAAAGATAGTAGTGGAACGCCTCTTTTAGCGCTCCACCAACCTCTTAGGGCGAAGCCACTGAATTTCCGGCAACGGGGCGCTACTTTGGGGCGGGCGCTAACTTCGGGCGGGCGCTAAGGTTAGCGCCCCAAAACTGTCTATACTGAAAATCTAGCCCAAAAACCCCACAGGAAAAGTGGTCCAACCGTGGCTAACAAGAGAAGTTAAAGGAACAGGCTTATAATGTTGCAAAAAAGAGTAGTAAGCCTGAGGATTGGGAAGATTTAAGAATTCAGCAAAGGAGGACCAAGAAATTGATAAAGAAAGGGAAAATCGAATATGAGAGTAAACTAGCGAGAGACATAAAAACAGACTAAAAGCCTCTATAGGTATGTAAAAAGGAAAAGATTAGCGAAAGTAAATGCGGGTCCCTACAGGCTGAGACAGGAGAAATTATAATGGGGAATAAGGAAATGGCAGAGAAATGAAACAAATACTTTGTGTCTGTCTTCACGGAAAGAGTTGGTGCAGGAGGGAGGGCTTTAGTTTCCTGGATCACTGGGTCTGCTTCTGGGGAAGGTGGGACCTGTACAAGTCAGACGGGTTGCAGCTGAACCGGAATGGGACCAACACCCTTGCGGGGAGGTTTGCTAGTACTGTTGGGTGATGTTTAAACTAACTTGGCAGGGAGATGGGATACGGAGTGGAGCTATAGTAGGGGGTGATGCACAGCCAAATATAGAGGAAAAAACAAGTCAGCCTGGAAGGCAGAGCAAATATGTAGCATCAAAAGGAAGTATAGCAAGGCTGGATGGCATTTATTTTAATGCAAGGAGTCTTGCGAGTAAGGCAGATGAATTGAAGGTGTTGATGAACACATGGGAGTATGATATTGTTGCTATCACAGAGACATGGTTGAGGGAGGGGCAGGACTGGCAGCTCAATATTCCGGGGTATAGAATCTTCAGGTGAGACAGAGGGGGGTGTAAAAGAGGAGGAGTTGTCGCAATATCAATCAAGGAATCAATTACTGCTGTAAGGAGGGATGATATCTTAGCAGGTTCTTCTAATGAGGCCATATGGGTAGAACTTAAAAACAAAAAGGGGGCAAGCACTTTGCTGGGAGTGTACTATAGGCCCCCAAACAGTCAGAGGGAGATAGAGGAACAGATATGTAGGCAAATCTCAGAGAAGTGTAGAAATAATAGGGTGATAATAGAAGGGGATTTCAACTTCCCCAATATTAACTGGGATAGTCAGTGTGAAAGGCTTAGAGGGTGCAGAATTCTTAAAGTGCATCCAGGAGAGCTTTTTGAGCCAGCATGTAGAAAGTCCTACAAGAGAGGGGGCGGTACTGGACCTAATTCTAGGGAATGTAGCCGAGCAAGTGGTAGAAGTATCAGTAGGAGAGCATTTTGGTGACAGTGACCGTAATTTGGTGAGATTTAAGGTAGTCATGGAAAAGGACAAAGATGGACCAGAAATAAAGGTTCTAAATTGGGGGAAGGCCGATTTTAATATGATAAGGCAGGAGCTGGCCAAAGTGGATTGGGATCAGCTACTTGTAGGAAAATCCACATCAGAGCAGTGGGAATCTTTCAGAAAGGAAATAGAGAGAGTACAACGCCAACATGTTCCCGTAAAGGTCAAGGGTGGGACCAACAAGCCCTGGCAACCCTGGATGTCAAGGGATATACAAGAATGGATTAGGAAAAAAAGGGAGGCTTTTGGCAGATACAAAGGACTAAAAACAGCAGAAGCCCTAGAGGAGTATAGAAAGTGCAGGGGGGTACTTGAAAAATAAATTAGGAGAGCGAAGAGGGGGCATGAAAAAACACTGGCGGGCAAAATAAAGGAAAATCCCAAGGTGTTTTATAAGTATATTAAGGGCAAGAGGATAACCAGGGAAAGAGTAGGGCCCATTAGGGACCAAAGTGGCAATCTGTGTGTAGAGCCAGAAGATGTGGGTGAGGTTTTAAATGAATATTTTGCATCTGTGTTCACTATGGAGAAGGACAATATAGGCATAGAAATCAGGCAGGGGGGTTGTGATATACTTGAACAAATTAGTATTGAGAGGGAGGAGGTACTAGCGGTTTTAGCAGGCTTAAAAGTGGATAAATCTCCAAGCCCAGATGAGATGTATCCCAAGCTGCTGTGTGAGGCAAGGGAGGAGATTGCAGGGGCTCTGACACAAATTTTCAGAACCTCTCTGGCCACAGGGGAGGTGCCAGAGGACTGGAGGACAGCTAACGTAGTACCATTATTCAAGAAGGGTAGTAGGGATAAACCAGGGAATTACAGGCCAGTGAGCCTAACATCAGTGGTAGGGAAATTATTGGAAAAAAATCCTGAGGGACAGAATTAGTCTCCACTTGGAGGGGCAAGGATTAATCAAGGATAGTCAGCATGGCTTTGTCAGGGAGAGATCATGCCTAACCAATTTGATTGAATTTTTCGAGGGCGTGACTAGGTGTGTTGATGAGGGTAGTGCAGTTGATGTAGTCTACATGGACTTCAGTAAGGCTTTTGACAAAGTCCCGCATGGGAGACTGTTCAAGAAGGTAAGAGCCCATGGGATTCAGGGCAATTTGGCACATTGGATCCAAAGTTGGCTTAGTGGCAGGAGGCATTAGGTAATGGTCGAATGTTGTTTTTGTGACTGGAAGCCTGTGTCCAGTGGTGTACCGCAGGGATCGGTGCTGGGTCCTTTGCTGTTTGTAGCGTACATTAATGATTTAGATATGAATGTAGGAGGTATGATCAGTAAGTTCGCAGATGACACGAAAATTGGTGGAGTGGTAAATAGCGAGGAGGGAAGCCTCAGGCTACAGGACAATATAGACGGGTTCGTCAGATGGGCAGAACAGTGGCAAATGGAATTTAACCCTGAAAAGTGTGAGGTGATGCATTTTGGGAGGACTAACAAGGCAAGGGAATACACAATTAATGGTAGGACCCTAGGAAGGACAGAGGATCAGAGGGACCTTGGTGTGCATGTACATAGATCCCTGAAGGCAGCAGGACAGGCAGATAAGGTGGTTAAAAAGGCATATAGGATACTTGCCTTCATTAGCCGAGGCATAGAATATAAGAGCAGGGAGGTTATGATGGAGCTGTACAGAACGCTAGTTAGGCCACAGCTGGAATACTGTGTGCAGTTCTGGTCGTCACACTATAGGAAGGATGTGATTGCATTGGAGAGGGTGCAGAGGAGATTCACCAGGATGTTACCTGGGCTGGAGCGCTTCAGCTATGAAGAGAGACTGGACAGGCTGGTGTTGTTTTCCTTAGAGCAGAGAAGGCTGAGGGGGGACCTGATTGAGCTGTACAAAATTATGAGGGGCATAGATAGGGTAGATATAAAAGAACTTTTCCCCTTAGTAGAGGGGTCAATACCCAGGGGCATAATTTCAAAGTGAGGGGCAGGAGGTTTAGAGGGGATTTGAGGGAAAACCCAGAGGATGGTTGGAATCTGGAACTCACTGCCTGAAAGGGTGGTAGAGGCAGGAACCCTCACAACATTCAAGAAGCATTTAGATGAGCACTTGAAACGCCATAGCATACAAGGCTACGGATCAAGTGTTGGAAAATAGGATTAGATTAGACAGGGCCTGATGGCCGGCGCGGACACGATGGGCTGAAGGGCCTCTTTCTGTGCTGTATAAATCTATGATTATGACTCTAACTTCCCGGAAATAGTGGTGAATCAAGGCCTAGTGAGAATGAGGAACTGAAAGAAATTAGTATTAGTAAAAAAATAGTACAGTACTAGAGAAATGAATGGGACTGAAAGCCGATAAATCCCCTGGACCTGATGGCTGCCATCCTAGGGTTTTGAAAGGGCTGGCTATAAAGATAGTGGATGCATTGGTTGTCATTTTCCAAAATTCAATAGATTCTAGAACGGTTCTGGTGGATTGGAAAGTAGTAAATGTAACCCCACTATTTAAGAAAGGAGGGAGATAGAAAACAGGGAACTATAGGCTCGTTAGCCTGACATCAGTAGTAGGGAAAATGCAAGAATCTGTTATTAAGGACGTGATAACAGGGCACTTAGAAAATAATAATAGGATTGGGCAGAGACAACACAGAATTATGAAAGGGAAATCGTGTTTGAGATATCTGCCATACGCATATGGAGGGAGCCATGGGAGAGCCTGCATGCAGCCGTGCTCCTCGGTGCAGTGCTTGTCAGTGTTTGCAGCACCTTAATGTTGTAGAACACTGACAGCACAACTGTCAAAATGAATGTGGACATGGTCCCTTTAAGGAAACCAGCTGATGACATGTCATCAACTGACGTAATCAGACCCTCTTCCTTCAATTGGCTGGCAAATGCGCTGGGCGGGCTTAACAAGCCCAATCAGGGGAAAATCATTTTGAACCATGGGCTGGAGCCAGCAGCGAGGCCGGGAGCCGCCACCGACATCGCCCACCACAGACCCACCGAGGTTGGTAAAATCCAGCCCATTCTCTCCACATCTACCCTGTCCAACCCATTCATCATTTTAAAGATCTTTATCAGGTCACCTCTAAGTCTTCTCTTTTCTAAAGAAAAATGTCCCAACATCTCTCCCGATAGCTGGAATCTCTCAGCCTAGTACCATCATGACGAAAGGTCATCGGTCTGAAACGTTAACTCTGTTTCTCTCTCCGCAGATGCTGCCTGACCTGCTGAGTATTTCCAGCATTTTCTGTTTTTATGCTGCTTTTAATGATTTGTTCACCTATATCCCGAGTTCCCTTTGCTCTTCTACCACATTCAGTTTCTTATTTTCTAAGGTGTTGGTAATGTTTCGATTTTTCCTACCAAAGTGCATCACCTCATATTTATAGAAACATAGAAACATAGAAGATAGGAGCAGGAGTAGGCCATTTGGCCCTTCGAGCCTGCTCCGCCATTCAATGAGATCATGACTGATCATCCAAATTCAGTACCCTGTCCCTGCCTTCTCCCCATATCCCTTGATCCCTTTAGCCTTAAGAAATATATCTAACTCCTTCTTGAATATATTTAATGAATTGGCCTCAACTGCCCTCTGTAGTAGAGAATTCCACAGTTTCACCACTCTCTGGGTGAAGAAAATCCTCCTCATCTCTGTCCTAAATGGCTTACCCCTTATCCTTAGACTGTGACCACTGGTTCTGGACTCCCCGGCCATCGGGAACATCCTTCCTGCATCTAGTCTGTCTAGTCCTGTTAGAATTTTATAAGTTTCAATGAGATCCCCTCTCATTCTTCTAAACTCCAGCGAGTATAAGCCCAATCGACCCAATCTCTCCTCATACGTCATTCCTGCCATCCCAGGTATCAGTCTGGTGAATCTTCGCTGCACTCCCTCCATGGCAAGAACATCCTTCTTCAGATAAGGCAACCAAAATTGCACACAATACTCAAGGTGTGGTCTCACCAAGGCCCTGTACAACTGCAGCGAGACATCCTTGTTCCTGTACTCAAACCCTCTCGCTACAAAGGCCAACATACCATTTGCCTTCTTAACCACCTGCTGCACCTGCATGCTTACCTTCAGCGACTGGTGCACAAGGACACCCAGGTCTCGTTGCACTTCCCCTTCTCCCAATCTATTGCCGTTCAGATAATAATCTGCTTTCCTGTTTTTGCCACCAAAGTGGATAACCTCGCATTTATCCACATTATAATGCATCTGCCATGCTTCTGCCCAATCACCCAACCTGTCCAAATCATACTGGAGTTCCTCTGCATCCTCCTCACAGCACACATGCACACCCAGCTTTGTGTCATCAGCAAACTTGGAGATATTACATTTATATATATTGTGAATAGCTGGGGTCCTAGCACCGATCCCTGCGGTACCCCACTAGTCACTGCCTGCCACTCGGAAAAAGACCCATTTATTCCAACTCTTTGCTTCCTGTCTGCCAACCAGTTCTCTATCCTCCAAGTCAGTACCTTGCCCCCAATCCCATGTGCCTTAACTTTACACGCTAATCTCTTATGCGGGACCTTATCGAAAGCCTTCTGAAAGTCCAAATACACCACATCCACTGGTTCTCCCTTATCTATTCTACCAGTTACATCCTCAAAAAATTCCAGTAGATTAGTCAAGCATGATTTACCTTCTGTAAATCCATGTAGACTTTGTCCGATCCTGTCACTGTTTTCGAAGTGCTCTGCTAATACATCTTTTATAATGGACTCCAGCACTTTCCCCACTACCGATGTCAGGCTTACCGGTCTATAATTCCCCATTTTCTCTCTACCACCTTTTTTGAATAGTGGGGTTACATTAGCTACCCTCCAATCCATGGGAACTGTTCCAAAATCTATAGAATTTTGGAAGATGACCAGCAATGCATCTACTATTTCTAGGGCCACTTCCTTAAGTACCCTAGGATGTAGATTATCAGGCCCTGGGGATTTATCGGCCTTCAATCCCGTCAATTTCCCTAACACCATTGCCCTACAAATACTGATTTCTTTCAGTTCCTCCCTCTCATTAGACCCTATGTTCCCCGACATCTCTGGGAGGTTATTTGTGTCCTCCTTTGTGAAGACAGAACCAAAGTATGTATTTAATTGGTCAGCCATTTCTTTGTTCCCCATTATAAATTCCCCTGATTCTGACTGCAAAGGACCTACGCTTGACTTCACCAATCTTTTTCTCTTCACATATCTATAAAAGTTTTTACAGTCAGTTTTTATGTTCCCGGCAAGCTTACTCTCATATTCTATTTTCCCCCTCTTAATTAATCCCTTTGTCCTCCTTTGCTGAATCCTAAACTGCTCCCAATCCTCAGGTTTGCTGCTTTTTCTGGCCAACTTATATGTCCTCTCCTTGGATCTTATGCTGTCCCTAATTTCCCTTGTTAGCCACGGTTGAGTCACCTTTTTTGTTTTATTTTTATGCCAAACAGGGATGAACAAATTCTGTAGTTCATCCATGCAATCTTTGAATGTTTGCCATTGCCTATCCACCGTCAACCCTTTGAGTAACATTCCCCAATCAATCCTACCCAACTCGCGCCTCATACCATCGTAGTTTCCTTTATTTAAATTCAGGACCCTAGTCTCTGAGTTAACTACTTCACTCTCCATCTTAATGAAGAATTCTAACATATTATGATTGCTCCAACCCAAGGGGCCTCGCACAACAAGATTGCTAATTAATCCTTTCTCATTGCATAATACCCAGTCTAAGATGACCTGATCTGTAGTTGGTTCCTCGACATATTGGTCCAGGAAACCATCCCGTAAACACTCCAGGAATTCCTCCTCCACAGTATTGTTACTAATTTGTTTAGCCCAATCTATATGTAGGTTAAAGTCACCCATGATAACTGCTGTGCCCTTATTGCACACGTCTCTAATTTCCCGTTACTGCCATCCCCAACCTCCGCATTACTGTTTGGAGGTCTGTATGCCACTCCCACTAACGTTTTCTGCCGCTTGGTATTTCTCAGTTCTACCCATACAAATTGCACATCATCAGAGCTAATATCCTTCCTTTCAATTGTGTTAATCCCCTCTTTAACCAGTAATGCTACCCCACCTCCTTTTCCTTTTTGCCTATCTTTCCTGAATATTGAATACCCCTGGATGTTGAGTTCCCAGCCTTGGTCACCCTAGAGCCATGTTTCCGTAATCCCAATCATATCATATCTGTTTACCTCTATTTGCGCAGCTAATTCATCCACCTTATTATGAATGCTCCTCGCAATAAGACACAAGGCCTTCAGGCTTGTTGTTTTAACTCCCTTACACCTTTTAGAATTATTATTTACTGTAGCCATGTTTGATTTAAACCCTTGATTTCTCTGACTGCCACCTTTGTTTTTCTCCTTCCTGTCTTTTGCTTCTATCCTTGTTTCCCTTTCCTCTGTCTCCCTGCTCAGGTTACCAACCCCCTGCCATTTTAGTTTAAACCCTCCCCCAGAGCAGTAGGAAACACTCCCCCTAGGACATCGGTCCTGGTCCTGCCCAAGTGAAAACCGTCCGGTTTGTACTGGTCCCGCCTCCCCCAGAACCGGTTCCAATGTCCCAGGAATTTGAATCCCTCCCCCTTGCACCATTCCTCTAGCTACGTATTCATCTGAAATATCCTTCTATTTCTACTCTGACTATACGTGGCTCTGGTAGCAATCCTGGGATTACTACCTTTGAGGTCCTTTTTTTAAATTTACCTCCTAACTCCCTATATTCAGCTTTTAGGACCTCATCCCGTTTTTTACCTATATCGTTGGTACCTATATGCACCATGACAACTGGCTGTTCACCCTCCCCTTCCAAAATGTTCTGCAGCCGTTCTGAGACATCCTTGACCCTTGCGCCAGGGAGGCAACATACCATCCTGGAGTCATGTTTGCGGCCGCAGAAACGCCTATCTATTCCCCTTACAATAGAATCCCCTATTACTATAGCTCTCCCACTCTTTTTCCTCCCGTCCTGTGCAGCAGAACCACCCACGGTGCCAGGAAGTTGGCTGCTGCTACCTTCCCCTGATAAGCCATGCTCTCCAACAATATCCAAAGCGGTATATCTGTTTGAGAGGGGGATGATCACAGGGGACCCCTGCACTACCTGCGCCTACTACTCTGCCTGTTGGTCACCCATTCTCTTCCTGCCTGTGCAGCCTTTACCTGCGGTGTGACCAACTCCCTAAACGTGTTATCCACGACGTCCTCAGCATCGCGAATGCTCCATTATGTATCCACTCGCAGCTCCAGCGCCTCAATGCGGTCTGTCAGTAGCTGCAGTTGGATACACTACCTGCACAGATGATCGTCAGGGACACAGGAAGTGTCCCTGATTTCCCACATAGTGCAGGAGGAGCATACCACGGCACAGAGCTCTCCTGCCATGACTTACCCTTTAATTAATTCAAATTACATTAAATCAGATCAATCCCACCAATTACACTATCATTAAATGATATACTGAAGGGCCCTTGTTTACCAGCAGTCCCCGCTACACCACAGACACCCTATAAACTATAAACCACAAAATTTAAGTTTGGAAAAAAGGAGAAAGAGAGAAATACTCACCAACCAATCACTTACCTGCTTTCTGGTGACGTCACACTTCGATTACTTTTTACTTCTCTCTCTCCTTCTCTCGGAGCTCTGAGATTGGTAAGGCTACCTGCTCCGCCGCCTCGCTCTTTATATCACCTCCGCCGCTCTTCACAGGCCCACTGCCGCCGCCGCTGTGGGGCCTACCTGCTCCGCCGCCTCGCTCTTTATATCACCTCCACCGCTCTTCACAGGCCCACCGCCGCCGCCGCTGTGAGGCCTACCTGCTCCGCCGCCTCGCTCTTTATATCACTGCTGCCGTCGCTGTGGGGCCTACCTGCTCTGCCGCCTCGCTCTTTATATCACCGCCGCCGCTCCTCACAGGCCCACCGCCGCCGTCGCTGTGGGGCCTACCTGCTCCGCCGCCTCGCTCTTTATATCACCTCCGCCGTTCCTCACAGGCCCACCGCCGCCGTCGCTGTGGAGCCTACCTGCTCCGCCACCTCGCTCTTTATATCAATGCCGCCGCTCCTCACAGGTCCGCCGCCGCTATAGTTCATTTGCCACTTAGCTGCCCAGTTTGCAAGTTTTCTAATGTCTTCTTGTATTAGGTTGTATTCTTCCTCTGTGTAAACTATACACCCCAGTTTAGTATCATCTGCAAATTTTGATATTGGGTTACTTGTTTCTAAGTGCAAATCATTAATGTAAATTATGAATAACTGTGGCCTCTGCATTGATCACAAAGTATTACAAAGTATTTACAGCACAGAAACAGGCCATTCGGCCCAACAGGTCCATGCCAGTGTTTATGCTCCACACGAGCCTCCTCCCACCCCTCTTCATAGGAACATAGGGACAAGAGTAGGCCATTCAGCCCCTTGAGCCTGTTCCGCAACAGTTCTTCATCTAAACCCATCAATATATCCTTCTATTCCTTTCTCCCCATGTGCTTATCTAGCTTCTCCTTAAATGCATCTATGCTATTTGCCTCAACTACTCCTTGTGGTAGTGAGTTCCACATTCTCACCACTCTTTGGATAAAGAAGATTCTCCTCATTTCCCTATTGTGTTTATTAGTGACTATCTTATATTGATGGCCTCTAGTTCTGGCCTTGTCGCAAGTGGAAACATCTGTTCTTCATCTAACCTATCAAACCTTTCATCATCTTGAAGACCTCGATCAGCTCACCCATCAGTTTTCTCTTTTGTAGAGAAAAGAATCCCCGCCTGTTCAATTTTTCCTGGTAGGTACAACCTCAGATGTGGTAGCATTCTAGTAAATCTTTTTTGCACCTTCTCCAGTGTCTCTATATCCTTTTTATAATAGGGAGACCAGAACTGTTCACAGAACTCCAAGTGTGGTCTAACCAAGGTTCTATACAAGTTTAACTTGACTTCTCTGCTTTTCAATTCTATTCCTCTAGGAATGAACCCCAGTGCTTGGTTTGTTTTTTTATGGCCTCATTAACCTGCGTCGCTACTTTTAGGGACTTGTGTAACTGTACCCCTGCATCTGTAAATTTTAATTCCGATTCCTGAGTCCAGATTGTTTATGTAAATGGTGAACAACAGTGGTCCCAGCACCAATCCTTGTGGAACACCACTTCCTCCCTTTTGCCAATCTGAGTAACTACCTTTAGCCCCCTACTCTCTGTTTTCTGTTTTGTAGCCAGCTTGCTATCCATTCTGCTACTTATCCTCTGATTCCACATACTCTGACCTTAGTCATGAGTCTACTATGCGATACCATTGTGTGTCAGCCTTGGCTCAGTTGGTAGTACCCTCGCCTCTGAGTCAGGAGGTTGTGGGTTCAAGTCCCACTCCAGAGACTTGCGCACAAAAATCTAGGCTGACACTCTGATACAGTACTGAGGGAGTACTGCCCTGTCGGAGGTGCGTGTTTCAGAGGAGACGCTAAACCAAGAACCCATTTGCTCTCTCAGGTGGATGTAAAAGTTCCCATGGCACTATTTCAAAGAAGAGCAGGGGAGTTTCCTGGCCAGTATTTATCCCTCAATCAACATCACTAAAACAGATTATCTGGTCATTATCACATCGCTGTGTGTGGGAGCTTGCTGTGCACAAATTGGCTGCCGAAACAGTACTTCATTGGCTGTAAAGTGCTATGGGATGTCCAGTGGTTGTGAAAGGTGCTATAGAAATTCAAGTCTTTCTTTTACCTTATCAAAGGCCTTTTTAAAACCCAAATATATTACGTCTCCTACATTACCCTTATCTACTCTTATCAAGCATGACTCTCCCTTTTGGAATCCATGTTGACTACTCTTTATTATATTTTCGGTTTCTAGATGTTTTTCTATTACATCTTTGAGTAGGAATTCCTTTATCTTTCCAACCACCGACGTTGAGCTAATTGGTCTATAGTTCCCTGGACTTGTTCTATCTCCATTTTTATATATGGGAATCACATTAGTTGTCCACCAGTCCTCTGCCACTATTCCCTTTACTAATGAATCTTTCTTTATATATATATATATATATATATATATATAAAATAGTGCCTCTGTTATCTCTTCCCTAACTTCTTTTAATATGCATGGATGCCATCCATTCGAACCAGGGGTTTTATCCTCTCTAAGTTTGATTAGTTTATCAGTTATCTCCCCCTTTCTATCTTAAATGTCTTTATATCTTTTTTGATCTCTTCTAATGTCGTGCCCACCATGTTAGTCTCCCTGGTAAATACCGAGGCAAAGTAATTATTTAATATTTTCTGTACAGTTCCTCTAATTACCATGAATATAAGGGTACCTTTTCAAAACAATCCTTTCCAGTCTCGCTAACTACCTTCTTCAGCATAGTCTTAATAGATCTGTTCAGTCTCTCAACTCGGATTGAAGACTGTGGGTCGATTACACTCCTATTTCAGATGTCAGCATAGGCCGTCCCCACCTGTCTAAATTAAAATGTGCAACTAACACAGACAGGTGAGTGAGGGCTCGCGCATCTCATTGCGAGTTGGTGGTCGGGCGCTGGAATCCAGTGGAGTCCTGTGCCTGAGGAGGGCTGGCATTGCACAGCTGGTCGTGCTGATGCTCCTTTTCTGCTGGCAATTCTGTCAACCGTCTCTGGACATCCCTTTTACAGGACTTTACCTCCGTAAACTGGAGCTTATACAAAGCTCTGCTGCCCGTGTCCTAATTCGCACCAATTCCCGTTCACACATCACCCCTGTGCTCGCTGACCTACATTGGCTCCCGGTGCGGCAACGCCTCGATTTAAAAATTCTCATCCTTGTGTTCATATCCCTCCATGGCCTCCCCCCCCTCCCCCCCCATCTCTGTAACCTCCTCTCCAGCCCCACAACCCTCCTCCTATTCTGGCCTCTTGAGCATCCCCGATTTTCATCGCTCCACCATCGGTGGCCGTGCCTTCAGCTGCCTGAGTGCTAACCTCTCCACCTATCTCTCCTCCTTTAAGATGCTTCTTAAAACCTACCTCCTCTTTGATCAAGCTTTTGGTCACCTGCTCTAATATCTCCTTATGTGACTCTGTGTCAAATTTTGTTTGATAATCGCTCCTGTGACGCATCTTGGGATGTTTTGCTATGTTAAAGGTGCTATATAAGTGCAAGTTGTTGTCGTTGTAATCAGTGCGCCCTCCATTATCGCACAGCCGCCTCTCCAGGTACCGCGATCGTTCTATCACCAGTTGTACCCAGGTGGGTCGTGCACCCCAGGAGGGGCATCTCCTGGTCTCACCTCTTCTACTCTGAATAGGATTACATAGGATATACGGCAAAGAAACAGGCCTTTCAGCCCAACCAGTCCATGCCGGTGTTTATGCTCCACTCGAGCCTCCTCCCGTCTTTCCTCATCTAAATCTATCAGCGTAACCCTCTATTCCCTTCTCCCTCATATGCTTGTCTAGCCTCCCCTTAAATGCATCTATACTATTCGCTTCAACCACTCCCTGTGGTAGCGAGTTCCACATTCTCACCATTCTCTGGGTTAAGAAGTTTCTTCTGAATTCCCTATTGGATTTCTTGGTGACTATCTTACATTGATGGCCTCTAGTTATGCTCCTCCCCACAAGTGGAAACATTCTCTCGATATGTAAGGTGTTTGGTTTCCTCGTCCTTACAAGGGTTCTTTGACTCTGGGTTTTACAGGAACAAAATGGTAGACGACACAAAGGTTTAGGTTCAACCCAAAACTGTTAGTTTATTAAAACCAACAAAACACAGACAAAACCTATAAAGTATGTGTCTATACTTTATGCAATAATGACGAGACAGCTTGGAAGATTCAACGTAGGTCTTTACTTAATACCAACAGGCGGGAAACTGAGGGGAGATCAGTACCCACAGTACTATTTATACCCCTATGGCCAGGAGTGGTACTACGGTATCACTACGCCCTACAAAGTAGTGCTGCCCTGGCCATAGGTTTAAAGTAACATACCTATTACATACACAACATTCCTCCCCTTTTAATTAAAATGTACCCGTGCAATTAAGTCAATAGATGCCCCATAACTAGGGCTAATAACATTTGGTAACACAATATACATAACATATTTACATCAAGAGCTGTCTACTTATATATATATAAACAGAAACATGTTATAGATTCAGTCTCTGAGGAGGCCTCCTGTCTCGACTAGGATAACGTCTTTCTCTAGTCGGTCTCGGTGTAGGCGGCGGTACTTCCGTCACCCCTTCATCGCTGGGCTCGTCGGTGTCTGATGGCACATCCTGTGCCGTGGAGATCACTGGAGTGCTGAACTCCTCGCAATCCTGAGACCTCTGTAACGAAGAGCTGGGCCGTGATTCCGCTGTAACAATGTGCTGAGACGTTTGAGGTAGTGAATCAGTTGGGTTTCTGGACTCCACAAGTTGATCAGCATGTCGTCTGATTATGCCTTCCCCTGTCTCAACTGTGTACATCAAGGGTCCCTGGCGGGCCTTGGTCGTACCAGACCGCCACTTTTCATTCCTATAATCACGGGCCAACACTTGCTGCCCCACCTCGAAGCTCTGTGTCTGTCTGTCAGGAGCCCTGCGAAATACTCGGTTTTCCACATCTCTCCGAATGTTTGGTCTGAGCAATTCAAGGCGAGACCTTAACCTTCTATTAAAGAACATGACGGCGGGGGCCTGGTTGGTCACCGTATGTGCAGCATTACGGTATGCGAATAGGAAGTTGTCCACCTTGTGTTGTAGTGGCAACCTTTCCTCCCCCATCGCCTTGATGGCCTTTTTAAAAGTCTGCACAAATCGCTCTGCCAGCCCATTTGTAGCCGGATGATATGGTGCGGACGTATAATGTCGCACTCCATTCCTTTTTAGGAATGCTTGAAATTCTTCTGCCACAAATTGTGGCCCATTGTCCGAACAGACTTGCTCGGGCACCCCGTTTTGGGCAAAAATGGTCCTTAAGACTGCGACCGTCTTTTCGGCTGTCGTTGATGACATCTTTATGACCTCCGGCCATTTTGGATGGGCGTCCACTACAATAAGGAACATCGCATCCAGGAAGGGGCCAGCGAAGTCCACGTGGATCCTTTGCCATGGCGTTGAGGGCCACTCCCACGGATGTAGTGGGGCTTGTGGTGGTACGTTCTGTACCATCTGGCACCCTTGGCACGCTTTTGCTACTTCCTCAATGTCCCTGTCAATGCCGGGCCACCAGACGTAGGCTCTGGCGAGGCTTTTCATTTTGACACCCCCCAGATGACCTTCGTGTAAGTCCTGCAACACTTTATGTTGTAATTTTTGAGGGATCACCACCCTGGCTCCGCACATCAATGTGCCCCGGCAGACGGACAACTGGTCCTTCCTTGCCGAAAACGCCGGCAATGATGCGTCACCCTGCGCCGGCCAGCCTTTCATGGTTAATTCGTAAACCCTTGCCAATGTCGGGTCATTCCGTGTTTCCCGCTCGATACATTGGCTGGTGATGGGCAAGTGTTCCATAACAGCCGTATGATATATTTCCACGGGGTCCTGTACTATCTCTTCGATCTCGGCAGGCAAGGGTAGCCGCGACAGGCCATCCGCATTGCCATGCTGTTTGGTACCCTTATATTCGATAAGGTACTGGTGTGCTCCTAAGAACAGTGACCATCTCTGTAGCCTTTGGGCCGTCACCAGGGGCACCCCTTTTGTTGGATTAAATATCGACACCAACGGTTGATGATCCATCAGTAGTGTGAAACGTTGCCCATGCAGGTAGTGGTGGAATTTTTTTACACCCCACACCAGACTGAGGGCCTCCCTGTCGATTTGCGCATAGTTTCTTTCAGCTGTAGTTAACGACCTTGAGGCAAATGCTATTGGCCTCTCCGTCCCGTTGGGAAATTTGTGTGACAACACTGCCCCTATACCGTATGGGGAGGCGTCACATGCCAACCTCATTGGCATTTTTGGGTCAAAGTGTGCGAGCACTTCCTTTGATGTAATGAGTTATTTACCCTTTTTAAAAGCAGCCTCACACGCTTCGTCCCAATTCCAGGAGACTCCCTTTTGCAGCAATGAATTTAGTGGATGTAAAATGGACGATAAGTTCGGGAGGAACTTATGGTAATAGTTTATAAGGCCTAAGAATGATCGTAACTGAGATACATTCTCAGGGGGCGGGGCCTTCACTACTGCCTCGATCTTTTCCGGGGACTTATGCAGGCCTTCCTTATCTATAATGTGACCACAGTATGAGATACGTTCCTGGAAAAACTCACATTTCTGCTTGTTCGCCCTGAGTCCGTATTGTTGTAACCGCAGAAGTACTCGCTCCAGGTTAGCGAGGTCGTCGTTATCCGTTTGTCCTGTCACCAGGATGTCATCCAGGTAGCATTGCGTTCCTGGAATGCCCTGTAGGACCTGTTCCATGGTCCTCTGCCATATTGCCGGGGCGGACGCCACACCAAATACCAGGCGATTGTACTGGTACAATCCCTTGTGTGTGTTAATCGTTAGGAGCTTTTTTGAGTCCTACTCCACCTCCATCTGTAAATAAGCTTGACAAAGGTCAATCTTCGTAAAGTGTCTACCCCCAGCTAACGATGCGAATATGTCCTCTATCCATGGCAGTGGATACTGTACCGTGTGCAGGACTGGGTTAATAGTTATCTTAAAATCTCCGCAAATGCGAACCTTCTTTGGTTCCCCCGGTGTGTTATTTGCAGATTTCTTTATAACTGGGACGATGGGTGTGGCCCACTCGCTCCACTCAATCTTTGTAAGGACACCTGCGCTCTCTAAGGCATCCAGTTCTGCTTCCACCGCTGGCCGAATGGCATAAGGCACTGGTCTGGCCTTACAAAACTTGGGGTTTGCGTCTTGAGCAATAGTTATTTTTGCTCTAATGTCCTTTAAGGTCCCCAGCCCTTGTTGGAACACCTCTGGCGTTTTTGCCAATAGTTTCGACAGCCTGCTTGTAATGGTTGTATCATCCGTGGTGGTCTCTACTTTTAACTCGTGTATCGAATTCCAGTCGAAATGGATTTTTCTTATCCATTCCCTACCCAAAAGTGGTGGTCCACTGTTTGGTAGGACGTATAAATAAAGTCCTGGCACTTTTCTGCCATTGTATTTAACTGTTACTAGCATTTTTCCCTTCGGGTGAACTTTTTGTCCCGTATATGTTTTTAGTTTAACTTCCGTATCCTTTAAGGGAATGCGTTTGAACAGCCTGTTATAATCTTGTTCATTAATTACTGATAGGGCTGAACCCGTGTCCAGCTCCATATTAACTTCGACGCCTGCTACCTTCATTTTAACCCACATTGTGCTGTGGTCCTCCGTTTTGTCTACACCATATAACTTGAGACATCCCAGACCTTTAGGCTCTGCTTTTGTGCCTTCCTGTGACTTGTCTGAGCTACTGTCAGACATCTTATGTATTTTTGTCCTTGCCTTGGTACTGCTCGGATTGCCCCCACGATTGGGTTTCGTACCAGACCGACAAACTTTCGCTATATGCCCCTTTTTTCCACACTGCCGGCATATTTTATCACGAAACCAACAATTACTTTGGTCGTGGGTGGTTTTGCCATAACGGTAGCATTTACCTTTGTGAAATGTCACCTCATGGGTGTCATAGCCGGTTGTGTTTTGTCGTATTTGAGCAGTACCCTGTGCTGCTGCTTCGTGGACCGATGCTATTTCAATCGCCTGATCTAGGCTGAGCTGTTTCTTGGCTAGCAACCGTTTACGGGTATTCTCATTTAACATGCCACAGACAAATCTGTCTCTGATCGCGTCCGCCAATATGGCTCCAAACTGGCAATGTTTGGACAACCTTCTGAGCTCAGCTAAATAGGCTGCCTGCGACTCATCATTCCTTTGGTCGCGTCTGTAGAAGCGGTACCTTTCCGCTATAAATGGTGGCTTAGGGTTTAAATGTTCCCTTAACGTATCAACAATTTGGGCGTACGTTTTGTCTGCTGGCTTTTCTGGAGTAAGAAGATTCCTCAGCAGACCGTATGTTTTTGCCCCCATAAAATTTAATAAGGTTGCTACCTTTTGGTCATCTTCCACCTTGTTTACTATGCAATAAAGTTCATGCCTTTCGATATAGGCATCCCACTCTTCTGTGTCCTCAACAAATGCTGACAAACAACCTTCTTTAGCCATTTTAAACTTTTGAAGAGAAAAAAACTTTTCCCGCTTTCTCCACTAGATGGCGTTTTTCCCGCCTTTTCTCCCTCTGCTGTCAATGACCTCTCTCCAGCGTCGTTATTTTTGGCCCTTGCAGCTCCCGTTATTGCCACCGCCGCTATTAACAACGACCTTCCCCTCTCGTGGCCCGCTAGTCCTTGTGGCTCCGTTTGTTCCCCAGATCGCCTGCCCGTTCTGGCCCTTGCAGCTCCCGTTCCCCGGGAATGATTTCAGTTTACCTGGCCCTGGGTGGACTTTTGCCCCGTGGCTGGAGCGCCCGTTCAGCCTCTTCTCTCAGCTGCCGCAGCCTCCGCTGGAAACCTCTCTCTCTCGCTCCGTTGCTGCCGCTCCTCCTGAACCCGGAGTGCTGGGCGGCCTCCTTCGGTCGACGCTGGACTCTGCAGGCTGGCTGGTAAGAAGCCTCTCTCCTTCTCTCTCCGTACTGCTAGCGTTCCTTTGTTGCACCGTGTACTGGTGAGTTCGAACCTTACTCGTCGCCCGTATAAAGTATGTGTCTATACTTTATGCAATAATGACGAGACAGCTTGGAAGATTCAACGTAGGTCTTTACTTAATACCAACAGGCGGGAAACTGAGGGGAGATCAGTACCCACAGTACTATTTATACCCCTATGGCCAGGAGTGGTACTACAGTATCACTACGCCCTACAAAGTAGTGCTGCCCTGGCCATAGGTTTAAAGTAACATACCTATTACATACACAACAAAACCCTGTTGAGATTTGGCTGAAACTTGCAATCACCCATATGGCCGGTCATTACCATTGTGGATTCTGGGCCTGGATCGGAGATGGCCTGTCCCTAACCTCCTTTATCTGACTGCAGCTGCCTGCACAGCGCAAACCTCTTGTAGAGTCAACTGATATTTACAATCACCCGTCCGACTGGTCGTGGCCGACGTCGATTGAAGGCTGGGAGCTGGAGATGACCGTCTTCTCTTCCTTCTTACACCTGGCAGTTGCTGTAGTCAGAGCTGGCTTCCGAGAGAGAGCTTCCGAGAGAGAGCTTCTGAGAGAGAGCTTCTGAGAGAGAGAGAGAGCTGTGGGTGTGGTTCCTTGTTATAGTTCTTTTAGTCACCTGGCCCCATGCTGGGCCTCCCCCAACCAGTTTCTGTTGTCGGTTTGCTGAACTGTCCAACATTCACACCTCGTCAACCTGTAATTCAATCACCGGAGGTGTACAGAGTTGTGAGATCAAAGATAACTCCTTATCTCCTCTCCCGCTTTCTGTAACGCATATTCAATGTGATTTCTATAACTGTTGATGGGCGGTTGGCTGATTGTCTGCTCGGGACTTGTGTATCTTCCATTCATGTCAGGAAGTCGATCGTGACCCCCATTGTTTCAGTTAAACTCAGAGCATTGTCCAGATGTTAATTTTTCCCATCGGAACCAATCATGATTCAAGGCCTCACAGTTCAATGTCAGTGTCCTTTTCAGAGTTAGTCATGAGTCAAAGCTTTCATTGTGTCAATGTGTTCTCCAAGAACTGCAGACTTTGATGACTGGCACCTTTCCTGTGCCTCGAAGTTTAACCGTTTCATGCCCTTATGCTGGGGCCAAACTGTTCCATGAAACTTACATCTATCTACTCTATCAAAACCGTTCATAATTTATAGGCCTCTATTAGGTCACCTCTTAGCCTACTTTTTAAAGAGAAAAGAGACCTAGCCTGTTCATCCTTTCCTGATACGTACACCATCGCATTTCTGGTATCATCCTTGTAAATCTTCTCTGCACCCTCTCCAGTGCCTCTATATCCTTTTCATAATATGGTGACTAGAACTGTACACAGTACCTACTCCAAGTGTGGTCTAACCAAGGTTCGAAACAGGTTTAGCATAACTTCCCTACTTTTCAATTCTATACCTCTAGAAATAAACCCTAGTGCTTGGTTTGCTTTTTTAATGGCCTTGCTAACCTGTGTCGCAACTTTTAATGATTTGCGTATTTGTACTCCGAGATCCCTTTGTTCCTCTACCCCACCCAGACTCACACCCTCCAAGTAATAAGTGACCTCCCTATTCTTCCTACCAAAATGTAATACCTCACATTTATCTGTGTTGAACTTTATTTGCCAATTATATGCCATTCTGCAAGTTTATTAATGTCCTCCTGTAATTTGTTGCAGTCCTCCTCAGTATTGACTATTCCCCTCAATTTGGTGTCATCCGCAAATTTAGAAATTGTGTTTTTGATTCCAAAGTCTAAATCGTTAATATAAATTGTGAACAACAGTGGTCCCAGCACTGATCCTTGTGGAACACCACTACCCACCTTCTGCCACTGTGAATAGCTACCTTTTACCCCTACTCTCTGCTTTCTATCTTGAAGCCAGATAACTATCCATCCTGCTACTTGTCCCCTGACTCCGCATTCTCGGACCTTGTTCATCAGTCTATTATGGGTACCTTATCGAAGGCCTTTTGAAAATCTAGATAAATTACATCTACTGCGTTACCATTGTCTACTCTCTGTTACCTCTTCAAAAAATTCAATGAGGTTGGTCAAGCAAGACTTTCCCTTTTGAAATCCATGCTGACTATTCATTACTATATTTTTGGTTTCTTCTATTTTCTCTTTTAGTAGGGATTCCATTACTTTTCCTATCACCGATGTTAAGCTGACTGGTCTATAATTCCCTGGACATGTTCTATCCCCCTTCTTAAATATAGGTATTACGTTAGCTATCCACCAGTCCTCTGGCATTACACCTTTTTCTAATGAATTATTAAATATGTGTAGTAATACCTCTGCTATCTCTTCCCTAGATTACTTTAAAATGTGTGGATGCAATCCATCCTGACCAGGGGTTTTATCCTCTTTGAGTTTGATTAGTTTATTTAATATATCCCCTTTTTTATTTTAAATGCTCTTATCTCATTACTAATCTCATCATCCAATGTCATGTCCACCTGTTCTATCTCCCTGGTAAATGCCTGTGCTTCCTCCCTGGGAGCACCTTCCCTGTTTGCAAGGTAGCATGAACCTCTGCCATTTCCTACAAATTCATTACTGCACCTCCCTTGGCCCTAACATGGACCCAAGAGTGGAATTCCAGAGGTGAGGTGAAATTGACTGACCTCACCAACAAGGCAGCATTTAACTGAGTGTGGCACCAAGGAGCCCCAGTAAAATTGAAGTCAATGGGGATCAGGGTGAAAACTCTCCAATGGCTGGAGTCATACTGTGTACAAAGGAAGATGGTTGTGGTGGTTGGAGGTCAATCATCTCAGCCCCAGGACATCGCTGCAGGAGTTCCTCGGGGCAGTGTCCGAGGCCCAACCATCTTCAGCTGCTTCATCAATGACCTTCCCTCCATCATAAGGTCAGAAGTGGGGATGTTCGCTGATGATTGCACAGTGTTCAGTTCCATTCACAATTCCTCAGATAATGAAGCAGTCCATGCCCGCAGGCAGCAAGACCTGGAGAACCTCCAGGCTTGGGCTGATCAAGCAGTCCGCTTGATTGTCACCCCATCCACTGGGTTAAACATCCATTCCTTCCACCACCGGCGCACCGTGGCTGCAGTGTGTACTATCTGCAGGATGCACTGCAGCAACTCGCCAAGGCTTCTTTGGCAGCACCTCCCAAACCCGCGACCTCTACCACCTAGAAGGAAAAGGGCAGCAGGTGCATGGGAACACCACCACCTCCAAGTTCCCCGCCAAATCACACACCATCCTGACCGCATTGCTCATCATCTCCATTTAATTTAAACTTTGCAAGCAATACGTTTCCTTTCATTCATGCATGGCTATGATGAGCATGTGTAGCATGGACATTCAGTAGGTTGTGAATTATTCCCTGTATGGGAATTCCACATCCCAGTTAGATTAATGCTGGGGTGGGAGAGAGAGATGTGCTTACAATTGGAGAGCAAGGCAGGAAGGGAGCCATTGAATCATCGCAGTTTAAGCCATTGCAAGAATGTAGACCCTCTGTTACTCAAGGCCTTTGATCTATTTGGAAACCAGAAAAGAAGAAGTCAGCAACTAAAAAACAGAAGGAAGATTTTTTTTAGAAATCTAGACAAACTGACATTTCCGCTGATAAAGCATATTTCTGGAATTTATGCTGTAACTGATTTAACCTGACCAGGGCCCTGGGTGAAGTGATGCAGAGCTCAGAGACCTGAGGGGAGTGCTAGGATGTCCTGTGTCATCCTAGAGTGACCCTCAGTCCGACTCTCAGTCTGGCTGCAGGATTAGGAGTGTCTCAGCGAAGTATAACAGAAATGTTCATACTTAAACTGTAAGAGGCACCCAGAACAATCACAGATTCTGTCCATCCAAACTTGGGATGTGTCTGGAGAAGCATTTTGAATGATATGATTAGGGTGCGTACAGATCTGGCATTGGTGGAGCTGTGTGACACTGGGTGAAGGGCTGGCACTGGTGGAGCTGTGTGACACTGGGTGAAGGGCTGGCACTGGTGGAGCTGTGTGACACTGGGTGAAGGGCTGGCACTGGTGGAGCTGTGTGACACTGGGTGAAGGGCTGGCACTGGTGGAGCTGTGTGACACTGGGTGAAGGGCTGGCACTGGTGGAGCTGTGTGACACTGGGTGAAGGGCTGGCACTGGTGGTGGAGATGGAGCAATTTCAGGTGATGATTTAAGAGAAATGCACCACATTAACTGAAGTCTTATTGTTCCTATATTGTATTGGGACCCTGTGCTGGTACAAGGGTTGATCACAGGTGCTCTTCACCCTGTGCAACACAATTATTCACCGCGGTCACTAAATGAACAACTTTCTGTTGCACATCTGTCGAGTGCAGCTAAATTGCTCAAAAAAATGTACCATTTAAATTTGCAATTCTAATGCTCGTAGAATGATGCAATTGTTCGATATCCTGCACAATGTGGAATTGAATCACGCAGGGCCAGGGGGGCAGGAAATGTGATCACAGTGCACCAGGCATTCGCTTCCTGGGAAATCAGGCCTGCAACATACCCACGGCGTCTACTGCAACTCAGGGCAGGCGGCGAATGCAAAGGGGGCTGGGACTCTGCGCACAGGATGTGCACTAGGCTCACTGGGCCTCTGAGTTCTATTTAAACGAGGCTGCCATCCCTAACGCAGCTAATGGGATCAGGCACTGAAGGGGAGGCCACATTCAACTTTGGGAAAAAAAATCAAGCTTCCCTCTCCCTCAACTCCCTGGCACCCTGCCCATCGCACACACGCCCCCTTTGCCCGGTGCCCCTATAAAAACCCACGCCTCTCGCCCTGCCTGCTCTGTGCCCCACTACCCCTTGGAGTAGATTACATGAGTTAAGTGGATTACTGGAGTGGATTACTGAAGTGAAGTGGATTACTGGAGTTGAATGGATTACTGGAGTGGATTACTGGAGTGAAGTGGATTACTGGAGTGGATTACTGGAGTGAAGTGGATTACTGGAGTGGATTACTGGAGTTGATTACTGGAGTTGAATGGATTACTGGAGTGGATTACTGGAGTGGAGTGGATTACTGGAGTGGATTACTGGGGTGAAGTGGATTACTGGGGTGAAGTGGATTACTGGAGTTGATTACTGGAGTTGAATGGATTACTGGAGTGGATTACTGGAGTGGAGTGGATTACTGGAGTGGATTACTGGAGTTGATTACTGGGGTTGAATGGTTTACTGGAGTGGATTACTGGAGTGGGGTGGATTACTGGAGTTGATTACTGGAGTTGATTACTGGAGTTGAATGGATTACTGGAGTGGATTACTGGAGTGGAGTTGATTACTGGAGTTGAATGGATTACTGGAGTGGATTACTGGAGTGGAGTGGATTACTGGAGTTGATTACTGGAGTTGATTACTGGAGTTGAATGGATTACTTGAGTGGATTACTGGAGTGGAGTGGATTACTGGAGTTGATTACTGGAGTTGATTACTGGAGTTGAATGGGTTGCTGGAGTGGATTACTGGAGTGGAGTGGATTACTGGAGTTGATTACTGGAGTTGATTACTGGAGTTGAATGGATTACTGCAGTGGATTACTGGAGTGGAGTGGATTACTGGAGTTGATTACAGGAGTTGAATGGATCACTGGAGTGGATTACTGGAGTGGAGTTGATTACTGGAGTTGAATGGATTACTGGAGTGGATTACTGGAGTGGATTGCTGGAGTGGGGTGGATTACTGGAGTGGATTACTGGAGTGGATTACTGGAGTGGAGTGGATTACTGGAGTGGATTACTGGAGTGGCGTGGGTTACTGGAGTGGATTACTGGAGTGGCGTGGGTTACTGGAGTGGATTACTGGAGTTGCGTGTGTTACTGGAGTGGATTACTGGACCGTGACTGTGTGAAGAGCCTTACTGGCCGACTCTCTGAAAACAACTCGGCAGATTGTTAGGTGTTCCTGGGCAGAATTCGAGAAGCACAGTGTAGGTGGAATGCAACCAACCTGCAGTGCAGTGTCTACAAACAGCACCTATCCTATTTTGGAGCAATTCTGGAGCAGAACTCCAGTAAAGGGCAAGACAAAAGCTTTTTTTTAAAACAAATTCATATTTTCTCATTCTCTCTGTGTCTGGAGACATTGGCCGAGAATTTGGATATGGCCATGAAATGGGCAGTGTTACGGCCTAACGATGTTAAGCTGCACCACCTCAAAATGGTCTAGGTAGCATGCAAAATTCGTGCTCATTCCCATTAACTTGATTATAGTCATGATTTCAGAGCTAAAACTGCTGCTCATTGGCTTAACACTCGACATGTGCACCAATATCGGGCCAGTAATATTCCCAGTCATGTGTGGCACAGACTTTATTCAGCACTTAAGGGGAGGTGCATTGATGCTACAGCATCTCATTGTCAAGCCAGTTCCAACTGCAGCTGCCAGAAGAAGAAGAAGGAGGAAGAATAAGGGACTGCAAAGCCATGGCAGAGCATCCAAAAAGGGAGAGAGCCCGGAGATTCTCTGGTGTAGGTCGTGGTGAGGAGGTGGGCTGACCTCTTCCCCACAGACTGGAAGGAAGCCCTCGCCATACACCTCCCCAAAGATGTGGCAGGAGATAGCTGCCCATGTGACGGCCAGCACTGTGGTACCATGTTCGGCCATCCAGTGCCGAAAGAAGTTTAATAACCTCACATGAGTGGTCAAGGTGAGTGAAGGCTTCAACAAATGCCACATACCACCATCTGCACCACAAGCCACACACACCACTCAATGCACCACACCCCCATCACTCACATAGATACATAGATACATAGAAGATAGGAGCAGGAGTAGGCCATTCGGCCCTTCGTGCCTGCTCCGCCATTCGATGAGATCATGGCTGATCCTTTAATTCAGTATCCCGTCCCCGCCTTCTCTCCGTAACCCTTAACCCCTTTTGCCCGTAGAAATATATCTAATTCCCTCTTAAATATATTTAATGAGCTGGCGTACACTGCCCTCTGTGGCAATGAGTTCCACAGGTTCACCACTCTCTGAGTGAAGAAATTCCCCCTCATCTCTGTCCTAAATGGTTTAGCCCTTATCCTTAAATTATGTCCTCTAGTTCTGTTCTCACCCGCCAAGGGAAACATTCCTTCTGCATCCAGTCTGTCTAGACCTGTCAGAATTTTATACACTTCTATGAGGTCCCCTCTCAATCTTCTAAACTCCAGTGTGTACATCCCTAAACTACATAGTCTCTCCTCATAGGTCATTCCCGCCATTCCTGGTATCAGCCTGGTGAATCGCCGCTGCACCCCCTCCATGGCAAGAACATCCTTCCTCAGATGAGGCGACCAAAACTGTACACAGTACTTGAGGTGTGGTCTCACCAGTGCCCTGTACAGCTGCAGCAAGGTATCCCTGTTCCTGTATTCTAACCCTTTTGCTATGAAGGCCAGCATACCGTTTGCCTTCTTGACCGCCTGTTGCACCTGCATGCTCGCCTTCAGTGACTGGTGTACAAGAACACCCAGGTCTCTCTGTACTTCCCCCTCTCCCAATCTATTGCCATTTAAATAATAATTTGCCCTCCCGTTCCTGCACCCAAGGTGGATAACTTCGCACTTGTCCACATTATAGTGCATCTGCCATTTATCCGCCCAATCGCCCAGTCTGTCCAAATCGCTCTGGAGCTTCCTGGTCTCTTCCTCTGAGCCCACCCCCCCTCCTAGTTTAGTGTCGTCTGCAAATTTGGAAATGCTGCATCCGACTCCCTGATCCAGGTCATTAATGTAAATTGTGAACAGCTGGGGGCCCAGGACAGATCCCTGTGGTACCCCACTTGTTACTGCCTGCCATTCAGAAAATGAGCCGTTTATTCCAACTCTCTGTTTTCTATCTGACAGCCAGTTCCCTATCCACGCCAAAACTTTCCCCTTTATCCCATGAGCCTCAATTTTCCATGCTAATCTTTTATGTGGGACCTTATCGAAGGCCTTTTGGAAGTCCAGGTACACCACATCTACTGGCTCTCCCCCATCTATTCTACCAGTTACTCCCTCAAAAAATTCCAATAGATTAGTCAAGCACGATTTACCCTTTGTAAATCCATGTTGACTCTGTCCTATCCTGTCCCCATTTGCTAAGTGCTCCGCTATTTCATCCTTAATGATGGACTCCAGCATTTTGCCCACAACTGATGTAAGGCTTACAGGTCTGTAATTACCTGCTTTTTCCCTACCCCCCTTTTTGAATAGTGGGGTAACGTTAGCTACCCTCCAATCCATCGGCACTGTTCCCGAGTCTAATGAATTCTGAAAAATCATCCTTAGTGCATCCGCTATCTCTAGGGCCACCTCCTTCAGTACCCTAGGATGCATGTTATCAGGCCCTGGGGATTTGTCCACCTTCAATCCCTTTAGCTTCCTTAACACCATATCCTTAGAGATATTGATTTGCGTCAGTTCCTCCTTTGCCAATGTCCCTATTTTTCCCGATATCCCAGGGAGGTTTTTTGTGTCTTCCTTCGTAAAGACTGACCCAAAGTATGCATTTAGTTGATCTGCCATTTCCTTATTTCCCATTATATATTCCCCCGTATCTGACTGCAATGGACCAACTTTGGTTTTCACCAGTCTTTTCCTTTTGATATACTTATAAAAGCTTTTGGAGTTAGTTTTTATATTTTCCGCCAGCTTGTTTTCGTAAGCTATTTTGCCCCTCTTGATTATGCCCTTTGCCCTCCTTTGCTCTATCTTAAACTGTTCCCAATCTTCCGCTCTGGCGCTTTTTTTGGCTATTTTATACGCCCTATCTTTGGATTTTATGCTGTCACCTACCAACAATCCCTACCTATCACCACACACACCTCACAATCATAGCTTCACTTCACCCTCACAACCTTACCACGGCTGCAACACTCACAACCTCATCTCACACCTTGCACACAATGTCAGCTATTCAACCATGACAGGCACATCACCCAAGCACATTGCACCACACTCAGTCACACAGTTCTCTTTCTCTTGCAGGCCAAGGTGGCTCACAACTGCCATGAGCAGCAGCAGGCAGGCGGGGGGTGGGGGGTGAGGGAGGGTTGGGGGGTGGCGGACTTTGGTGAGGGCAGGCTGACAGCCAGGACCTCAGCCAGCTGGAGGAGAGAGTTCTCGTGATGATTGGGCGGCAGATCCAAGAGGCCGTAGCAACTGGTGAGGTTGAAGCCCTTGGGAACAACAATGGTATTTCCTAATCCTTCTTCTCACATCCCACTTCCCCCTCATCTCACAATCTCTTCTCATTTTCAAGCTACTGATTCCCCCCCCCCCTCCTCCACTCCCCTCACCATAAGCCAACTCTTGTGCCTTTCTGCTTTCAGATAGTCAACATCAAGCAGCGGTGCAGCCTGTCCCTGAGGCGATGCACGAGAGCGAGGGGGGAGAAGAAGAGGAAGAAGAAGACACCGCGTCACTACATCTGTCACTCACAGACACCAGCTCAGAAACTGGCACTACGCGCACTTTAGAGGTCAGTGTAGTAGCGGGATCTGCACAGGGTGAGGCACCGGGGATGACTGGGCTGCAGCAAGGCCAGGGGTGAAGGGTAGCTCGGGGCCAACTCCCCGGAAGGTGACTTCGCGCACGAGTTCTGCTGATCAGGACTCAAATGATGACTTCGATGGGGTGGCCTTCAGAAGAAGGGTAATGGGAATGCACACCGAATTGATAGATGCAATGGCAAGCCTGCCCGAGAGCCTCGTGGCAATGTCAAGGAGCGTGGAGGAGTCAGCCTCCAACATTGCACAGAGCTCTGCGCAGAGCTTGGAGCCCAGGATTTCCAGGCTGGAAATGATGGAAGACTCCCAGAGAGACCGTGGTGACCCAGACCTGATGCCACGTGTGATGGGCGATGTCGCGGCTGCCATTGCAGCACAGGCGGAAGCCATGCAACATCTTAGTGCTGTAATGCAGTCTATGGTTGCTGCCATCGATTCTCAGACTGCTCTCATGCAGTCTCAGCTTGATGCCACACACGCTCTGACTGCTGCCATCGTGGCTGGGTCTACCACTGTCGATCGGGGCTTTCACGGTGTCGCAGCAGGCCAGCAATCTATACTGCAACAGATTGCTGGGGATGCTGAGATGCTGCCCCGGGGGAGAGGCAGTGGGTCAGTGGAGCAGGAACCTGCTGTCCTCTCTCAGGATGACAGCATTCCTGCTCCCATCACTGCCACTCCACCATTGCCCTTGTCGCTGCCAGTCATCCAGCCAGCCCAGACTGCTGCCGCCCATGCTGAGGTGGTGCAGTCTACAGCCGGGCCTTGCAGGCCCAGAGCTGGTCGAGGACGTCCTGCAAGGCCATCTGAAGTCTCCTGCATGGACACTCAGCAGCCTTCCACCAGCTGTGCTGCAGCCACTGGGGGAGCACTTCATAGGAGCACTAGAGTAGGCAAAGGCTCAGTAACGAGGGGCACTAAGGGATTGCACAAGGGTGAATAGTTCATTTTGTTACTGTAATTATGAGTGAAGTGATTTTTGATAAATTTATTCATTTTGCTTGAAATCTTTTGCGCTGGCTCTCATTTCAGTTTTATGCTTGGGAGGACGCTGTGATATTCCATGACAGAGGGATGGTAAGATGGGGAAGTGGTGAGCAACGGGGATCTGGGGTTTCATTCACTGGAATCGGAGTCTGTTCACGGACAGCCCATCCAGAAGGGGGATTGGCTGCCTGCCTCCTCACTCCCTCCTTGTCCTCTTGCTCTTCCTCTTGCTCCTTTTCCTCTTCCTTCTCCTTCTCTCCCTTGTCCTCCTCCTGAGGTGGTCCTGCAATCCCTGGTGGCAAGGGCTGTGCAAGGTTATGGAGCATGCAGCAGACCACCATGAAATGGGACACCCGCTCTGGTGAGTACTGGAGGGCTCCTCCCGAGCGGTCAAGGCAGCGGAACCGTTGCTTCAATAAGCTGATGGTCTGCTCGATGATGTTCCTGGTGGCAGAATGGCTCATTATATGAGTGCTGAGTACGCGTGGTGGGGTTGCGGAGGGGAGTCATGAGCCAGGTGGAGAGCAGATAGCTCCGACCAGCCAGCTGCGAGCTTCATGTGGCGGCTGGAAGAGTGCTGGCACACCGGTCCGGCACAGGATGAAGGCATCGTGGCTGCTGCCAGGATAGCAGGCATTGACCATCAGAAAGCACTGGGCGTGGTTGCACACTAACTGCACATTAAGTGAGTGGTAGCCTTTGCAATTATGGAAGATGTCAGGATTGTTATGCAGTGTCCGCAATGCCACGGGGGGGGTGGGGGCAGTCAATGGCACCATGCACCATGGGGAAGCCCGCTATCCTGGCAAAGCCACATGCGTGCGCATCCTGCTTCTCTCTGCTCAGAGAGAAGACAACGTAGTCCCTTCTCCTGGTGTTGAGAGGCTCAGTGACCTCCCAGATGCAGCGATGGATGGCGAACTTTGAGATGTTAGATATGTCTCCTGCTGCAGACTGGAAGGATCTGCTGGTGAAGAAATTGAGAGCCGCTGTGACCTTGAGGGCCACTGAGAGAGCCGTGGTCACCCTGATCTGAGGCTGAAGGTCTGGTTGCAGGAGTTCTGTGACCACCTCCTTGGTGAAGCGGAGCCTCTGAATACACTGCTCCTCGCTAAGAGAAGTGCTCTCAGAAGACCCTCGGTGGGTAAAGCCTCCTGTTGAGAGCCCTCCTGCTCCTCCCTCTGTGCGCATCTTCTCGTCTTTTTCGCTGCCTCCGCTCCCTCTTCCTAAGATACTCGAGCATGAGGGGGACTGCCAGTAGAGCCCCCATGACTGTGAGCATGTGTTGTGAGCAGAAGCCTTTAAATAAGAATGAAGGCGTTCTCCACTTGCAGTAACACTGCCTGTCAGCTCAGAACCTTGAAAGAAGTTGCTGGAGTTGCAGGAAGTTGCACAGAGCCAGTCAAACTGAACAAACATGTCAGGTGCAAGTGATTGCTGATGATCTCTTTAAATACCATTGCTGGAGCCTCCTTCCTGCGTGTCAATGCTTGCTCATCTCGTTGTAATTAAAGCATGCCAGTATGTGGAGCAGCAAAGTCCAAACTCGCAGATCGGGCATCAAGTGAGCATTGCACACTCACTGATGTCATGATCTGCTTCATTTCAAAGATTTTCACGATCGCTGCTATCGGCAGTGCTGCCGGCCACCTGAAAATGGTGGCTGCGGCGGGACCCACTGCCAGCTGGTGGAAGAGCGGCAGCTGCCATTTCTTTGCCCGATTATAGAAACATAGAAACATAGAAGATAGGCCCTTCGAGCCTGCTCCGCCATTCAACGAGATCATGGCTGATCATCCAAACCCTAGCACCCGGTCCCTACACCGACAGCCATCCCACCCAAGCCCTATCCCCGTAACCCCACGTATTTAATCCCCCCTAACACTAAGGGTCAATTTTTATCATGGCCAATCAACCTAACCCGCACATCTTTGGACTGTGGGAGGAAACCGGAGCACCTGGAGAAAACCCACACAAACACAGGGAGAATGTGCAAACTCCACACAGACAGTCACCCGAGGCCGGATTTGAACCCGGGTCCCTGGCGCTGTGAGGCAACAGTGCTAACCACTATGCTGCCCTTATGGCGGTAACAGGTGGTGATGGGGCACCCAATTTCTAGGCCATTGTTTAAGATTGTCAAAAAAGTTTCATCAGTGCCAAGGAAAATAAAGCCAAGGAGAAAGTGAATCCTTCCTCCCTCCCTGAAATGGTTGTTTGAATTGAGTCGGAATAACAGTGCCAGAATAGGCAGTGAGCGAGGGAGAGTTCATTACAGCCGCAAACAGCAACTCTCAGAGTTCTGAGTTGTGGACCCTTTCTGATAACTTTGTGAATGGCCAATACCTCCAGGCTGACTAGCTCTTTCTTATTGTCCAGTTGTCTTCCATTTGATTGTTGCTTTACCCATTCTTAAGCAGATACAGAGGCAGTTCCATTTCAAGTAGTTAACCTCAGCGTAATTGCTGTTTGTGGAGTCAGTTCCCCTCCTATAATACACCAATTGTATCTCCAACTCTGGCCAAAATGCTCTTA
Organism: Somniosus microcephalus; assembly: GCF_052327205.1. Taxonomy (NCBI): domain Eukaryota; kingdom Metazoa; phylum Chordata; class Chondrichthyes; order Squaliformes; family Somniosidae; genus Somniosus; species Somniosus microcephalus. Next base: position 9,130,870 of record NC_141015.1, read on the forward strand.
AGCACAAGGATTGTCCATTCTAGCTGAGGCTCGAACTCACGACCTTGGCACATCCCGAGCCCGTTTTGTCAGATAAGGATCACACGCTGACCTTTTGCACCATTAGGAACAATGGGGTTGTTTTGGTGTAAGGGTGAGAACAGGCGCTAAATGGATGCGGTGCTAATAAGACAGGCCTATTTGAAAGGCTGGATTTAACAGGCTATTTTGGTCCTAATTGCTGATTCCCATAATGTGAACTTGCCTGGAGGCTAAAGCGGAGACACCTGCAGGTTTAGCACTCAAGCGCTGATTAGACACCATTTTCGTGGAGCTGTATTTGTGGGCCCCTCGCACCCACTTCCACTCAAGGTGTGGAGTGCGCTGGCTGACACACGTCGGCAGGTTTCAGGATGGCTCAGGGACCGAGTGAGAGGGTGCACAGGTTCTCAGACGAGGCACTGGAGGCCCTGGTGGAGGCGGTCCAGAGGAGGAGGGATGTCCTGTACCCAGAAGGGGAATGGGGTCCGCCTCGCCCTCCTATCAATGTTCCCTCTAATTTATTTTTGTACTGAGCGGGCCACGAACTCCTTTGAGCGCGACCTTTTTGTCTGTGAGCAAACTTTAAAACAACAACTTTTACAACAACGACAGCAACAGCAACCACTTAAAAGCATATACACACTAACGCCATACTGCCACCCCACTGTCTCAAACCATAAGACACGCAGACAAGGTTCTATACAAATTTAACATAATTTCTCTACTTTTGAATTCTATTCCTCTAGAAATGAACCCCATTTATTTGCACTTTTATGGCTTCTTTAACCTGCGTTGCTACTTTTAATGATTTGTGAATCTATACCCCGAGATCCCTTTGCACCTCTACCCCATTTAGACTCTTATTTTCCAAGGAGTGGGTCGTCTCCTTATTCCTCCCACCAAAATGCACCACCTCACACTTATCTATATTGAAATTCACTTGTCATTTACATGCCCATTCTGCAAGTTTGTTTATGGTACAATTAATAAAAAGCTTTTAGTTCATCATCTACTTTAAAAAAATGTACTTGTCAGGAATGACTGGGATGTAAAAGAACTGCATAATAATGCATTAACACTTCAGAAACGTCACTCAGTTACACGGTTATGCATCGACAAACAATCCAAAAGCCCATGGTGAGCTGAAAGAAGCATATCTATTTGTGCAATTTGTATTCATTTTGAAGTTTTCATCGTATTAGCCCATCCCCCATGTCACTATAGCAATGGCTGCACAAGCAGCAGGAGCAGTAGCTTTCCTATGGTGCTGACGTGCTGTAACATCCACATAAGTAATTAGAATATTAATCACAATGCAACCAGACAACCAACAAATATAAAGTGCTTTAGTTACTTAGTTCACAGTATTAAAAGGAATTGAACAAAAAAAGGTATCTGTATTTCTAACTTCAATCACTTCCATTAATAAATGTTGTCTTCTTGAACCAGCACACCCCTCCATGTAACATGCCAGAAATGCAGCACTTATTCACAAGTGCAGAAAAACACATACACAATTTGCGTCACTGAATTAAAAACAAAAAGCAGGAAAAGCTATGATTTAACAGAAATAAACATTCATCTTTCTTCCTGGACAGGAGAACCAGTCAGACTGACTTGGAAATGTTGATGTAAAGATGTTAATTTATGAATTTCACTTCTAATGTTTTTCTCTCAAACATTCTCCACAATATTAATCCCTGCTTTTGTCACAAAAAGTGTTGAATTATTTTTGGTATTTCCCAATTAAATAGTGGGAAACAAACTTCATTGTACTCTCAATTTTTAATCTTCTATTTCAAACATTTATACCAAATCAAATTTTTTATTATCAGTTTAATCAAAGTATTTTCTGTGTCTTTCTCAATAAACAAAGAGTGGTTTCTTCTAAAGTAGCTTCCTGCAATTTTTATACATCATTACAAATCTCTTATTTCTATTAACATTCCACTAAATGTTTAAGAATAAACATTATTCCTGGGACTTGTTAGGACTATAGAATGACAGACAAAATAAAATGGTTTGTGTTTTTCCCCTTTCTTGGTTCTCTTTCTAAATGTCTTAATGATATATTTTTTAAAGTCAATAAGAAGTAACATGTAGCTCCTACAAATCCTCCCCCTCCTCAACACCATGGTTCCATGTTTGTGTAAAGCTCCTCACTTCACTCGATCGCTCAAAATCAAATATTGAGAATTCTATTTTAAAAATGTTTTAAGCATTTCAGACCCTCTTTAAAAGCGTTTGGACTTCAAGACCTGGTTGAAACTTGTTTAGATGAGGGGAAAATTGATTTTTGTTTCTGTTTCTTCCAAAATCATATTCGAAACTTAGGGGGGAAAAAACAGTTTTTAACACTCATTTTTTGTGGAAAGTTTATTAAAAATCTTTAAATTCTTTCAAGTCTCGTTGCAGCTTTGCTGCAAGTTTCTCTTTCCCTCTTCAACGCTGTCGTTAAGCATACAACAAAAAAATAAGATAAACTCTAATTCCAAACAGAGCTCAAATCAGAAAGTGAATAAAGTGGTTAAACTTCCTCAGGAGGCGGGGGGGGTTACCTCTTCCCAGACTTGGCGATGAGTTGGGATCAGTTTTGGAGAAGTTGTTTCCTCTTTTTCTGCTGCCGTTCCCTCCGTCTCTCACAGACTCTGAGGTACAAACAGAGGCACAAACTTTTTCCCCTCTCTCATAACATGATTTAAATAACCCGATAGACTCTTTCAAAAATGGGACGACACCAGGCAAAAATTAACTGGAACAACCACGGAACATTAAACATCACTTTCCTGTATTTTTTTCCGGCTTTAAACAATTTCCTGAAATAATTTTTTTTTTTAAATTCTCGTATTTTTGTTTCACCGCGGGCCAAAAGCTTGTTTGCTTTAGCCTCCTTCCAGCGGACATTGTACATGTGCTGCACATCCACCTGTGTTCCAAAGAGCAGCCGCCGCTCTGTCCCCGGGAACGGACTGCAGGCGTCTGGACTCTCACCACGCTCTCTCCCTCTTTCGCTGTCTCTCTTTTTGTCGCTCTCTCCCTCTGTTTTGCTCTCTATCTCTCTCTGTCCCTCTCTCTCTGTCTCTCTCTCTCTCTCTCCCCCAGTCTCTCTCTCTCTCTCCCCAGTCTCTCTCTCTCCCCCCAGTCTCTCTCTCTCTCTCCCCCCAGTCTCTCTCTCTCTCCCCCAATCTCCCTCTCTCTCCCTGACTATTTCTTTCCCCTAGTCTCTCCCTCTCCCCAATCTCTCTCTCTCTCTCTCCAATTCCAATTCCAATTCCAATTAAAATGCTTTATTGGCATGAAAGTTTACAGAGAACCATATTGCCAAAGCTTACATAGCAAAAAGGTACAGTTTTCCAACATTCTGTAGGTGTCAATCGATTTGACATTTGTTGGGTACATACAATATTACTTTTAAACAGTATTAATTTTAAACAGTCTTTGTACTTCATTTGGTACGTTCAATATTAATTTTAAACAGTCTTAATTTTAAACAGTCCTCAGGTTGTGACATGTTGTTACATATTTGGCCCCAAGGTATGGTCTGTCTCCTTCTCCTAGGACTAATCTCAATTTTGACAGATCATCCAATTCCTTGAAATCTGGGGTTGTTTGGCTTAGCTTGTTGAATAATATGTTTCTTGATGTGTTGAATTTTTCGCATTTTAGGAGGAAATGCATTTCTGTTTCAACCTCGCCAGCCAGACATTGATCGCATATTCTATTCTCTCTAGGCTGCCAGGATTTCTTGTATCTGCCTTTTTCAATTTCCAGTTGGTGGTCGCTTAGTCTGTACCTGGTGAGGGTCTGTCTCTGTTTTGTGTCTCTGATGGTCGTGAGGTAGTCTGCCAGTTTATATTCTCTTTTTAGGGCCCGGTAACATTCTAATCTGCTTTGGCTTTCGGTTATTTTGTTCCAATGTTCCAGGTAGGTTTCTTTGCATTTTTTAATGATTTGGTTCACTCGGATTGGTGTTTGGGCGGCTGTGTTGGTCTGGGGCTGGTCAGGGTCCGGCTGAGTACTTAGTTTCCGTAGCAGCTGACTCAGGGGACTCTTTTCTGGGTTTAGCTCTTGGGTCTGAAAGGCTTTGAAATGAAGGGTGTCTGGGGAGCTAGATTTGAGGTGATTTAGGAAGTTTAGTGCTCGTTTTTGGATGTTTATTATCAGTGGGTATCTGCCTAGTTCGGCTCTGCATGCATTTGTTGGCGTTTTCCTTTGGGTGCGAAGGATGCTTCGGCAGAATTCTGCATGTAGGGCTTCTATTGTATGTTTTTCCCATTTAGTGTAGCTTTGGTGATTTAGCGGGCCCCATACTTCACTACCGTACAGTGCAATGGGCAGGATTATGCTGTCAAATATTTTGAGCCAGATTTTGATTGGGATTTGGATGTTGTAGAATTTTCTTTTTATTGCATATAGGGCTCTTCGGGCTTTTTCTTTTAGTGCATTCACTGCTATGCTGAAGCTCCCTGATGCTGTAATAGTTAGACCAAGGTAGGTGTAGCTCATAGTGTGTCCTATAGTGGTATCACTGAGGGTAAACTGGTATTTGTTTTCCTGACATCTGGGCCTTTTTTGAAAAATCATGATGTTGGTTTTCTTTAGATTTACTGTTAGAGCCCAATTTTGGCAGTATTTGTCGAGTAGGTCTAGTTGTTGCTGTAATCCCTGTTCTGTGGGAGACAGCAGAACCAGGTCGTCCGCATAGAACAGGGATTTCACTTCTCCATCTAGGAGACGGAGACCTGGTGACTCGCTTTGCTCCAGCATGTCTGCTAATTCATTTATGTATATGTTGAACAGGGTCGGGCTCAAATCGGGCTCAAATCTCTCTCTCTCTCCGCCTCTCTCTCTCTCTCTCCCTCAGTTTCTCTTTCTCTCTCCCCGGTCTCTCTCTCTCCCCAATCACTCTCTCTCTCTCTCTCTCTCTCTCTCTCTCTCTCTCTCCGCCTCTCTCTCTCTCTCTCCCTCAGTCTCTCTCTCTCTCTCCCCGGTCTCTCTCTCTCCCCCAGTCTCTCTCTCAGTCTCTCCCCCAGTCCCTCTCTCTCCCCCCGTCCCTCTCTCTCTCCCCAATCTCTCTCTCTCTCTCCCCCCCAGTCCCTCTCTCTCTCCCCAATCTCTCTCTCTCTCTCTCTCTCCCCCAGTCCCTCTCTCTCTCCCCAGTCTCTCTCTCCCTCTCCCCCAGTCTCTCTCTCCCTCCCGGTCTCTCTGTCTCCCCCAGTCTCTCTCTCTCTCTCTCTCTCTCTCCCCCAGTCTCTCTCTCTCTCTCTCCAGTCTCTCTCTCCCTCTCCCCAGTCTCTCTCTCTCTCCCCAGTCTCTGTCTCTCCGCAGTCTCTCTCACTCCCACTGTCTCTCTCTCTCTCCCTCTGTCTCTCTCTCCCCTAGTCTCTCTCCCCAGCCTCTCTCTCCCATTCTCTCTCTCCCAGTCTCTCTCTCTCTCCCAGTCTCTCCCACTCCCCAATCTCTCCCTGTCTCTGTCTCTCTCTCCCTCAGTTTCTTTTTCTCTCTCCCCAGTCTCTCTCTCCCCCAGTCTCTCTCTCCTATTCTCTCTCTCCCAGTCTCTCTCTCTTCACAGTTTCTCTAACTCCCGCTGTCTCTCTCTCGCTCTCCCTCTGTCTCTCTCTCTCCCCTAGTTTCTCTCTCTTCCCAGATTCTCTCTCCCATTCTCTCTCTCCCAGTCTCTCTCTCCCAGTCTCTCATTCTCGCTCCCCTAGTCTCTCTCTCCCCAGTCTCTCCCTCTCCCCGTCTCTCTCCCTCTCTCCCTGTCTCTGTCTCTCTCTCCCTCAGTTTCTCTTTCTCTCTCCCCAGTCTCTCTCTCTCCCCCAGTCTCTCTCTCCTATTCTCTCTGTGATGAAATATTCCATTCATCACTGCCTGTGACTGTGGTTGGTTTCAGGTTTCTCCTCACCATTGTATTGTATATTGGAATGTATGGAATGTGTTGTGTGTAGGGCTCCGCCCATACCTGGCCTCTATGTAAGCCAGCTCAGTCTGGCCTCATATCCAGTACTGCAGAGCTCCAGATGGAAGATACCTCTCTCCACTGCGTGTTATCTTCTAAGTTAATAAAAGCCTTGTTTTGTTCCGCTAACATCGAGTCTCGGGATTATTGAGGCACATCAATTTTATTAACTTATTTTTCAACACAATGGATCAACTCCTGAAACCCGACCGTTTGGATTTGGGTCAGCATGCTCCGGACGCATCAGCACGCTTCGGACACTGGTTTATGTGTATGGAATTCTTCCTGGACAATTCCGCAGCCGTCAAAGACGCTACGGACGCTGCGAGTATGAAACTCGGAATTCTGCGGAATTGGGTAAGCCACCGGGTTTACCCCCTCATCCAAGACGCCGACACGTACCTGGCCGCCTGCGACATCTTAAAGGCGCATTACCAGCAGCCTACGAATGAGGTGTATGCTAGGCATCTGCTCGCCACTCGCGCACAACGACCTGGGGAATCGGTGGAGGAGTTCCTAGGCACCCTGAAAATGCTTGGCAAAGACTGTAAGTGCCGAGATGTAAAAGCCGCAGTGTACACCGACGAGCTTGTCCGCGATGCCTTTATCACAGGCCTCAGCTCCACTTACATCCGGCAAAGACTGCTGGAAAAAACGGGATTGGACCTGAAACAGGCTGCGGACACCGCGCGATCCCTGGATGTGGCCCAGAGAAACTCGGACGCCTACTCTTCAGCCCGCGCCATCCACGCCGCCACGTGTGCACCAAGGGCGCCGCCATCTTGGAAGGCATCTTCCCAGCCCGGCAGCCCGACACCATCGGGGCCCCGCTCTCCCCCCAGAAGCCCTACGACAGCCGCGACGCGTCGGGGACCCAACTGCTACTTCTGCGGGCAGCCAAAGCACACCAGAAACCTGTGCCCGGCGAAAGGCACCACCTGCTTTAAGTGCGGTAAGAAGGGGCACTTCGGGAAGGTGTGCAGAGGGAACCCCGCCGGAAAACCAAAACCCGCCACCGCCGCGTGTGCGCCGTGGGAGCGGCCATCTTGGACGCCATCTTGCCCGACCTCGTGGGGTCCGCCATCTTGTGAGCAGACAGCGTGGACGCCATCTTGTCTCGACCAGGGCCCTACAGTGGCATCGGTCACAGTGGACCAGACCAGGCCCCACCCGCTATCCAAATCAATGGTGGACATCGAGGTAAACGGGTGCCGGGTTAAATGTTTAATTGACAGTGGAAGCACGGAGAGTTTTATCCACCCTGAACTGGCACAACAACTCTCCCTAAAGGTGGTCCCTACTCGGGGTACCATCTCTATGGCTGATAAAACCCAGACATCGACCATTCTGGGTTACTGCACGGTACAATTGTCCGTTAACGGGACGGTATACGATAATTTTAAAGTATTAATCATGAAGAATCTATGCGCGAACGTGATCTTGGGCCTGGATTTCCAGTGCAACCACCAAAGCATCACGCTCAAGTACGGTGGGTCCCAGCCACCCCTCACAGTGTGCGGCCTGGCTACCCTGAAGGTAAAGCCGCCTTCGCTATTCGCGAACCTTACCCCTAACTGCCAGCCAATAGCGACCAAAAGCAGGAGGTACAGCTGGGAGGACAGGCGGTTTATCGCGACCGAGGTAGACAGGCTCCTGAAAGAGCGCATTATTGAATGCAGCAATAGTCCGTGGCGCGCCCAAGTGGTGGTGGTAAGGGGTAGCGAGAAGAAATGGGTGGTGATCGACTATAGCCAAACGATCAACAGGTACACCCAACTAGACGCCTACCCGCTACCCCGCATATCAGAAATGGTGAACCAAATCGCCCAATACCGGGTGTTCTCCACTATCGACCTCAAGTCAGCGTACCACCAGCTCCCTATCAGACCAGAGGACCGCCCGTACACCGCCTTTGAGGCGAACGGACGCCTCTACCAATTCCTCAGAGTCCCCTTTGGGGTGACGAATGGGGTCTCGGTCTTCCAGAGGGAGATGGATCGCATGGTCGATGACCACCACTTGCAGGCAACCTTCCCCTACCTCGACAACGTCACCATCTGCGGTCACAACCAGCAGGATCACGACTCGAACCTCAAGAGGTTCCTGAAAACCGCACAAAAACTCAACCTCACCTACAACGAGGACAAGTGCGTTTTCAACACCACGCGCTTCTGCATACTAGGCAGCGTGGTGGAGAATGGGGAAATCGGACCAGACCCCGACCGATTGCGCCCCCTACGGGAGCTGCCCCTGCCCAACACTCCCAAAGCCCTGAAAAGGTGCCTGGGGTTATTTTCTTATTATTCCCAATGGGTCCCCAACTACTCCGACAAAGCCCGCCCCCTCTTGAAAGCATCCTCTTTTCCGCTCTCTGCTGAGGCCCACGCTGCCTTCAAAAGCATTAAGCAGGATATTGAGCGGGCCACGCTACAGGCAGTGGACGAGAACACTCCATTTCAAGTGGAAAGTGATGCGTCTGACTTTGCCTTGGCGGCCACCCTCAACCAGGCGGGGCGGCCCGTAGCTTTCTTCTCGAGGACCCTCCAAGGGCCCGAGATCAGACACTCCTCCGTGGAAAAGGAGGCCCAAGCCATCGTGGAGGCAGTGCGCCACTGGCGCCACTACCTAGCCGGCAAACGCTTCACCCTACTTACCGACCAGCAGTCGGTAGCGTTTATGTTCAATAATAAACAGAGGTGGAAGATCAAAAATGATAAGATTCTTAGGTGGTGGATCGAGCTCTCCACCTTCGAGTATGACAAAATCTACCGGCCAGTGGCCCTTAACGAATCCCCAGATGCCCTCTCACGAGGGATGTGTGCCAGCGCCACCGGGGATCGGCTACAGACCCTCCACAACGACCTCTGCCACCCAGGGGTCACGCGGCTGTTCCACTTCATAAAGTCCCGCAACTTACCCTACTCGATTGAGGAAGTTCGGTCTCTGACCAGGAACTGCCGCACTTGCGCTGAGTGCAAGCCTCGGTTCTACCACCCTGATAGAGCCCACTTAATCAAAGCTACACGGCCCTTTGAGCGGCTCAGCTTAGATTTCAAGGGCCCCCTCCCATCCGTCGACCGCAATGTTTACTTCCTGAACATTGTGGACGAATACTCCCGGTTCCCATTCGCCTTCCCCTGCCCAGACATGACCAGCGCCACGGTCATTAAATGCCTCAACAGCCTGTTCTGCCTGTTCGGTATGCCGAGCTACATCCACATGGATAGGGGGGCGTCCTTCATGAGTGAAGAGCTACGCCAGTACATGCTGTCCAGGGGTATCGCCACGAGCCGTACCACCAGCTCCAACCCCCGGGGTAACGGTCAAGTGGAGCGAGAGAACGGGATAGTATGGAAAGCAGTCACTCTAGCTCTAAGGACCAAGGGCCTCCCTATCTCCCGCTGGCAGGAAGTCCTCTCAGATGTGCTCCATTCGATACGGTCACTATTGTGTACTGCCACTAATGCCACGCCTCATGAACGAATGTTTAGCTTTCCCCGGAAATCCACCTCAGGCGTATCCATGCCGTCATGGCTCTCCACCCCAGGTCCGGTATTCGTGCGAAGGCATGTGAGGGGCCATAAGACGGACCCTCTCGTGGAGCCAGTGCACCTACTCCACGCCAACCCCCAATACGCGTATGTCCGGCACGCCGACGGAAGGGAGGACACCGTGTCAATAAAAGACGTCGCCCCAGCCGGTAACGACAACAACCACGGCAATAGCAGCAACAACGGCCACAGCAACTCTTACCCACCCACTACTCTTTCATCACCCCCGGAAGAACATCGACCAACGGCACCCCCACCAACTACCCCTTCAACAACCCTGGCGGCACCCCCGGCAGAGACCCAGGAGGCCACCGGGGACACCCAGCCGACACCCGCGACACCACAACAGCCACGTCGGTCGCAGAGGACTACCAAACCCCCGAACAGACTAAATCTATAGAAGGGGTGAATGTGATGAAATATTCCATTCATCACTGCCTGTGACTGTGGTTGGTTTCAGGTTTCTCCTCGTCATTGTATTGTATATCATCACTGCCTGTGACTGTGGTTGGTTTCAGGTTTCTCCTCACCATTGTATTGTATATTGGAATGTATGGAATGTGTTGTGTGTAGGGCTCTGCCCATACCTGGCCTCTATGTAAGCCAGCTCAGTCTGGCCTCATATCCAGTACTGCAGAGCTCCAGATGGAAGATACCTCTCTCCACTGCGTGTTATCTTCTAAGTTAATAAAAGCCTTGTTTTGTTCCGCTAACATCGAGTCTCAGGATTATTGAGGCACATCATTCTCTCTCCCAGTCTCTCTCTCTCCCCCAGTCTCTCCCTCTCTCCTCCAGTCTCTCTCTCTCTCCCCAGTCTCTTTCTCTCCCCCAGTTTCTCTCTCTCTCGACCCAGTCTCCCTCTCTCTCTCCCTCAGTCTCTCTCTCACTCCCCCGTCTCTCTCTCCCTCTCCCCCGTCTCTCTCTCTCTCCCCTGTCTCGCTATCTCTCTGCAGTCTTTCTCACCCCCAGTCTCTCTCCCTCTCTCTCCTCAGTCTCTCCCTCCCATTCTCTCTCTCTCAGTCTCTCTCTCTCCCCAGTCTCTCTCTCTCCCTCAGTTTCTCTGTCTCTCTCCCCCAGTCTCTCTCTCCCCCAGTCTCTCTCTCCCATTCTCTGTCTCTCAGTCTGTCTCTCTCTCCCCAGTCTCTCTCTCTCCCTCAGTCTCTCTCTCTCTCCCCCGTCTCTCTCTCTCTCTCTCCCAGTCTCTCTCTCTCTCCCCAGTCTCTCTCTCTCTCCCCCCAGTCTCTCTCTCTCTCCCCCCAGTCTCTCTCTCTCTCCCCAGTCTCTCTCTCTCCCTCTTCCCCAGTCTGTCTCTCTCGCTCCCCTAGTCTCTCTCTCTCTCCCCAGTCTCTCCCTCTCCCCAGTCTCTGTCTCTCTCTCCCTGTCTCTGTCTCTCTCTCCCTCAGTTTCTCTTTCTCTCTCCCCAGTCTCTCTCTCTCCCCAGTCTCTCTCTCCTATTCTCTCTCTCCCAGTCTCTCTCTCTCCCCCAGTCTCTCCCTCTCTCCTCCAGTCTCTCTCTCTCTCTCCCCAGTCTCTCTCTCTCCCCCAGTTTCTCTCTCTCTCGACCCCCGTCTCCCTCTCTCTCTCCCTCAGTCTCTCTCTCACTCCCCGTCTCTCTCTCCCTCTCTCTCCCCAGTCTCTCCCTCCCATTCTCTCTCTCTCAGTCTCTCTCTCTCCTCAGTCTCTCTCTCTCCCCAGTCTCTCTCTCTCTCTCCCCAGTCTCTCTCTCTCTCTTGTCCCGTCTCTCTCTCCCTCAGCTTCTCTGTCTCTCTCCCCTAGTCTCTCTCTCCCCCAGTCTCTCTCTCCCATTCCCTGTCTCCCAGTCTCTCTCTCCCATTCCCTGTCTCCCAGTCTCTCTCTCTCTCTACTTCAGTCTCTCTCTCTCTCCCCAGTCTCTCTCTCCCCCAGTCGCTCTCTCTCTCCCCCCAGTCTCTCTCTCTCCCTCTTCCCCAGTCTTACTCTCCCCAGTCTCTCTCTCTCTCCCCAGTCTCTCTCTCTCTCCCTCTTCCCCAGTCTTACTCTCCCCAGTCTCACTCTCTCCCTCCCAATCTCACTCTCTCTCTATCCACCAGTTGCTCTCTCTCTCTTTCTCTCCCTCAGTCTCCCTCTCCCCCCCAGTCTCTCTCTCTCCCCAGTCTTGCTCTCTCTCCCCAGTCTCTCTCTCTCCCCAGTCTCTCTCTCTCCCCTGTCTCTCTCTCTCCCCAGTCTCTCTCTCTCCCCCAGTCTCTCTCTCTCTATCCCCCAGTTGCTCTCTCTCTCTTTATCTCCCTCAGTCTCTCTCTCCCCAGTCTCTCTCTCTCCCCAGTCTCTCTCTCTCTCTCAGTCTCTCCCTCTCTCCCTCAGTATCTCTCTCTCTCCCCCAATCTCTCTCTCTCTACCTCTCCCCAGTCTCTCTCTCTCCCCAACCTCTCTCTCTCTCTCTCTCTCTCCCAGTCTCTCTCTCTCTCCCACAGTCTCTCTCCCCGTCTCTCTCTCTCTCCCCCCGTCTCTCTCTCTCTCCCCCAGTCTCTCTCTCTCTCCCCCCAGTCTCTCTCTCTCTCCCCCCAGTCTCTCTCTCCCTCTCCCCGTCTCTCTCTCTCCCCAGTCTCACTCTCTCTCTCCCAGTCTCTCTCTCTCTCTCTCTCCCTCAGTCTCTCTCTCTCAAAGGTAGTAATCTCAGGATTGCTACCAGTGCCATGTGCTAGTCAGAGTAGAAATAGAAGGATATTTCAGATGAATACGTGGCTAGAGGAATGGTGCAAGAGGGAGGGATTCAAATTCTTGGGACATTGGAACCGGTTCTGGGGGAGGTGGAACCAGTACAAACTGGACGGTTTGCACCTGGGCAGGACCGGGACCGATGTCCTACGGGGAGTGTTTGCTAGTGCTGTTGGGGAGGGTTTAAACTAAAATGGCAGGGGGTTGGGAACCTGTGTAGGGAGACAGAGGAAAGGAAAACAAGGATAGAAGCAAAAGACAGGAAGGAGAAAAGCAAAAGTGGGAGGCAGAGAAGTCAAGGGTGTAAATCAAACATGGCCACAGTAAATAATAGTTCTAAAAGTTCTAAGAGTGTTTAAAAAAAACAAACCTGAAGGCTTTGTGTCTTAATACGAGGAGCATTCATAATAAGGTGGATGAATTAGCTGCGCAAATAGATGTAAATGGATATGATATGATTGGGATTGTGGAAACATGGCTCCAGGGTGACAAAGGCTGGGAACTCAACATTCAGGGGTATTCAATATTCAGGAAAGACAGGCAAAAAGGAAAAGGAGGTGGGGTAGCATTGCTGGTTAAAGAGATTAACACAATAGTAAGGAAGGATATTAGCTCTGATGATGTGGAATCTGTATGGGTAGAGCTGAGAAATACCAAGGGGCAGAAAATGTTAGTGGGAGTTGTATACAAACAGTAATGCCGATGTTGGGGATGGCATTAAACAGGAAATTAGAGATGTGTGCAATAAGGGCACAGCAGTTATCATGGGTGACTTTAATCTACATATAGATTGGGCTAACCAAATTAGTAACAATACTGTGGAGGAGGAATTCCTGGAGTGTATACGGGATGGTTTCCTGGAACAATATGTTGAACATAAGAACATAAGAAATAGGAGCAGGAGTAGGCCAATCGGCCCCTCGAGCCTGCTCCGCCATTCAATAAGATCATGGCTGATCTGTTCCTAACCGCCAATCCACTATCACAGAACCATCTCCTGAATCTAACAGAATTAGACACACAAAATAGGAGCAGGATCAGGCTACACGGCCCCTGGGCCCGCTCCGCTACCCACAGGGCCATGACCGATCCGAACCTAGACTCATGTCCAAATTCCTGCCCGCTCCCCGTAACCCTTAATTCCCTTTACTTCTAGGAAACTGTCTATTTCTGTTTTAAATTTATGTAATGATGTAGCTTCTACAGCTTTTTGGGGCAGCATATTCCATGGGCCTACCACCCTCTGAGTGAAGTAGTTCCTCCTCATCTCAGTTTTGAAAGAGCAGCCCCGTTTTCTAAGACTATGCCCCCTAGTTCTAGTTTCACCCATCATCGGGAACATCCTCCCCGCATCCACCCGATCCAACCCCTTCACAATCTTATATGTTTCAATAAGATCGCCTCTCATTCTTCTGAACTCCAATGAGTAGAGTCCCAATCTACTCAACCTCTCCTCATATGTCCATCCCCTCATCCCCGGGATTAACCGAGTGTACATTCTTTGTACTGATTCGAGAGCAAGTATGTCCTTTCTTAAGTATGGACACCAAAACTGTACGCAATATTCCAGGTGCGGTCTCACCAATACCTTGTACAACTGAAGCAATACCTCTCTATTTTTATATTCTATCCCCCTAGCAATGAAAGCCAACATTCCATTGGCCTTCTTAATCACTTGCTGCACCTGCATACTAACCTTTTGAGTTTCGTGCACCAGGACCCCCAGATCCCTTTGTACTTCAGTACTTTCCAGTTTCTTGCCATTAAGATAATAACTTGCTCTACGATTTTCCCTGCCAAAGTGCATAACCTCACACTTTCCAGTATTGTATTCCATCTGCCAAATCTCTGCCCACTTACTTAGCCTGTCTATGTCCCCTTGCAGGTTTTTTATGTCCTTCTCACTCACTACTTTCCCTCCCATCTTAGTATCATCTGCAAACTTTGATATGTTACACTCGGTCCCCTCCTCCAAATCGTTAATATAGATTGTAAAGAGTTGGGGACACAGCACTGACCCCTGCGGAACACCACTTGTTACTGATTGCCAGTCTGAGAATGAACCATTTATCCCAACTCTCTGCCTTCTGTTAGATAGCCAATCCTCTATCCATGCCAGAATATTACCCCCAATCCCGTGATTTTTTATCTTAAGCAATAATCTTTTGTGTGGCACCTTGTCAAATGCCTTTTGGAAGTCTAAATACACTACGTCCACTGGTTCCCCTTTATCCATCCTATATGTTACTTCCTCAAAGAACTCCAGCAAATTTGTCAAACATGACTTCCCCTTCATAAAACCATGCTGACTTTGTCCTATTAAATTATGATTATCCAAATGTCCTGTTACTGCCTCCTTAATAATGGACTCCAAAATTTTACCTACCACAGATGTTAGGCTAACCGGTCTATAGTTTCCAGCCTTCTGTCTACTGCCCTTTTTAAATAAGGGTGTTACATTAACAGTTTTCCAGTCTGCCGGGACCTTTGCCGAGTCCAGGGAGTTTTGGAAAATTATTACCAATGCATCCACAATCCCTACCGCCACTTCCCTCAAGACCCTAGGATGTAAGCCATCAGGTCCAGGTGATTTATCCGCCTTGAGTCCCATTATTTTACCGAGTACCACTTCCTTAGTGATTTTGATCGTGTTTAGCTCCTCCCCCCCTTTAGCCCCCTGTTTGTCCAGTGTTGGGATATTCTTAGTGTCTTCTACTGTAAAGACTGATATGAAATACTCATTCAGTGTTTTTGCCATCTCCATATTTCCCACCATTAATTTCCCGGTCTCACCCTCTAAGGGACCAACATTTACTTTAGCCACCCTTTTTCTTTTTATATAACTATAAAAACTCTTACTATCTGTTTTTATATTTTTTGCTAATTTACTTTCATAATCTATATTCCCTTTCTTAATCAATCTTTTTGTTATTTTTTGCTGTCTTTTAAAGTTTCCCCAATCCTCTATCCTCCCACTAGATTTGGCTACCTTATATGCCCTTGTTTTTAGTCGAATACTACCCTTAATTTCTTTACTTAGCCACGGATGGCTGTCTTTTCTTTTACACCCTTTTCTTCTCAGTGGAATATTTTTTTTTTGGAAGTTGTAAAATAACTCCTTAAATGTACACCACTGATCATGTATCGTCTTACCCTTTAATCTATTTTCTCAATCCACTCTACTCAATTCCGCTCTCATACCTTCATAGTCTCCTTTATTCAAGCTTAGCACGCTTGTTTGAGATCCAACCTTCTCACCCTCTAATTGAATATGGAATTCAACCATGTTATGGTCACTCATTCCAAGGGGATCCTTTACAAGGACATTTTTAATTAATCCTGTCTCGTTACACAGGACCAGATCTAAGGTTGCTTGCCCCCTGGTCGGTTCAGTTACATACTGCTCAAGAAACCCATCCCTAATACACTCAATGAACTCATCCTCAAGGCAGCCCTGCCCAATTTGATTTGTCCAATTAATATGATAGTTAAAATCCCCCATAATTATAGATGTTCCCTTATTACAAGCCTCAACTATTTCCTGATTGATACTCCATCCAACAGAGTTGCCACTGTTCGGAGGCCTATAGACTACGCCCACTAGTGTTTTTTTCCCCTTATTATTCCTTACCTCCACCCAAACTGTTTCATTATCCTGATCTTTTGACCCAATATCATTTCTCTGTATTACAGTGATTCCTTCCTTTATTAAAATAGCCACCCCACCTCCCCTTCCTTCCTGCCTAGAGGAACCAACTAGAGATCAGGCCATCTTAGACTGGGTATTATGTAATGAGAAAGGATTCATTAGCAATCTTCTTGTGCGAGGCCCCTTGGGGCGGAGCGATCATAATATGATAGAATTCTTCATTAAGATGGAGAGTGAAGTATTTGACTCAGAGAGTAGGGTCCTGAATTTAAATAAAGGAAACTACGATGGTATGAGGCACGAGTTGGGTAGGATGGATTGGGGAATGTTACTTAAAGGGTTGACGGTAGACAGGCAATGGCAAACATTTAAAGATTGCATGGATGAACTGCAGAATTTGTTCATCCCTGTTTGGCATAAGAATAAAACAAAAAAGGTGACTCAACCGTGGCTAACCAGGGAAATTAGGGATAGCATAAGGTCCAAGGAGAACACATATAAATTGGCCAGAAAAAGCAATAAACCTGAGGATTGGGAGCAGTTTAGGATTCAGCAAAGAAGGACAAAGGGATTAATTAAGAAGGGGAAAATAGAGTATGAGAGTAAGCTTTCAGGGAACATAAAAACGGACTCTAAAAGCTTTTATAGATATGTGAAGAGAAAAAGATTGGTGAAGTCAAGTGTAGGTCCCTTGTAGTCAGAATCAGGGGAATTTATAATGGGGAACAAAGAAATGGCAGACCAATTAAATACATACTTTGGTTCTGTCTTCACAAAGGAGGACACAAATATACCCCCAGAGATGTCGGGGAACATAGGGTCTAATGAGAGGGAGGAACTGAATGATATCAGTATTTGTAGCGAAATAGTGTTAAGGAAATTGACAGGATTGAAGGCCGATAAATCCCCAGGGCCTGATAATCTACATCCTAGGGTACTTAAGGAAGTGGCCCTAAATATAGTAGATGCATTGCTGGTCATCTTCCAAAATTCTATAGATTCTGGAACAGTTCCCATGGATTGGAGGGTAGCTAGTGTTACCCCACTATTCAAAAAAGGTGGTGGAGCAAAAACAGGGAATTACAGCCTGACATCGGTAGTGGGGAAAATGCTGGAGTCCATTATAAAAGATGTAATAGCAGAGCACTTGGAAAACAGTGACAGGATCGGACAAAATCAACATGGTAAATCGTGCTCGACTAATCTACAGGAATTTTTTGAGGATGTAACTGGTAGAATAGATGAGGGAGAACCAGTGGATGTGGTGTATTTGGACTTTCAGAAGGCTTTCGATAGGGTCCCGCATAAGAGATTAGCGTGTAAAGTTAAAGCACATGGGATTGGGGGCAAGGTACTGACTTGCATAGAGAACTGGCTGGCAGACAGGAAGCAAATAGTTGGAATAAACGGGTCTTTTTCCGAGTGGCAGGCAGTGACTGGTGGGGCACTGCAGGGATCGGTGCTAGGACCCCCAGCTATTCACAATGGCCCAGAACTTGGTGTCGGGGGCTTGCCGCGCGTGCAAGCCCCCGATGTGCACTTACCCGGCGCGCCGACATCTGAAACCTGGCCCACAGTGGATTTCCTTTCAGTGGCCTGGTTCTGATGTCGGCGCGCTGTGCTAACCTGACCCAGCGGCGTAGTTAGTGCGATGTGCCGGCTGGGATCAGGTGAGCACTGTGCAGCCAATCAGGGGAGGGGAAACTTCATTCATAAGTTTGAGAGTAAGAACTGTCAAACTCATGAAAAGTACTGCACCCCGAAACACTACTTAAACTTTAAATAAAATTTTAAAAAACATCCCAATCATTAAATTAAGTATAAATAAGTTTAAAAAAATAATTTAAACAATAATTTTTTTTTTTGAAAAAAATAAATTATTAATAAAAAGGGTCTAAAACTAAACTTACCTTATTGTAGATTCTTTAAAATAATAAACCTGTGGGAACATTTTTTTATAAATTGCACTAAAACACCACTTACCTGTAAAAATAAATACTTACGTGTGCTTTTTACAAGCGTAAGACCGGAGGCCTTTACACATGCGCAAATCCCCCAAAACAGAGGAAATCCACGACGCACGCGCTGCCTCCTACAGCGCACGCGCTAGCCTCTTCACCTCTTGGGTTAGAGGAGAGGAAATGCCGGTTTTCAGCGCATGCGCTGTGCATGCTGAAAACCGGCATTTCCTCCGGCCAGACGCGTGAGTACCCCTTCCGTACTCACGTGTTTGAGGAGGAATTACTGCCCCATTATATATTAATGATGATCTAGACGAGGGAACTAGATGTAATATCTCCAGGTTTGCAGCTGACACAAAGCTGGGTGGGCATGTGTGCTGTGAGGAGGATGCCGAGAAACTCCAGTATGATTTGGACAGGTTGAGTGATTGGGCAGATGTATGACAGATGCAGTATAATGTGTATAAATGCGAGGTTATCCACTTTGGTGGCAAAAACAGGAAGGCAGATTATTATCTGAATGGCAATAGATTGGGAGAAGGGGAAGTGCAACGAGACCTGGGTGTCCTTGTGCACCAGTCACTGAAGGTAAGCACGCAGGTGCAGCAGTCGGTTAAGAATGCAAATGGTATGTTGGCCTTCGTAGCGAGAGGATTCGAGTACAGGAACAAGGATGTCTTGCTGCAGTTGTACAGGGCCTTGGTGAGACTGCACCTTGAGTATTGTGTGCAGTTTTGGTTGCCTTATCTGAGGAAGGATGTTCTTGCCATGGAGGGAGTGCAGCGAAGATTCACCAGGCTGATACCTGGGATGGCAGGAATGACATATGAGGATAGATTGGGTCGATTGGGCTTATATTTGCTGGGGTTTAGAAGAATAAGAGGGGATCTCATTGAAACTTATAAAATTCTAATAGGGCTAGACAGACTAGATGCAGGAAGGATGTTCCCAATGGCGGGGGAGTCCAGAACCAGGGGTCACAGTCTAAAGGTAAGGGGTAAGCCATTTAGGACAGAGATGAGGAGGAATTTCTTCACCCAAAGAGTGGTGAACCTGTGGAATTCTCTGCCACAGAAGGCAGTTGAGGCCAATTTATTAAATATATTCAAGAAGGAGTTAGATATATTTCTTAAGGCTAAAGGAATCAAGGGATATGGGGAGAAGGCAGGGACAGTGTACTGAGTTTGAATGATCAGCCATGATCTCATTGAATGGCGGAGCAGGCTTGAGGGGCCAAATGGCCTACTCCTGCTCCTATCTTCTTTCTTTCTATGTTTCTCCGCCAATCTCTCTCTCCCTCTCCCCTGTCTCTCTCTCTCTCTCCCAGTCTCTCTCTCTCGCTATCCCCCAGTTGCTCTCTCTCTCTCTCTACCCCCCAGTCTCTCTCTCCCTCAGTCTCTCTCTCTCTCCCCAGTCGCTCCCTCTCTCCCCAGTCTCTCTCTCTCTCCCCAGTCTCTCTCTCTCTCTCTCCCCTGTCTTTCTCCCTCTCTGTCCATCAGTCTCTCTCTCCCCCAGTCTCTCCCTCTCCCCCAGTCTCTCTCTCTCTCCCCTAGCCTCTCTCTCTCTCCCCAGTCTCTCTCTCTCCCTCCCCAGCCTCTCTCTCTCTCCCTCAGTCTCTCTCTCTCCCCCAGTCTCTCTCTCTCTCCCTCAGTCTCTCTCTCTCTCCCCCAGTCTCTCTCTCTCTCTCCCCAGTCTCTCTCTCTCTCTCCCCAGTCTCTCTCTCTCTCCCCAGTCTCTCTCTCTCCCCAGTCTCTCTCCCCGTCTTTCTCTCTCTCCCCGTCTCTCTCTCCCCAGTCTCTCTCTCTCCCCTAGTCTCTCCCTCTCTCCCCAGTCTCTCTCTCTCTCCCCCAGTCTCTCTCTCTTCTCAAGTCTCTCTCTCTCCCCCAGTCTCTCTCTCTCTCCTTTTTTGATCCTCGATCTTCCCCTCACTGGCCACCAACAGATCCCCTGACCTCCGCGTGGAGCCAATGAAAGCTTGACTCAACTGGATACTGCGTATGCACACCTCTGTTATACCGTGCGTAGGCACAGGATGGAGGGGGATTCTCCCGTGTGCCAGCTGAAAGGTCAAAGTTCAAGGGAGAAAACCAACCCCCTCCCGGCGTGACACAGCCACCCATCAACCATCGGAACACACACTCCAAGTCCTGCAATTGGGATCAGCTGTGAGCTCACAAGACTCGGAAATTTCCAGTTCTGATGAAGGGTCATTGACCTGAAACGTTAACTTAGTTTCTCTCTCTACAGATGCTGCCTGACCTGCATTTTCTGTTTTTATCGCAAATGACTCTGTCTGGATTCCCGAGGCCATTGTGTATTGGGCCCCTCCCCCACTCCAGCTGCTGTCCAGCTCTCTGCGCGGCTTTTCAATTGAAGTGTGCAGGAGCTCGGGGATCAGTGCGCGCCCGTGCAGCCTTAGAGGGAACAGCCCCCCCTGTCCCCCAGCAGCTGGTGCTCCCCTGCCTGGCCTCATGTCCTCCTCCCATTGCTCCTGCACACCAAGGGGGACCCCTGGTGAGATGTCGATGACCAAGGTGACTCCTATAAGCACTCACTCTTTTTAGGTGAAGCCCTCAGAGAATTTCCAGAGTAAATGTTGCTCGAGTGTCAGTGAAGTCTTGACAAAGTGTCCCAGAAAGTCTCCCGATGTGTTTCAAATGTCCTCTTCCAACCTCCAGCAGTGAGTGAACAGTAAAAGGCGATACACCTTTGTAGTGTATGTACCTTTAAGACAGAACTACTTTTACAGCTCCTGTATACTGTAGAACCGGCAGTGACCACACCTGTATATAAGCCTTGAGCATGCCTCTGTACTGTTAGTCTTTAGACTACCCTCCTCTAGTAAACACCTGTTGATTGTTAATTTACAGCCTCTGTCTAGTTATTGGAAAACATCATACTTTAAGAATCAATGGATTCAACAGTGGCGACGAGGTCGATTCGAATCTACCTGCAACTCTGCATTTCCTTTCAAGGATTTGCTCCGGGAGGACGGTGGAAGAAAGTCGAGGCCAGAAGCACGGGCGTCGACCATGAGCAACCGCCCAGCCATCCGGCAGAGAGTGAACATCGCAGGGGAGGCTGTTGAGGGCTGGGCTTGGTTCTCCAGCTACGACGATCCAGCAACAGACTGGCAACAGGTACAGCGCAGACCCTTCCTGGACAGCGGCGGCTGGAGCCGACCACGGGGTAAGAGAGAGGGTGAAGCACACAGGGTGCAGCCAGGGGTTGAAGACCGAGCGGCGTCGACGGAAAACAAAAAGAGAGAGAGGGTAAAGCACAGGAGAATGCACAGAGCGCAGCCAGGGCTCAAGGGCTGAACAGCGTCCACGGGGGAAAGAAAGGAAGCGCGGGAGACGCCATTGAGCCGCGGAGAAGAAGGGAGAGCGTGGGAGACGCCATTTTAGAAGCCGCAGCGGAGAAGAAGGGTGAGCGCGGGAAGAAAGGAAAGCACGGGAGATGCCATTTTGTGCCAGCGGAGAAGAACGGAGAGCACGGGAGACACCATTTTAGACAGTTTAATCACACCCAGGGATGCCGAAGAGTGGCAGTATCACTGCGTTCGACAATGAAGTCGAAGATTGGGCGACATATGTGGAACGCATTGAGGTGTACTGCAAGGCGAATGAAGTGCCAGATGCTAGGAAAGCACTGGTTTTGTTAAATTCCATGGGTGCAAAAACTTATGGCTTACTGCGAAACCTAATAACCCCAGAGAAGCCAGTGGATAAGAATTTTGAAAGCATAGTGTAAATCCTACAGGATCACTTAAACCCCACACCGCTGCTGATAGCAGAAAGATTTAAGTTCCACAAAAGGAACCAGCATAAAGACGAAAGTAATGCTGAGTACTTAACGGAACTGCGCAAGCTATCGAAACACTGCCAGTTTGGATTGGGACTAGCAGATACGTTAAGGGACAAGTTTGTGTGTGGGCTTCAAAGTGAAGGGACCCAGAAACGGATTCTATCAGAAAAGGATCTTACGCTGGACAAGGCTTTCAGCATGGCAGTATCACACAAAGCAGCCGCACGGGGCGCTGCAGAGATACAACGGAGACCGCAAGAATATGGCACCAATGAAATGTCATATGGAGCAGGGAAGTGTTATCACTGCGGCAGAACAACACACGACCAGAAGGATTGTTGGTTCAAAGACCAAGTGTGCAGACAGTGTGGAAAAGCAGGACACATAGCAAGAGTCTGCAGGTCAGGGAAGAAAACCAGCAGCAAGAAATCTCCACAGGAAAAGTACAAAAAGGTACATACGGTGATGGACAGTAGTTCAGACGAACAGAAAAGTGATACAGACTCCGGAAGCAAGGAGCTGGGTTGTCTGAAACTACATAAGGTAATCAAAATGGAGGATCACCAGACTATCTGGGTCACGCTCAAGATAGACGGAGTCCAAGTGGAAATAGAATTGGACACAGGATCAGCCCTAACAGTCATAAACCAAAGGGACTACAAGCGGCTATTCTCACATATACCCTTGAAAGCTACAGAGATTGTCTTGAAGACGTACACGGGGCAAAAAGTCTACCCCAAAGGAAAAATAAGGGTGAACGTGATATACAAAGGCCAGGAAATACCCAAAATGGACCTATATGTATTGCCAGATGGAGGACCACCACTACTAGGATGTGAATGGATCCGGAAGATACAATTAGATTGGCATTCCATACAGGCACTGAAGGTTCAGGCCAAAAAGGATGATGACGTCACACCTGGACGACTGTCAAAAATGCTAACTGACGCACAAGAAGTGTTCCAGGAGGGCTCGGAACATTAAAAGGCATAACAGCGATGATTAAAATAGAGGAAAATGCAAGCCCAAAGTTTTTTAAGGCCAGACCGGTGCCTTATGCGATCCGACCAGCCTTCGAAGCAGAGCTGGAAGGGTTGGAACGTTCAGGAGTACTGTCCAAAGTGGACTGGAGCGAGTGGGCTACATCCATCGTTCCTGTAATGAAGAGGTCGTTGAGTAATACGTCTGGAGAACCAAAGAAGGTCCGCATCTGTGGGGATTTTAAGGTGACAGTGAACCCAATCCTTCACACAGTACAATATCCACTTCCACGGATTGAGGATATTTTCGCCTCGCTATCTGGAGGTAAACGCTTCACCAAGATTGATCTGGCCCAGGCGTACCTGCAAATGGAGGTGGAAGAAGCCTCGAAACAATACCTCACGATCAACACTCATAAAGGTCTCTACCAATACAACCGGCTGGCGTTCGGGGTAGCATTGGCTCCGGCTATTTGGCAAAGGGCAATGGATCAAGTCCTGCAAGGGATTCCAGGGACCCAGTGTTATTTGGACGACATCCTGGTCACGGGCGAAAATGACAGTGATCACTTCGCCAACCTGGAGAAGGTGCTCACTAGATTAAAGGAATATGGGCTACGAGCTAATCACCACAAGTGCGAGTTTTTCCAGAAGCAGATCTCGTATTGTGGCCACGTTATTGATGAAGAGGGGTTACATAAGTCCCCTGACAAGATTGAGGCAGTAGTCAAGGCTCCAGCACCGGAAAATGTGTCACAACTGAGGTCGTTCCTCGGGCTGGTGAACTACTACCATAAGTTCTTACCAAATTTGTCTACAGTATTACACCCACTGAACACCCTACTGCAAATGGGGGTACCATGGAAGTGGAATGACGAAAGTAAATGAGCTTTCCAGAAGTGCAAAGAATTGATCACATCAAAAGAGGTTTTGGCCCATTTCAACCCAGCACTACCAATTCGGTTGGCGTGTGATGCATCACCCTATGGTATTGGAGCGGTGCTGTCGCACAAATTCCCAGACGGGTTGGAGAGGCCAGTAGCCTTTGCGTCTAGGTCACTAACCTCAGCTGAGCGCAACTACGCCCAGATTGACAGGGAGGCCCTCAGCCTAGTATGGGGAGTAAAAAAATTCAACCACTATCTGCATGGGCAGAAGTGCACCTTGCTGACTGACCACCAACCATTTGTTTCTATCTTTAATCCAAAGAAGAGTGTTCCGGTGATGACTGCACAACGGCTACAAAGATGGTCCCTTTTTCTAGGGGCGAACCAATATGAAATGGAGTATAAGGGCACGAAACAGCATGGAAACGCTGATGGGCTATCACGCCTGCCACTGCCTACTGTGGAGGAAGCACCAGCAGTGGACCCTATCGAAATATTTTATTCGTCGATAATTGAACGATTGCCAGTAACTAACGCGGATATAGAGAAAGAGACCCGCAATGATCCGACACTGTCTCGGGTATATGATTTGACAGTGAAGGGATGGCCAACACATGGCGACTCACTGTTGCCAGCATTCTCATCCAGAAGAGAACAGCTGTCAGTATGCCAGGGGACAGTGATATGTGGATCCCGAGTGGTAATTCCACCCCAGTTAAGGGAGAGAGTGCTCAATGAGCTTCACGAAGGCCATCTGGGAGGGGTGAAAATGAAAAGCCTTGCTAGGGCTTATGTGTGGTGGCCGGGGATCGATCAACAAATCAAGGACCTGACAAAGAGCTGCTCAGGATGCCAGAAGTTCCAAAATGCACCACCACATGCCCCTCTACACCCATGGGAGTGGCCCTCCTCTCCATGGCAACAGGTGCATATTGATTTTGCTGGTCCATTCATGGACTCAATGTTCTTAATAGCAGTGGATGCGCACTCGAAATGGCCTGAGGTGATCAAAATGTCCTCCACCACTACAGAGAAAATGATTGCAGTCCTACGGACCATATTTGCCAGGAACGGCTTGCCAGAGCAGATTTGCTCTGATAACGGGCCACAGTTTGTGTCCGAAAAGTTTCGGAAATTTATGAGAAGGAATGGGTTAAGGCATTACACATCCGCCCCGTATCATCCAGCCACAAATGGATTGGCTGAGAGGTTCGTACAAACCTTTAAAAAGGCGATAAGGGCCATGTGCGATGATGAAATTCCACTACAGCATAAGGTGGACAATTTCCTGTTAGCCTACAGAAATGCGACACATGCAGTTACCAACCAGACCCCGGCCATGATGTTCTTTAACCGAAGGTTGAGAGCTTGTCTGGATTTGCTCAGACCAAATGTGCGAAGGAATGTTCAGGATAAGCAATTCCAGCACATTAATGAGAAGCCGACAAGGAGCTTCAATGTAGGACAATCAGTCTTGGCCCGCGACTACCGAACAGAGAAATGGCAACCCGGAATGATATGCACACGGCAGGGGCCACTAATGTACACAGTGGATTTTGGGGAGAACATTGTGAGACGCTACGTCAACCAGGTCCTAGCGTCACAGGAATGAGTCAACCCCATGTCTCGCGTACCTGGGGATGAACCCGACATACCGGTAGCATCTACCCCAGAAACAGTAGCAGCGGAAACTGATGAACTAACCGACGAAAGGGAGCCAGAATCGCCTCCGCACCAAGAACAAGAACCTCAGGAAAGGCGCTATCCAGAAAGGATCAGGAAGCTGCCCCAAAGACTGAATCTATAAATGGACTATTTCAGTTTAATGTGCATGTTAAAGTGTTAACTGTTATTTGAATGTTATGGGTACTGTTAATCTAAAAGGGGAGGAATTGTAGTGTATGTACCTTTAAGAGAGAACTACTTTTACAGCTCCTGTATACTGTAGTACCGGCAGTGACCACACCTGTATATAAGCCTTGATCATGCCTCTGTACTGTTAGTCTTTAGACTATCCTCCTCCAGTAAACACCTGTTGACTGTTAATTTACAGCCTCCGTCTATTTATTGGAAAAAATCATACTTTAAGAATCAACAGATTCAACAACCTTTAAGTAGCGCTCAAGATCCTCTGCGACGAACAGTTTGCTCCCATTCAGCTGGTCGCTGTTAGGAGAGGGCATTAGGTCAAGTGTTAGCCAACAAAATGCAGCCTCCTTAATGAGCGCTAGCAGGTAATTTAAATGGCAATCAGCTGCTTAATGATCCTCGGTGCGGCCGTTCCCAGCGCAAACTTCAACTCCTTTACCAAGCTGGCGTCTTGTGTTAAATGCAGGCTACACCGATGTTTCTGCTTAAGACCCCATCTTGGCCACTTTGCAGGCTCTTCAGCACCTTAAGTATCCGGGGAAAATCACCCCCATTGACTTTGCTTCACTTTCCACTACAGTTCACTACAGCTCTACCAGCTGAGCTATCGAAGGGAAGCGACCAGATACCCTATTGTGGGGGAATCATGGATCATCTCTAGCCTTGATAACTTTGAACCCTTTCGCTAGTTCTGCGCTCACAGTCCAAGTTAAATAACCTGCTTACATCTATATTATCCACTCCTCTCAGCGTTGGGAATCCAAGGGTAGATTCCAAATGTAGAGGGGGTGGAATTTTAGTGGGGTTCCCCATTGAAACTTCAGAAGAAGATTGGTGGAATCTAGAGCAACAGCCGTTTCCGCCATTTCTCGAGGCTTTCTGCTGAAGTTACATTGGGAGAGCGCGGAGATTCTAGGTGAGGGTGTTTCAGAGCAGCGACTGGGGCATGGGTTTGAGCAACAACAATAAATTGTATTTATATAGCACCTTTAACATAGTAAACATCCCAAGGCGCTTCACAGGAGCATTAGCAAACAAAATTTGACACCGAGCTACATAAGGAGAAATTAGGGCAGATGACAAGGTGGATTTTGAGGAGCGTCTTAAAGGAGGAAAGAGAAGTAGAGAGGCGGAGAGGTTTAGGGAGGGAATTCCAGAGCTTAGGGCCGAGGCAGCTGAAGGCACGGCCTCCAATGGTGGAGCGATTAAAATTGGGGATGGACAAGAGACCAGAATAGGAGCAGTTCAGATACCACAGCGGGTGGCGGTGGGGGAGGGGGGGTTGTTGTGGGGCTGGAGGAGATTACAGAGATAGGGAGGGGTGAGGGCGTGGAGGGATTTGAAAACAAGGATGAGAATTTTAATATCGAGGCGCTGCTTATCCGGGAACCAATGTAGGTCAGCGAGCACAGGGGTGATGGGTGAACGGGACTTGGTGTGAGTTAGGACACGGGCAGCCAATCTTTGGGTGACCTCGAGTTTACGAAGGGTAGAACGTGCGAGACCAGCCAGGAGTGCATTGAAATAGTCAAGTCTAGAGGTAACAAAGGCATGGATGAGGGTTTCAGCAGCAGATGAGCTGAGGCAGGAGCGGAGACGGGCGATATTACAGAGGTGGAGATAGGCGGTCTTAGTGATGGAGCGGATGTGTGGTCGGAAGCTCATTTCAGGGTCAAATATGACACCAAGGTTGCGAACAGTGTGGTTCAGCCTCAGACAGATGTTAGGGAGAGGGATGGAGTCAGTGGCTAGGGAACAAAATTTGTGGCAGGGACCGGAAGAAATGGCTTCAGTCTTCCCAATATTTAATTGGAGAAAATTTCCGCTCATCCAGTACTGTATGTCGGACGAGCTGTGTGTAAATTTAGAGACCGTGGAGGGGACGAGAGAAGTGGTGCTGAGGGAGAGCTGGATGTCATCAGCGTACATGTGGAAACTGACGCTGTGTTTTCGGATGATGTCGCCGAGGGGCAACATGTAGATGAGAAATAGGAGGGGCCAAGGAGAGACCCTGGGCTGGAGGGCTGAATACCACACCACATGGTGCCAGTTGCCCACAGTGGCCCCAGGGCGGGGACATGTCCCTTCATTCTTTTTGATATAATCAAATCGTAGATCAGTCAGTGGGCAAATCCAAAGATTTGAAGAACATTTTTTGCATATTTTCTAGCTGACTAATATTTGAAGAGTGCTGCTTCCATATTTACAGAATGTGGGAGCTGTTTATAGGCCCAACCAGGCCATAGTTATTGTCGGTCACTCAATAACATCACTTACTGGAGACAGCTCCCCTTGTGAAGGAATAAGCAATAAACCTAGTCAGAAAAAGACACCATTCTATGAAAAAATTCTAGCCTTATTAAAACAGGACAAACTAGGTCTGGAAATCTGGAAACCTCAACAATCTAAAGCTGTTAACGGCATTCGGGCTATTGGGATAAGATAAGTTGTTGACACTGAATCAATAACCGTATTGAAACAGGAGGTTGGAGGCTCCTGAAGTCTGCAGCTTTGGCATAGTGGTTAGCACTGTTGCCTCACAGCGCCAGGGACCCGGGTTCGAATCCGGCCTCGGGCGACTGTCTGTGTGGAGTTTGCACATTCTCCCCGTGTTTGCGTGGGTTTTCTCCGGGTGCTCCGGTTTCCTCCCACAGTCCAAAGATGTGCGGGTTAGGTTGATTGGCTATGATAAATTGACCCTTAGTGTTAGGGGGATTAAATACGTGGGGTTACGGGGATAGGGTGGGATATGTGTTGGTGTAGGGGTTACGGGGATCGGGTGGGATATGTGTCGGTGCAGGCTCGATGGGCCGAAATGGCCTCTATCTGCATTGTGGGGTTTCTGTGATTCTGTGAGAACACAATGGTACACCCTGTTAAGGTGTCCTAAATTACACTTTGAAAAGAAACACAGAAAATTAAGATATGCCTTCGTAAAAATGACATCAAATGAAACACAGGAGACACGATTCTGTGTTGCAAACAGCTGATGTAAATAAGAATTGCATAGAACACCCTGGTTGAGGTGTTAAAATTTACACGTCATAAAAAGACACAGAGACCTTGGTAAGAATGACATCAAATAGATGCACCTGCTGTTGCAACCGTTTTTTATGATAAGCTTCGAACACCTAGGGTAGAGACATAATTCTTAATGCTACCAACTGATCTGACTTAAGAATTGTAGGGGTCAGCAGAAAAATGACTAGAGATAATTAGCTTACATCAGCAGAAAACTTCAAAGGAAATACCACTGAGAAAGGATATAAATATTGAACTTTCAAATGGGACGATATATACGCTGTAAAGGGGCAAAGCGATTCTCGGCTTCAGAACTAGTTCTGTAAGTCTCCAACTCTTTGTATCTCGGGGATCAAGGTATTGTACTGTATTTGATTTTGGTGGATATTCTGAATAAACTTTAAGAACTGTAAAACTGTAGAGAAGTTAAGATTTGAGAATAAGGATCTCTGATAATAGAATTGTAAGCTTTTTGTATTTGGAACTGTTAATGTTGCGATTGAATCACCAACTGTAAACTGTATGTCGGTTCTTTAATAAATCTATATATTTTTAGAATTGTCTCACATAATACTTCTGTATCAAACTCGCAAACTCAATCTCTGTACGCTCTTTGGTGAGGAGTTGCAGAATTCTGGGGGAGTTTTCCGGACCCTCATAATATCCGGAACGTTACACTCTAGCTAAACTTATTAAAAGTACTATCTGGAGGACGGTGTAAGAAGTCACACAACACCAGGTTATAGTCCAACAGCTTTATTTGAAATCACAAGCTTTCGGAGCACTGCTCCTTCGTCAGGTGAAGTGGAGAAATGCATAAAGACACAGCTTATATAGTCAGAGAATAATGTCAGATGTTTACAGGTAATCTTTCCAACTGCCATTTATCACACCTCGGCAGAGAGATAATCACAGCAATCAAAGGTGTGAATGGTGTCCAAACAGGTCAGTCAGGAAAACATTACATCAAAGAACAATGAGGTGGGGTCACAAGGGGTCAAATATTGCAGATGCTGGGGTCTGTATGAAAAACAAAAAAACAGACAAAAAACATTTTTTTTGCTGGAAATCACAGCAGGTCCGGCCGCATCTGTGTAGAGAGAACAAGCCAATGTCAACTCGAGTCTGGATGACCCTGCATCAGGTGGGGTTACATGTAGCGTGACATGAACCCAAGATCTCGGTTGAGGCCGTCCTCATGGGTGCGGAACTTGGCTATCAGTTTCTGCTCGACGATTTTGCGTTGTCGTGTGTCTCCAAGGCCACCTTGGAGAATGCTTACCCGAAGATCGGAGGCTGAATGTCCTTGACTGCTGAAGTGTTCCCCGACTGGGAGGGAACACTCCTGCCTGGTGATTGTTGCGCGGTGTCCGTTCATCCGTTGTCGCAGTGTCTGCATGGTCTCGCCGATGTACCATGCTCCGGGGCATCCTTTCCTGCAACGTATGAGGTAGACAACGTTGGCCGAGTCACATGAGTATGTACCATGTACCTGGTGGGTGGTGTCCTCACGTGTGATGATGGTATCTGTGTTGATGATCTGGCATGTCTTGCAGAGGTTGCTGTGGCAGGGTTGTGTGGTGTCGTGGTCGCTGTTCTCCTGAAAGCTGGGTAATTTGCTGTGAACGATGGTCTGTTTGAGGTTAGGCGGCTGTTTGAAAGCGAGTAGTGGAGGCGTGGGGATGGCCTTAGCGAGGTGTTCGTCGTCATCGATGACATGTTGAAGGCTGCGAAGAACATGGCGTAGTTTCTCCGCTCCGGGGAAGTACTGGACGACGAAGGGTACTCTGTTGGTTGTGTCGGTAACATCTTCAGTTTGTTCCTTTCCTTTAGGGAGAGATAGTCCGGACCTTTAGACCCAATTAAGTGTCTTTAGGATTTGGCTACCTCAAACTTTAGTTGAAAGTGAATGTCTGGGAAATATGCCTGATCTGGGGTAGCCCTAAAGGGGCTAGGACTAGTAATAATCCCTTCACCCTGTTGCCTTGTTGAGGTGCTATATCTGGTGGCAATGAGTGCTGGGGTGCACCGATGTCTTACTGTTGGACTCCTTTGAGAAAGACAGGTGTCTGTTGCTGATGTAGAGTTACAAGTGGAACACATTTTGTCAAAGCTTTGAGGACTATTGAAGGTAAACATAAACTGTAGGCTGATCAGGTTCAAAGCGCATGTGTGAGCATCAGACTGTCTAGGTACATTGGTGGAAATTGTGAAATGTCAAACTATGCACTTTCGAGAAGTTTAGTAAGCAGAACAGCTTGTGGTATTATTGGCACGTTCCTGGTGATGTGATTTCATACAATCATTGAACCGCACAGCACATCGCAGAAGGAGGCCATTCGGCCCATCGTGCCTGTGCCGGCTCTTTGAAAGAGCTCTCCAATTAGTCCCACTCCCTGCCCTTTCCCCACAGCCCTGCAAATTTCTCCCCTTCAAGTATTTATCCAATTCCCTTTTCAAAGCTATTATTTAATCTGCTTCCACCGCCCTTTCAGGCAACGCGTTCCCGATCACAACTCGCTGCATAAAAAACTTTTCCTCATCTCACCTCTGGTTCTTTTGCTAATTTCCTGAAATCTGTGCCCTCCGGTTATCGACCCTCCTGCCACTGGAAACAGTTTCTCCTTATTTACTCGATCAAAACCCTTATGATTTTGAACACCTCTATTAAATCTCCCCTTAACCTTCTCTGCTCTGAGGAGAACAGAAAAAGTGTAGTCAGCACGAATTTCAAAAAGGAAGGCCCTGCTTGAACAAGAGTAGACAAGGGTAATGCAGTGAATGTACTGTAGTATACTGCAGTGCAGTGGAGTGGAGTGGAGTGGATCACTGGAGTGGATTGGATTACTGGAGTGGAGTGGATTACTGGAGTGGATTACTGGAGTGGAGTGGATTACTGGAGTGGATTAGGAGTGGATTGCTGGAGTGGAGTGGAGTGGATTACTGGAATGGAGTGGATTACTGGAGTGGATTGGATTACTGGAGTGGAGTGGATCACTGGAGTGGATTGGATTACTGGAGTGGAGTGGATTACTGGAGTGGATTACTGGAGTGGAGTGGATTACTGGAATGGAGTGGAGTGGATTACTGGAGTGGCGTGGAGTGGATTACTGGATTCAGTAACCTTTCAGTTCTGATATCATCCTTGTAAATATTTATTGCATCTTCCCCAGTGCCTCTATATCCTTTTTATAATATGGTGACCAGACTGTTCACAGTATGGTCTAACCAAGTTTCTGTACAAGTTTAGCATAACCTCTCTGCTTTTCAATTCTATCTCTCTAGAAATGAACCCCAGTGCTCGGTTTGCTTTTTTTTATGGCCGTGTTAAATTGCGTCACTACCTTTAATGATTTGTGTATCTGTACGCCTAGATCGCTTCGCTCCTCTACCCCATTTAGACACTTATTTTCCAGGGAGTAGGTGCCCTCCTTATTCCTCCTCCCAAAATGCACTGTTAGTAGGATATGTTGATGGGGATGAGATGAAGAGGGGTGGGAGGAGGCTCGTGTGGAGCATAAACATCAGCATGGACCAGTTGGGCCGAATGGCCTGTTCCTGTGCTGTAGACTGTAGTAACTCTATGTGAACTCCCGCGATATCTTAGCCCCTGCCTGGAACTGTTCCCACCAGGTGGAGGGGTTAACGAGTCTCACAACTTTTATCTCTTCACTCCACCTGGGGAACCCCTCGTAATCCTTGCAGCTCCTCTCCACCAGCTCTTTGAAAGACCCTCGCTATTCAGTGTCAGAGGCTGAATGAATCGAAAGTCAAAGAATGGATACCTGACCTGAGCAGTAAACAATGGGTTAATGACCTAGGAATGTTGGGCCTGAAATTCCTGGGCCAATGGGAGGGGAGGGGGGGGGGCGGCAGTATATTTGGGGATGGGCGGGATGGAATTTGGGGTGAGACCCATTCTACTGAGTCTCTGCCCCTGAATGCAGGGTTATGTGTTGACAAGATAAAGGGAGATATAACGCTTATCGATCCTGTCTTCCTGTTGTTATTCAAGGTTGGGAAAGTGAAAGATTATGCAGCTAATGAAGAGATCTGGCTTCTCTGAAGTAATTATAATTTGCTCACTTTAAGTGTTTAACATGGGCTGGTCTAAGAAGGCAATCCTTGCAACAAGATGCATCACTTAGGTTAGCCATGGTTGTATGAAAGATTGGAGAAGGAGGTTTACTTTGAGAATCGAATGTATAAAAGATGGTGATTGGGGAGTGGGGGGGAATTTTAACCCTCCTGGCATGATGAAAACCAGTGGGTAAGGAGTTACAATCCACAGGGTGGCTTACCCACCAATGTCTTGCCCGGAGCCCACCATAGCTGATTTTCCCTGGCACTTCTGGACTGGTGACTAAGCTGTCCACACTAAGCCGGCAGATCCTTCTTTGAATGTGCACATCAGGGCCCAACTGCAATTGTAACTCCGGCCAGGTGTAAAATTAATTGCTGGCCAGTGGGTGAGCAGGGCTGCACGGTTGCAGTTTTGCTGGTTTCTGTTTCTCTGACATGACGTTTTTGAAAATTCATTCTCGGGCTGTGGGCGTTGTTGGCAAGGCCGGCATTTGTTGCCCATCTGTAGTTGCGCTGACTGAGTGACTCGCTCGGTCACTTCAGAGAGCAGTGAAGAGCCCACCAGATTGGTATGGTCTTATATAGGCCAGACCGGGTACGGATGGCAGGTTTCCTTCCCTCACCGACATTCGAGAACCAGTTGGTTGTGCTTTGGTGGTTCAGTAGTAGAACTCAGCGGCATGACTGATTTACTAGCTAACTCATCCTGCGATCTTTCAGTCATTGCACAAAAAGCAATGAGAAGATGATAAGGAACAAGAACAGGAAATAATGTCAAACCACACCAGAAATGTTTTAAGAGCATAAATTGGTGCAGTGCAAAATAAAATCAGTGAGAAAAAGAATCTCTACTAATCCTGTAGGGAGAAAGGTGAGGGGAGCCGCTGGGAATAATACTGGAAAAGGCGGTCAGAAGGGACAAGGTGGAACTGGAATGAGCAGAGGTGTTGAAACCAAACACAACAGTAAGGCAGTCTTCCAGTATTGTAACAGCATGATGTCTAGGATCCCTTAAAGGCTGAAGGCAAAGTTGAAACTGAAAATGATCTAAAATAGTTTACATACTAAAAATATCATTTCCCGGACATATTCACGAAAGGTGACACCAGTAACTGTGACCCATCATAGGAGGGTCTACAACTAAACCTAATGACCTTCACATCATTTCCATTGATGTCCTACACAGTCTTAAAGGGCTCAAAACCAATCCACCTCTGTTGTGTATGTACCTTTAAGAGAGAACTGCTTTTATGCTGTAGTACCGGCAGTGACCACACCTGTATATAAAGCAGTAGCAGGCTTCTGTACTTTCAGTTTCAGCATACCCTCTGTTCAGTAAACACCTCTTATTATCATTCTCCTGCAGTCCGTGTGTTATTGATGCGCGGACACTACAGTGGCGACGAGCAGGTTCGAACTCACCTGCAGTACTGCATCACCTCACGGGGATCCATCCCTGGGAAGAAGCTTCTTGGAGGTCAAAGCCAGAGCAATGGGCGTCGACTGGGGGCAACCGCCCAGTGATCCATTGGAGTCCAGAGAATTGCAGGGGAAGCTGTGGAGAGCTGGGCCTGGTTCTCCAGTCAAGGTGTCCCAGCAAATCGGGCTGGTAGCAGGTAGTGCGCTGACCCTTCCCGGACTGCGGCGGGCTAGAGCTCGGGCGAGCGGCTCTGTACGGGGGCCAAGCAGCGTCGTCAGGAAGACAAAGAGAGAGAGAGGGTGGAGCGCACAGGGCGCGGCCGGTGCTCAAGAGTCGGGCAGCGGTGAAAAAGAGACACGCAGAAAGCCGCGGGGCGCCGCCATTACCTGTTAGAACGCGAGGAGCAGCATTGGCAGCAGGAGGAAGAAGGAAAAGCGCGGGAGGCACCATTTTAATCCTTTGGGGAAGAAGGAAAAGCGCGGGAGGCGCCATTTTAATCCATTGGGGAAGAAGGAAAAGCGCGGGAGGCGCCATTTTAAACCACCCAAGATGCCGAAAAGTGGCAGTATCACTGTTTTCGATAACGAAATAGAAGACTGGACCACGTATGTGGAAAGAATTGAAGTGTACTGCAGGGCAAATGAGGTGGCCGCTGAAAAGAAGGCGTCGATATTATTAAATTTGATGGGCGCGAGAACGTACGGCCTATTGCGAAATTTAATTACCCCAGCTAAACCAATGTAGAATAGTTTTGAAGAGATTGTCAATATCTTACAGGAACATCTAAACCCTACACCGCTGCTGATAGCAGAAAGATTCAAGTTCTATAAACGAAACCAGCACAAAGACGAGAGTAATGCTGACTATCTTACGGAACTACACAAGTTATCGACACACTGCCAGTTCAGAACAGGACTGGCAGATACCTTAAGGGATAAGTTTGTCTGCGGGCTCCAGAGTGAAGGAACCCAGAAACGACTACTTTCAGAAAAGGACCTTACGTTAGAAAAGACTTTCAGCGTTGCAGTATCCTACGAAGCAGCAGCACGGGGAGCTGTGGAAATACAACAGAAACCGCAAGAATATAGCACTAATGAAATGGCATATGGAGCAGAAAAGTGCTATCGCTGCGGCAGAACAACCCATGACCAGAAGGATTGCTGGGCTAAGGACAAAGTATGCAGGCAATGTGGAAAAATGGGACACATAGCACGAGTCTGCAGGTCGGGAAAGAAAACCAACACTAAAAGAACTACTAAGGAAAAGTACAAGAAAGTACAAAAGATGACGGACAGTAGTTCAGAAGACCAGAAGAGTGACAATGACTCCGGGAGCAGGGGACTAAGTTGTCTAAAGCTACACAACGTGATCACAAAGGAGGATCACCGAACCATTTGGGTCACCCTCATGATAGCAGGGTCCCAAGTAAAGATGGAATTGGACACAGGATCAGCCCTAACAGTCATGAATCGACGAGACTATGAGCGGCTATTCTCACACATTCCTTTGAAGGGTACGTCCATTGTCTTGAAGACATATACGGGGCAAAAAGTCTACCCCAGAGGAAAAATAAGGGTGCCCATTAAATACAACGGCAAGGAAACACAGGAACTGTATCTATATATCCTACAAGATGGAGGACCACCATTATTGGGACGTGAATGGATCCGAAAAATACAATTGGATTGGCATTCCATTCAGGCACTAACTGTGGCTGACAAAAAAGATGACGACGCCACACCTGGACGACTGTCAAAAATTCTAACTGACGCGAAAGAGGTGTTCCAGCAAGGACTTGGGACTCTAAAAGGCGTAACGGCAACAATAAAAATTGAATATAACGCAAACCCAAAATTTTTTAAGGCCAGACCGGTACCGTATGCGATCCGCCCAGCCGTCGAAGCAGAGCTGGAGAGTCTGGAGCGTTCGGGTGTGCTGTCGAAGGTGGACTGGAGCGAGTGGGCCACACCCATCGTCCCTGTAATGAAGAAATCATTGAGCAGCACGCCTGGGGAACCGAAGAAGGTTCGCATCTGTGGGGACTTTAAGGTTACTGTGAACCCAATCCTTCACACGGTACAATATCCACTTCCGCGGATAGAAGAAATTTTCGCCTCACTATCTGGGGGGAAACGCTTTACGAAGATTGATCTGGCCCAAGCGTATCTACAAATGGAGGTAGATGAATCATCTAGAAAATACCTCACGATAAACACTCACAAAGGCCTTTACCAGTACAATCGACTGGTATTCGGGGTAGCATCAGCTCCGGGTATTTGGCAGAGGGCGATGGAACAAGTCCTGCAAGGGATCTCGGGGACCCAGTGTTATTTGGACGACATCCTGGTTACGGGCGGAAATGACAGTGAACACCTTGCCAACCTGGAGCAGGTGCTCACTAGATTACAAGAATATGGACTACGAGCCAACCGCCCCAAATGCGAGTTTTTCAGGAAACAAATCTCGTATTGTGGCCACATGATTGATGAAGAGGGGTTGCATAAGTCCCCAGACAAGATTGAGGCAGCAGTCAAGGCTCCAGCACCGGAAAATGTGTCACAACTGAGGTCGTTCCTCAGGTTGGTGAACTACTACCATAAGTTCTTGCCAAATTTGTCTACAATTCTGCACCCGCTGAACGCCCTGCTGCAAACTGGAGTAGCATGGAAATGGAGTGATGAGTGTAAGCGTGCCTTTCAGAAATGTAAATGCCTAATCACTTCAAAAGAAGTATTGTCTCACTACAATCCATCACTACCGATTCGGTTGGCATGTGATGCGTCTCCCTACGGCATTGGAGCGGTGCTGTCGCACAAATTCCTTGACAGTTCAGAGAGGCCAATAGCCTTTGCGTCATGCTCGTTAACATCAGCTGAGTGTAACTACGCCCAGATTGACAGGGAGGCCCTCAGCCTGGTGTGGGGGGTGAAGAAGTTCAATCACTACCTGCACGGGCAGAAATTCACCTTACTGACTGATCACCAGCCTCTTGTCTCCATTTTTAACCCAAAGAAGGGCGTTCCGGTGATGACGGCGCAACGGCTGCAAAGCTGATCCCTTTTTCTAGGGGCACATCAATATGACATAGAGTATAAGGGCACGAAACAGCATGGAAACGCTGATGGGCTGTCGCGCCTGCCGCTGCCTACGGTGGAGGAAGCACCTGCAGTGGACCCTGTTGAGATATTCCATTCGACCATAGTCGAATGTCTACCTGTTACAAACTCAAGTATAGAGAAGGAAACCCGAAATGACCCGATACTCTCTCGGGTCTATGATTTGACGGTGAAGGGATGGCCAGCACATGGCGATTCACTGTTGCCAGCATTCTCGCCAAGGAGAGAACAGCTGTCAGTGTGCCGGGGGACCTTGATGTGTGGATCCCGAGTGGTAATTCCACCCAAGTTGAGAGATAGAGTGCTCAATGAGCTTCATGAGGGTCATCTGGGAGGGGTAAAAATGAAGAGCCTAGCCAGGGCGTTTGTGTGGTGGCTGGGAATCGATAAAGAAATCGAGGAAATGACCAAGAGATGCACAGGATGCCAGAAAGTCCAAAACGCTCTACCACAGGCCCCGCTACACCCATAAGAGTGGCCCTCATCTCCATGGCAATGGATACACATTGATTTTGCTGGTCCATTTATGGGCTCAATGTTTTTAATCGCCGTGGATGCACATTCGAAATGGCCAGAGGTCATCAAAATGTCCTCCACCACCACGGAGAAAACTATTGCAGTCCTACGGACCATTTTCGCCAGGAATGGCTTGCCAGAACAGATTTGCTCCGACAATGGACCACAGTTTGTGTCCGAGGATTTCCGGAGGTTTTTGAGGAATAATGGGGTAAAGCATTACACATCTGCCCCATATCATCCAGCCACAAATGGATTGGCCGAGAGGTTTGTTCAAACCTTTAAAAAAGCAATAAAGGCGATGTATAATGACAACATACCACTGCAACACAAGGTGGATAATTTCTTGTTCGCTTACCGAAATGCGACACATGCAGTCACCAACCAATCTCCAGCCATGATGTTCTTTAACCGTGGGTTACGATGTCGCCTGGACTTGCTCAAACCAAACGTAAGATGAGATGTTGAGAATAAGCAATTCCAGCACATCAATGAAAGGCCAACCAGGAGCTTCAAGATAGGGCAACCAGTCTTGGCCCGCAACTACCGAACAGAAAAATGGCAGCCAGGAATGATATGCACACGGTAGGGACCACTAATGTACACAGTGGACATTGGAGAGAGCATCGTGAGACGCCATGCTGACCAGATTCTAGAGTCACAGGAACAAGTCAAACCCATACCACGAGCATGCGCACCTGGTGATGAACCTGAAGCAGAGATTGCGTCTACCTCAGAATCAGTGGTATTGGAAGCTGACGAACCAACCAATGACAATGAGCCAGAATCGACTCCGCCGCAAGAACAGGATACTCGAGAAAGGCGCTATCCAGACAGGATCAGGAAGCCTCCTCAAAGACTGAATTTATAAATGATTACTTTCAGCTGATGTATATAGTACAAAGAAAATTGTAATTGTAATTAGTTATTATTCAATTGTTAAATGAATGTTATGTACTGTTTATCTAAAAGGGGAGGAATTGTTGTGTATGTACCTTTAAGAGAGAACTGCTTTTATGCTGTAGTACCGGCAGTGACCACACCTGTATATAAAGCAGTAGCAGGCTTCTGTACTTTCAGTTTCAGCATACCCTCTGTTCAGTAAACACCTCTTATTATCGTTCTCCTGCAGTCCGTGTGTTATTGATGCGCGGACACTACAACCTCCAGAGAGCATGTTAGAGAATTACATCGATTGTCCAGCACAGAAACAGGACATTCAGCCCCACTGGCCCATGCTGGAGAGTGCTGAATGAAATTGGGAATTATAATTACAAAGTACTGACAGTCATCACCAGGGAATCAGGGGAACTGCATTGGAAACAAGCCAACATGGGACTATTTTCAAAATGATAAAACTGGGGAAATACAGACCAAATCATCTTGGATTGGTAAGCGGCAAAAAATTGGAACTGATCATTAGGAAAGGTTTAGTGGGGCCTTTATCAAACTAGCCTGGTAAGGGGCAGATCCTACTAGACCAACAACCTCCCTGACCTCAGTGGATATTGGTATAGGGCATCTAGTCTTCCAGAAGGCCTTTGATAAAGTTCCACACAGGCTTAAGGCAATGGGTGCCCAAGGTAAAACTTGGAGGAGTATAAGGATTTGGCCAGAAGAGTGCTTTTGGTTAGGGGAGTGATCACTATAGCTTCTGATCTATGGGAAAGACCTAAATTCAAAAACACAATGGTCAAATTCTCCACGATTGCGCTGGGTGGGAGGGGCATCAATGGAGTCTGATAAAACAGCCAAATCAATACAAAACAATTCACAAAGGGGGAGAAATTCGGCATCGCCCTGTTTGGGGGCACCAGGTGCTAGTGATTCCTAGCTTTTCCTAAATTCGGTGTTTGTGCTCCCTTCTTCTTAGGCAGTTCCTCGGAACCGAGGATGACTTGCTTCCACATTAAAAATGAGCTTGCAGGTGACTGATGAGTCCAATGCGGGACCTACAGTCTCTGTCACAGGTGGGGCAGACGGTGGTTGAAGGGGCAGGTGGGTGGGGTGCTTGGGTTGACGTGCGCTCCTTGCGCTGCCTGCGCTTGGCTTCCGCTTGCTCCCGGTGAAGAGACTCGAGGTGTTCGGCGCCTTCCCGGATGCTTCTCCTCCACTTTGTGCGGTCTTGGGCCAGGGATTTCCAGGTGTCGATGGGGATGTTACACTTTTTCAAGGAGGCTTTGAGGGTGTCCTTGAAGCCTTTCTTGCTGTGCCGGAGCTCCGAGTAGAGCGCTTGTTTTGGGAGTCTCGTATCGGGCATGCGGACAATGTGACCCGTCCATCGGAGCTGATTGAGCATGGTCAGAGCTTCGATGCTGGGGATGTTGGCCAGAGCAAGAACACTGACGTTGGTGCGCCTATCCTGCCAATGGATTTGCAGGATCTTGCGGAGGCAGCGTTGGTGGTACCTCTCCAGTGCTTTGAGGTGCCTGCTGTACATGGTCCATGTCTCTGAGGCATACAGCAGGGCGGCTATCACTGCTGCTCTGTAGACCATGAGCTTGGTGCCGGGCTTGAGAAAGGAAAGTAGGAAAATTTCTAAAAATGCTTTATAAAAATTTTTTTTACTTCCCCTGGGCCGCGATCGATTGGCCCGGTGCTCTGCTGGAGTGCGTGGGGCTGATCCGGCCGGATCGCGGCCACCGTTGGGGACGAGTTAACTGGCCCCAAAGCAGAGCCTGCAGCGATGGGCCTTCCCTTTAAAGGAGGGAAGGAGCCTCGGATCTCGGCAGCGCTGCACCACCACCAGTAAGGAAGTGGTGAGCTAAATCAAGCCTTCCTGGAGCACTAAAGGAGACAGGCGGGGCGGTGGTGGTGCAGAGCTGCTGAGATCCGAGGCTCCTTCCCTCCTTTAAAGGGAAGGCCCATCGCTGCAGGCTCTGCTTTGGGGCCAGTTAACTGGTCCCCAACGGCGGCTGCGATCCTGCCTGATCAGCCCCACGCACTCCAGCAGAGCGCCGGGCCGATCGATCGCAGCTCAGGGGAAGTAAAAAAAAATTTTTACAAGCATTTTTAGAAATGTTCCTACTTTCCTCAGCAACCTCAACTTTAACTTCCGTCCCCGAAGTGCTCGGCCTCCCAGTCAATGCCTCCTGCAGCTGTCGGTGTCTTCGCCCGGCGCTGCTGCAGGGGGCGGAACCAAAGTTCAGGTCCGAGGCTCTACCGGGGCGATGCGCACGGCGATGATGTCACGGTCTCCGGGCGCAGGAGATCGCGGCGCAAAGTGTTACCGCCGCCGCAAACCTCCCGGCCAAGTTAGCGGGAGTCAATCATCTCGTCGCGCCCGGGCGGTAAGTCGTTCACGCCCCATTATCACCCCCCGGGGGCACTAACGCGAGGCGCTAACCCACCAAATTTCTCCTCCATAATATTTGCAAATGGACAAACAGCAACAATTGAAATGTAATGCCAGGTGTAGCACATTGGAAGAATATATGGCGGCGAGGCGTTTATGCTCAGTCAACCAGGTAAGGAAATGGCTGAAGGAATCTGGGGGGTGATTGCTATATTGCCCAATCAGTAAAACTTCAATCTGCGGCCGCATGCCTGAGGCTGTACCTGCTCTGGTTAGGCCACACCGTTAATACTGCGTTCAATTCTGCTCACTGACACACATGGAGGAGCATCCAAGCGCTGGATATGGTGCAGAGAAAGACACTGAGTGATCTCCAGTCAGAGCCTGGAGTTATAAAGAAAGATTAGAAAACCTTGGGCTTGAAGGAGGTGAATGAGAGGGAAATCTCACATAGGTATAGAACAATAACTTGCATTTATGTAGCGCCTTTAATGTAGAGAAACATAAGAACATAAGAAATAGGAGCAGGAGTTGGCCATTCGGCCCTTCGAGCCTGCTCCGCCATTCAATGAGATCATGGCTGATCTTCTGCCTCAACTCCA
Source organism: Somniosus microcephalus (assembly GCF_052327205.1). Classification (NCBI taxonomy): domain Eukaryota; kingdom Metazoa; phylum Chordata; class Chondrichthyes; order Squaliformes; family Somniosidae; genus Somniosus; species Somniosus microcephalus. Next base: position 9,172,301 of record NC_141015.1, read on the forward strand.
TTCACCGGCCCTATCGTCATATCCCTTGATGCCCTTACTAGTCAGAAATCTATCGACTTCTGTTTTGAATATACCCAATGACTGAGCCTCCACAGCCCTCTGGGGTAGAGAATTCCAAAGATTCACCACCCTCTGTGTGAAGAAATTTCTTCTCATCTCAGTACTGAATGGCTGACCCTTTATCCTGAGGCTGTGGCCCCTGGTTCTAGACTCCCCAGCCAAGGGAAACACTCTCCCAGCATCCACCCTATCAAGCCCTGTAATAATTTTGTATGCTTCAATGAGATCCCCTCTCATTCTTCTGAATTCAAGAGAATACAGGCCTAGTTTACTCAATCTCTTCTCATACGACAGTCCTGCCATACCAGGAATTAATCTCGTGAACCTTCGTTGCACTCCCTCTATGGCAAGTATATCCTTCCTTAGGTAAGGAGACCAAAACTGTACACAGTACTCCAGGTGTGGTCTCACCAAGGCCCTGTATAACTGTAGTAAGACGTCTTTACTCCTGTACTCAAATATTCTTGTAATGAAGGCCAGCATACCATTTGCCTTCCTAATGGCTTGCTGCACCTGAACATTCACTTTCAGTGACTCATGTACAAGGACACCCAGGTCCCTTTGAGCATCTGCATTCCTCAATCTTTCACCATTTAGGAAATACTCTGCCTTTCTGTTTTTTCTACCGAAGTGGATAACTTCACATTTATCCACCTGCCATGTTCCCGCCCACTCACTGAGCCTATCGAGATCCCCTTGAAGCCTGTTCACATCCTCTTCGCAACTGACACTGCCACCTAGCTTTCAACGTCCCAAGGTGCCTCACAGAGGCATAATCTGCCAACCATTAACTCTGAGCCAGGTGAGGGAACCGAGTTTGTGGTAAAGGAAGAAACTGTTCTGAGACCCACATTGCTCCAAGCTCAGGTGGGGTGAGTTCCTTCTCTCTCTCTTCTGACCTGCTGTATATTTCTGATATTTGCTCTCTCGCTCTCTTTCTCTCTCTCTCCTGGCTGATTATATTGTGACATAGGAACTGACTGGAACACACCACAAGGTCAGTGATCTCTCACTTCTCTGCAGACGGAAACCACAAGCCACAGGAAGCAGCAGTTTGGTTAAAAAAAGTTTCCCTGTTACATGGGATTAGTGCCAGCTTAATTTGGACAGCTCCATCTGGTAATATTTCCAGGTTTGCTGACGACACGAAACTAGGTGGGATTGTGAGTTGTGAGGAGGATGCAAAGAGGCTTCAAGGCGATCTGCACAAGTTGAGTGAGTGGGCAAATACATGGCAGTTGCAGTAGAACGTGGATAAATGTGAAGTTATCCACTTCAGTAGGAAAAACAGAAAGGCAGAGTATTATTTAAATGGTGATAGATTGGGAAATGTTGATGTACAGAGGGACCTGGGTGTCCTTGTACACCAGTCACTGAAAGCAAACATGCAGGTGCAGCAAGCAGTTAGGAAGGCAAATGGTATGTTGGCCTTCATTGCAAGAGGATTTGAGTACAGGAGCAAGGATGTCTTACTACAGTTGTACAGGGCCTTGGTGAGACCACACCTGGAGTACTGTGTGCAGTTTTGGTCTCCTTACCTAAGAAAGGATATACTTGCCATAGAGGGAGTGCAGCAAAGGTTCACCAGACTGATTCCTGGGATGGCAGGACTGTCGTATGAGGAGAGATTGGGTCGAGTAGGCCTGTATTCACTAGAGTTTAGAAGAATGAGAGAGGATCTCATTGAAACATATAAAACTCTGACAGGGCTAGACAGACTGGATGCAGGGAGCATGTTTCCCCTGGCTGGGGTGTCTAGAACGAGGAGTCACAGTCTCAGGGTATGGGGTAGGACATTTAGGACTGAGATGAGGAGAAATTTCTTCACTCAGAGGGTGGTGAACCTGTGGAATTCTCTACCACAGAAGGCTGTGAAGGCCAAGTCACTGAATATATTTAAAAAGGAGATAGATAGATTTCTAGACACAAAAGGCATCAAGGGGTATGGGGAGAGAGCGGGAATATGGTATTGTGATAGAGGATCAGCCATGATCATTTTGAATGGCGGAGCAGGCTCGAAGGGCAGAATGGTCGACTCCTGCTGCTATTTTTCTATGTTTCTATGACTCACCCTCACCCCTTTCCCACCCATGTAGTCACACTCCATCCCATATCAGTTGTCAGCCTCTGCCCATTCGGCTGCCCTCAAAAGTTTGTCACCATCCTCCGCCTGCTTCACAATGACATGCAAGCCGTGATCCTGATCAACGGTTCCACCACAGACCCAATTCACAAACGAACCGGGTCAAGCAAGGCTGTGTCATCGCACCAACGCTCTTCTCGATCTTCCTTGCTGCAATGCTCCATCTCACCCTCAGTAAGCTCCCCGCTGGAGTGGAGCTAATTTACAGAACAAACGGGAAACTGTTCAACCTCCGTTGCCTCCAGTCCAGATCCAAGGTCGTCCCATCCTCTGTCATCGAATTACAGTATGCAGACGACGCTTGAGTCTGCGCTCACTCGGAGGCCGAACTCCAAACCATCGTCAACACCTTCACCGAAGCATACGAGAGCATGGGCCTTACACTAAACATCCGTAAGACAAAGGACCTCTACCAACCTACCCCCGCCACACAATACTGCCCCCCGATTATCCAAATCCACGACAAGGCCTTGGACAACGTGGACCACTTTCCATACCTCAGGAGCCTACTGTCAACAAGAGCAGACGTCGACGACGAAGTCCAACACCACCTTCAGTGTGCCAGTGCAGCCTTCGGTCGCCTGAGGAAGAGAGTATTTGAAGACCAGGACCTCAAACCTGGCACTAAGCTCATGGTCTACAGAGCAGCAGTGATACCCGCCCTGCTGTATGCCTCAGAGATATGGACCATGTACAGCAGGCACCTCAAAGCACTGGAGAGGTACCACCAACGCTGCCTCTGCAAGATCCTGCAAATCCATTGGCAGGATTGGCGCACCAACGTCCATGTTCTTGCTCAGGCCAACATCCCCAGCATCAAAGCTTTGACCATGCTCGATCAGCTCCGATGGACGGGCCACATCGTCCGCATGCCCGATACGAGACTCCCAAAACAAGCGCTCTATTCGGAGCTCCGGCACAGCAAGAGAACCCCGGGTGGGCAGAGGAAACGCTTCAAGGACACCCTCAAAGCCTCCTTGAAAAAGTGTAACATCCCCACCGACACCTGGGAATTCCTGGCCCAAGACTGCACAAAGTGGAGGAGAAGCATCAGGGAAGGTGCCGAACACCTCGAGTCTCTTCGCCGGGAGCAAGCGGAAGTCAAGCGCAAACAGTGGAAGGAGCGCACGCCAACCCAAGAACCCCACCCACCCGCCCCTTCGACCACCGTCTGCCCCACCTGTGACAGAGACTGTAGGTCTCACATTGGACTCATCAGTCACCTGAGAACTCATTTTTAATGTGGAAGCGAGTCATCCTCGGTTCCGAGGGACTGCCTAAGAAGAGGAGAGAAGATACTTTCCAAACTGTGTCCAATCTACGGGCCATCCTAGAAACCCACCCAAAGCTGACACAGCCCCCAGAAAGATGACAGCTCAGAAAGGGCCTAAATCTGGGCCTATGAGATGTGAGGGCCTCTCGTCCTGTCTCAGTGAGATGGCGAAACATCTCACAGCACACATTAGCTTCACTGAGTTATTCAAAGGCGGCCTCACAGGACGTAGTGAGGTCAGCTGAGTTTACCACCCTGCCCACACTGGGGCTGTGGCAGAGAGTTTGATTGTGGGGTGGGAGATCCTGTTCAATGAGTCCAGAGTTTTTGCCCACTCCTCAACCTGGAGCCTATTTCAGGGCCCTTAATTCTCCGCCCCACTCCCACTCTGATCTCTCTGTCCTCGGCCTCCTACACTCTTCCAATGAAGCTCAACGTAAGCTCGAGGAGCAGCACCTCAGTTTTCTACTAGGCACGCTACAGCCTTCCGGCCTCAACATTGAGTTCAACAATTTTACATCACAAGGGCCGATGCTGCAGTTTAAAGGGTAGAAGCTTGTGATATTGCAGGCTGTCCCTGTGGAGCTGTTGGCAATCTGATCGTGGCAGAGTGAAGACCTCACATTCAAACTGTTCCTTTCCAAGCTCCTGAACCTGGAGTGTTTCTGCAGTGAGGTGGGCCAGAGAAGCACGTCACCACTGCACATCACCACTGCACATCACCACTGCACGTCACGGCTGCACATCACCACTGCACATCACCACTGCACATCACCACTGCACGTCACGGCTGCACGTCACGGCTGCACATCACCACTGCACATCACCACTGCACATCACCACTGCACGTCACGGCTGCACATCACCACTGCACATCACCACTGTACATCACCACTGCACATCACCACTGTACGTCACCACTGCACATCACCACTGTACATCACCACTGCACATCACCACTGTACGTCACCACTGCACATCACCACTGTACATCACCACTGCACATCACCACTGCACATCACCGCTGTACATCACCACTGCACATCACCGCTGTACATCACCACTGCACGTCACCGCTGTACATCACCACTGCACATCACCACTGCACGTCACCGCTGTACATCACCACTGCACGTCACCGCTGTACGTCACCACTGCACGTCACCACTGCACATCACCACTGCACATCACCACTGCACATCACCACTGCACGTCACGGCAGCACATCACCACTGCATATCACCACTGCACATCACCACTGCACGTCACGGCTGCACATCACCACTGCACATCACCACTGTACATCACCACTGCACATCACCACTGTACGTCACCACTGCACATCACCACTGTACATCACCACTGCACATCACCACTGTACGTCACCACTGCACATCACCACTGTACATCACCACTGCACATCACCACTGCACATCACCACTGCACATCACCGCTGTACATCACCACTGCACATCACCGCTGTACATCACCACTGCACGTCACCGCTGTACATCACCACTGCACATCACCACTGCACATCACCACTGCACATCACCACTGCACGTCACGGCAGCACATCACCACTGCACATCACCACTGCACGTCACGGCTGCACGTCATGGCTGCACGTCACGGCTGCACATCACCACTGCACATCACCACTGCACATCACCACTGCACATCACGGCTGCACATCACCACTGCACATCACCACTGCACGTCACGGCTGCACATCACCACTGCACATCACCACTGTACATCACCACTGCACATCACCACTGTACATCACCACTGCACATCACCACTGTACATCACCACTGCACATCACCACTGCACGTCACCGCTGTACATCACCACTGCACGTCACCGCTGTACATCACCACTGCACGTCACCGCTGTACATCACCACTGCACGTCACCACTGCACATCACCACTGTACATCACCACTGCACATCACCACTGCACATCACCGCTGCACATCAGTCCCGCTGCACATCACCGCTGTACATCACCACTGCACGTCACCGCTGTACATCACCACTGCACGTCACCACTGCACGTCACCACTGCACGTCACCACTGCACATCACCACTGTACATCACCACTGCACATCACCACTGCACATCACCACTGCACATCAGTCCCACTGCACATCAGTCCCGCTGCACAACACCACTGCATATCACCACTGCACATCAGTCTCGCTGCACATCACCATTGCACATCACCGCTGCACATCAGTCCCGCTGCACATCACCACTGCACATCACCACTGCACATCAGTCCTGCTGCACATCACTACTGCACATCAGTCCTGCTGCACATCACCACTGCGCATCACCACAGCACATCAGTCCCGGTGCACGATAAGAGTTGGCTGAGTGGATCTGCAGGTCGTGGGAGTGAATCAGAACATGGTTTGCCAGCATCCAGATGGTTACAAATGTTAGCCTACCCAACATTGCCCAAATAAACTGACCCAATGCAGGTTAATAACTAAAGCAAACCAAGCACTAGGGTTTATTTCCAGAGGGATAAAATTGAAAAGTCGAGAAGTTGTATCGAACCTTGGTGAGGCCACACTTGGAGTACTGTGTACAATTCTGGTTGCCATATAAAAAGGATATAAAAGGAACGGCAGCGTAGTGATAATGTCACTGGGCTAGTAATCCAGAGGCCTGGGCTAATGATCCAGAGACGTGAGTTTAAATCCCACCACGGCAGCTGGGGAATTTAAATTCAGTTAATTAAATAAATCTGGAATAAAAAGCTAGTACAGGTTGAGCATCCCAAATCTGGAGTTCTGGAATCCGGAATTCGGACTCCAGGACAATTGGTGGCAGGGGTCCAGAATCCATAAAATGTTCTGGAATCCGGACACCCTGAGGGAGGCTTACCAAAAACCAGAACCTGGGCCCAGGCATTTCCGGACTCGGCACGGGTTTCTAATGTCCGAAGTGCGGAAATATTGCAACCTGGGCTCGGAAAAACCCGAAAACTGGCTCGGCCTCAGTCCCGAGGTTGCCGGATTCGGGACGCTCAACCTGTATCAGTAATGGTGACTATGAAACTATTGGATTGTCGTAAAAACCCATCCGGTTCACTAATGTTATTTAGGGAAGGAAATCTGCTGCCCTTACCCGGTCTGGCCGATATGTGACTCCAGACCCACAGCAATGTGGTTGACTCTTAACTGCCCCCTGAAATGGCCGAGCAAGCCACTCAGTTGTAACAAACCACTACAAAAAACAATAAGAATAAAACCAGACAGACCACTCGGCATCGACTGGCTATGGACACGACAACAGCACACCCAGCCCAGTCAACCCTGCAAAGTCCTTCTCACCAACATCTGGGGACTTGTGCCAAAATTGGGAGAGCTTACATAGAAACATAGAAGATAGGAGCAGGAGTAGGCCATTCGGCCCTTCGAGCCTGCTCCGCCATTCAATGAGATCATGGCTGATCATCCAAATTCAGTACCCTGTCCCTGCCTTCTCCCCATATCCCTTTAGCCTTAATAAATATTTCCAACTCCTTTTTGAATATATTTAATGAACTGGCCTCCACCGCCCTCTGTGGCAGAGAATTCCACAGGTTCACCCTCTCTGGGTGAAGAAATTCCTCCTCATTTCTGTCCTAAATGGCTTACCCCTTATCCTTAGACTGTGACCCCTGATTCTGGACTCCCCGACCATCGAGAACATCCTTACTGCATCTAGCCTGTCCAGTCCTGTCAGAATTTTATAAGTTTCAATGAGACCCCCTCTCATTCTTCTGAACTCCAGCGAGTATAAGCCCAATCGACCCAATCTCTCCTCATACGTCATTCTTGCCATCCCAGGTATCAGCCTGGTGAATCTTCGTTGAACTCCCTCCATGGCAAGAACATCCTTCCTCAGATAAGGCGACCAAAACTGCACACAATACTCAAGATGTGGTCTCACCAAGGCCCTGTACAACTTCAGCAAGACAACCTTGTTCCTGTACTCAAACCCTCTCGCTACGAAGGCCAACATACCATTTGCCTTCTTAACCACCTGCTGCACCTGCATGCTTACCTTCAGCGACTGGTGCACAAGGACACCCAGGTCTCGTTGCACTTCCCCTTCTCCCAAAATATTGCCATTGAGATAATAATCTGCCTTTCTGTTTTTGACACCAAAGTGGATAACCTCACATTTATCCACGTTATATTGCATCTGCCATACTTCTGCCCAATCACCCAACCTGTCCAAATCATCCTGGAGTTTCTCGGCATCCTCCTCACAGCACACACGCCCACCCAGCTTTGTGTCGTCTGCAAACTTGGAGATATTACATCCAGTTCCCTTGTCTAGATCATTAATATATATTGTGAATAGCTGTGGTAACCCACTAGTCACTGCCTGCCACTCGGAAAAAGACCTGTTTATTCCAACTCTTTGCTTTCTGTCTGCCAACCAGTTCTCTATCCAAGTCAATACGTTGCCCCCAATCCCATGTGCCTTAACTTTACACGCTAATCTCTTATGTGGGATCTTATCGAAAGCCTTTTGAAAGTCCAAATACACCACATCCACTGGTTCTCCCTTATCTATTTTACCAGTTACATCCTCAAAAAATTCCAGTAGATTAATAAAGCACGATTTACCTTTTGTAAATCCATGTTGACTTTGTCCAATCCTGTCACTGTTTTCCAGGTGCTCTGCTATTACACCTTTTATAATGGACTCTAGCATTTTCCCCACTACTGATGTCAAGCTTACCAGTCTGTAAAACCACGTTTTCTCTCTACCACCTTTTTTGAATAGTGGGGTAACATTAGCTACCCTCCAATCCATGGGTACTGTTCCAGATTCCATCGAATGTTGGAAGATGATCAGCAATGCATCTACTATTTCTAGGGCTACTTCCTTAAGTACCCTAGGATGTAGATTATCAGGCCCTGGGGATCTATCGGCCTTCAATCCCGTCAATTTCCCTAACACCATTTCCCTACAAATACTGATTTCTTTCAGTTCCTCCCTTTCATCAGACCCTATGTTCCCCGACATCTCTGGGAGGTTATTTGTGTCCTCCTTTGTGAAGACAGAACCAAAATATGTATTTAATTGGTCTGCCATTTCTTTGTTCCCCATTATAAATTCCCCTGATTCTGACTGCAAGGGACCTGTGCTTGACTTCACCAATCTTTTTCTCTTCGCATATCTATAAAAGCTTTTACAGTCAGTTTATATGTTCCCTGAAAGCTTACTCTCATATTCTATTTTCCCCTTCTTAATTAATCCCTTTGTCCTCCTTTGTTGAATCCTAAACTGCTCCCAATCCTCAGGTTTACTGCTTTTTCTGGCCAATTTATATGACCTCTCCTTGGATCTTATGCTATCCCTAATTTCCCTTGTTAGCCATGGTTGAGTCACCTTTTTTGTTTTATTTTTATGCCAAACTGGGATGAACAAATTCTGTAGTTCATCCATGCAGTCTTTGAATGTTTGCCATTGCCTATCCACCGTCAACCCTTTGAGTGACATTCCCCAATCAATCCTACCCAACTCGCGCCTCATACCATCGTAGTTTCCTTTATTTAAATTCAGGACCCTAGTCTCTGAGTCAACTACTTCACTCTCCATCTTAATGAAGAATTCTATCATATTATGATCGCTCCAACCCAAGGAGCCTCATACAACAAGATTGCTAATTAATCCTTTCTCATTACATAATACCCAGTCTAAGATGGCTTAATCTCTAGTTGGTTCCTCGACACATTGGTCCAGGAAACCATCCCGTAAACACTCCAGGAATTCCTCCTCCACATTATTGTTACTAATTTGGTTAGCCCAATCTATATGTAGATTAAAGTCACCCATGATGATTGTTGTGCCCTGATTGCACGCTTCTCTAATTTCCCTTTTAATGCCACCCCCAACTTCCGCATTACTGTTTGGAGGTCTGTATACCACTCCCACTAACATTTTCTGCCCCTTGGTATTTCTCAGTTCTACCCATACAGATTCCACATCATCAGAGCTAATATCCTTCCTTACAATTGTGTTAATCGCCTCTTTAACCAGCAATGCTACCCCACCTCCCTTTCCTTTTTGCCTATCTTTCCTGAATATTGAATATCCCTGGATGTTGAGTTCTCAGCCTTGGCCACCCTGGAGCCATGTTTCCGTAATCCCAATCAAATCATATTCGTTTATCTCTATTTGCGCAGCTAATTCATCCACCTTATTATGAATGCTCCTCGCATTAAGACACAAAGCCTTCAGGCTTATTTTTTAATGCTCTTAGACTTATTAGAATTATTATTTACTGTGGCCATGTTTGATTTAAACCATTGATTTCTCTGACTGCCACTTTTGTTTTTCTCCTTCCTATCTTTTGCTTTTATCCTTGTTTCCCTTTCCTCTGTCTCCCTGCTCAGGTTCCCAACCCCCTGCCATTTTAGTTTAAACCCTCCCCCAGAGCACTAGCAAACACTCCCCCTAGGACATCGGTACCAGCCCTGCCCAGGTGCAAACCGTCCGGTTTGTACTGGTCCCACCTCCCCCAGAACCGGTTCCAATGCCCCAGGAATTTGAATCCCTCCCTCTTGCGCCATTCCTCTAGCCACGTATTCATCTGAAATATCCTTCTATTTCTACTCTGACTAGCATGTAGCACTGGTAGCAATCTTGAGATTACTACTTTTGAGGTCCTATTTTTTAATTTACCTCCTAACTCCCTATATTCAGCTTTTAGGACCTCATCCCATTTTTTACCGATATCGTTGGTACCTATATGCACCATGACAACTGGCTGTTCACCCTCCCCTTCCAAAATGTTCTGCAGCCGCTCTGAGATATCCTTGACCCTTGCACCAGGGAGGCAACACACCATCCTGGAGTCTTGTTTGCGGCCGCAGAAATGCCTATCTATTCCCCTTACAATAGAATCCCCTATTACTATAGCTCTACCCGTCTTTTTCCTCCCGTCCTGTACAGCAGAACCACCACTGGTGCCAGGAAGTTGGCTGCTGCTGCCTTCCTCTGATTAGCCATCCCCCTCAACAGTATTCAAAGTGGTATATCTGTTTGAGTGGGGGATGTCCACAGGGGACTCCTGCACTACCTGCCTGCACCTACTACTCTGCCTGTTGGTCACCCATTCCTTTTCTGCCGGTGCAACCTTTGCCTGCGGTGTGACCAACTGCTTAAACATGATATCCACGACGTCCTCAGCATCGCGAATGGTCCAGTGTGTATCCAATCGCAGCTCCAGCGCCGCAATGCGGTCTGCCAGTAGGTGCAGCTGGATACACTTCCTGCACACATGGTCGTCAGCGACACCGGAAGTGTCCCTGAGTTCCCACGTAGCGCAGGAGGAGCATACCATGGGGCCGAGTTCTCCTGCCATGACTTACCCTTTAATTAATTCAAATTAAATTAAATCATATCAATCCCACCAATTACACTACAGTTAAATGATATAATTAAGGGCCCTGGTTTACCAAAAGTCCCTGCTACACCACAGAGTGCTTAGAAACTATAAACCACAGAGTTTACGTTTAAAAAAAGAGAGAAATACGCACCAACCAATCACTTACCTGCTTTCTGGTGACGTCACATTTCGATTACTTTTTACTTCTCTCCCTCCCTCGGAGCTCGGAGATTGGAGATTGGTAAGCCTACCTGAGCCTCGTACTCCTTCATGGACTCGGAGGTCGAACTCCAAACCATCATCAACACCTTCACCGAAGCATACGAGAGCATGGGCCTTACATTAAACATCCATAAGACAAAGGTCCTCTACCAACCTGCCCCCACCACACAGTACTGCCCCCGATTATCAAAATCCACGACAAGGCCTTGGACAACGTGGACCACTTTCCATACCTCAGGAGCCTACTGTCAACAAGGGCAGACGTCGACGACGAAGTCCAACACCGCCTTCAGTGTGCCAGTGCAGCCTTCGGTCGCCTGAGGGAGAGAGTATTTGAAGACCAGGGCCTCAAACCTGGCACTAAGCTCATGGTCTACAGAGCAGTAGTGATACCCGCCCTGCTGTATGCCTCAGAGACATGGACCATGTACAGCAGGCACCTCAAAGCACTGGAGAGGTACCACTAACGCTGCCTCCGCAAGATCCTGCAAATCCATTGGCAGGATAGGCGCACCAACCTCAGTGTTCTCGCTCAGGCCAACATCCCCAGCATCAAAGCTTTGACCACGCTCAATCAGCTCCGATGGACGGGTCACATTGTCCGCATGCCTGATACGAGACTCCCCAAACAAGCGCTCTACTCGGAGCTCCGGCACGGCAAGAGAGTCCCAGGTGGGCAGAGAAAATGCTTCAAGGACACCCTCAAAGCCTCCTTGAAAAAGTGTAACATCCCCACCGACACCTGGGAATCTCTGGCCCAAGACCGCACAAAGTGGACGAGAAGCATCCAGGAAGGCGCCGAACACCTCGAGTCTCTTCGCCGGGAGCAAGTGGAAGCCAACCCAAGCACCCCACCCACCCGCCCCTTCAACCACCGTCTGCCCCACCTGTGACAGAGACTGTAGGTCCCGCATTGGGCTCATCAGTCACCTGAGAACTCATTTTTAATGTGGAAGCAAGTCATCCTCGGTTCCGAGGGACTGCCTAAGAAGAAGAAGACTCCTTCATGTTGAACACCACTTGGAAGAAGCACTGAGGGTAGCAAGGACACAGAATGTACGCTGGGTGGGGGACATCAATGTCCATCACCAAGAGAGGCCCGGTAGCACCACTACTGACTGTTAAGTCTGTGTGTCCCAGTTGTGCTTATTATAAATCACTGGACACAGACCACAAGAATAACTTTAACAGGCCTTTACTATTTGGAGGTCAGGGCTGAACTGCCCAGCAAATCCCTACACAACACTTATATACCGGTGTGGTCACCACCGGTATTACAGTATACAGCAGCCAAGAGAAAGTAGTACATCTCTTAAGGTAGTTCTCTTAAGGTGGAACAGGTTACATACACCACAATCCTCCCTTTTTAGCTTAACAGTTATATCCCCATTTAACATAATATAATAACATATATATATACAACTTCATGCAAAACAGTTCAAAGATTCAGTCTCTGAGGAGGCTTCCTGATTCGAGTTGGATAACGCCTTTCAGGGGTCTCTGATTCTCGTTGCTGGGGTGACTCATCTAGTTGGTCTCTTATGGATTGGACATCATCATCAGGTACATTCACTTCTGAGGTAGATGCTTCAGGTTCACTAACTTCTTCCACGGTTGTCTCTGCCGTAACCATAGGGTCGACCCTTGTTCTCGATTCTACCAGTTGGTCAGCATGACGCCGTATTACATTTTCACCAATATCTACCGTGTGCATCAGGGATCCTTGTCTGGCCCGAATTGTTCCAGATTGCCATTTCTCGTTTTTATAGTCCCGGGCTAACACTGGTTGTCCTATTTCGAAACTCCGAGTGGTCTTGTTATTTATATGCTGGAACTGTTTGTTTTCAACTTCCCTCCGCACATTTGGTTTTAACAAGTCCAACCTGGACCGCAACCTCCTGTTATAGAACATCATGGCAGGACTTTGGTTTGTCACTGCATGAGTGGCGTTTCGATATGCCAGTAGGAATTTGTCCACCTTGTGTTGTAGTGGAATCTGATCTTCGCTCATGGCCTTTATTGCTTTTTTGAACGTTTGTACAAATCTTTCAGCCAACCCGTTTGTAGCCGGATGATATGGGGCAGAGGTATAATGTTTCACCCCATTCTTCTTCATGAATTTCTGGAATTCTTCTGACACGAACTGCGGTCCGTTGTCTGAACATATTTGCTCTGGCAATCCATTTCTTGCAAATATCGTTCTTAGCACCGCGATCGTCTTTTCCGAAGTAGTGTTAGTCATCTTAATCACTTCTGGCCATTTAGAATGTGCGTCCACCGCAATTAAAAACATGGAGTCCATGAATGGACCAGCAAAGTCAATATGTACACGTTGCCATGGGGTTGAAGGCCATTCCCATGGATGCAGCGGTGCAATCGGAGGTGCATTTTGCACTTTTTGGCACCCTGAGCAGCTTTTCGTCAGCTCCTCTATCTGTTGGTCGATACCCGGCCACCACACATAAGCCCTAGCAAGGCTTTTCATCTTGACTCCCCCCAGATGACCTTCATGCAGTTCCTTTAGAACTCTCTCTCTTAACTTAGGAGGAATAATCACCCTTGTTCCATACATCAATGTTCCTTGACAGACGGACAGCTGTTCTCGTCTTGCTGAGAATGCCGGTAACAGTGGATCACCATGTGCTAGCCATCCCTTCACTGTCACTTCGTAGACCCGGGACAGTGTCGGGTCGTTCCTGGTTTCTCTTTCAATACTTGCATTGGTGACTGGTAAACATTCGATGATGGTCGAGTGAAATAACTCAACAGGGTCAACCGTCGGTGCCTCCTCCTCTGTAGGTAGTGGCAGGCGCGACAGCCCATCAGCATTACCATGCTGCTTTGTACCTTTGAATTCAATCTGATATTGATGTGCCCCTAGGAAAAGGGACCATCTCTGGAGTCTCTGTGCTGTCATCACCGAAACACCCTTCTTAGGGTTAAAAATGGATACCAACGGCTGGTGGTCTGTCAGAAGCGTAAACTTTTGGCCCTGCAGGTAATGATTAAACTTCTTTACTCCCCACACAAGGCTGAGAGCCTCCCTATCTATCTGAGCATAGTTGCGCTCAGCGGAGGTCAATGATCTGGATGCGAATGCAACTGGCCTCTGCAGGCCATTTGGCAACTTGTGTGAGAGTACTACCCCAATGCCATATGGAGAAGCATCACAAGCCAAACGAATAGGCAGCGTTGGGTTGAAGTGAGCCAACACTTCCTCTGAGGTGATCAATGCCTTGCTTTTGCGAAAGGCCCTCTTACAGTCCTCGCTCCACTTCCATGGTACTCTCTTCTGCAAAAGAGCGTTCAGCGGGTACAGCACCGTGGATAAATTTGGCAGAAACTTAAGGTAATAGTTAATCAACCCTAGGAACGACCTCAACTGGGATACATTATCCGGAGTGGGAGCCTTCACAACAGCTTTGATCTTGTCAGGAGACTTATGAAGCCCCTCCTGGTCAATGACATGACCACAGTACGAGATCCGCTTCTGAAAGAACTCACATTTCTGGCGATTAACTCGAAGTCCATATTCTTTCAATCTGGTGAGCACCAGTTCCAAATTTGCAAGGTGTTCCTCGTCATCATCTCCTGTAATCAGAATATCGTCCAGGTAACATTGTGTACCTGGAATTCCCTGTAATACCTGCTCCATGGCCCTCTGCCAAATTGCTGGAGCCGATGCCACTCCAAAAACCAGTCTATTATACCGGTACAAGCCTCTATGCGTGTTGATCGTGAGATACTGGCGTGACTCTTCCTCAACTTCCATCTGTAAGTACGCCTGTGCCAGGTCTATCTTGGTGAAGTGTTTCCCGCCAGACAACGAAGCGAAGATATCCTCAATCCGCGGAAGCGGATACTGCACCGTGTGAAGCACCGGATTAACAGTGATCTTGAAATCTCCACAGATGCGAACCTTCCCCGGTTCCCCCGGCTTGTTGCTTGATGAACGCTTCATGACGGGGACAATGGGCGTGGCCCACTCACTCCAGTCTACCTTAGACAGTACTCCTGAACGTTCTAGCCCATCCAGCTCCGCTTCCACAGCAGGTCGTATCGCATAAGGTACCGGCCTGGCTTTGAAAAATTTCGGGTTTGCATGTTCTTCAACCTTGATGTTTGCCGTAATTCCTCTCAGTGTTCCCAGTCCCTGTTGGAACACCTCTTTAGCATCGCCCAATATTCTGGACAATCGTTTAGGTTTGACATCTTTTTTACCGGAATCTACCGTTAGTGCTTTTAAGGAATGCCAGTCCATATTTATTTTCCTAATCCACTCCCGTCCCAGTAGTGGTGGACCTCCCTCAGGTAGCACATATAAGTCCATTCCTCGGCTTTCTTTGCCCTTGTGGACCACCTTTACCTCTATCTTCCCGATGGGGTATACTCTTTGCCCCGTGTATGTTTTCAATACAATCTCCGTATCCCGTAGGGGAATATGTGGGAATAACCTTTTGTAATCTTGCCTATTCATGATCGTCAATGCCGATCCAGTGTCCAATTCCATCTTCACTTGGACTCCTGCTATCTGAAGTGTGACCCAGATTGTTTGGAGGTCTGCTGCATTACCAACATTGTGTACTCTTAGACTACCCAGTTCATTACTGCTGGAGTCTGAATTTGAATTCTGTTCGTTCGAACTGTTCTCTGTCACCTTGTGTACCTTTCTGTACTTTTCCTGCGGTGACCTTTTGTTGCTGGTCTTCTTTCCTGACCGGCATACTTTAGCTATGTGACCAAGCCTGCCACAGTTTCTGCATTCCTGATTTTTGAACCAGCACTGGTTCTGATCGTGCGTTGTCTTTCCACAATGATAACATTTTACTGTACCCAAGACCATTTGATTGGTGCTGAGTTCCGGTGACCGTAGCTGCATTTCCGCAATGCCTCTCGCTGCGGCTTCGTGCGATGCTGCAATAGTGACAGCTTTATCAAGCGTAAGATCATTCTCCTCAAGCAGTCGCTTTTGTGTTCCTTCTTTTAACAATCCACACACAAATTTATCTCTCAGCGCATCTGCTAGTCCTGTTCCAAACTGACAGTACTTTGATAGCTTACACAGTTCAATTAAAAATTCAGCGTTGCTTTCGTCTTTCAGCTGCGTTCTGCTGTAAAATTTAAATCGTTCCGCTATCATCAGCGGCGTGGGGTTTAAATGATTTTTCAGGACAGTAACAATATTCACGAAAGTCTGATCCGCCGGTTTATCTGGTGACAGAAGGTGCTTCAATAGCCCGTATGTCTTCGCACCCATTGAGCTTAATAAGGTTAGTGCTTTCTCATCATCTGGTACCTTATTTGCTTTACAATAAACTTCCATGCGTTCTACATACGTGGTCCAATCTTCGATATCGCTATCAAAGGTATTAATGTTCCCATGTTTAGGCATCCTTGCAAGTTTTTAAATTTTTCTTTTTCTCAAAATGGCGGCTTCCCGCGCTTGTCTTCTTCTCCCGCCTACTAAAATGGTGGCTTCCCGCGCTTGGCGGTCTTTCCCGTGCTCGTCTTCTTCCCCCGCCGACTACAATGGCGGATTCCCGCATTTGCCTTCTTCCCCCGCTGGCTGCAATGGTGATTGCCGTGCTGCTGCCGTTCTCGCCTCCCCAGCGGTTCTCAATTCCCCGACGCTGCGCCTCTCGGCCTCGATTGCAGCCCGGCCCTTTTCACCGGCCGTGGTCGAGTTCTCCGCCCTTTTTCCTCCGTTTTCCCTCCCCCACTCCACAGTCAACGCGGCCGACTTTCTGCTCGTGTCGCTGATCGGCTTACCCACCACCGTGGTAGAAGGGATGATCACTGCCTGTCGCTGATGGAGGGCTTCGTGGTCAGAATTTTTCTTTTTAACCCGGGTTCTCGATGCCTCCCGTGCGATGGTGCTCAGCAGGATGATGAGGGCGGATGCCTCTTCTCGACGCCCGTTCTGAGGACGAAGCTGCCTTGGATGTAAAACTGCCGCAGGGTAAGATCGGACTCGTCGCCACTGTTAAGTCTGTGTGTCCCAGTTATGCTTATTATAAATCACTGGACACAGACCACAAGAATAACTTTAACAGGTCTTTACTATTCAGAGGTCAGGGCTGAACTGCCCAGCAAATCCCTACACAACACTTATATACCGGTGTGGTCACCACCGGTATTACAGTATACAGCAGCCAAGAGAAAGTAGTACATCTCTTAAGGTAGTTCTCTTAAGGTGGAACAGGTTACATACACCACACTGACCGAGTTGGCCGAGTCCGGAAGGACACAGCTGCCAGACTGGGCCTGCGACAGGTGGTGAGAAGAACCAACACAATGGGAAAAAGATACTGACCTCGTCCTCACCAAAATACCTGTCGCAGATGCATCTGTCCATGACAGAATTGGCAGCAGTGACCACTGCACAGTCCTTGTGGAGACGAAGTCCCGTCTTTACACTGAGGGCACCCTCCATTGTGTTGTGTGGCACTACCACCGTACTAAATGGGATAGATTCAGAACAGGTCTAGCAGCTCAAAACTGGGCATCCATGAGGCGCCGTGGGCCATCAGCAGCAGCAGAATTGTATTCCACCACAATCTGTAAGCTCATGGTCCGGCATACCCCTCACTCTACCATTACCATCAAGCCAGGGGACCAACCCTGGTTCAATAAGGAGTGTAGAAGAGCATGCCAGGAGCAGCACCAGGTGTATCTTAAAATGAGGTGCTAACCTGGGGAAGCTGCAACACAGGACTACGTGCATGCTAAAAAGCGGAAGCAGCATACTATAGACAGGGCTAAGCGATCCCACAATCAACGGATCAGATCAAAGCTCTGCAGTCCTGCCACATTCAGTCGTGAATGGTGGTGGACCATTAAACAACTGACGGGAGGGAGAGGCTCCATGAATATCCCCATCCTCAATGATGGCGGAGCAAAAGAGTGCAAAAGACAAAGCGGAAGCATTTACAACCATCTTCAGCCAGAAGTGCCGAGTGGATGATCCATATCGGCCTCCTCCTGATGTCCCCACCATCACAGAAGCCAGTCTTCAGCCAATTCAATTCACTCCACGTGATACCAAGAAACGGCTGAGCGCACTGGATACAGCAAAGGCAATGGGCCCCGACAACATCCCGGCTGTCGTGCTGAAGACTTGTGCTCCAGAACTAGCCGCGCCTCTAGCCAAGCTGTTCAATAAAGCTAAAGCACTGGCATCTATCCGACAATGTGGAAAACTGCCCAGGTCTGTCCTGTCCACAAAAAGCAGGAAAAATCCAATCCGGACAATTACCGCCCCATCAGTCTACCCTCAATCATCAGCAAAGTGATAGAAGGTGTTGCTGACAGTGCTATCAAGCGGCACCTACTCACCAATAACCCGCTCACTGATGCCCAGTTTGGGTTCTGCCAGGACCACTCGGCTCCAGACCTCATTACAGCCTTGGTCCAAACATGGACAAAAGAGCTGAATTCCAGAGGTGAGATGAGAGTGACTGCCCTTGACATCAAGGCAGCATTTGACTGAGTGTGGCATCAAGGAGCCCTAGTAAAACTGAAGTCAATGGGAATCGGGGGGAAAATTCTCCACTGGCTGGAGTCATACCTAGCACAAAGGAAGATGGTTGTGGTGGTTGGAGGTCAATCATCACAGCCCCAGGACATCGTTGCAGGAGTTCCTCAGGGCAGTGCCCTAGGCCCAACCATCTTCAGCTGCTTCATCAATGACATTCCCACCATCATAAGGTCAGAAATGATGACGGCACATTGTTCAGCGCCAGTCACAACTCCTCAGATAATGAAGCAGTCCATGCCCGCATGCAGCAAGACCTGGACGACATTCAGGCTTGGGCTGATAAGTGGCAGGTAACATTCACGCCACACAAGTGCCAGGCAATGACTACCTCCAACAAGCGAGCGCCTAACCAACGCCCCTTGACATTCAACGGCATTACCATCGCAGAATCCCCCACCATCAGCATCCTGGGGGTCACCACTGACTAGAAACTTAACTGGACCAGCCACATAAACACTGTGGCATAAAGAGCAGGTCAGAGGCTGGGTATTCTGCAGTGAGTGTCTCACCTCCTGACTCCCCAAAGCCTTTCCACCATCTACAAGGCACAAGTCAGGAATGTGATGGAATACTCTCCACTTGCCTGGATGAGTGAACCTCCAACAACACTCAAGAAGCTCGACACTGTAGTGTATGTACCTTTAAGAGAGAACTACTTTTGCAGCTCCTGTATACTGTAGTACCGGCAGTGAGCACACCTGTATATAAGCCTTGAGCATGCCTCTGCACTGTTAGTCTTTAGACTACCCTTCTCCAGTAAACACCTGGTGATTGTTAAGTTACAGCCTCCGTCTAGTTATTGGAAAACATCATACTTTAAGAATCACGGATTCAACAGTGGCGACGAGGTCGATTCGAATCTACCTGCAACTCTGCATTTCCTTTCAAGGATTCGCACCGGGAGGGCGGTGGAAGAAAGTCGAGGCCAGAAGCACGGGCGTCGACCACGAGCAACCGCCCAGCCATCCGGCAGAGAGTGAACATCGCAGGGGAGGCTGTTGAGGGCTGGGCTTGGTTCTCCAGCTACGACGATCCAGCAACAGACTGGCAACAGGTACAGCGCAGACCCTTCCTGGACAGCGGCGGCTGGAGCCGACCGACGGCACAGAAAAGGCCGAGCAGCGTCGACAGGGTAAGAGAGAGGGTGAAGCGCACAGGGCGCAGCCAGGGGTTGAAAACCGAGAGGCGTCGAGGGAAAGCAACAAAAAAAAGAGAGAGAGGGTCAAGCAGCAGCCGGATTCAGGACCGAGCGGTGGCAACGAGAGAGGCGCACAGGAGAACGCGCAGAGCACAGCCAGGGCTCAAGGGCTGAACAGCGTCCGCGGGGGAAAGAAAGGAAGCGCGGGAGACTCCATTGAGCCGCGGAGAAGAAGGGAGAGCGTGGGAGATGCCATTTTAGACAGTTTAATCACACCCAGGGATGCCGAAGAGTGGCAGTATCACTGCGTTCGGCAATGAATTCGAAGATTGGGCGACATATGTGGAACGCATTGAGGTGTACTGCAAGGCGAATGAAGTGCCAGATGCTATGAAAGCACTGGATTTGTTGAATTCCATGGGTGCAAAAACTTATGGCTTCCTGTGAAACCTAATAACCCCAGAGAAGCCAGTGGATAAGAATTTCGAAAGCATAGTGGAAATCCTACAGGACCACTTAAACCCCACACCGCTGCTGATAGCAGAAAGATTTAAGTTCCACAAAAGGAACCAGCATAAAGACGAAAGTAATGCTGAGTACTTAACGGAACTGCGCAAGCTATCGAAATACTGCCAGTTTGGATTGGGACTAGCAGATACGTTAAGGGACAAGTTTGCGTGTGGGCTTCAAAGTAAAGGAACCAAGAAACGGCTTCTATCAGAAAAGGATCTTACGCTGGACAAGGCTTTCAGCATGGCAGTATCACATGAAGCAGCCGCACGGGGCGCTGCAGAGATACAACGGAGACCGCAAGAATATGGCACCAATGAAATGTCATATGGAGCAGGGAAGTGTTATCACTCCGGCAGAACAACACACGACCAGAAGGATTGTTCGTTCAAGGACCAAGTGTGCAGACAGTGTGGAAAAGCAGGACACATAGCAAGAGTCTGCAGGTCAGGGAAGAAAACCAGCAGCAAGAAATCTCCACGGGAGAAGTACAAAAAGGTACATAAGGTGATGGCCAGTAGTTCAGACGAACAGAAAAGTGTTAGACTCCGGAAGCAAGGAGCTGGGTTGTCTGAAACTACATAAGGTAATCAAAATGGAGGATCACCAGACTATCTGGGTCACGCTCAAGATAGACGGAGTCCAAGTGAAAATGGAATTGGACACAGGATCAGCCCTAACAGTCATAAACCAAAGGGACTACAAGCGGCTATTTTCACATATACCCTTGAAAGCTACAGAGATTGTCTTGAAGATGTAGACGGGCAAAAAGTCTACCCCAAAGGAAAAATAAGGGTGAACGTGATATACAAAGGCAAGGAAATACCTAAAATGGACCTATATGTATTGCCAGATGGAGGACCACTACTACAAGGACGTGAATGGATACGGAAGATACAATTAGATTGGCATTCCATACAGGCACTGAAGGTTGAGGCCAAAAAGGATGACGACATCGCGCCTGGACGACTGTCAAAAACGCTAACTGACGCACAAGAAGTGTTCCAGGAGGGACTCGGAACACTGATCTGGCCCAGGCGTACCTGCAAATGGAGGTAGAAGAAGCCTCGAAACAGTACCTCACGATCAACACTCATAAAGGTCTCTACCAATACAACCGGCTGGTGTTCGGGGTAGCATCAGCTCCGGCTATTTGGCAAAGGGCAATGGATCAAGTCCTGCAAGGGATTCCAGGGACCCAGTGTTATTTGGACGACACCCTGGTCACGGACGAAAATGACAGTGATCACCTCGCCAATCTGGAGAAGGTGCTCACTAGATTAAAGGAATATGGGCTACGAGCTAATCGACACAAGTGCGAGTGTTTCCAGAAGCAGATCTCGTATTGTGGCCACGTTATTGATGAAGAGGGGTTACATAAGTCCCCTGAAAAGATTGAGGCAGTAGTCAAGGCTCCAGCACCGGAAAATGTGTCACAACTGAGGTCGTTCTTCGGGCTGTTGAACTACTACCATAAGTTCTTACCAAATTTGTCTACAGTATTACACCCATTGAACACCCTACTGCAAACGGTGGTACCATGGAAGTGGAATGACGAATGTAAACGAGTTTTCCAGAAGTGCAAAGAATTGATCACATCAAAAGAGGTGTTGGCCCATTTCAACCGAACACTACCAATTCAGTTGGCATGTGATGCATCACCCTATGGTATTGGAGCGGTGCTGTCGCACAAATTCCCAGACGGGTTGGAGAGGCCAGTAGCCTTTGCGTCTCGGTCACTAACCTCAGCCGAGCGCAACTATGCCCAGATCGACAGGGAGGCCCTCAGCCTAGTATGGGGAGTAAAAAAATTCAACCACTATCTGCATGGGCAGAAGTTCACCTTGCTGACTGACCACCAACAACTTGTCTCCATCTTTAATCCAAAGAAGGGCGTTCCGGTGATGACTGCACAACGGCTACAAAGATGGTCCCTTTTTCTAGGGGCAAACCAATATGAAACAGAGTATAAGGGCACGAAACAGCATGGAAACACTGATGGGCTATCATGTCTGCCGCTGCCTACTGTGGAGGAAGCACCAGCAGTGGACCCTATCGAAATATTTTATTCATCGATAATTGAACGATTGCCAGTAACTAACGCGGATATAGAGAAGGAGACCTGCAATGATCCGACACTGTCTCGGGTATATGATTTGACGGTGAAGAGATGGCGAACACATGGCGACTCACTGTTGCCAGTATTCTCATCCAGAAGAGAACAGCTGTCAGTATGCCAGGGGACAGTGATGTGTGGATCCCGAGTGGTAATTCCACCCAAGTTAAGGGAGAGAGTGCTCAATGAGCTTCACGAAGGTCATCTGGGAGGGGTGAAAATGAAAAGCCTTGCTAGGGCTTATGTGTGGTGGCCGGGGATCGATCAACAAATCGAGGACCTAACAAAGAGCTGCTCAGGATGCCAGAAGGTCCAAAATGCACCACCACATGCCCCTCTACACCCATGGGAGCGGCCCTCCTCTCCATGGCAATGGGTGCATATTGATTTTACTGGTCCATTCATGGACTCAATGTTCTTAATAGCAGTGGATGCGCACTCGAAATGGCCTGAGGTGATCAAAATGTCCTCAACCACTACAGAGAAAACGATTGCAGTCCTACGGACTGTTGTGTATGTAACCTGTTCCACCTTAAGAGAGCTTAAGCCTGTTCCACCTTAAGAGATGTACTACTTTCTCAGGCTGCTGTAGACGTAATACCGGGGGTGAACACACCGGTATATAAGCACTGTGCAGTAATCTTGTATTCAGTATAGTCCCTACCTCCAACCAGTAAAGACCTGTTTTTATTGTTACTCATTAGTCTGTGTTTTAATTAACTAAATAATTCACAGACTTAACACTGGTGACGAGTCAGGTTCTTACCCTGCGGCAGTTATTCCACGGCGGTTGAAGAGAGGTTTCAAACCTCACCACTCACCACCCCACTGGAAGCGACAGGCATTAGGACCCTGAAGCCTCCATCAGCTTGTGAACCGGAGGAGAAGACAGGACTGGGGAAGAGAGAGGTACAGGGCGATAGCGATCGGCAGATAAGGGCTGGGCCGCTTTCAAGTGCGAGGCGCAGCCGGGCCATCGATCGCATCCGCTGATAAGGGCCGCACTCGGGGGCTGAAGGGAGACGGTGTCGGGGGACGGGTGAAGACCGCCAAGCGCGGGAAAACCGCCATTTTGTGGGCGGAGGACGACGGCAAGAGCGGGAAGCCGCCATCTTTGATAACAAGTAAAGAAAATAAAATCTGAGAAATTGCAAATCTACAATGCCTAAACACGGGAATATTAGCACCTTTGATAGTGACCTCGAAGATTGGGCCATATATGTTGAAAGAGTAAAAAATTATTGTAAGGCCAATAAAATTCGTGACCAAGATAAAGCTCTAACATTATTAAATTTAATGGGTGCGAAGACATACGGGCAATTGAAACACCTGTTATCACCAGATGAACCGGCGGATAAGACGTTCGATGAGATTGTTACTGTCCTGAAAGATCATCTAAACCCCACGCCGCTGATGCTAGCGGAACGATTTAAATTTTATGACAGAAGGCAGCTACAGCATGAAAGCAATGCTGAATATTTGCTGGAATTGCGTAAATTAGCGAAATATTGCCAGTTTGGAACGGGACTGACAGAGGCACTTCGAGACAAATTTGTGTGTGGTTTATTTAAACAGGATACACAAAAGCGACTGCTCGAGGAGAATGAGCTGACGCTTGAGAAGGCGGTCACTATGGCAGCAGCACACGAAGCCGCAGCGAGAGGCACGGCAGTAATGCAGCTACGGTCACCGGAGCTCAGTGCACACAAATTGGGTGTGAGTTCTGGCAAATGTTATCGTTGTGGAAAGACAACGCATGATCAGAACCAGTGTTGGTTTAAAAACCAAGAATGTAGAACTTGTGGTAGGCTTGGACATATAGCTAGAGTATGCAGGTCAGCGAAGAAGACCAGCAACAAGAAGTCACCGCAAGGAATATACGCAAAGGTACACAAGGTGGCCGAACAGGAGTCCGATTCAGACGCTAGCAGTAATGAACTGGCTGGCTTAAGCAGTATTGAACTGGCTAGCTTAAGGGTACTCAACGTTGGTAAGGGTGCAGACCTCCAGACAATTTGGGTTACTCTTCAGATAGAAGGAGTCCAAGTAAAAATGGAATTGGACACTGGATCGGCATTGTCAGTCATGAATAAGAAAGATTACAGAAGGTTATTCCAACATATTCCCCTACAGGATACGGAGATTATATTGACAACCTACACGGGGCAGAGAGTGTACCCCATCAGGACAATAAAGGTTGCAGTGGCCAACAAGGGCGAAGGAAGTCAAATAATGGACTTATATGTGCTACCGGAGGGAGGTCCACCACTACTAGGTCGGGAGTGGTTTAGAAACATAAATATGGACTGGCATTCGCTAAAAGCCATAAAGAGTGAGAACTCGGTGCAGATAATCAGCCCGGACTCTAGAACTGATGATGGTAAGACCAAACCATGTGCAAAAGACAAAGTTTCAGCACAGAATTCCACTGAGCAACAACAACATAGTTTAACAGAGAATTCTGAGTCTGTCAAGTCTACTGATATGCACATTCTTGAGGGACACTGGGCTCGAACTCAACTCCATTTCAAACTACAACAGCAATTAGAACAAATGATTCGCCGTTTTGAGCAAGAGATGAATTAAATAAAAAAGTTCTTTGTTACAGAGTGGGAGAATCTGGAAAGGCAACAGAAGCAACTGATGGAGAAAATGGAGCAGGAGCACACCAACCATCTGCGCGAGGAGGCCGAACGAATCAAAGCTGATTCAGGTTCTGAAGGTGCGTGCCATAATCTGGTGTCAGAAGAGTTAACGGTCAGCCAACTCCTTCATATGCTGAGGGACAAGACTCTGAAATGGGAAAAACTTGAACACGAGCTGCGATCTTCAAAGGAAAAGGGTTCGGAGCTCTCAAAAGTCATTGAGATGGCTGATGTGACGACACAGACTGAAACGACTGCAACAGAGCAGCCATTGGATGCCAAAAGTACGCTGACTCATGTCAATGTAGAACAACAGACCGCTGAAACAGCTGCTCCGGTAGAGGGATTGCATAGTCCGATCAATCAATCTCCAAAGGAAGTTGAAGTATTAAAATCACAAATGAGGTCACTAGTAAACGACTTGCTGAAAGCCCAGAAAAAGCTGGATGCAGAGGTACACATGAAGAAGTCTCTTCAGGAAAGATGTCTGGATTTGGAACAAGAGCTGGCTAACGTCCAGCTGGGTATGGAGGAAATAGACGACCCTCTCGCTGACCTGTCGGACGACTCCGAATATTACTATGTCCTGTCCTGCCCAACTTGTAACTTCGACTCCCACCATACAGAAATCATGGAGGAGCACCGAAAGTCTACGGAACATCGGGAGAAGGTGGCTCTACTACGAAAAAAGGAGGAAGAGAAGGAGGAACTGCGCATGCAGCTGGCAGCTGTGGCAGCTGACAATGGAGCCCAGAGAGTCTCCAAGAAGCAGAAAAGGAAAAGTAAAAACAGAAGATGACCCATCTGAACCATTATCACCTCTACCAGATCACACACGTGGTCCCTCCGAACGGAGCCAAATCAGTTCGGAAGTTCAAGCTGTTAAATCCATGAAAGGACTATTGAATGAGTAACGTGAACCGACTACACCACAGAGATTGAATCTGTGAACTGTTTTCCGCAGAGACTGAATCTGTGATATGTTACGTTAAACATGAAGTTATATATGTATATATGTTATTACGTTATGTTAAATGGGGGGGTGACTATAAAGCTAAGAAGGGAGGAGTGTTGTGTATGTAACCTGTTCCACCTTAAGAGAGCTTAAGCCTGTTCCACCTTAAGAGATGTACTACTTTCTCAGGCTGCTGTAGACGTAATACCGGGGGTGAACACACCGGTATATAAGCACTGTGCAGTAATCTTGTATTCAGTATAGTCCCTACCTCCAACCAGTAAAGACCTGTTTTTATTGTTACTCATTAGTCTGTGTTTTAATTAACTAAATAATTCACAGACTTAACACGGACCATATTTGCCAGGAACGGCTTGCCAGAGCAGATTTGCTCTGATAACGGACCACAGTTTGTGTCCGAAGAGTTTCGGAAATTTATGAGAAGGAATGGGTTAAGGCATTACACATCCGCCCCGTATCATCCAGCCACAAATGGATTGGCTGAGAGGTTCGTACAAACCTTTAAAAAGACGATAAGGGCCATGTGCGATGATGAAATTCCACTACAGCATAAGGTGGACAATTTCCTGTTAGCCTACAGAAATGCGACACATGCAGTTACCAACCAGACCCCGGCCATGATGTTCTTTAACCAAAGGTTGAGATCTCGTCTGGATTTGCTCAGACCAAATGTGCGAAGAAATGTTGAGGATAAGCAATTCCAGCACATCAATGAGAAGCCGACAAGGAGCTTCAATGTAGGACAATCAGTCTTGGCCCGCGACTACCGAACAGAGAAATGGCAACCCGGAACAATATGCACACGGCAGGGGCCATTAATGTACACAGTGGATGTCGAGGAGAACATTGTGAGACGCCACGTCGACCAGATCCTAGCGTCACAGGAACGAGTCAACCCCATGTCCCGCGTACCTGGGGATGAACCCGACATACCGGTAGCATCTACCTCAGAAACAGTAGCAGCGGAAGCTGATGAACTAACTGATGAAAGGGGGCCAGAATCGCCTCCGCACCAAGAACAAGAACCTCAGGAAAGGCGCTATCCAGAAAGGATCAGGAAGCCGCCCCAAAGACTGAATCTATAAATGGACTATTTCAGTTTAATGTGTATGTTAAAGTGTTAACTGTTATTTGAATGTTATGGGTACTGATAATCTAAAAGGGGAGGAATTGTAGTGTATGTACCTTTAAGAGAGAACTACTTTTACAGCTCCTGTATACTGTAGTACTGGCAGTGACCACACCTGTATATAAGCCTTGAGCATGCCTCTGTACTGTTAGTCTTTAGACTACCCTCCTCCAGTAAACACCTGTTGATTGTTAAGTTACAGCCTCCGTCTCGTTATTAGAAAACATCATACTTTAAGAATCACGGATTCAACAGACACCATCCAGGACAAAGCAGCCTGCTTGATCGGCACCCCATCCACCACCTTCAACATTCACTCCCTCCACCACTGGCGTACCATGGCTGCAGTGTGTACCATCTACAAGATGCACTGCAGCAATTCACCAAGGCTTCTTCGGCAGCACCTCCCAAACCTGCAACCTCTTCCACCTAGAAGGAGAAGGGCAGCAGGCGCATGGGAACACCACCACCTCCAAGTTCCCCTCCAAGTCGCACACCATCCTGACTTGGAAGTATATCGCTGATCTTTCATCGTCACTGGGTCAAAATCCTGGAACTCCCTCCCTAACAGCACTGTGGGAGTACCTTCACCACACGGACTGCAGCGGTTCAAGAAGGCGGCTCACCACCACCTTCTCAAAGGCAACTAGGGATGGGCAATAAATGCCGGCCTTGCCAGCAACGTCCACATCCCATGAACGAGTAATTTAAAAAAAAGGAACTGGAAAGGGTGCAAAAAAGATTTACAAGGATGAGAAGGGTGACCTAATAGAAGTTTTTAAATTATGAAAGGTTTTGATAGAGTAATCACAGGAGAGAGTGGACTAGAAATGTATTATAGCTCAGGAATGGTCAGTATCATTAAAAAAGTTTGAGAATTAGCACCAGGCGCTAATGCTTTAGACTGCACGCAAAATTCATTCTCACTGCTCAAAAAAATGTTTAGGGAGCTAATTCAAGTTTTACTGGCCTAGCTCAGTGGTGTTACACTCAAAGGGTGGACCAATATCGGGTGCAGTCTAATCTCAACTCATCATTGCCACAGGCTTTTCCCAGTACTGAAAGGGGAGGTTCATTGATACTGCAGCATCTCATTCTCAGCATTGCTGGTTGTTCAGCTGCCTCAGCAAGGAGAAGCACAACAAGGAGGATAGAGCCAGAGGACTGAAGTGAAGCAGGTGTGCTCATGGCAGATCCACCTCAGTCGGGTGGTCAGGGTGATTGAATGCTTCAACAAATGCTACATACCACCGTCTGTACCACAAGCTTCACACACTGCCCAAAGCACCAGACCCCAGCGCTCACCCACCAACAATCTCTACCTACCAACACTCACACCCACATCTCACACCTTGCACACAATGACAGCTATTCAACTATAGCAGGCACAGGGGTCATTAGTTATTGGAATGAATGTGATATGTGTGATATGTTTATGCATAAATTTATTAATGGAGTTTGCAATATTTTGTGGTCTCTCTCATTTCACCTTTGCGCCCAGGAGGCGCTGTGATACGGCACGACACAGGGATGGTATGATGGGCATGTGGTGAGCAAAAGGGATCTGGGGTTTAAGTCACCCTGGTGTGAGGCTGGAGGTCTGTTTGGAGGAGATGGCAGAGTTCTGTGACCACCACCTTGGTGAAGCGGAGCCATCTAATACACTGCTTGCCACTTAATTGAAGGTAGGAGAAGTGCTGTCAGAATACCCTCGGAGGGTACGGCCTCCTGGTGAGAGCCTTGGTGTCCCTCCTCATCCCTCTGCACACATGTTCCCGTATTTCTCGCTGCCTATGCTCCCTCCGCCATAGATCCTGGAGGGTGAGGTGGTGCCAGTACAGCCCCCATTAATGGTGCCATGTGTAGCAGTTTGAATCTTTGAACAATAAATGTAGTTACTTTGCACTTGCCAGAAGACTGCTGATTCAAAAGAAGCTTGAAATTACTCCTACAAACTGTTCTAGTGGTTGAAACTGACAAACCATTGAAACTAACCTTCCCTGACAGCTGGGAGTGATTAATGCGAATGTCTTTAAATAACGTCACTGGAGCCGGCTTCTTGGAGCCACACGCCAGCTCTCCCTATTGCTGTCTGGTTGAGGCACTAAGGTAAGTGGCAACAATGAATTTTCCAGATCAGGCAGCCAGTGAGCATTGCACACTCACTGACGTCACAATCTGCCTGGCGTTGAAGTCTCCGGCGGCACCTTGTACCGGCGGCGCAACAGGGGAGCTGGATTTGCCTCGCCCCGACGCTACTGCATCAGCGCCCCATTACCGCCATCTGCTGGCGCTAACGGGAGGTGCTAAGCTACTGAATTCTCCCCCCAGTGTTTCCACTTGTGGTGAAGAACAAAACTAGAGGCCATCAATATAAAATAGTCACCAACAAATCAAATCGGGAATTCAGAAGAAACTTCTTTACCCAGAGAGTGGTGAGAATGTGGAACTCGCTACCACAGGGAGTGGTTGAAGCGAATAGTATAGATACATTTAAGGGGAGGCTAGACAAGCATATGAGGGAGAAGGGAATAGAGGGTTATGCTGATAGATTTAGATGAGGAAAGACGGGAGGAGGCTCGAGTGGAGCATAAACACCGGCATGGACTGGTTGGGCCGAATGGCCTGTCTCAGAGCTGTATATCCGATGTAATTCTATGTAACATTGCCAAGGTAAGCCTACCCAAAATTGCCAAAATAACCCACGCAACATTGCCACGGTAATCCAACTTGTTCAAACTCTTAGGCCTGGTTATTAACAGGGGCATGTTACGTAGCCACGGGGGCGGAGTTTCAGACGAGAAACCCAAAGTCGGAGTTTCCCCGAACGCTGTGGAATTTTAACTCCACACAGTGTGTCTTTTGGCCCTGACAGGTTCCCCGCCTGGAAATCAGTCTGATCGACAGGCTTGGCTTCCAGTCGGGCGGACCGCACTCCGGAGCAGGCCTCAGGACAAGGTAGGCCTGATCCCAGGTCCCAGGGGCGTCCGATTCCCGACCCCGGGGGCCTTTGTATGGGGAGGGGGGGTTCTAATGGGGGGAGCTGCGGGGGCCGGGCAAAGCCCTCCTGCTCGTCCTGGCCCACAAGCAGTGCTGTGAACGCACTTACCTTCTCCCTGGCCTCCCTGGAAACCCAGCCGCCAGTGTTCTCTGTAAGCTGCGTGTGTGGCTGCGCAGTAGTCTGCACGGTCCCGCGCAGGCTGCTCACAAGCTTTTACATTGGAAATACTGCACATGCACAGAAAATTAAAGGGACCGCGCATTGAAAGAGACAGGCCGCGCAGAACAACGTGCAGCTTGCAGCGAACATGGCCGACCGCCCACTGTAAATCCTGCAAAGCAGGTTAAATCAGAGGCGGCCAGCCTCATTCAAATACTTAAATTGCTAACCTGCCTCCTGGGAGCGGGTTGGAAGCGGGTTGGGGTTGGGGGTTCAGATTTTTTTAATTTTCGCCCCCACCCGCTCCCAACACACCTGTTTCTGTGTGCTAAGATTCCCCCTTAGTATAAAATAATTTATTTTTAGAAGAGGAACAAATAGCTAACAGTAATAGAACTCAAAATAACAATAAACATCATGGGCCTGAAATTCCAAATCCCGCTATCTGCTACTGTCAGCGCGATAGAGTGAGACTCTCACTCACCCAATGGACCAAACCCTCACCCTCACCCTGACCCTGATCCTCACCTTGACCCTGATCCTCACCCTGACCCTGACCCTGTTCCAGACCCTCACCCTGACCCTTACCCTCACCCTGACCCTGTCCCTGATCCTCACCATGACCCTCACCCTGACCCTGACCCTGATATTCACCCTGACCCTGACCCTGATCCTCACCCTGATCCTGACCCTGATCCTCACCCTGACCCTCACCCTGATCCTCAACCTGAACCTGACTCTCACCCTGACCCTATCCCTGACCCTGACTCTCACCCTGACCCTGACCCTGACCCTATCCCTGACCCCCACCCTCACCCTGTCCCTGACCCTATCCCTGACCCTGACCCTCACCCTATCCCTGACCCTGACCCTCACCCTGTCCCTGACCTTTACCCTGTGGCTGACCCTGTCCTAAATTCCGGGGTCAGCCAGTTTGAATATTGCTGCTGATACAAAAGCCATTGTCTCGCCAGGTACTGTCCAGGTGCGCCGAGAGACTGGAACAACCGCGGGGGGAGGGGGCAGCTGGGAGCCCTGGTGAAGAGGCAACACTTAAAGCTGACTAAAGTTAGCCCCAGCGGAGGGGATGGAATGGTGGGAGTGAGTGACAAGAGAACTACCAACACTGCCGCCAAGACCAGGTGGAAGGAAGTCACACAGGTGCTGATGACAGCTCCCAGCCACAAGCTCCTCTCAAATCAAAATCAAATCAATCAAATCAACTTTTATTGTCATTGTTAGTGCACAAGTGCAGTACAACGAAATGTAGGCTTGCGGCTCCCGAGAGTGTACAATTTGGATTAGGACACTTAAACATTTCAACATACATTTGTACATATATATTAGCATAAATATGACCATAATAAAGTGCATCGGCAGATGTGCAGGCTTTAGTGTTTACTTGTGGAGTTCAGTAGGATGACAGCCCTGGGAAAGAAGCTGTTCCTAAATCTGGTCGTACGGGTGCTCCACTACAGGATGGGGTTTAATGGCCTCACAAGGTTAGCAAAGGTCAGTGTGATGGCCCCAAGCTGTCCTTACTCTATATCTTGTACATTTCAGACATTAACCTGTATTTCCCCATAAAGTACATTCATAAATCTCAGGATATCGCCCTGTACAATTGTGAAGGAATAAGCAATATACCTATTCAGAAAAATATACCATTCTATAAAAGATTTCTGACTTTATTAAACCAACTACATGTCGGTTCTTTAATAAATCTATATATTTTTAGAATTGTCTCACATAGTAATTCTGTATCAAACTCGCGAACTCAATCTCTGTACACTCTTTGGTGAGGAGTTTCAGAATTCTGGGGGAGTTTTCCGGACCCTCATAACATCCGGAAGGTTGCAGTCTAGCTAAACTTATTAAAAGTGCTATCTGGAGGATGGTAACATCTTCAGCTTGTTCCTTTCCTTTAGGGAGAGATAGTCCGGACCTTTAGACCCAATTAAGCGTCTTTAGGGTTCAGCTACCTCAAACTTTAGTTGAAAGTGAACGTCTGGGGAATACGCCTGATCTGGGGTAGCCCTAAAGGGGCTCGGAGTAGTAATAATCCCTTCACAATGAATGATCTGTAGTGACAACTGCACATAGAAGATGCCATGAAGAAGATGCCGACCAGTTGGGCTGAATGGCCTGTTTCTGTGCTGTAAAAGTAATTCTATGTAAATAGTCATAAACTCAACAGTCTGACCTACAATAATGAGCATCCTTATGTCACACAGGAAAAGGTTCCACACAATTGCTGAGAAGGACAGACTACAAGAGCAAATCCCAGGAACTCACACAGCTAACAGGGGGGTCTTCACCCACAGACGGGGGTCTGAACCCACAGACAGGGGGCTGAACCCACAGTCGGGGGTCTGAACCCACAGACAGGGGGCTGAACACCCAGACAGTTTTGTGCTGACTAAGTGCTGAAAGATCGGAAACAGTTTCTCTTTTGAGAGGTTCACACTCTGAGGCGACCCTGACAGGAGCCTCGCAGGATGTCGGGCACACCGGCTGAGAACTCCTTTCTCAGGTTCAGTACCTGGTAACATTCCTTCCTGAGCTGAGGAGTTGGAGTAACTCCATCCTTCTGAGATAGTGTTGGATGGTCCTCCCGACAGCGATGTCCCACCCTCCGCACTAATCACTTTTGGGTTGGGGTTCATCCCATCTGCATGGCGGGCTCCCGACAGGATTCCTGCCTCCAGGAGGCAGCCTGCCATTCCCTGGACACGAATTCCGGGCAGTACTGCAGATGGACAAGGATTGCAGCCCCACCAGAGGTGGCTAAGTCGTTAAGGGTCAGAAAAGTGCCCCAAAGATGGGCTGAGAGCAAGACCTACAGAAGAAGGTAAGTGAGAGGCTGGAATGGAGGGGCAGGAAGCTGCTGTAAGGCCCTCTCCCTCCACTGGGGAACCCCAGGGTCGTTACTGATGCTTCCTGAGTCCTCTGCTACCTCACCCATGGCAGCACCAGGGAGTGCTGAGAACTGGGGTAGACAGTAGGGAAACCCGGACACGACACCCCCCACCCCCCACCAGTCATCTGCAGCAAGTGGGGAGTGAATGGTCAGTGGTGGTCCAGGTGGGGAGGGATGGTCAGCAGTGGTCCAGGTGGGGAGGGATGGTCAGCAGTGGTCCAGGTGGGGAGGGATGGTCAGCAGTGGTCCAGGTGTGGAGGGATGGTCAGCAGTGGGGAGGGATGGTCAGTGGTGGTCCAGGTGGGGAGGGAGTGGTCCAGGTGGGGAGGGATGGTCAGCGGTGGTCCAGGTGGAGAGGGATGGCCAGCGGTGGTCCAAGTGGGGAGGAATGGTCCAGGTGGGGAGTGATGGTCAGCGGTGGTCCAGGTGGGGAGGGATGGTCCAAGTGGGGAGGAATGGTCCAGGTGGGGAGGGATGATCCAGGTGGGGAGGAATGGTCCAGGTGGGGAGGGAGTGGTCCAGGTGGGGAGGGATGGGTCCAGGTGGGGAGGGATGGTCAGCGGTGGTCCAGGTGGAGAGGGATGGTCCAGGTGGGGAGGGATGGTCAGCGGTGGTCCAGGTGGGGAGGAATGGTCCAGGTGGGGAGGGATGGTCAGCGGTGGTCCAGGTGGGGAGGAATGGTCCAGGTGGGGAGGGATGGTCAGCGGTGGTCCAGGTGGGGAGGAATGGTCCAGGTGGGGAGGGATGGTCAACGGTGGTCCAGGTGGGGAGGAATGGTCCAGGTGCGGAGGGATGGTCAGCGGTGGTCCGGGTGGGGAGGAATGGTCCAGGTGGGGAGGAATGATCAGCGGTGGTCAAGGACCAAGAGAGGGATGGTCAGTGGTTGTCAAGAACCAAGAGAGGGATGGTCAGTGGTGGTCAAGGACCAAGAGAGGGATGCTCAGCGGTGGTCCAGGTGGGGAGGAGTGGTCCAGGTGGGGAGGGACGGTCAATACTGGTCCAGGTGGGGAGGGATGGTCAGCAGTGGTCCAGGTGGGGAGGGAGTGGTCCAGGTGGGGAGGGATGGTCCAGGTGGGGAGGAATGGTCAGCGGTGGTCCAGGTGGGGAGGAATGGTCCAGGTGGGGAGGAATGGTCCAGGTGGGGAGGAATAGTTCAGGTGGTCCAGGTGCAGAGGGATGGTCCAGGTGGGGAGGGATGGTCCAGGTGGGGAGGGATGGTCAGCGGTGGTCCAGGTGGGGAGGAATGGTCCAGGTGGGGAGGGATGGTCAGCGGTGGTCCAGGAGGGGAGGGAGTGGTCAGCAGTGGTCCAGGTGGGGATGGAGTGGTCCAGGTGGGGGGGGATGGTCAGCGGTGGTCCAGGTGGGGATGGAGTGGTCCAGGTGGGGAGGTATGGTCAATACAGATAGGCCTCAGTCCCCATATTTCCCATTGTTCGCCACCGCAGTCTGGGAATCAGCCTCGCAGCCTTCCCCTGGACCACAGATCATGGATGCTCCCCCTGTGTCTCGGTATCCAGAGCTAAACGCAGTATTCAAGGTGTGACCTGACCAGAGCACGGCACAGCTCCAGCTCACAGCCTCAACTTTGAACTGCACTGATGGGGAATACAGCTTTGTTGATTGCTGTACTACAGTGAGAGACATGGTCAGCGTCGGATCTACAATCACTCCCTGATCTCTTTGGGTCTCACCCCTCACCAGCTCAAAGCCATTCACTAAGTAAGGTGTCCAATTTTTTTCCAGTGTGTAAGACTGTCTCCAGTGAATTGATTCCTATGTTCTGTTTTTCTGTCACAAATGATTCTATGATTCTGTGAAATGTGAAAGACAGACACGAATGAATAAAGCTGAAACAAGGCTGATAAGGATTCTCACCTACAGAACTAGATGGACTTTTGTCTGTAATTTATGTAAATGAGATGTGCAAACGGTAAGAATGATAAGCATGGTGCATACCCACCATAGCGCGTTGTGATGTCAAGCCTGTCAGATGGTTCCTGGTATGAGTGAGCGGGAGGCAATTAGTCATCATGATAAAATCGCCCTAAGTTGTTGTACTGAGGTGTCAACTGTAGCTCAGTGGGCAGCACTCTCGCCTCTGAGTCACAGGTCGTAGGTCAAAGTCCTACACCAGAGACTTGAGCACATAATCCAGGCTGACACTCCAATACAATACTGAGGGAGTGCTGCACTGTCGGAGGTGCCGTCTTTCGGATGAGATGTTAAACCGAGGCCCCGTCTGCTCTCTCAGGTGGACGTAAAAGATCCCACAGCAGTATTTTGAAGAGGAACTGGGGGGGTGGGGGGGGGAGTTATCCCCGGTGTCCTGGGGCCAATATTTATCCCTCAATCAACACCAAAAGCAGATGATCTGGTCATTTATCACATCGCTGTCTGTGGGATCTTGCTGTGCGCAATTTTACTACCATGTTTCCCACATTACAACAGTGACTACACTTCTAACGTACTCCATTGGCTGTAAAGTGCTTTGGGACATCCCGAGGTCGTGGAAGGTGCTGGAGAAAGTCCTTACTTCATATATATGAACCTCAATAAAAAAAGACTTAACAGGAGATTTCCCACTTGGGCACTGTTAAGTCTGTGTGTTCCAGTTATATTTAAGGTCAATTACTGACACAGACTACAAGAATAACTTTTCAATAGGTCTTTACTATTCGGAGGTTAGGGCTATACTACCCAGCAAATTACTACACAGCACTTATATACCGGTGTGGTCACCACCGGTATTACCGTATACAGCAGCCAGAGAAAGTAGTACATCTCTTAAGGTGGAACAGGTTTAAGTTCTCTTAAGGTGGAACAAGTTACATACACCACAATCCTCCCTTTTTAGCTTAACAGTTATATCCCCATTTAACATAACATAATAACATATATACATATACAACTTCATGTAGAAACAGTTCAAAGGTTCAGTCTCTCAGGAGGCCTCCTGATTCGAGTTGGATAACGCCTTTCAGGGGTCTCTGATTCTTGTTGCTGAGGTGACTCCTCTAGTTGGTCTCTTATGTCTTGGACATCATCATCAGGTACATTCACTGCCGAGGTAGATGCTTCAGGTTCACTAACTTCTTCCACGGTTGTCTCTGTCGTAACCATGGGTTCGACCCTTGTTCTCGATTCTACCAGTTGGTCAGCATGACGCCGTATTACATTTTTACCAACATCTACCGTGTACATCAGGGGTCCTTGTCTGGCCCGAATTGTTCCGGATTGCCATTTCTCGTTTCCATAGTCCCTGGCCAACACTGGTTGTCCTACCTCGAAACTCCGAGTGGTCTTGTTATTTATATGCTGGAACTGTTTGTTTTCAACTTCCCTCCGCACATTTGGTTTTAACAAGTCCAACCTGGACCGCAACCTCCTGTTATAAAACATCATGGCAGGACTTTGGTTTGTCACTGCATGAGCGGCGTTTCGATATGCCAGTAGAAACTTATCCACCTTATGTTGTAGTGGAATCTGATCTTCGCTCATGGCCTTTATTGCCTTTTTGAATATTTGTACAAATCTCTCGGCCAACCCATTTGTAGCCGGATGATATGGGGCAGATGTATAATGTTTCACCCCATTCTTCTTTAAGAATTTTTGGAATTCTTCTGACACGAACTGTGGTCCGTTGTCGGAACATATTTGGTCTGGCAATCCGTTCCTTGCGAATATCGTTCTTAACACCGCAATTGTCTTTTCTGAAGTAGTGGTAGTCATCTTGATCACTTCTGGCCATTTAGAATGTGCGTCCACCGCAATTAGAAACATGGAGTCCATGAATGGACCAGCAAAGTCAATATGTGCGCGTTGCCATGGGGCTGAAGGCCATTCCCATGGATGCAGCGGTGCAATCAGAGGTGCATTTTGCACTTTTTGGCACCCTGAGCAGCTTTTCGTCAGCTCCTCTATCTGTTGGTCGATACCCGGCCACCACACATAAGCCCTAGCAAGGCTTTTCATCTTGACTCCCCCCAGATGACCTTCATGCAGTTCCTTTAGAACTCTTTCCCTTAACTTAGGAGGAATAATCACTCTCGTTCCATACATCAATGTTCCTTGACAGACGGACAGCTGGTCTCGTCTTGCCGAGAATGCCGGTAACAGAGAATCACCATGTGCTGGCCATCCCTTCACTGTCACCTCGTAGACTCGGGACAGTGCCGGGTCGTTCCTGGTTTCTCTTTCAATACTTGCATTGGTGACTGGTAAACACTCGATGATGGTCGAGTGAAATAACTCAACAGGGTCAACCTTCGTTGTCTCCTCTTCTTCAGGTAGTGGCAGGCGCGACAGCCCATCAGCATTACCATGCTGCTTTGTATCTTTGAATTCTATCTGATATTGATGTGCCCCTAGGAAAAGGGACCATCTCTGGAGTCTCTGTGCTGTCATCACCGACACACCCTTCTTAGGGTTAAAAATGGATACCAACGGCTGATGGTCTGTCAGAAGCGTAAACTTTTGGCCCTGCAGGTAATGATTAAACTTCTTTACTCCCCACACAAGGCTGAGAGCCTCCCTATCTATCTGAGCATAGTTGCGCTCAGCGGAGGTCAATGATCTGGATGCGAACGTGACTGGCCTCTCCGTGCCATTTGGCAACTTGTGTGAGAGTACTGCCCCAATACCATATGGAGAAGCATCACAAGCCAAACGAATAGGCAATGTTGGGTTGAAGTGAGCCAACACTTCCTCTGAGGTTATCAATTCCTTGCTTTTGCGAAAGGCCTTCTTACAGTCCTCGCTCCACTCCCATGGTACTCTCTTCTGCAAAAGAGCGTTCAGCGGGTGCAGTACCGTGGATAAATTTGGCAGAAACTTATGGTAATAGTTAATCAATCCTAGGAACGACCTCAACTGAGATACATTAACCGGAGTGGGAGCCTTCACAACCGCTTCGATCTTGTCAGGAGACTTATGAAGTCCCTCCTGGTCAATGACATGGCCACAGTACGAGATCCGCTTCTGAAAGAACTCACATTTCTGCCGATTAACTCGAAGTCCATATTCTTTCAATCTGATGAGCACCAGTTCCAAATTTGCGAGGTGTTCCTCGTCACCATCTCCTGTAATCAGAATATCGTCCAGGTAACATTGTGTGCCTGGAATTCCCTGTAATACCTGCTCCATGGCCCTCTGCCAAATTGCTGGAGCCGATGCCACTCCAAAAACCAGTCTATTATACCGGTACAAGCCTCTATGCGTGTTGATCGTGAGGTACTGGCATGACTCTTCCTCAACTTCCATCTGTAAGTACGCCTGCGCCAGGTCTATCTTGGTGAAGTGTTTCCCGCCCGACAATGAAGTGAAGATATCCTCAATCCGCGGAAGCGGATACTGCACCGTGTGAAGCACCTGATTAACAGTGATCTTGAAATCTCCACAGATGCGAACCTTCCCTGGTTCTCCCGGCTTGTTGCTCGAAGGACGTTTCATCACGGGAACAATGGGCGTAGCCCACTCACTCCAGTCTACCTTAGACAGTACTCCTGAACGTTCTAGCGCTTCCAGTTCCGCTTCCACAGCAGGTCGTATCGCATAGGGTACCGGTCTGGCTTTGAAAAATTTTGGTTGTGCATGTTCTTCAATCTTGATGTTTGCCGTAATTCCTCTCAGTGTTCCCAGTCCCTGCTGGAACACCTCTTTAGCATCGTCCAATATTCTGGACAATCGTTTAGGTTTGACATCTGTTTCCCTGGCATCTACCGTTAGTGCTTTTAAGGAATGCCAGTCCATATTCATTTTTCTAATCCACTCCCGTCCCAGTAGTGGTGGACCTCCTTCAGGTAGCACATATAAGTCCATTCCTCGGCTTTCTTTGCCCTTGTGGACCACCTTTACCTCTATCTTTCCGATGGGGTATACTCTTTGCCCCGTGTATGTTTTCAATACAATCTCTGTATCCCGTAGGGGAATATGTTGGAATAACCTTTTGTAATCTTTCTTATTCATGACCGTCAATGCCGATCCAGTGTCCAATTCCATCTTCACTTGGTCTGCTTCCTTACCAACGTTGTGTGCTCTTAAGCTACCCAGTTCATTACTGCTGGCGTCTGAATCTGACTTCTGTTCATTCGAACTGTTCTCTGTCACCTTGTGTACCTTTCTGTACTTTCCCTGCGGTGACTTTTTGTTGCTGGTCTTCTCTCCTGACCGGCATACTTTAGCTATGTGACCAAGCCTGCCACATTTTCTGCATTCCTTATTTTTGAACCAGCACTGGTTCTGATTGTGCGTTGTCTTTCCACAACGATAACATTTTACTGTACCCAAGACCATTTGATTTGTGCTGAGTTCCGGTGACCGTAGCTGCATTACCGCCGTGCCTCTCGCTGCGGCTTCGTGCGATGCTGCCATAACGACAGCTTTATCAAGTGTCAGCTCATTCTCCTCAAGCAGTCGCTTTTGTGTCTCTTCTTTTAACAATCCACACACAAATTTATCTCTTAGCGCATCTGTTAGTCCTGTTCCAAACTGACAGTACTTTGCTAGCTTACGCAATACAATTAAAAATTCAGCATTGCTTTCATCTTTCAGCTGCTTTCTGCTGTAAAATTTAAATCGTTCCGCTAGCATCAGCGGCGTGGGGCTTAAATGATTTTTCAGGACGATAACAATATCCGCGAAAGTCTTATCCGCCGGTTTCTCTGGTGATAGAAGGTGTTTCAATTGCCCGTATGTCTTCGCACCCATTAAGTTTAATAAGGTTAGTGCTTTCTCCCCATCTGGTATCTTATTTGCTCTACAATAAACTTCTATGCATTCTACATACGTGGTCCAATCTTCGATGTCGCTATCAAAAGTATTAATGTTCCCATGTTTAGGCATCTTTGCAATTTTTTTTTTTTTCCAAAATGGCGGCTTCCCGCGCTTGGTGGTCTTTCCCGCGCTCGTCTTCTTCACCCGCTGGCTGTAATGGCGATTGCTGTGCTGCTGCCGGTCTCGCCTCCCCAGTGGTTAACAACTCCCCCGATGCTGCTTCTACTCCACCGCGGTTCCCGTGGGCATTTGCGCTTCCCTGCCGTCGCGCCTCGCAGCCCTTCTTGCAGCCCGGTTATGTGCACCCGCTGCGTTCGAATTCACCGCGGCTCTCGCGCCTTCAGCTGCCCCAGTCGCTGCGCCTTTCGGCCCGAATGCGGCCCAGCCCTTTTCACCGGCCGCGGTCGATTTCACCGCCCTCTTCCCTCCCCTTCGCTACAGCCAACGCGGCCGACTTTCGCTGATTGGCTTACCCACCACCATGGTAGAAGGAAGATAGCTGTCTGCCGCTGATGGGGGCTTCGAGTTCAGAATTTCTCTTCTTCACTCCGGGTCCTCGATGCCTCCCGCGCGACGTGCTGTTCAGCAGGATGATGAGGGTGGATGCCTCTTCTTGACGCCCGTTCTGAGGACGAAGCTGCCGTGGATGTAAACTGCCGCAGGGTAAGATCGGACTCGTCGCCACTGTTAAGTCTGTGTGTTCCAGTTATATTTAAGGTCAATTACTGACACAGACTACAAGAATAACTTTTCAATAGGTCTTTACTATTCGGAGGTTAGGGCTATGCTACCCAGCAAATTACTACACAGCACTTATATACCGGTGTGGTCACCACCGGTATTACCGTATACAGCAGCCAGAGAAAGTAGTACATCTCTTAAGGTGGAACAGGTTTAAGTTCTCTTAAGGTGGAACAAGTTACATACACCACAGGCACTGCTGACATTTATTATGAAATACTCTGCCTGTTGATTAAAATAACTGAGAGATGGGCCAGAGGATTGCACTTTTGGTAAATTAACCTCTACATTCATGAAATCCACCCATAGGGGAGTGGAGGAGCACACTCGCGTGTCATCCCCTTCACAGTTGACAGTCTGCACTCACAGTCCCACCCAGCTGGGGTGGAACCAGGTGAGATGTTCAAAGGAGGAGAGGGTTCCAGAGGAGTAGGGTGATTTGGTGATAAGAGCCACACCGGGTGGGGCAAGAGGTGGAAGGTATAGCCAGGTGGGGAAACTTCATTTAGGGGGAAGCTGTCATCTCCCCTCAGCCAGGTTTCCGTCAAGGGCATGATATCGATGCAATCATCCACAAAAAGCTTATGGATGGCAAGGGCCTTGTTCACAAGTGAACGGACGTTCTGTAGGGAGATGCGGAGAGGGGCGGTGATAGCTGATCAGCTGGCAGAGCCCACAGGGTCAGCATTGGGAGGGATGAGTGGGAAGCTGTAGGCTTATCTAAGAGGGAGTCAAGCCTGGGACGGCAGCTGGAGAATAAGAATGTCAAGAAGTGCTAAAGGGTAGGGATTCGGGAGGGCAGCATACCCGAGAGGGGAAAAGTGAAAGGAGGCATGATGACAGGAGAGAGGGATCTGGGAGGGGTAGAAAGATAAGAACAGAAAAAGAGAAAATTGAAGTGATGGGCTTGGTTCTGGAGCAACCGCCAAGATGCGCACACGAATGGACACATTGAAACTCAGGTAATATAGGCCTGGTTACATAGCAAGATTAGGATAGCGATATCCTGGAAGTAAACGGGGAATAGAGAGGAGACAATAGGAGAGAGTCCAGAGTTGAAGTCAGAGGACCCGTGATGGGATAATGTTGACGTAGAGTCAGTTTGGAGCATCGACAAACTGAGGTCCAGGTTCGGAGACAGGTGTGGCGGGTAAGTGAAGTCCAGAAGCTATTCGAAGGGTAGAGTATCGGAAGACGCATTGATGGAGGTATTT
Organism: Somniosus microcephalus; assembly: GCF_052327205.1. Taxonomy (NCBI): domain Eukaryota; kingdom Metazoa; phylum Chordata; class Chondrichthyes; order Squaliformes; family Somniosidae; genus Somniosus; species Somniosus microcephalus. Next base: position 9,214,262 of record NC_141015.1, read on the forward strand.
CCGGGGAATGAAGAACCAGGAGGTGTGCAGCATCGATTACAGGGCCGAGAAACGGTGGCCAAGTTGGAGGCCACCATAAGATCCAGAGGCAGCAGAGAGATGGACTTTGACCCAGGAGAGTGAATTCCTGACCAGGAACCAGGCTGTAGCTGATGCTGAACAACCAGTAAGACCAGTAGGATAAAAAGAAAAAGAAAGGTTTGCATTTATATAGCGCCTTTCACGACCTTAAGACATCCCATCGTCAAAACGGGGTGAACCATCAAATTATTGACCTGTTAGCCTTACTCCCACTGTTGGGAAAGTATTTGAAAGTATTATGAGGGATAATATAAGGGAGCATCTTGAGGGCCACGAGCTAATCCGAGACAGTCAGCGTAGTTTTGGAAGTGCTGGACTCATTTATTTTATTTCATTGAGAAGAGCAGGTAGATAGGAGAGAAACGGTGGATGTTGTCTACCTGGATTTCTGGGGGGCATGTGACAAAGTCTCCCACAATAGGTTACCACATAAGGCCCAAGCCTATGGGATAGATGGGAATGTATTAAAATGGATTGGCAATTGGTTGGTTGGTAGACAGCAATGGGTGTCTGGTTCAGCCAGTTGTCAGTGGATGTCACAAGGGTCAGTGTTGGGAACACCGTTGTTTATAAATGTTATCAATACTTTAGAGGAAGGAATTATTTCCACACCCTTTGCACGTTTGAATATCAAATCAAATCAAATCAACTTTTATTGTCATTGTTAGTGCACAAGTGCAGTACAACGAAATGTAGGCTTGCGGCTCCCGAGAGTGTACAATTTGGATTAGGACACTTAAACATTTCAACATACATTTGTACATATATATTAGCATAAATATGACCATAATAAAGTGCATCGGCAGATGTGCAGGCTTTAGTGTTTATTTGTGGAGTTCAGTAGGATGACAGCCCTGGGAAAGAAGCTGTTCCTAAATCTGGTCGTACGGGTGCTCCACTACAGGATGGGGTTTAATGGCCTCACAAGGTTAGCAAAGGTCAGTGTGACGGCCCCAAGCTGTCCTTACTCTATATCTTGTACATTTCAGACATTAACCTGTATTTCCCCATAAAGTACATTCATAAATCTCAGGATATCGCCCTGTACAATTGTGAAGGAATAAGCAATATACCTATTCAGAAAAATATACCATTCTATAAAAGATTTCTGACTTTATTAAACCAACTACATGTCGGTTCTTTAATAAATCTATATATTTTTAGAATTGTCTCACATAGTAATTCTGTATCAAACTCGCGAACTCAATCTCTGTACACTCTTTGGTGAGGAGTTTCAGAATTCTGGGGGAGTTTTCCGGACCCTCATAACATCCGGAAGGTTACAGTCTAGCTAAACTTATTAAAAGTGCTATCTGGAGGATGGTAACATCTTCAGGTTGTTCCTTTCCTTTAGGGAGAGATAGTCCGGACCTTTAGACCCAATTAAGCGTCTTTAGGGTTCAGCTACCTCAAACTTTAGTTGAAAGTGAACGTCTGGGGAATACGCCTGATCTGGGGTAGCCCTAAAGGGGCTCGGAGTAGTAATAATCCCTTCACAATGAATGATCTGTAGTGACAACTGCACATAGAAGATGCCATGAAGAAGATGCCGACCAGTTGGGCTGAATGGCCTGTTTCTGTGCTGTAAAAGTAATTCTATGTAAATAGTCATAAACTCAACAGTCTGACCTACAATAATGAGCATCCTTATGTCACACAGGAAAAGGTTCCACACAATTGCTGAGAAGGACAGACTACAAGAGCAAATCCCAGGAACTCACACAGCTAACAGGGGGGTCTTCACCCACAGATGGGGGTCTGAACCCACAGACAGGGGGCTGAACCCACAGTCGGGGGTCTGAACCCACAGACAGGGGGCTGAACCCCCAGACAGTTTTGTGCTGACTAAGTGCTGAAAGATCGGAAACAGTTTCTCTTTTGAGAGGTTCACACTCTGAGGCGACCCTGACAGGAGCCTCGCAGGATGTCGGGCACACCGGCTGAGAACTCCTTTCTCAGGTTCAGTACCTGGTAACATTCCTTCCTGAGCTGAGGAGTTGGAGTAACTCCATCCTTCTGAGATAGTGTTGGATGGTCCTCCCGACAGCGATGTCCCACCCTCCACACTAATCACTTTTGGGTTGGGGTTCATCCCATCTGCATGGCGGGCTCCCGACAGGATTCCTGCCTCCAGGAGGCAGCCTGCCATTCCCTGGACACGAATTCCGGGCAGTACTGCAGATGGACAAGGATTGCAGCCCCACCAGAGGTGGCTAAATCGTTAAGGGTCAGAAAAGTGCCCCAAAGATGGGCTGAGAGCAAGACCTACAGAAGAAGGTAAGTGAGAGGCTGGAATGGAGGGGCAGGAAGCTGCTGTAAGGCCCTCTCCCTCCACTGGGGAACCCCAGGGTCGTTACTGATGCTTCCTGAGTCCTCTGCTACCTCACCCATGGCAGCACCAGGGAGTGCTGAGAACTGGGGTAGACAGTAGGGAAACCCGGACACGACACCCCCCACCCCCCACCAGTCATCTGCAGCAAGTGGGGAGTGAATGGTCAGTGGTGGTCCAGGTGGGGAGGGATGGTCAGCAGTGGTCCAGGTGGGGAGGGATGGTCAGCAGTGGTCCAGGTGGGGAGGGATGGTCAGCAGTGGTCCAGGTGGGGAGGGATGGTCAGCAGTGGTCCAGGTGTGGAGGGATGGTCAGCAGTGGGGAGGGATGGTCAGTGGTGGTCCAGGTGGGGAGGGAGTGGTCCAGGTGGGGAGGGATGGTCATCGGTGGTCCAGGTGGAGAGGGCTGGCCAGCGGTGGTCCAAGTGGGGAGGAATGGTCCAGGTGGGGAGTGATGGTCAGCGGTGGTCCAGGTGGGGAGGGATGGTCCAAGTGGGGAGGAATGGTCCAGGTGGGGAGGGATGATCCAGGTGGGGAGGAATGGTCCAGGTGGGGAGGGAGTGGTCCAGGTGGGGAGGGATGGGTCCAGGTGGGGAGGGATGGTCAGCGGTGGTCCAGGTGGAGAGGGATGGTCCAGGTGGGGAGGGATGGTCAGCGGTGGTCCAGGTGGGGAGGAATGGTCCAGGTGGGGAGGGATGATCCAGGTGGGGAGGAATGGTCCAGGTGGGGAGGGAGTGGTCCAGGTGGGGAGGAATGGTCCAGGTGCGGAGGGATGGTCAGCGGTGGTCCAGGTGGGGAGGAATGGTCCAGGTGGGAAGGGATGGTCAGCGGTGGTCCGGATGGGGAGGAATGGTCCAGGTGGGGAGGAATGATCAGCGGTGGTCAAGGACCAAGAGAGGGATGGTCATTGGTTGTCAAGAACCAAGAGAGGGATGGTCAGTGGTGGTCAAGGACCAAGAGAGGGATGGTCAGCGGTGGTCCAGGTGGGGAGGAGTGGTCCAGGTGGGGAGGGACGGTCAATACTGGTCCAGGTGGGGAGGGATGGTCAGCAGTGGTCCAGGTGGGGAGGGAGTGGTCCAGGTGGGGAGGGATGGTCCAGGTGGGGAGGAATGGTCAGCGGTGGTCCAGGTGGGGAGGAATGGTCCAGGTGGGGAGGAATGGTCCAGGTGGGGAGGAATAGTCCAGGTGGTCCAGGTGCAGAGGGATGGTCCAGGTGGGGAGGGATGGTCCAGGTGGGGAGGGATGGTCAGCGGTGGTCCAGGTGGGGAGGAATGGTCCAGGTGGGGAGGGATGGTCAGCGGTGGTCCAGGAGGGGAGGGAGTGGTCAGCAGTGGTCCAGGTGGGGATGGAGTGGTCCAGGTGGGGGGGGATGGTCAGCGGTGGTCCAGGTGGGGATGGAGTGGTCCAGGTGGGGAGGTATGGTCAATACAGATAGGCCTCAGTCCCCATATTTCCCATTGTTCGCCACCGCAGTCTGGGAATCAGCCTCGCAGCCTTCCCCTGGACCACAGATCATGGATGCTCCCCCTGTGTCTCGGTATCCAGAGCTAAACGCAGTATTCAAGGTGTGACCTGACCAGAGCACGGCACAGCTCCAGCTCACAGCCTCAACTTTGAACTGCACTGATGGGGAATACAGCTTTGTTGATTGCTGTACTACAGTGAGAGACATGGTCAGCGTCGGATCTACAATCACTCCCTGATCTCTTTGGGTCTCACCCCTCACCAGCTCAAAGCCATTCACTAAGTAAGGTGTCCAATTTTTTTCCAGTGTGTAAGACTGTCTCCAGTGAATTGATTCCTATGTTCTGTTTTTCTGTCACAAATGATTCTATGATTCTGTGAAATGTGAAAGACAGACACGAATGAATAAAGCTGAAACAAGGCTGATAAGGATTCTCGCCTACAGAACTAGATGGACTTTTGTCTGTAATTTATGTAAATGAGATGTGCAAACGGTAAGAATGATAAGCATGGTGCATACCCACCATAGCGCGTTGTGATGTCAAGCCTGTCAGATGGTTCCTGGTATGAGTGAGCGGGAGGCAATTAGTCATCATGATAAAATCGCCCTAAGTTGTTGTACTGAGGTGTCAACTGTAGCTCAGTGGGCAGCACTCTCGCCTCTGAGTCACAGGTCGTAGGTCAAAGTCCTACACCAGAGACTTGAGCACATAATCCAGGCTGACACTCCAATACAATACTGAGGGAGTGCTGCACTGTCGGAGGTGCCGTCTTTCGGATGAGATGTTAAACCGAGGCCCCGTCTGCTCTCTCAGGTGGACGTAAAAGATCCCACAGCAGTATTTTGAAGAGGAACTGGGGGGGTGGGGGGGGGAGTTATCCCCGGTGTCCTGGGGCCAATATTTATCCCTCAATCAACACCAAAAGCAGATGATCTGGTCATTTATCACATCGCTGTCTGTGGGATCTTGCTGTGCGCAATTTTACTACCATGTTTCCCACATTACAACAGTGACTACACTTCTAACGTACTCCATTGGCTGTAAAGTGCTTTGGGACATCCCGAGGTCGTGGAAGGTGCTGGAGAAAGTCCTTACTTCATATATATGAACCTCAATAAAAAAAGACTTAACAGGAGATTTCCCACTTGGGCACTGTTAAGTCTGTGTGTTCCAGTTATATTTAAGGTCAATTACTGACACAGACTACAAGAATAACTTTTCAATAGGTCTTTACTATTCGGAGGTTAGGGCTATACTACCCAGCAAATTACTACACAGCACTTATATACCGGTGTGGTCACCACCGGTATTACCGTATACAGCAGCCAGAGAAAGTAGTACATCTCTTAAGGTGGAACAGGTTTAAGTTCTCTTAAGGTGGAACAAGTTACATACACCACAATCCTCCCTTTTTAGCTTAACAGTTATATCCCCATTTAACATAACATAATAACATATATACATATACAACTTCATGTAGAAACAGTTCAAAGGTTCAGTCTCTCAGGAGGCCTCCTGATTCGAGTTGGATAACGCCTTTCAGGGGTCTCTGATTCTTGTTGCTGAGGTAACTCCTCTAGTTGGTCTCTTATGTCTTGGACATCATCATCAGGTACATTCACTGCCGAGGTAGATGCTTCAGGTTCACTAACTTCTTCCACGGTTGTCTCTGTCGTAACCATGGGTTCGACCCTTGTTCTCGATTCTACCAGTTGGTCAGCATGACGCCGTATTACATTTTTACCAACATCTACCGTGTACATCAGGGGTCCTTGTCTGGCCCGAATTGTTCCGGATTGCCATTTCTCGTTTCCATAGTCCCTGGCCAACACTGGTTGTCCTACCTCGAAACTCCGAGTGGTCTTGTTATTTATATGCTGGAACTGTTTGTTTTCAACTTCCCTCCGCACATTTGGTTTTAACAAGTCCAACCTGGACCGCAACCTCCTGTTATAAAACATCATGGCAGGACTTTGGTTTGTCACTGCATGAGCGGCGTTTCGATATGCCAGTAGAAACTTATCCACCTTATGTTGTAGTGGAATCTGATCTTCGCTCATGGCCTTTATTGCCTTTTTGAATATTTGTACAAATCTCTCGGCCAACCCATTTGTAGCCGGATGATATGGGGCAGATGTATAATGTTTCACCCCATTCTTCTTTAAGAATTTTTGGAATTCTTCTGACACGAACTGTGGTCCGTTGTCGGAACATATTTGGTCTGGCAATCCGTTCCTTGCGAATATCGTTCTTAACACCGCAATTGTCTTTTCTGAAGTAGTGGTAGTCATCTTGATCACTTCTGGCCATTTAGAATGTGCGTCCACCGCAATTAGAAACATGGAGTCCATGAATGGACCAGCAAAGTCAATATGTACGCGTTGCCATGGGGCTGAAGGCCATTCCCATGGATGCAGCGGTGCAATCAGAGGTGCATTTTGCACTTTTTGGCACCCTGAGCAGCTTTTCGTCAGCTCCTCTATCTGTTGGTCGATACCCGGCCACCACACATAAGCCCTAGCAAGGCTTTTCATCTTGACTCCCCCCAGATGACCTTCATGCAGTTCCTTTAGAACTCTTTCCCTTAACTTAGGAGGAATAATCACTCTCGTTCCATACATCAATGTTCCTTGACAGACGGACAGCTGGTCTCGTCTTGCCGAGAATGCCGGTAACAGAGAATCACCATGTGCTGGCCATCCCTTCACTGTCACCTCGTAGACTCGGGACAGTGCCGGGTCGTTCCTGGTTTCTCTTTCAATACTTGCATTGGTGACTGGTAAACACTCGATGATGGTCGAGTGAAATAACTCAACAGGGTCAACCTTCGTTGTCTCCTCTTCTTCAGGTAGTGGCAGGCGCGACAGCCCATCAGCATTACCATGCTGCTTTGTATCTTTGAATTCTATCTGATATTGATGTGCCCCTAGGAAAAGGGACCATCTCTGGAGTCTCTGTGCTGTCATCACCGACACACCCTTCTTAGGGTTAAAAATGGATACCAACGGCTGATGGTCTGTCAGAAGCGTAAACTTTTGGCCCTGCAGGTAATGATTAAACTTCTTTACTCCCCACACAAGGCTGAGAGCCTCCCTATCTATCTGAGCATAGTTGCGCTCAGCGGAGGTCAATGATCTGGATGCGAACGTGACTGGCCTCTCCGTGCCATTTGGCAACTTGTGTGAGAGTACTGCCCCAATACCATATGGAGAAGCATCACAAGCCAAACGAATAGGCAATGTTGGGTTGAAGTGAGCCAACACTTCCTCTGAGGTTATCAATTCCTTGCTTTTGCGAAAGGCCTTCTTACAGTCCTCGCTCCACTCCCATGGTACTCTCTTCTGCAAAAGAGCGTTCAGCGGGTGCAGTACCGTGGATAAATTTGGCAGAAACTTATGGTAATAGTTAATCAATCCTAGGAACGACCTCAACTGAGATACATTAACCGGAGCGGGAGCCTTCACAACCGCTTCGATCTTGTCAGGAGACTTATGAAGTCCCTCCTGGTCAATGACATGGCCACAGTACGAGATCCGCTTCTGAAAGAACTCACATTTCTGCCGATTAACTCGAAGTCCATATTCTTTCAATCTGATGAGCACCAGTTCCAAATTTGCGAGGTGTTCCTCGTCACCATCTCCTGTAATCAGAATATCGTCCAGGTAACATTGTGTGCCTGGAATTCCCTGTAATACCTGCTCCATGGCCCTCTGCCAAATTGCTGGAGCCGATGCCACTCCAAAAACCAGTCTATTATACCGGTACAAGCCTCTATGCGTGTTGATCGTGAGGTACTGGCATGACTCTTCCTCAACTTCCATCTGTAAGTACGCCTGCGCCAGGTCTATCTTGGTGAAGTGTTTCCCGCCCGAAAATGAAGTGAAGATATCCTCAATCCGCGGAAGCGGATACTGCACCGTGTGAAGCACCTGATTAACAGTGATCTTGAAATCTCCACAGATGCGAACCTTCCCTGGTTCTCCCGGCTTGTTGCTCGAAGGACGTTTCATCACGGGAACAATGGGCGTAGCCCACTCACTCCAGTCTACCTTAGACAGTACTCCTGAACGTTCTAGCGCTTCCAGCTCCGCTTCCACAGCAGGTCGTATCGCATAGGGTACCGGTCTGGCTTTGAAAAATTTTGGTTGTGCATGTTCTTCAATCTTGATGTTTGCCGTAATTCCTCTCAGTGTTCCCAGTCCCTGCTGGAACACCTCTTTAGCATCGTCCAATATTCTGGACAATCGTTTAGGTTTGACATCTGTTTCCCTGGCATCTACCGTTAGTGCTTTTAAGGAATGCCAGTCCATATTCATTTTTCTAATCCACTCCCGTCCCAGTAGTGGTGGACCTCCTTCAGGTAGCACATATAAGTCCATTCCTCGGCTTTCTTTGCCCTTGTGGACCACCTTTACCTCTATCTTTCCGATGGGGTATACTCTTTGCCCCGTGTATGTTTTCAATACAATCTCCGTATCCCGTAGGGGAATATGTTGGAATAACCTTTTGTAATCTTTCTTATTCATGACCGTCAATGCCGATCCAGTGTCCAATTCCATCTTCACTTGGTCTGCTTCCTTACCAACGTTGTGTGCTCTTAAGCTACCCAGTTCATTACTGCTGGCGTCTGAATCTGACTTCTGTTCATTCGAACTGTTCTCTGTCACCTTGTGTACCTTTCTGTACTTTCCCTGCGGTGACTTTTTGTTGCTGGTCTTCTCTCCTGACCAGCATACTTTAGCTGTGTGACCAAGCCTGCCACATTTTCTGCATTCCTTATTTTTGAACCAGCACTGGTTCTGATTGTGCGTTGTCTTTCCACAACGATAACATTTTACTGTACCCAAGACCATTTGATTTGTGCTGAGTTCCGGTGACCGTAGCTGCATTACCGCCGTGCCTCTCGCTGCGGCTTCGTGCGATGCTGCCATAACGACAGCTTTATCAAGTGTCAGCTCATTCTCCTCAAGCAGTTGCTTTTGTGTCTCTTCTTTTAACAATCCACACACAAATTTATCTCTTAGCGCATCTGTTAGTCCTGTTCCAAACTGACAGTACTTTGCTAGCTTACGCAATACAATTAAAAATTCAGCATTGCTTTCATCTTTCAGCTGCTTTCTGCTGTAAAATTTAAATCGTTCCGCTAGCATCAGCGGCGTGGGGCTTAAATGATTTTTCAGGACGGTAACAATATCCGCGAAAGTCTTATCCGCCGGTTTCTCTGGTGATAGAAGGTGTTTCAATTGCCCGTATGTCTTCGCACCCATTAAGTTTAATAAGGTTAGTGCTTTCTCCCCATCTGGTATCTTATTTGCTCTACAATAAACTTCTATGCATTCTACATACGTGGTCCAATCTTCGATGTCGCTATCAAAAGTATTAATGTTCCCATGTTTAGGCATCTTTGCAATTTTTTTTTTTTTCCAAAATGGCGGCTTCCCGCGCTTGGTGGTCTTTCCCGCGCTCGTCTTCTTCACCCGCTGGCTGTAATGGCGATTGCTGTGCTGCTGCCGGTCTCGCCTCCCCAGTGGTTAACAACTCCCCCGATGCTGCTTCTACTCCACCGCGGTTCCCGTGGGCATTTGCGCTTCCCTGCCGTCGCGCCTCGCAGCCCTTCTTGCAGCCCGGTTATGTGCACCCGCTGCATTCGAATTCACCGCGGCTCTCGCGCCTTCAGCTGCCCCAGTCGCTGTGCCTTTCGGCCCGAATGCGGCCCGGCCCTTTTCACCGGCCGCGGTCGATTTCACCGCCCTCTTTCCTCCGTCTTCCCTCCCCTTCGCTACAGCCAACGCGGCCGACTTTCGCTGATTGGCTTACCCACCACCATGGTAGAAGGAAGATAGCTGTCTGCCGCTGATGGGGGCTTCGAGTTCAGAATTTCTCTTCTTCACTCCAGGTCCTCGATGCCTCCCGCGCGACGTGCTGTTCAGCAGGATGATGAGGGTGGATGCCTTTTCTTGACGCCTGTTCTGAGGACGAAGCTGCCGTGGATGTAAACTGCCACAGGGTAAGATCGGACTCGTCGCCACTGTTAAGTCTGTGTGTTCCAGTTATATTTAAGGTCAATTACTGACACAGACTACAAGAATAACTTTTCAATAGGTCTTTACTATTCGGAGGTTAGGGCTATGCTACCCAGCAAATTACTACACAGCACTTATATACCGGTGTGGTCACCACCGGTATTACCGTATACAGCAGCCAGAGAAAGTAGTACATCTCTTAAGGTGGAACAGGTTTAAGTTCTCTTAAGGTGGAACAAGTTACATACACCACAGGCACTGCTGACATTTATTATGAAATACTCTGCCTGTTGATTAAAATAACTGAGAGATGGGCCAGAGGATTGCACTTTTGGTAAATCAACCTCTACATTCATGAAATCCACCCATAGGGGAGTGGAGGAGCACACTCGCGTGTCATCCCCTTCACAGTTGACAGTCTGCACTCACAGTCCCACCCAGCTGGGGTGGAACCAGGTGAGATGTTCAAAGGAGGAGAGGGTTCCAGAGGAGTAGGGTGATTTGGTGATAAGAGCCACACCGGGTGGGGCAAGAGGTGGAAGGTATAGCCAGGTGGGGAAACTTCATTTAGGGGGAAGCTGTCATCTCCCCTCAGCCAGGTTTCCGTCAAGGGCATGATATCGATGCAATCATCCACAAAAAGCTTATGGATGGCAAGGGCCTTGTTCACAAGTGAACGGACGTTCTGTAGGGAGATGCGGAGAGGGGCGGTGATAGCTGATCAGCTGGCAGAGCCCACAGGGTCAGCATTGGGAGGGATGAGTGGGAAGCTGTAGGCTTATCTAAGAGGGAGTCAAGCCTGGGACGGCAGCTGGAGAATAAGAATGTCAAGAAGTGCTAAAGGGTAGGGATTCGGGAGGGCAGCATACCCGAGAGGGGAAAAGTGAAAGGAGGCATGATGACAGGAGAGAGGGATCTGGGAGGGGTAGAAAGATAAGAACAGAAAAAGAGAAAATTGAAGTGATGGGCTTGGTTCTGGAGCAACCGCCAAGATGCGCACACGAATGGACACATTGAAACTCAGGTAATATAAGCCTGGTTACATAGCAAGATTAGGATAGCGATATCCTGGAAGTAAACGGGGAATAGAGAGGAGACAATAGGAGAGAGTCCAGAGTTGAAGTCAGAGGACCCGTGATGGGATAAAGTTGACGTAGAGTCAGTTTGGAGCATCGACAAACTGAGGTCCAGGTTCGGAGACAGGTGTGGCGGGTAAGTGAAGTCCAGAAGCTATTCGAAGGGTAGAGTATCGGAAGACGCATTGATGGAGGTATTTCCGTGGGAATGAAGAACCAGGAGGTGTGCAGCATCGATTATAGGGTCGAGAAACAGTGGCCAAGTTGGAGGCCACCATAAGATCCAGAGGCAGCAGAGAGATGGACTTTGACCCAGGAGAGTGAATTCCTGACCAGGAACCAGGCTGTAGCTGATGCTGAACAACCAGTAAGACCAGTAGGATAAAAAGAAAAAGAAAGGTTTGCATTTATATAGTGCCTTTCACGACCTTAAGACATCCCATCGTCAAAACGGGTGAACCATCAAATTATTGACCTGTTAGCCTTACTCCCACTGTTGGGAAAGTATTTGAAAGTATTATGAGGGATAATATAAGGGAGCATCTTGAGGGCCACGAGCTAATCCGAGACAGTCAGCGTGGTTTTGGAAGTGCTGGACTCATTTATTTTATTTCATTGAGAAGAACAGGTAGATAGGAGAGAGACGGTGGATGTTGTCTACCTGGATTTCTGGGGGGCATGTGACAAAGTCTCCCACAATAGGTTACCACATAAGGCCCAAGCCTATGGGATAGATGGGAATGTATTAAAATGGATTGGCAAATGGTTGGTTGGTAGACAGCAATGGGTGTCTGGTTCAGCCAGTTGTCAGTGGATGTCACAAGGGTCAGTGTTGGGAACACCGTTGTTTATAAATGTTATCAATACTTTAGAGGAAGGAATTATTTCCACACCCTTTGCACGTTTGAATATCAAATCAAATCAAATCAACTTTTATTGTCATTGTTAGTGCACAAGTGCAGTACATCAAAATGTAGGCTTGCGGCTCCCGAGAGTGTACAATTTGGATTAGGACACTTAAACATTTCAACATACATTTGTACATATATATTAGCATAAATATGACCATAATAAAGTGCATCGGCAGATGTGCAGGCTTTAGTGTTTATTTGTGGAGTTCAGTAGGATGACAGCCCTGGGAAAGAAGCTGTTCCTAAATCTGGTCGTACGGGTGCGAATGCATCTGTAGCGTCTTCCAGATGGTAGGAGGGCGAACAGACTGTGGCTGGGGTGGGTAGGGTCTTTGATGATGGACCGTGCCCTCCGTAGGCAGCGTTTCTGATATATATGTTCTATGGTCGGTAGCCGGGTGCCGGTAATGCGTTGGGCAGTTTTGACTACCCGCTGCAGGGCTTACCGGTCATAGGAGCTACAGCTGCCGTACCATACCATGATACAGTTTGTCAGGATGCTCTCTATAGTGCAGCGGTAGAAGTTAGAGAGGATCGGGGGTGACAGATTACATCCCTTCAGCCTCCTCAAGAAATATAGGCGCTGCTGGGCCTTCTTCACCAGAGAGGAGGTGTTGAGGGACCAGGAGAGGTCTTCCATGATGTGGACTCCGAGGAACTTAAAGCTGGCCACCCTTTCCACCTCCGCCCCATTGATGTGGATGGGGGTGTGACTTCCGCCTTTGGACTTCCTGAAGTCCACGATTATTTCCTTTGTTTTCTTGGTGTTAAGGGCCAGGTTGTTGTCGGCGCACCACTTCACGAGATGCTGGACCTCCTCCCTGTAGGCTGACTCATCGTTGTTGGTGATCTGGTCTACTACCGTGGTGTCATCTGCAAACTTGATGATGGTGTTGGAACCATTAACAGCCACACAGTCGTGGGTGAAGAGGGAGTAGAGGAGGGGGCTCAGCACACATCCTTGTGGGGCCCCCGTGTTCAGGGTCGGGGGGGGGGAGGTGTGGTTACCTAATTTGACAGACTGGGGTCTGTTTGTTAGGAAGCCCAGGGTCCAGTTGCAGAGGGAAGTGTTCAGGCCAAGAGTTTGGAGTTTGGTGGCCAGCTTGTTGGGGACGATAGTGTTGAATGCTGAGCTGTAGTCTATAAACAACATTCTGATGTAGGTCTCCTTACCATCTAGGTGATTCAGTGCCGAGTGCAGAGCAGTTGTGATTGCATCCTCCGTTGATCTGTTTGCCCGATAGGCAAACTGGTGTTGGTCAAGGGAGGCAGGAACACTGGCTTTGATGTGAGCTAAGACCAGTCTCTCGAAACACTTCATTATGATGGGTGTGAGTGCGACAGGTCGATAGTCGTTCAGACACATCACAGAATATGGGCAGAAGGTAACCCAACATCAGTCCAGGCTGGTCTGTACCTCAACCACATTTACCCGCCTTTGATCCATTGCCTTGATGCTCTTACCGTACATAAATCACCGGTTAGGGAGCGGATTCTGACAGGCTGAGTGTGGCGGCACCTGTGCCTTCTGTCACTAGGTGGTGCTGTTTACCAAGGTTGCTCACCCAACCTCGCCCGGTACTCACAGCCACACAGTGGGGTCAAACAAACCACAGCTCACGATTCACACACACAGCTCACGATTCACACACACAGCTCACAATTCACACACACAGCTCACGATTCACACACACAGCTCACAATTCACACACACAGCTCACGATTCACACACACAGCTCACGATTCACACACACAGCTCACAATTCACACAGACAGCTCACGATTCACACACACAGCTCACGATTCACACAGCCAGCTCACGATTCACACAGACAGCTCACAATTCACACAGACAGCTCACGATTCAGACACACAGCTCACGTTTCACACACACAGCTCACGATTCACACAGACAGCTCACGATTCACACACACAGCTCACGATTCACACACACAGCTCACGATTCACACACACAGCTCACGATTCACACACACAGCTCACGATTCACACACACAGCTCACGATTCACACACACAGCTCACGATTCACACACACAGCTCACGATTCACACAGACAGCTCACGATTCACACACACAGCTCACGATTCACACACACAGCTCACGATTCACACAGACAGCTCACGATTCACACACACAGCTCACGATTCACACAGACAGCTCACGATTCACACACACAGCTCACGATTCACACACACAGCTCACGATTCACACAGACAGCTCACGATTCACACACACAGCTCACGATTCACACACACAGCTCACGATTCACACAGACAGCTCACGATTCACACACACAGCTCACGATTCACACACACAGCTCACGATTCACACAGACAGCTCACGATTCACACACACAGCTCACGATTCACACACACAGCTCACGATTCACACACACAGCTCACGATTCACACACACACAGCTCACAATTCACACACACAGCTCACGATTCACACACACAGCTCACGGTTCAATCACACACACAGCTCACGATTCACACACACAGCTCACGATTCACACAGACAGCTCACGATTCACACACACAGCTCACGATTCACACACACAGCTCACGTTTCACACACACAGCTCACGATTCACACACACAGCTCACGATTCACACACACAGCTCACGATTCACACACACAGCTCACAATTCACACACACAGCTCACGATTCACACACACAGCTCACGATTCAGACACACAGCTCACGATTCACACACACAGCTCACGATTCACACACACAGCTCACGATTCACAGACAGCTCACGATTCACACACACAGCTCACGATTCACACACACAGCTCACAATTCACACACACAGCTCACGATTCACACACACAGCTCACAATTCACACACAGCTCACGATTCAGACACACAGCTCACGATTCACACACACAGCTCACAATTCACACAGACAGCTCACGATTCAGACACACAGCTCACGATTCACACAGACAGCTCACGATTCAGACACACAGCTCACGATTCACACACACAGCTCACGATTCACACACACAGCTCACGATTCAATCACACACACAGCTCATGATTCACACACACAGCTCACGATTCACACACACAGCTCACAATTCACACACACAGCTCACGATTCACACACACAGCTCACGATTCAGACACACAGCTCACGATTCACACACACAGCTCACGATTCACACACACAGCTCACGATTCACACACACAGCTCATGATTCACACACACAGCTCACAATTCACACACACAGCTCACGATTCACACACACAGCTCACAATTCACACACACAGCTCACGATTCAGACACACAGCTCACTTTTCACACACACAGCTCACGTTTCACACACACAGCTCACAATTCACACACACAGCTCACGATTCACACACACAGCTCACGATTCACACACACAGCTCACGATTCACACACACAGCTCACGATACACACACACAGCTCACGATTCAGAGACACAGCTCACGACTCACACACACAGCTCACGACTCACACACACAGCTCACAATTCACACACACAGCTCACGTTTCACACACACAGCTCACGATTCACACACACAGCTCACGATTCACACAGACAGCTCACGATTCACACACACAGCTCACAATTCACACACAGCTCACGATTCACACACACAGCTCACGATTCACACACACAGCTCATGATTCACACACACAGCTCACAATTCACACACACAGCTCACGATTCAGAGACGCAGCTCACGATTCAGACACACAGCTCACAATTCACACAGACAGCTCACGATTCAGACACACAGCTCACGATTCACACAGACAGCTCACGATTCACACACACAGCTCACGATTCACACAGACAGCTCACAATTCACACACACAGCTCACGATTCACACACACAGCTCACGCTTCACACACACAGCTCACGATTCACACACACAGCTCACGATTCACACACACAGCTCACGATTCACACACACAGCTCACAATTCACACACACAGCTCACGATTCACACACAGCTCACGATTCACACACACAGCTCACAATTCACACACACAGCTCACGATTCACACACACAGCTCACGATTCACACAGACAGCTCACGATTCACACACACAGCTCACGATTCACACACACAGCTCACGATTCAGAGACGCAGCTCACGATTCACACACACAGCTCACAATTCACACAGACAGCTCACGATTCAGACACACAGCTCACGATTCAGACACACAGCTCACGATTCACACACACAGCTCACGATTCACACACACAGCTCACGATTCACACACACAGCTCACGATTCAGAGACGCAGCTCACGATTCAGACACACAGCTCACAATTCACACACACAGCTCACGATTCAGACACACAGCTCACGATTCAGACACACAGCTCACGATTCACACACACAGCTCACGATTCACACACACAGCTCACGATTCACACACACTGCTCACGATTCACACAGACAGCTCACGATTCACACACACAGCTCACAATTCACACACACAGCTCACGATTCACACACACAGCTCACGATTCACACAGACAGCTCATGATTCACACACGCAGCTCACAATTCACACACACAGCTCACGATTCACACACACAGCTCACGATTCACACAGACAGCTCACGATTCACACACACAGCTCACGATTCACACACACAGCTCACGATTCAGAGACGCAGCTCACGATTCACACACACAGCTCACGATTCACACACACAGCTCACGATTCACACACACAGCTTACGATTCACACACACAGCTCACGATTCACACACACAGATCACGATTCAGAGACGCAGCTCACGATTCACACACACAGCTCACGATTCACACACACAGCTCACGATTCACACACGCAGCTCACGATTCAGACACACAGCTCACGATTCACACAGACAGCTCACGATTCACACACACAGCTCACGATTCACACACACAGCTCACGATTCACACACACAGCTCACGATTCAGACACACACAGAACCTGCCTGGTGTCGGCCTGGATACTGTGGCCAACTTGTGGAATATTTTACAATTCATTCCACTTGTGTTTTTGTCTGTCAAATAGTCCCTGAGAAGATATCATGGGAATATTTGCTGAACAGTGTCTCGAGGTACGGTGCGATGTTTATAAAGTTCGGGTAAGAGAAAGGCAGAATAACAGGGCAGGCTAGGCTTGCCCATCTGGTTTACCAGTCGCTCGAAACAGCTGCCTGGTTTCTCTCCCTTGCTTTGATAGTTTTAGAATGATTTTTATCTTTTCATCCCTTTTAATTGCAGAAAATGCTGGAAATACTCAGCGGGTTAGGCAGCATCTGTGGAGAGAGAATCAGGGCTAACGTTTCAGCTCGATAAGCTGTTGTCAGTCAAAAGGTCATCATAGAAACAGAGAAGATAGGAGCAGGAGTAGGCCATTCGGCCCCTCGAGCCTGCTCCGCCATTCAATGCGATCATGGCTGATCATCCAGATTCAGTACCCGGTCCCTGCTTTCTCCCCATATCCCTTGATCCCTTTAGCCTTAAGAAATATATCCAACTCCTTCTTGAATATATTTAATGAATTGGCCTCCACTGCCTTCTGTGGTAGAGAATTCCACAGGTTCACCACTCTCTGGGTGAAGAAATTCCTCCTCATCTCTGTCCTAAATGGCTTACCCCTTATCTTTAGACTGTGACCTCTGGTTCTGGACTCCCCCGCCATCGGGAATATCCTTCCTGCATCTAGTCTGTCTAGTTTTGTTAGAATTTTATAAGTTTCAATGAGATCCCCTCTCATTCTTCTAAACTCTAGCGAATATAAGCCTAATCGACCCAATCTCTCCTCATACGTCATTCCTGCCATTCCAGGTATCAGTCTGGTGAATCTTCGCTGCACTCCCTCCAATGCAAGAACATCTTTCTTCAAATAAGGTGACCAAAACTGCACACTGTACTCCAGGTGTGGTCTCACCAAGGCCCTGTACAACTGCAGCAAGACATCCTTGTTCCTGTACTCGAATCCTTTCGCTATGAAAGCCAACATACCATTTGCCTTCTTAACCGCTTGCTGCACCTGAATGCTTACCTTCAGCGACTGGTGCACAAGGACACCCAGGTCTCTTTGCATTTCCCCTTTTCCCAATCTATTGCCGTTCAGATAATAATCTGTCTTCCTGTTTTTGCCACCAAAGTGGATAACCTCGCATTTATCCACATTATACTGCATTTGCCATGCATCTGCCCAATCACCCAACCTGTCCAAATCATACTGGAGTTTCTCTGCATCTTCCTCACAGCACATATGCCCACCCAGCTTTGTGTCGTCTGCAAACTTGGAGATATTACATCTAGTTCCCTCGTCTAGATCATTAATATATATTGTGAATAGCTGGGGTCCTAGCACCGATCCCTGCAGTACCCCACCAGTCACTGCCTGCCACTCAGAAAAAGACCCGTTTATTCCAACTCTTTGCTTTCTGCCTGCCAACCAGTTCTCTATCCAAATCAATACCTTACCCCCAATCCAGAGTCTATAGAATTTTGGAAGATGACCAGCAATGCATCTACTATTTCTAGGGCCACTTCCTTAAGTACCCTAGTGATGTGCCTCAATGAATCCGAGACTCAACGTTAACGGAGCAAAGCAAGGCTTTTATTAACTCAGAAAGTAATACACAGTGGAGAAGTGTCTCTCATCCAGAGATCTGCTGTACTGCCTGTGAGACACGCTGGGGCCTGCTTAAGTAGGGGCCAGGTATGGGCGGAGCCCTACACACAATACAATACAGGTAAGGAAATGAAACTGAAACTAAACTCCCCTGCTTGTCACAGTCACTGGCACAATCAAACACAGAGAATACAGAGTGCCTGATGAATGGCATATTTCATCACATTCACCCCTTCTACAGATTTAGTCTGTTCAGGGGTTTGATAGTCCTCTGTGACCGACGTAGCTGTTGTGGTGCCGCGGGTGTCGGCTGGGTGTCCCCGGTGGCCTCCTGGGTCTCTGCCGGTGGCGCCGCCAGGGTTGTTGAAGGAGTAGTTGGTGGGGGCACCGTTGGTCGATGTTCTTCAGTGGGTGATGAAAGGATAGTGGGTGGGTAAGAGTTGCTGTGATCGTTGTTGCTGTTGTTGTCGTGGTTGTTGTCGTTACCGGCTGGGGCGACGTCTTTTATGGACACGGTGTCCTCCCTTCCGTCGGCGTGCCGGACATACGCGTATTGGGGGTTGGCGTGGAGTAGGTGCACTGACTCCACGAGACGGTCCGTCTTGTGGCCCCTCACATGCCTTCGTACAAATACCGGACCTGGGGTGAAGAGCCATGACGGCATGGATACGCCTGAGGTGGATTTCCGGGGAAAGACAAACATTCGTTCATGAGGCGTGGCATTAGTGGCAGTACACAATAGCGACCGTATCGAATGGAGCACATCTGGGAGGACTTCCTGCCAGCGGGAGATAGGGAGGCCCTTGGTCCTTAGGGCTAGAGTGACTGCTTTCCATACTGTCCCGTTCTCTCGCTCCACCTGGCCGTTACCCTGGGGGTTGTAGCTGGTGGTACGGCTCGTGGCGATCCCCCTGGACAGCATGTACTAGCGTAGCTCTTCACTCATGAAGGACGCCCCCCTATCCATATGGATGTAGCTCGGCATACCGAACAGGCAGAACAGGCTGTTGAGGCATTTAATGACCGTGGCGCTGGTCATGTCTGGGCAGGGGAAGGCGAATGGGAAATGGGAGTATTCGTCCACAACGTTCAGGAAGTAAACACTGCGGTCGACTGACGGGAGGGGGCCCTTGAAATCTAAGCTGAGCCACTCAAAGGGCCGTGTAGCTTTGATTAAGTGGGCTCTATCTGGGCAGTAGAACCGAGGCTTGCACTCAGCGCAAGTGCGGCAGTTCCTGGTCAGAGACCGAACTTCCTCAATCGAGTAGGGTAAGTTGCGAGACTTTATGAAGTGGAACAGCCGTGTGACCCCTGGGTGGCAGAGGTCGTTGTGGAGGGTCTGTAGCCGATCCCCGGTGGCGCTGGCACACATCCCTCGTGAGAGGGCGTCGGGGGTTTCCTTAAGGGCCCCTGGCCGGTAAATGATGTCATACTCGAAGGTGGAGAGCTTGATCCGCCACCTGAGAATCTTATCATTTTTAATCTTCCCCTTCTGTTTATTATTAAACATAAACGCTACCGACCGCTGGTCGGTAAGTAGGGTGAAGCGTTTGCCGGCTAGGTAGTGGCGCCAGTGGCGCACTGCCTCCACGATGGCTTGGGCCTCCTTTTCCACGGAGGAGTGTCTGATCTCGGGCCCTTGGAGGGTCCTCGAGAAGAAAGCTACGGGCCGCCCCGCCTGGTTGAGGGTGGCCGCCAAGGCAAAGTCAGACGCATCACTTTCCACTTGAAAGGGAGTGTTCTCGTCCACTGCCTGTAGCGTGGCCTGCTCAATATCCCGCTTAATGCTTTTGAAGGCGGCGTGGGCCTCAGCAGAGAGCGGAAAAGAGGATGCTTTCAAGAGGGGGCGGGCTTTGTCGGAGTAGTTGGGGACCCATTGGGCATAATAAGAAAATAACCCCAGGCACCTTTTCAGGGCTTTGGGAGTGTTGGGCAGGGGCAGCTCCCGTAGGGGGCGCAGTCGGTCGGGGTCTGGTCCGATTTCCCCATTCTCCACCACGCTGCCTAGTATGCAGAGGCGCGTGGTGTTGAAAACGCACTTGTCCTCGTTGTAAGTGAGGTTGAGTTTTTGTGCGGTTTTCAGGAACCTCTCGAGGTTCGAGTCGTGATCCTGCTGGTTGTGACCGCAGATGGTGACGTTGTCGAGGTAGGGGAAGGTTGCCTGCAAGTGGTGGTCATCGACCATGCGGTCCATCTCCCTCTGGAAGACCGAGACCCCATTCGTCACCCCAAAGGGGGCTCTGAGGAATTGGTAGAGGCGTCCGTTCGCCTCGAAGGCGGTGTACGGGCGGTCCTCTGGTCTGATAGGGAGCTGGTGGTACGCTGACTTGAGGTCGATGGTGGAGAACACCCGGTATTGGGCAATTTGGTTCACCATTTCTGATATGCGGGGTAGCGGGTAGGCGTCTAGTTGGGTGTACATGTTGATCGTTTGGCTATCGTCGATCACCATCCGTTTCTTCTCGCTACCCCTCACCACCACCACTTGGGCGTGCCACGGGCTGTTGCTGCGTTCAATAACGTGCTCCCTCAGCAGCCTGTCCACCTCGGTCGCGATAAACCGCCTGTCCTCCCAGCTGTACCTCCTGCTTTTGGTCACTATTGGCCGGCAGTTGGGAGTAAGGTTCGCGAATAGTGAAGGCGGCTTTACCTTCAGGGTAGCCAGACCGCACACTGTGAGGGGCGGCTGGGACCCACCGTAATTGAGCGTGATGTTTTGGTGGTGGCACTGGAAATCCAGGCCCAAGATCACGCTCACACATAGACTCTTGATTAGTAATTTAAAATTATCGTATACAGTTCCGTTAACGGACAATTGTACCGCGCAATAACCCATAATGGTCGATGTCTGGGTTTTATCAGCCATAGAGATGGTGCCCCGAGCAGGGACCACCGTTAGAGAGAGTTGTTGTGCTAGTTCAGGGTGGATAAAACTCTCCGTGCTTCCACTGTCAATTAAACATTTAACCCCACACCCGTTTACCTCGATGTCCACCACTGATTTGGATAGCGGGTGCGGTCTGGTCTGGTCCACTGTGACCGATGCCACTGTAGGGCCCTGATCGAGACAAGATGGAGTCCACGCTGTCTGCTCACAAGATGGCGGACCCCACGAGGTCGGGCAAGATGGCGTCCAAGATGGCCGCTCCCACGGCGCACACGCGGCGGTGGCGGGTTTTCCAGCGGGGTTCCCTCTGCACACCTTCCCGAAGTGCCCCTTCTTACCGCACTTAAAGCAGGTGGTGCCTTTCGCCGGGCACAGGTTTCTGGTGTGCTTCGGCTGCCCGCAGAAGTAGCAGTTGGGGCCCCGACGCGTCGCGGCTGTCGTAGGGCTTCTGGGGGGAGAGCGGGGCCCCGACGGTGTCGGGCTGCCAGGCGGGGAAGATGCCTTCCAAGATGGCGGCGCCCTTGGTGCACACGTGGCGGCGTGGGCGGCACGGGCTGAAGAGTAGGCGTCCGAGTTTCTCTGGGCCACATCCAGGGATCGCGCTGTGTCCACAGCCTGTTTCAGGTCCAATCCCCTTTTTTCCAGTAGTCTCTGCCGGATGTAAGTGGAGCTGAGGCCTGTGATAAAGGCATCACGAACAAGCTCATCAGTGTACACTGCGGCTTTTACATCTTGGCACTTGCAGTCTTTGCCAAGCGTTTTCCGGGTGACTAGGAAATCATCCAGCGATTCCCCAGGTCGCTGTGTGCGAGTAGCGAGCAGATGCCTAGCATACACCTCATTCGTAGGCTGCTGGTAATGCGCCTTTAGGATGTCGCAGGCGGCCGGGTACGTGTCGGCGTCTTGGATGAGGGGGTAAACCCGGTGGCTTACCCAATTCCGCAGGATTCCGAGTTTCATACTTTCAGCGTCCGTAGCATCTGTGATGGCTGCGGAATTGTCCAGGAAGAATTCCATACACTTAAACCAGTGTCCGAATCGTGCCGATGCGTCCGAAGCATGCGGGTCCAAATCCAAACATTCGGGTTTCAAGAGTTGATCCATTGCGTTGAAAATTGAGTTAATAAAATTGATGTGCCTCAATGAATCCGAGACTCAATGTTAACGGAGCAAAGCAAGGCTTTTATTAACTCAGAAAGTAATACACAGTGGAGAAGTGTCTCTCATCCAGAGGTCTGCTGTACTGCCTGTGAGACACGCTGGGGCCTGCTTAAGTAGGGGCCAGGTATGGGCGGAGCCCTACACACAATACAATACAGGTGAGGAAATGAAACTGAAACTAAACTCCCCTGCTTGTCACAGTCACAGGCACAATCAAACACAGAGAATACAGAGTGCCTGATGAATGGCATATTTCATTACACCTAGGATGTAGATTATCAGGCCCTGGGGATTTATCGGCCTTCAATCCCATCAATTTCCCTAACACCATTTCCCTACAAATACTGATTCCATTCAGTTCCTCCCTCTCATTAGACCCTATGTTCCCTGACATCTCTGGGAGGTTATTTGTGACCTCCTTTTTGAAGACAGAACCAAAGTATGAATTTAATTGATCGGCCATTTCTTTGTTCCCCATTATAAATTCCCCTGATTCTGACTGCAATGCTTGACTTCACCAATCTTTTTCTCTTCACATATTTATAGAAGCTTTTACAGTCAGTTTTTATGTTTTCTGAAAGCTTACTCTCATACTCTATTTTCCCCCTCTTAATTAATTCCTTTGTCCTCCTTTGCTGAATCCTAAACTGCTCCCAATCCTCAGGTTTGCTGCTTTTTCTGGCCCATTTATATGTGCTCTCCTTGGATCTTATGCTATCCCTAATTTCCCTTGTTAGCCACGGTTGAGTCACCTTTTTGGTTTTATTTTTATGCCAAACAGGGATGAACAAATTCTGCAGTTCATCCATGCAATCTTTAAATGTTTGCCATTGCCTATCCACCGTCAACCCTTTAAGTAACATTCCCCAATCCATCCTAGCCAACTCGTGCCTCATACCATCGTAGTTTCCTTTATTTAAATTCAGGACCCTAGTCTCTGAGTCAACTACTTCACTCTCCACCTTAATGAGGAATTCTATCATATTATGATCGCTCCTCCCCAAGGGGCCTCGCACAACAAGATTGCTAATTAATCCTTTCTCATTACATAATACCCAGTCTAAGATGGCCTGAAATGCTGTATTCCCTGGAGTTTAGAAGAATGAGAGGTGATCTCATTCAAACATACAAAATTCTTACAGGGCTTGACAGGGTAGATGCAGGGAGGATGTTTTCCCCTAGCTGGGGAGTCTAGAACCAGGGGTCACAGTCTCAGAATAAGGGGTCGGCCATTTAGGACTGAGATGAGGAGAAATTTCTTCACTCAGTGGGTGGTGAATCTTTGGAATTCTCTACCCCAGAGGGCTGTGGAGGCTCAGTCGTTGAGTATATTCAAGACTGAGATCGATACATTTTTGGATATTAAGGGAATCAAGGGATATGGGGATAGTGCAGGAAAGTGGAGATGAGGTAGAAGATCAGCCATGATCATATTGAATGGTGAGCAGGCTCAAGGGCCAAATGGCCGACTCCTGCTCCTATTTCATACTTTCTTATGTTCTTAGAGCTGGACTTCTGCCTGCTCATGAGATCCCGCCGGCACCTTGCTGCATTTTCCCCGGGCAGACAGAGGGGGCGGGTTCTTTGAGTATGTACGGAGGGAATTCAGAGAGACGCCCCCTCCTCTGCTGGTGGGCCTGGATGCAGCAGCTTAAAGGGCTGCAGCAATTGAAATGACCACAAGACAGCTGGTCACTCAAAGAGAAAGTGAAAGAGAAAAAGAGAGAGAATTGGAGCTGCACCTGAGGAACCTTCAGGAAGGATATATTGGACTTGGAGCGGGTGCAGCAAAGAATGATCCCGGGGATAAAAGGGTTAAACTATGAGGACAGATTGCATAGACTGGGCTTGTATTCCCTCGAGTTTAGAAGACTGAGGGTTGACCTAATTGCAGTGCTTAAGATGATTAATGGATCTGATACCTGCAGAAAACTGGGATTGTTTTCTGGAGAGCCCAGGTCAAACTGTGCAGCCTGGGAGTGAGTCTGTGTGTCCTGGGAGTGAGTCTGTGCGGCCTGGGAGTGAGTCTGTGCTGCCTGGGAGTGAGTCTGTGCGGCCTGGGAGTGAGTCTGTGCTGCCTGGGAATGAGTCTGTGCGGCCTGGGAGTGAGTCTGTGCGGCCTGGGAGTGAGTCTGTGCGGCCTGGGAGTGAGTCTGTGCGGCCTGGGAGTGAGACTGTGCAGCCTGGGAGTGAGACTGTGCTGCCTGGGAGTGAGCCTGTGTGGCCTGGGAGTGAGTCTGTGTGGCCTGGGAGTGAGTCTGTGTGGCCTGGGAGTGAGACTGTGCTGCCTGGGAGTGAATCTGTGCTGCCTGGGAGTGAGTCTGTGCTGCCTGGGAGTGAGACTGTGCAGCCTGGGAGTGAGTCTGTGCAGCCTGGGAGTGAGTCTGTGTGTCCTGGGAGTGAGTCTGTGCGGCCTGGGAGTGAGACTGTGCAGCCTGGGAGTGAGACTGTGTGTCCTGGGAGTGAGTCTGTGTGGCCTGGGAGTGAGTCTGTGTGGCCTGGGAGTGAATCTGTGCTGCCTGGGAGTGAGTCTGTGCTGCCTGGGAGTGAGTCTGTGCAGCCTGGGAGTGAGACTGTGTGTCCTGGGAGTGAGACTGTGCTGCCTGGGAGTGAGACTGTGCAGCCTGGGAGTGAGTCTGTGTGTCCTGGGAGTGAGACTGTGCTGCCTGGGAGTGAGTCTGTGCTGCCTGGGAGTGAGTCTGTGTGTCCTGGGAGTGAGACTGTGCAGCCTGGGAGTGAGTCTGTGTGTCCTGGGAGTGAGTCTGTGCTGCCTGGGAGTGAGTCTGTGCTGCCTGGGAGTGAGACTGTGCTGCCTGGGAGTGAGTCTGTGTGTCCTGGGAGTGAGCCTGTGCGGCCTGGGAGTGAGTCTGTGTGGCCTGGGAGTGAGACTGTGCTGCCTGGGAGTGAGTCTGTGCTGCCTGGGAGTGAGTCTGTGTGGCCTGGGAGTGAGTCTGTGTGGCCTGAGAGTGAGTCTGTGTGGCCTGGGAGTGAGTCTGTGTGGCCTGGGAGTGAGTGTGTGCGGCCTGAGAGTGAGTCTGTGTGGCCTGGGAGTGAGTCTGTGTGTCCTGGGAGTGAGTCTGTGCGGCCTGGGAGTGAGGCTGTGCTGCCTGGGAGTGAGTCTGTGTGTCCTGGGAGTGAGCCTGTGCGGCCTGGGAGTGAGTCTGTGTGGCCTGGGAGTGAGACTGTGCTGCCTGGGAGTGAGTCTGTGCTGCCTGGGAGTGAGTCTGTGTGTCCTGGGAGTGAGACTGTGCGGCCTGGGAGTGATGTCTGTGCTGCCTGGGAGTGAGTCTGTGCTGCCTGGGAGTGAGTCTGTGTGTCCTGGGAGTGAGACTGTGCGGCCTGGGAGTGATGTCTGTGCTGCCTGGGAGTGAGCGTGTGTGTCCTGGGAGTGAGTCTGTGCGGCCTGGGAGTGAGACTGTGCTGCCTGGGAGTGAGCCTGTGTGTCCTGGGAGTGAGTCTGTGTGGCCTGGGAGTGAGTCTGTGTGTCCTGGGAGTGAGTCTGTGTGGCCTGGGAGTGAGTCTGTGTGTCCTGGGAGTGAGTCTGTGTGTCCTGGGAGTGAGTCTGTGTGGCCTGAGAGTGAGTCTGTGTGGCCTGAGAGTGAGTCTGTGTGGCCTGGGAGTGAGTCTGTGTGTCCTGGGAGTGAGTCTGTGCGGCCTGGGAGTGAGGCTGTGCTGCCTGGGAGTGAGACTGTGCTGCCTGGGAGTGAGTCTGTGTGTCCTGGGAGTGAGACTGTGCGGCCTGGGAGTGATGTCTGTGCTGCCTGGGAGTGAGTCTGTGTGGCCTGGGAGTGAGTCTGTGTGTCCTGGGAGTGAGTCTGTGCGGCCTGGGAGTGAGGCTGTGCTGCCTGGGAGTGAGACTGTGCTGCCTGGGAGTGAGTCTGTGTGTCCTGGGAGTGAGTCTGTGCGGCCTGGGAGTGAGACTGTGCTGCCTGGGAGTGAGTCTGTGTGTCCTGGGAGTGAGTCTGTGCAGCCTGTGAGTGAGTCTGTGTGGCCTGGGAGTGAGTCTGTGCTGGCTGGGAGTGAGTCTGTGCGGCCTGGGAGTGAGACTGTGCTGCCTGGGAGTGAGACTGTGTGTCCTGGGAGTGAGTCTGTGCGGCCTGGGAGTGAGACTGTGTGTCCTGGGAGTGAGACTGTGTGTCCTGAGAGTGAGACTGTGTGTCCTGGCAGTGAGACTGTGTGGCCTGGGAGTGAGTCTGTGCGGCCTGGGAGTGAGTCTGTGCTGCCTGGAAGTGAGTCTATGCAGCCTGGGAGTGAGTCTGTGCGGCCTGGGAGTGAGTCTGTGCGGCCTGGGAGTGAGACTGTGCGGCCTGGGAGTGAGTCTGTGCGGCCTGGGAGTGAGACTGTGCGGCCTGGGAGTGAGACTGTGCGGCCTGGGAGTGAGTCTGTGCGGCCTGGGAATGAAACTGTGCAGCCTGGCAGTGAATCTATGCTGCCGGGGAGTGAGACTGTGTGGCCTGGGAGTGAGTCTGTGCTGCCTGGGAGTGAGTTTATGCAGCCTGGGAGTGAGTCTGTGCAGCCTGGGAGTGACTCTATGCAGCCTGGGAGTGAGTCTATGCAGCCTGGGAGTGAGTCTATGCAGCCTGGGTGTGAGTCTGTGCTGGCTGATAGCTGCTTCCAGCTGTCCGCTAAAAGCTCGAATGTATTTCCTCAACATTGTGCGGCGGAGATCGCGGCTGTTCCGTCAGGATTGCTACTGCTGGTGCTATGCGCACTGATCTGACGGAGCTTGCCGAGTCAGTGGGAGGGCAGCTCACTTACAGAAGGAACAAGAGCCACTTCACATGTATCTCTGGCACCCACCTGCCCCCTGCCAATGGAATTCGGCCGCTTGCTCGGCCTGGACCCCGATGGTGCCCTTGGGGTGACTGGGGGCCTCCACTCACTGGTTAAATCGTCCGGCACTGATTCGCTGCATGCCAACGTCGGCTCCGGAGCAGGACCGCCAGCCTGAGGGGGGTCACTGCCCGTCCCTGGGTTTATGGGGTCACTGCCTGGCCCTGGGTTTATGGGGTCAGTGCCTGGCCCCGGGTTTATGGGGTTTCTGCCTGGCCCCGGGTTTATGGGGTTTCTGCCTGGCCCCGGGTTACTGGGGTTTCTGCCCGGCCCCGGGTTTATGGGGTCACTGCCTGGCCCCGGGTTTATGGGGTTTCTGCCCGGCCCCGGATTTATGGGGTCAGTGCCCAGCCCGGGGTTTATGGGGTCACTGTCCGGCCCCGTGGTTTATGGGGCCACTGCCTGGCCCCGGGTTTATGGGGTTTGTGCCTGGCCCCGGGTTTATGGGGTTTCTGCCCGGCCCCGGGTTTATCGGGTCAGTGCCCAGCCCGGGGTTTATGGGGTCACTGTCCGGCCCCGGGGTTTATGGGGTCACTGCCTGGCCCTGGGTTTATGGGGTTTGTGCCTGGCCCCAGGTTTATGGGGTCACTGTCCGGCCCCAGGTTTATGGGGTCACTGCCTGGCCCTGGGTTTATGGGGTTTCTGCCCGGCACCAGGTTTATGGGGTTTCTGCCTGGTCCCAGGTTTATGGGGTTTGTGCCCGTCCCTGGGTTTATGGGGTTTCTGCCCGGCCCCGGGGTTTATGGGGTCACTGCCTGGCCCCGGGTTTATGGGGTCACTGCCTGGCCCCGGGTTTATGGGGTTTGTGCCCGGCCCCGGGTTTATGGGGTTTGTGCCCGGCCCCAGGTTTATGGGGTTTCTGCCTGGTCCCAGGTTTATGGGGTTTGTGCCCGTCCCTGGGTTTATGGGGTTTCTGCCCGGCCCCCGGGTTTATGGGGTCACTGCCTGGCCCCGGGTTTATGGGGTCACTGCCTGGCCCCGGGTTTATGGGGTTTCTGCCCGTCCCCAGGTTTATGGGGTTTCTGCCTGGCCCTGGGTTTATGGGGTCACTGTCCGGCCCCGGGTTTATGGGGTCACTGCCTGGCCCCGGGTTTATGGGGTCACTGTCCGGCCCCGGGTTTATGGGATCACTGCCCGGCCCAGGGTTTATGGGGTTTCTGCCTGGCCCCGGGTTTATGGGGTTTCTGCCTGGCCCTGGGTTTATGGGGTTTCTGTCCAGCCCTGGGTTTATGGGGTCACTGTCCGTCCCCGGGTTTATGGGGTCACTGTCTGGCCCCGGGTTTATGGGGTTACTGCCTGGCCCTGGGTTTATGGGGTCACTGCCTGGCCCCGGGTTTATGGGGTTTCTGCCTGGCCCTGGGTTTATGGGGTCACTGCCTGGCCCCGGGTTTATGGGGTTTCTGTCCGGCCCTGGGTTTATGGGGTTTCTGCCTGGCCCTGGGTTTATGGGGTCACTGCCTGGCCCCGGGTTTATGAGGTTGCAATGTGTAACTGGCACCTGCAGGAGTCACTCCGCTTCACTCCAGGGTGGGCCCGGACTCTGGCTTTACACCACCAGCTAATGGTCCGTGTGCAGCACAGAGTGCTGACTCCAAACTGACAATGGAAACGCACCCACAGACTACAGTTATACTGCCCTATAGGCGCAGCAAGCAGTTTGCAGCCGATAACACAGGAGTTATACCGCATGTCTATATATTGGAAAAAATTAACGGGCACTTGGAGAGGTTTAAGCTAATTGAGGAGAGTCAACACGGATTTGTAAAAGGCAGATCGTATTTGACTAATCTAATTGAATTTTTTGATGAAGTAACAAAGGATTGATGAAGGGAATGCAATGGTTTTTGTCTATATGGAGTTTCGGAAGGCGTTTGACAAAGTGCTACATGGAAGGCTGGTTAACAAAATTGAGGCTCATGGAAAAGGTGGTGTAATGATATCAGCAAATAGAGATGGTATTTGCCTGTTCGATTATGATGCCTTAACAGCATGTTTGCAGGTATTGATTGCTTATGCCTGACCAGCAGAGGGCATGTGACCGAGACAAGCAAGGCAGTTTAGTTTGGTTTCAGTTTCATTCTAGATGCATCACAAGCATCGTGTCTCCTGCAAAGCTGTATAAAGAGTTGAACAAGCTTTAGATTAAAAGTCATTCTCTTTCATAAATGTCTCGTCATTGAACCCACAAAGAAATCAATACATGGTGTCAGAAGTGATTGAAAGAGATGAAGAGAAAAAATCTGAAGTTAAATCAGCTCTCCACAAATTAGCAAGCCAAAAGAGAAGATCGTTGCTTACCATTGGAGAATAGATAACGAAGTGAAAGAATGGAAGGTTTACACCCACCAGCGACGCTTCAGTTGACAGGTAATGTGGCTGAAAATTGGAGGAGATTCAAACAACGTGTAGAGTTGTATTTAGCGGCAATCGGAGCTGACGAGAAAAGTAATAAAAGGAAATCGTCACTGTTCTTACATGTCATGGGTGATGAAGCGCTGGAGGTGTATAATAACTTCACATTCGCTGCTAATGGAGACAAAATGAAGCTAGATAAAATAATGGAACAGTTTGAGGCCTACTGCATACCTAAACGTAACGTGACGTTTGAGAGGCACAGATTTTTCACATGTGTACAGAAAACGGGTGAGACTATTGATCAGTATGTGACTGAACTGAGAAACAGAAGCAAAACATGTGAATTTGGGGGACTGACAGACTCGCTGATAAAAGACAGACTGGTGTGTGGTATTCCAGATAATGGTCTAAGGGAAAGACTGCTAAGAGAGCAAGATCTAGACCTGGGAAAAGCCATAGCACTGTGTAGGGCTACAGAGACTGTGAAGTTGCAGGCAAAGGAGCTGTTCAGTGACAATAGCTGCAACGTGGATGCAGTGAGAAAGAACGGACACAAACCGTTTAACAAAACGAGCGCCAATGTGAAAAAAGAGGCGTGGCCAGTGAACGAAAATGAAAGGGACAATCGAAAGTCATGTAGTCGATGCGGTACACAGCATCCACCAAGAAAGTGTCCAGCATATGGTAAAACATGCAATAGTTGCAACAAGAACAACCATTATGCCCGTTGCTGTAAGAACCAAATGCTACAAAGCAAGGTCCATGCAGTAGATGAAAGCGACATAGAGGAGTTCTATGTAGATGTTGTGTCTGAAAACAAAAAAGAAGAAAGAGACTGGATGTTGACACTAAAAGTGAATGACATACACATTCCATTTAAATTGGATACTGGAGCACAAGTTAATGTGATATCAGAGACTGATTTTAAGAAAAATAAACCCAGACCAAAGATACATGGAATAAAAGTGAAAGTGACAGGATACTCAGGTACTGATATACCAGTGAAAGGAAGATGCATTGTCAAAGTAACACACAAGGACAGAGAGCACACGCTAGCATTAATCGTGGTGCCAAAGGATGTGCAAGCCATACTAGGTTTAAAAGCCTGTGAGAGACTGAACCTGGTAAAGAGAGCCCTCGTTGTGGAAAGCGAAGGAGAGACAGTCTATGATGAACTCATGAAAGAGTACAATGACCTATTTAAGGGTCTAGGCTGCATTCCAGGAGAACACACGATCAGAGTAGATAAAAGTATGACACCGGTCATACATCCATGCAGAAAAGTCCCGTTTGCTCTTCAAAAGCAACTGAAGGCAGAGTTGGACAGGATGGAAAGCCTGAACGTGATTCGGAAGATAGATGAGCCAACTGA
Source organism: Somniosus microcephalus (assembly GCF_052327205.1). Lineage (NCBI taxonomy): Eukaryota > Metazoa > Chordata > Chondrichthyes > Squaliformes > Somniosidae > Somniosus > Somniosus microcephalus. Next base: position 9,245,420 of record NC_141015.1, read on the forward strand.
GTAGGTGTGTTCCCTCGTCGTAGTGGACAAAAAGAATGGAAAGCTCAGAATTTGCCTGGATCCAAGAGATCTAAACAGAGCAATAAAGAGAGAGCACTTCAAGCTTCCTACACGTGAGGAAATCATGGCACAGTTTGCAAATGCAAAGTATTTCAGCAAGTTAGATGCATCATCAGGATTTGGGCAGATGAAATTGGACGAAGCCAGTTCAAGACTGTGCACGTTCAACAGTCCATTTGGCAGATACAGATTCCTAAGGTTACCATTTGGCATTGCCTCAGCTCCTGAAGTGTATCACAAAACTATCCATATGATCTATGAGCACCTGGAGGGAGTTGATACATCAATGGATGACATCATAGTATGGGGAACCACGAGAACTGAGCATGACGAGAGACTGAAAAAAGTGCTGGAAGCAACAAGGAAAACAAACCTGAAGCTGAATAGAGAGAAATGCCAGCTCGGGGTGACAGAACTGACATTCGTGGGAGATATCCTTAGTAGTGAGGGCATCAGACCAGATCCCAGAAAGGTGTCCGCCATTGAGAATATGCCAAAGCCACAATGCAAAAAGGGCGTGCAGAGGTTTAATGGAATGATCAACTACATGGGGAAATTCATATCCAACCTTTCAGAAAAGATGGCGCCACTGAGAAGACTAACTGAAAAGAACATAGAATGGGAATGGAATCATGAGCATGAGAAGTCATGGAGCGATCTAAAGAAACTTCTCACAGAGGAACCAGTTCTGAGGTTTTATGACCCAGCGAGACCCATCAAGATATCATCAGATGCATCACAGAGTGGGCTCGGTGCTGTTCTTCTGCAACAATATGACTACTGGCAACCTATTGCATATGCATCGCGCTCAATGACAGACGCAGAGAGGTGATATGCTCAAATAGAAAAGGAGCTGCTCAGCATCACATACGCCTGTGAAAGATTTCACCAGTTTGTGGCAGGACAAGCAATCAGTGTAGAGACTGACCATAAGCCCTTGATTGCATTGTTCCAAAAGCCACTAAATAGCTGTCCGCTTAGAATACAAAGAATGATGATCAGGCTGCAACGCTATACACTGAATGTTGCGTACACACCGGGTAAACTGATGTATACAGCAGACACGTTGTCCAGAGCTGTTGACCCAAGTGAGCCCGCAAACACCACAATGGATGAAAAAGTGAACGCCTACGTGGACATGATCACAAGTGCACTGCCCATAGCAGATGCAAAAATGGAGCTCATAAAGACTGAGACAAACAAAGATGAAACAATGAGACGACTGAGAAAAAGCATCTTGGATGGATGGCCCAACATGAAGCAAGACTGCTCACCTGACATGGCAGAGTACTGGAACTACAGGGCGGAACTATCAGTGGTCGAAGACATCATCTACAAAGGAAGTAAAATAGTTATCCCAAAGAGTCTGAGAAAAGAGATGTTAAAAAAGATCCATGGAGGATAACTGGGAATCGAAAAGTGTAAGAAAAGAGCACTTCCTGGGACTAGGGACAGGGTCACTGGCACGGCTTGGAAGCTAAGCAGAGCCCGTGCCTGGTTAGTATCTGGAGGGGTGACCATCAGGGAAGACCAGGTGCAGAAGGTCACGGAAGGAGCCCCGAGGAGGGGCGTTTGGTGCGAAGGTCACGGAAGGAGCCCCGGGAGGGGTGGCTGGTAAGCAAGCCCGGGCGTTGGGCTGAAGATTGTTGGACAGGAGGAACGGTTGGAATGGTGGCACGCACAGACGCAGTGGCTTTGCTTCTCCCAGGACGGTGCTATTTATGTTTAATGTTAATGTTATTTGTACTGTGTGGTAAACCACTGTTTGTATTCCACTCTGGACATGCCTCGGCTGACTCCTCCCACAAGTCCTAGTATAAAGGTGACTGCTCCCCAGCCCTTTGTATTTCTGGACCGGTCGACCACTCGAGGCAGACCTTCATTCTTTTGTTAATAAAAGCCTTTAGTTACTCTCTTAACTCTCAGTCTTTTATGAATAATTGATAGCGCATCATACTGGACTCATGGGAGCTTGCAAGATCACATTTCGTTGTTCATGTACTTGTGCAATGACAATAAAGTTGAATTATTATTATTATGTACTGGCCACGAATCAACCAAGATGTGACAAACGAGGTGTCAAACTGCACAATATGCCTGAAATATCGAGCAAGCAATCCGGTAGAACCACTAAAGCCACACCCAGCGCCAGACAGACCTTACCAGAAGGTAGGCGCTGACCTATTCGTATGTCAAGGGAAGGACTATCTTGTAGTCACAGACTATTACTCCCTGTATCCAGAGGTTTGTAGACTGTACACCACCACTGCAGATGCTGTGATAACATGTATGAAAGCCATATTCTCCAGACATGGCGTGGCAAGCGAGGTCTTCACAGACAACGGACCCCAGTTTTACAATGCAAGTTTCCGACACTTTGCCAAAGAGTGGGACTTTGTCCACACAACGGCAAGTCCTCACTTTCCACAGTCCAATGGTCTAGTGGAAAAATCAGTCCAGACAGTGAAAAGACTGATGTACAAGGCAAAAGACAGTGGAACTGACTTCTACCAGAGCATGCTTGTATACCGCACAACGCCGCTCGAGTGTGGTATGTCACCAGCCCAACTCCTTATGGGACGTCAGTTAAGGTCAAACCTACCCATCCCGGAGAACCTCCTGAAAACAAAAGAGGGGGAGAAAGTGAGGAAGTTCAAAGAACAACAGAAAGAAAAGCAAAAGTACTAATATGACAGAGGAACACAAAACCTACCTGAACTCCACACTGGTGACCAAGTAAGGTTCAAAGACAAAACAAACACATAGACTCAGAAGGGAACTGTCCTGAGTGAAGTTCAACCAAGATCATACGCCATTCAGACAGATGAGGGTGCTGTTCTGAGAAGAAATCGTCGAGATCTTCTCATGGGACCAGCCACAGCAGGTCAAGAGACTGATATTGTTGAACAACCTGATCACACAGCTGAGAACCAATCATCTGAGGCAACAACTCAGATTCAAGGACAATCAATCAGAAAATCCTCAAGACACGTGAAGCCTCCTGAGAGACTCATTGAGCAAACTTAAGGACTATTGTTATAGAAGGAAGTAATGTTATCTTATTCTTCAAGTTCTAGTGTATTGACATATTTCATGTGAACACACAAAGCAAGGTTAAAAAACCTTGATCATGATAATGATAATGTAAGTTCATTAAGTGTTACAGTTAAAATGCAGATTAATACAAAGAAAACATGTTGTTAGTTAAAAGTAAAATACTTTTGTTTTAAGAAAAGGAGATGTAATGATATCAACAAATAGAGATGGTATTTGCCTGTTTGATTATGATGCCTTAACAGCATGTTTGCAGGTATTGATTGCTTGTGCCTGACCAGCAGAGGGCATGTGACCGAGACAAGCAAGGCAGTTTAGTTTGGTTTCAGTTTCATTCTAGATGCATCACAAGCATCGTGTCTCCTGTAAAGCTGTATAAAGAGTTGAACAAGCTTTAGATTAAAAGTCATTCTCTTTCATAAATGTCTCGTCATTGAACTCACAAAGAAATCAATACAGGTGGGTCAGTGGCAGCTTGGATAAGGAATTAGCTTAAGGACAGAAAACAGCGAGTTGTGGTAAATGGCTGTTTTCCAGACTGGAGGATGGTAGACAGTGGTGTTCCCCAAGGGTCAGTGCTGGGGCCATTGCTTTTTTTGATGTATATAAATGACCTGGATATTGGAATACAAAGCAGAATTTCTAAATTTGCAGATGACACCAAACTTGGGGGTATGGCAAACAGTGAGGATGATACCAGTCGACTGCAACAGGACATAGAAAGGCTCGCAGAATGGGCAGACAAGTGGCAGGTGGAATTTAATACAGAGAAGTGTGAGGTGATGCATTTTGGCAGAAGGAACAGGGAGAGGCAATATACACTTAATGGCACAGTTTTAAAGAGTGTGCAGGGACAGAGGGACCTGGGAGTTAATGTGCATAGGTCCCTGAAGGTGGTGGGACATATTGAGAGAGTGGTTAGCAAAGCATATGGGATCTTGGGCTTCATAAATAGAAGTATTGAGTACAAAAGTAGAGAAGTTATGCTGAACCTTTATAAAGTGCTCCTTAGGCCACAACTGGAGAATTGCGTCCAGTTCTGGTCACCACACTTTAGGAAGGATGTGAAGGTCCTTGAGAGGGTGCAGAGGAGATTTACCAGAATGGTTCCGGGGATGGGGGATCTTAGCTACAAGGACAGGTTGGAGAAGCTGGATTTGTTTTCATTAGAGCAAAGGAGGTTGAGGGGTGATTTGATCGAGGTGTACAAGATTACGACGGGTTTGGATAGGCTAGATGGGGAAAGGCTGTTCCCACTAGTTGATGGTACAAGGACTAGGGGACACAGATTTAAGGTTTTGGGGAAGAGATACAGGGGAGATGTGAGGGAAAACTTTTTTACGCAGTGAGTGGTGAGGACCTGGAACTCACTGCTGACGGAACTGGTGGAAGCGGAGACACTCAATGTTTTCAAGGGGAGACTGGATAGGCACTTGAGGGAAATAAACTTGCAGGGCTACGGGGATAGAGCGGGGGAATGGGACTGACTGGATTGCTCTACAGAGAGCCGGCACGGACTCGATGGGTTGAATGGCTTCCTTCTGAGCTGTATGACTCTATGACTCCATGACTCTGTGATCTGACACCATCAGTGAACTCTACACACACGTGCTCACGGGATCACACGCACGGGGGTCACACACACAGGGGCCACACACACGGGGGCACACAATTACTGAGCTCTACTCTGAGCCAGAAGATTTGAAATGTTTCCAGAGGGTGAAGGAAGCTGTCCACACTCTCTAATGCGAGGCTCCAGGCTGCTGCCAATCAGAAATCTGGCACTTTTGTGCGCAGGGCTACATTCTTCCCACCCACGAATATAGAGGCCCCACCGCGTATAGCGGGTGTGAACACAGTTAGTCCGCATGACGCGGTGGCCGGTGTAATGCTATACATATATGAAGAAAGTTGGTTCTTTATAGCAACCTTAATAATAGTTATCACCATTTGGTCACTATTAGTGATTGCTCACTTTAAACACGGTTGTGTTTAAGTGGTGGGGACAGTAATGTAAATGATGATAATCCATCGTACGAGGTATTGCACCCACCTACACCCCGGGCACCACAGACTCCTGTGTATCCCTGGAGTGAGGGCGGGGTGGGGGGGTGGAGATGGTTTAAAAACTCTGAGCCTGATCTTGGCTATAGAACCGACCAAACTCATTAGAAGCCAACAGGAAGATTTTAAAATGTCTTCTTTTGTCTGCCAGAGCCTTCTGATTCGGCTAACTCTGCTGTATGTATGTACTTTTAAGGGGGGAACTACTTTCTACAGCTCATGTATACTGTAGTACCGGCAGTGACCACACCTGTATATAACGCTGAGTAGTAATCTGTTGTTTCAGTTGCAGTTTGAGCCACGTTGAGTAAGCACCTATTGTACCGTTCTCCGCAGTCCGTTTCTTATTATACACGGACGTAACATTGGCGACGAGGCAGGTTCGAACCTACCTGCAACTCTGCATCACTTCCCGGGGATTCGTTCCTGGAGATCAGTGGATTGGAGGTCAAGGCCAGAGGCTCAGGCGTCGACCACAGGCAACCGCCCAGTCATCCAGCAGAGACTCGGGAATTGCGGGGTAAGCTGTCGAGAGCCAGGCTTGGCTTTCCAGTCGAGGTGGTCCAGCGAAACGGGCTGGCAACAGGTAGTGCGCAGACCCTTCCCGGACGGCGGCGGGCTAGAGCTCGACCGAGCGGCACAGCAAAGGGCCGAGCAGCAGCGACGGGGAGAGAGAGAGAGGGCAGAGCACACAGGGTGCAGCCGGTGTTCAGGGGCCAAGCAGCGTCGGAGAGAGGGAGAGAGAGAAGTGCGCGAAACCTACAGGGCGCCGCCATTGCCACGAGAACCGCTGGGAGCGGCGTCGGCAGCAGCGGGGGAGGAAGGAAAGCGCGGGAGACACCATTTTAAGCCATTGGGAGATGCCATTTTAAACCACACCCAAAATGCCAAAGAGTGGCAGTATCACCGCATTTGACAATGAAGTCGAAGATTGGACTACATATGTCGAACAAATAGAGGTGTACTGCAAGGCAAATGAGGTGTTAGATGACAAGAAAGCGTCAGTATTGTTAAATTTAATGGGTGCAAAGATGTATGGTTTATTACGAAATCTAGTAACCCCAACGAAGCCAATGGAAAAGAGTTTTGAAGACATAGTAACGATACTAAAGGAACATTTAAACCCCACACCGCTGCTGATAGCAGAAAGATTCAAGTTTCACAAACGGAACCAGCATAAGGATGAAAGCAATGCTGATTATTTAACAGAACTGCTCAAACTATCGAAACACTGCCAGTTTGGAGCGGGACTGGCAGATACCTTAAGGGACAAGTTTGTGTGTGGGCTTCAAAGTGAAGGAACCCAGAAACGGCTTTTATCTGAAAAGGACCTTACGCTGGAAAAGGCTTTCAGCATTGCGGTATCATATGAAGCAGCAGCACGGGGCGCTGCAGAGATACAACAGAGACCGCAAGAATATGGCACAAACGAAATGTCATATGGAACAGAGAAGTGCTATCGCTGCGGCAGAACAACACACGACCAGAATGATTGCTGGTTCAAAGACAAAGTGTGCAGACAGTGTGGAAAAGTAGGACACATAGCACGAGTCTGCAGGTCGGGAAAGAAAACCAGCAAGAAGAAACCGACCAAAGGGAAGTACAAAAACGTACATAAGATAATGGAGAATAGTTCAGACGAACATAAGAGTGATAACGACTCCGAAAGCAGGGAACTGAGTTGTCTGAAACTACATAATGTGATCACAACGGAGGATCACCGAACCATTTGGGTCACTCTCAAGATAGCAGGAGTCCAGGTAAAGATGGAATTGGACACAGGATCAGCTCTAACAGTCATAAATCGACGGGACTACGAGCGGCTATTCTCACACATACCCTTGAGAGACACAAAAATTATTTTGAAGACGTACACGGGGCAAAAAGTCTACCCCAAAGGAAAAATAAGGGTGACCGTTATATATAACGGTAAGGAAACACCAAAACTAGACCTGTATGTATTGCAAGATGGAGGACCACCATTACTGAGACGTGAATGGATCCGGATAATACAACTGGATTGGCATTCCATACAGGCACTGACTGTGGCTGACAAAAAGGATGACGACGTCACACCTGGGCGACTGTCAAAGATCCTAACTGGCATGAAAGAAGTGTTCCAGCAAGGACTCGGAACACTAAAAGGCATGACAGCGACGATTAAAATTGAAGAAAACGCAAGCCCAAAATTTTTTAAGGCCAGACCAGTACCTTATGCGATCCGCACAGCCGTCGAAGCAGAGCTGGAGAGTCTGGAACGTTCAGGTGTACTGTCCAAGGTAGACTGGAGCGAGTGGGCTACACCCATCGTCCCTGTGATGAAAAAGTCGTTGAGCAGCACGCCTGGGGAACCAAGGAAGGTTCGCATCCGTGGGGACTTTAAGGTAACAGTGAACCCGGTCCTTCACACCGTACAATATCCACTTCCGCGGATTGAAGATATTTTCGCCTCACTATCTGGAGGGAAACGCTTCACTAAGATTGATCTGGCCCAGGCGTATCTGCAAATGGAGGTAGAAGAAGCATCAAAAAAATACCTCACAATCAACACCCATAAAGGTCTCTACCAATACAACCGGCTGGTATTCGGGGTAGCATCAGCTCCGGCTATTTGGCAGAGGGCAATGGAACAAGTCCTGCAAGGGATCCCAGGGACCCAGTGTTATTTGGATGACATCCTAGTCACGGGCGAAAATGACAGTGATCACCTTGCCAACCTGGAGCAGGTGCTCACTAGATTGCAGGAATATGGGCTCCGAGCTAACCGCCCCAAATGCGAGTTTTTAGAAAACAGATCTCGTATTGCGGCCACGTTATCGATAAAGAGGGGTTACATAAGCCCCCAGAGAAGATTGAGGCAGTAGTCAAGGCTCCAGCACCGGAAAATGTGTCACAACTGAGGTCGTTCCTCGGGCTGGTAAACTACTACCATAAGTTCTTGCCAAATTTGTCTACAATGCTACACCCATTGAACACCCTACTGCAAACTGGGGTGCCATGGAAGTGGAATGACGAATGTAGACGAGCTTTCCAGAAGAGCAAAACACTAATCACATCGAAAGAGGTATTGGCCCATTACAACCCAGCATTACCAATTCGGTTGGCATGTGATGCGTCACCCTACAGCATTGGAGCGGTGCTGTCGCACAAATTCTCGGACGGCTCAGAGAGGCCAATAGCCTTTGCGTCACGATCACTAACCTCAGCCGAGCGTAACTACGCCCAGATTGACAGGGAGGCACTCAGCCTAGTGTGGGGAGTGAAAAAGTTCAATCACTATCTGCACGGGCAGAAATTCACCTTGCTGACTGATCACCAGCCTCTTGTCTCCATTTTTAATCCGAAGAAGGGCGTTCCGGTGATGACTGCGCAACGACTACAAAGATGGTCACTTTTTCTAGGGGCGCACCACTATGAGATTGAATATAAGGGCACGAAACAGCATGGAAATGCTGATGGGCTATCACGCCTGCCACTGCCTACTGCGGAGGAAGCACCAGCAGTGGATCCTGTCAAAATATTCCATTCGACTATAGTTGAATACCTACCGGTAACTAACGCTTGTATCGAAAAGGAAACCCGAAATGACCCAACACTGTCTCAGGTATATGATTTGACGGTGAAGGGATGGCCACCATATGGCGACTCACTGTTGCCAGCATTCTCGACAAGGAGAGAACAGCTGTCAGTGTGCCGGGGGACCTTGATGTGTGGATCCCGAGTGGTAATTCCACCCAAGTTAAGGGATAGAGTGCTCAATGAGCTTCATGAGGTTCATCTGGGAGGGGTAAAAATGAAAAGCCTAGCCAGGGCTTATGTGTGGTGGCCGGGAATCGATAAACAAATCGAGGACCTGACCAAGAGCTGCTCAGGATGCCAGAAAGTCCAAAATGCACCACCACAGGCCCCTCTACACCCATGGGAGTGGCCCTCATCTCCATGGCAGCGGGTGCATATTGATTTTGCTGGTCCATTCATGGACTCAATGTTTTTAATAGCCGTGGATACGCACTCGAAATGGCCTGAGGTCATCAAAATGTCCTCCACCACCACGGAGTAAACTATTGCAGTCCTACGGACCATTTTTGCCAGGAATGGCTTGCCAGAACAGATTTGCTCCGACAACGGACCACAGTTTGTGTCCGAAGAGTTCCGGAGGTTCTTGAAAAAGAATGGGGTAAGGCATTACACATCCGCCCCGTATCATCCAGCCACAAATGGATTGGCTGAGGGGTTCGTTCAAACCTTTAAGAAGGCAATAAAGGCTATGTACAATGATAACATTCCGCTGCAGCACAAGGTGGACAATTTCCTGTTCACCTACCGGAATGCGACACATGCAGTCACCAACCAGGCTCCAGCCATGATGTTCTTTAACCGAAGGTTAAGATCTCGCCTGGATTTGCTCAGACCAAACGTACGAAGAGATGTTGAGAGTAAGCAATTCCAGCACATCCATGAGAAGCCAACAAGGAGCTTCAATGTAGGGCAACCAGTCTTGGCCCGTGACTACCGAACAGAAAAATGGCAGCCAGGAACGATATGCACACGGCAGGGCCCACTAATGTACACAGTGGACGTTGGGGAGAGAATCATGAGACGCCATGCTGACCAGATCCTAGAGTCACAGGAACAAGTCAACCCCATGCCTCGCCCATACGTACCTGGTGATGAACCCGACGTACAGGTAGCATCTACCCCAGAAACAGTAGCATCGGAAGCTGATGAACCAACCGACGACAGGGGGCCAGAATCGCCTCCGCACCAAGAGCAAGACACTCGGGAAAGGCGCTATCCAGAAAGGATCAGGAAGCCTCCCCAAAAACTGAATTTATAAATAGACTATTTTCAGCTAATGTTGCATGTTAAAAGTGTTAATTGTAATTAGTTTGATATTTAATTGTTAAATGAGTGTTATGGTACTGTTAATCTAAAAGGGGAGGAATTGTAATGTATGTACCTTTAAGGGGGGAACTACTTTCTACAGCTCATGTATACTGTAGTACCGGCAGTGACCACACCTGTATATAACGCTGAGTAGTGATCTGTTGTTTCAGTTGCAGTTTGAGCCACGTTGAGTAAACACCTATTGCACCGTTCTCCGCAGTCCGTTTCTTATTATACACGGACGTAACATCTACGTAAAGGCCTTGCAGTGAAATTGCTCCCACACTGGGACAGGACAACACCAGCTCCCTGCCCACAGCCCATGGGCCTGGCTCCAGGTTCTCAGGCCTGGGCTGCGGTTACTAGGCAGGAGCTCCACCCCAGGCCACTCATAGAAACATAGGAGCAGGAGTCGGCCATTTGGCCCTTCGAGCCTGCTCCGCCATTCCATATGATCATGGCTGATCCTCTATCACAATATCATATTCCCGCTCTCTCCCCATACCCCTTGATGCCATTTGTGTCTAGAAATCTATCTATCTCCTTCTTAAATATATTCAGTGACTTGGCCTCCACAGCCTTCTGTGGTCGAGAGTTCCACAGGTTCACCACCCTCTGAGTGAAGAAATTTCTCCTCATCTCAGTCTTAAATGTCCTACCCCATATCCTGAGACTGTGACCCCTCGTTCTAGACCCCCCAGCCAGGGGAAACATCCTCCTTGCATCCAGTCTGTCTAGCCCTGTCAGAATTTTATACGTTTCAATGAGATCCCCTCTCATTCTTCTAAACTCTAATGAATACAGGCCTAGTAGACCCAATCTCTTCTCATACGACAGTCCTGCAATTCCAGGAATCAGTGTGGTGAACCTTCACTACACTCCCTCTATGGCAAGTATATCCTTTCTTCGGTAAGGAGACCAAAACTGCACACAGTACTCCAGGTGTGGTCTCACCAAGGCCCTGTATAACTGCAGTAAGACATCCTTGCTCCTGTACTCAAATCCTCTTGCAATGAAGGCCAACATACCATTTGCCTTCCTAACTGCTTGCTGCCCCTGCATGTTTGCTTTCAGTGACTGGTGTACAAGGTGTAGGATTCGCAAAAATCCATGAAATACAGTATGTGGGTAGGGCCCCTGAAGTGGCCACATTGTGAGAACACAGAATGGAGTTGGCAGTTCTCATGGCCCAGTTCAAAAGGACACACACACAGTACCTAACAGCAGTCTGAGTCATCATCGATTAGAAGAATCCAGAACCTTACTGTTTTTGATATTGTAATGTGGTTACAGCAGTAAACAAAACTATTAGCACCTGGAGGTGCGCTAATCGCTGGCAGAGCGGTAACTGATCTCAGAAACCGCTGAGCACACACAAACGGAGGGACACTAAACGGATTCCCATTATGGCAAAGCGGTAACCGATCTCAGAAACTGCTGAGCACACACAAACGAAGGGACACTAATCGGATTCCCATTAGTTCGATTTGCGAGCAGTTAAAATTAATGTGCTTGCTTTTGTTAAAGCAACCTTAACAAAGGAAAACGGTTGATTTGGTGCCAAGATTAGGGCCAGAAAAGAGTATAACCGCTCAGGTAAATCGTCAGCAAGTCAGTCTAAGATTCGACCAGAGTAAGGAAGACTCCTCCGGAGACGATTCACACCGTGAAGTCCAAGTCCAGTTACCATCAGGAATTCGAGGACCGTGCGGAACAGAAAACGGCTCGAGGATTTCGGAGGACTTCCAAAGTTTGTACAGGAGAGCAAGTCCAGGAGCCGGTCCCATAAGGAAGGTCGGAGGTCCCGGACGACACCAAGTAACAGGGTCCAGGAGCCGGTCCCATAAGGAAGATCGGAAATTCCAGACGTAACAAGAAGTACCAAGGTCCAGAAGGGTTTTGAAATTCTGGTGAGCATAAAGGCCCAACTCTACCTAACTGACATAATTGAGGTATATTCAGTAACGGGAGGGTTTGTGATGTTAAGAGTATTTGTAAGTCAGGAGTGTGATTTATCCCTCGATGTGTCCGTGCGCTTCCCTCACCCCCGCTTTTAGCTTATCGCTATTTTAGAACTGTTTATATGCTTTAAAGTTATATTTCTCAGTGTATAATTTAGTCCTCTGTGAGAAACGTTATTTTTCATCTGCATTTATTCTTGCCATTTTTCTCTGTGTACATTCTCTTTCAAAAATAAAGATCGTTTTGATTTAAAACTCAATCTGTCTCATCTGACCATTTGTCTTCCGAGTCACGAGTTGGGCCAACACACAAAGGTTGTCTGGCAATAAGCCCAGTGTCTAGAACCATGAGGGGGCAGCGCTTCGAAACCGCTCATGAGTAGTGCGAAAATCAAAACCGATTTAGCACACCATAAACTCGTTAAAACGACCCCTTACAGAATGGCGACCGCGGCAGGACACTGGCTACAGAAACCTTGTGTGGTGGACAAAGACTCGGGTGAGACAGATGTGATGGAAGATAAGTTAGCTTCCTACGTGTGCGGGAAAGTCAATGTAGCGAAAAAATGGGTGTATGACATGTTAGGAGCCGAGCATCCCCTAAAGGCAGCCGCTCAGTGGACGGCTAGTAAAAAGCACCGCAAGGGCATTGAGAAAGCGGTATGGCTCATGTGTTATAAAAAGCAGGTTCTGGTACTGGACCACGCGGTGGCCAGTAAAGAATCTAAGATTAGGCATTTGTCCCAAGAGCTGCAGGAAAAGGTTGCAGCAGAAGGGAAAGTGCTAGTGGCCCTGGAGGCAATAAGCCAAGAGAGGGCAGCGATGGTCCGGGATCATCGGGGGAAAGTAGAGCCCATGGAAAGCCAGGCCGCTGAAGTACAGCGTGAGCACCAAGCCAGGGGAGAAAGGCTAAAGGGCAAGATAGCTGAGTTAGAGGGGAGTGCTAGTTTTAGGGTAGAACATGTTGAGTACCAAGCAAGAGAATCTAGGGAAAGAAAAAGGAAGTTAAAGGCGGAAATTAGCAGTCTCACGGGGGAACTTAAGGCACAGGAGGAGAAAGTAGCCGAGGTAAAAGCAGCTTATAAGGTGGCTTGCGCTCAGGGGTTTGAGGAAGCAGACCACGGCCTCTGTAGGCAGGAAATTGAAAGCCTACGTATGGAGTTGGCCAAAGCAAAGGGGATGATATGTCTCATTAGCCCAAAAACCGGCCAGGCCGAATTTAACAGCAACCCAGTCAGGGCAGTCCCGCAGGCAGCCCCTAGAACTAAACAGGTTAGGGAACCTGAGGTTGCACAGCCACCACCCCTAGCCCCTAGTTTTCCAGAGGTCTGGGAACAGGAGCAGGTGGGGGATGAAGAACCCCAGGTAGACCAGGCTAGCCCAAGAGAGAGTCAGGGACCGGGACCGGTGTACCCCATTATACAGCGGAGGTACGGACCACCCGGTAACGACGGGGAAACTGGGGACATCCAGAACCAATTCCAGATTCCACACGGTACGCAACAATTGCGTTCCATGGTGAGCTACATCCCCAAGCTCACCATGAGGGGGGACCCTTCCCTGCACTTTAGGGAGATAGAGCAGGCGGCCTGTGTGAATGACTGCGACGAGGCCGAAAAGGCCTAAATGATGCTGTTCTCCCTGGGTAGCGATCTCCTCCAGACGCTGCCCGATGAGTGTAAGAGGGGTCAGGAGAATTATGGCAAGCTCAAGGAAGAGATCCTGGAGGCCATGGGGATGAACGAGGGGAGCCCGTTCTCCCGGGTAGAGAGAGCAGTCCAGCTCCCCGGGGAATTCCCGCAGGCGTTCGCAGACAGGCTGTGGCCAGTCTACCAGGATGCGTGCCTGGGAATGCCGGCGCGAGCGCACCTGGACGGGGAACCGTTAGTTCACTGGCTAAGGTGCCTTATGAATAACTCCCTGCCCCGCGTTCGAATGCAGTCAATGGCTTGGTTCGACCCCCGAAACCCTCTGACCACGGAGGCGACGGTAATCCGTCAACTCACAGTCACCTTTAGAAATGGGAGGGATAGTGAGACACCCCAGCAAAAAGGGGAGGTTTGTGAGGTCAGGCCTGGTGACCAGCCCCGTAAAGAGTGGCGCCAGGAAGGGAGCCGTCCCAACCAAAGCAGGCAAACGTGCTACAGTTGTGGGAAGGAGGGGCATTGGCGCAGGGACTGTAAGAATCCCTGGAAGGACACAAGGGAAAAGGTTCCCACAGCCCCAGTCCAAAAGGCAGAGACAGAAATTGCTCCCGCTGGGATCGAGTCATTTTTAGAGGCCATGCGGTCTCTTCTGACTGGCCAGGGAAGTACAGCTGCTGTAGTTCCCTCCCCCACCTCTGCCCCCCCACAATGACTAAAGCCAGCGCAGCCTGTCGACCTGTGTCCCCCAGAAAGACATGCACAGGAAAAGACCTCCAGTAAAATGGAGGAATACCTGTGGTGCCAGGTTGCGGCGGCTAAGTTAGTTGAGCAGGCTTTAAGGGAGGAGAACGCTAGGTTAACAGCAAGGGCTGGCAGTTTAGAGGGTCAGCTAAAGATTTTTAAAATGGTTCATGAAGATTTTCAGCCACCAGCAGCGGGTGGTGAGGGGATACCTGCCCCCAGTACAGGAGTGGGTAGGGAAGAGGAGATAAAACTAGATTACTGGCTAGCTGCCAGGTATATTAAACAGTGCAAGCTGTTTAAGCCGGAGGCAGGGAAACAGACAGCAGGGGCTGAAAAGGCCAGTAAAGAGTTAAACGCTGTAGGGGAGCTGCAGCCACAGGTCACACAGGCTGGACGTGCAGCCTGCGTGAGGGGAGGAGTGGTCTCATCTAAACGGGAGACTCCCCCATTGTTCTGGGACCCAGGAGGGGCGGAGCCAGAGGTCTTAGGTCCTGTCCCTGGTTACCCAGAAGGGGAGGAGCCGGAGGTCCCAGGTCCTGTCCCCGATCACCCAGAAGGGGAGGAGCCGGAGGTCCCAGGTCCTGTCCCTGGTCATAATGAAGCCGAGTCAGAGGACGAAGGTCCCGCCCCCGACTGCGGCGAAGGGGAGGAGCCGGAGGTTTTAGGTCTTGCCCCTCAGTGTAGCATTAGAGAGGTGGCGTCTGGGGGCGGGGACTCTCAACCTGGAGTCCCAGGTAGCAAAGAGGTGCCTGCCGCTGACCCAGAGCCTAGGGAGGCGGAGCCTGCGGGAGGAAGCCCACAGCCGGCAGTCATGGAGAAGCCACGAACTGCAGCCAGGGCCAAAACTCCAGCCAAGGGTCCGACCCATGAGGAAACCTCATATGTGGTGACCGTCAGACGGTCAGATAGAAAACCGCAACCGAAGAAGGTCTGGTCACCGGTTTTCACAAAAGGAAACCCCCGTAAGAAAGCTGCAGGACGTTTAAACAGTCCACAGCCAGCAGCCACGGGCTGCCTGGGACTAGCAGCTGAGACAGATGTGGGAACGCCGCAGGGAGAGGTCTGCGACAGTCCCCGCAGATTATAAGCTGGCCATCCGGAGACGGGCGGCAGATGTACATAGATATATATATAGTTTTGGAGAATAAGGTTTAGTTATTGTTATTTTAGAATGAATGTATAAGATATTCCATTGGATTGTTTTGTACATTGGATAGTTTTGTAATATTTTGGATTGTTCTGTACCTTGTTGGATTTCGCATTATATTGTATTATGATTATTCTGTTATGACTCTAGGTGAGTCTGTATATTGTTTAAAGGTTTGTCTCCAATAGGAAATGTTTTCTCAAACTTCATTGTTCGGAATGAGGAAAGTGCAGGCGAGGTACACTCCTTAGCAAGGTAAATTACGGGGAAGGTCAGTTGGGGAGGGAACGGATTTGTGCTCACCCAAAGACATTTTATGATACAAAGACGATTGAAGATGCTCATTGTATCACAGGGGGGACTGTAGGATTCGCAAAAATCCATGAAATACAGTATACGGGTAGGGCCCCTGAAGTGGCCACATTGTGAGAACACAGAATGGAGTTGGCAGTTCTCATGGCCCAGTTCAAAAGGACACACACACAGTACCTAACAGCAGTCTGAGTCATCATCGATTAGAAGAATCCAGAACCTTACTGTTTTTGATATTGTAATGTGGTTACAGCAGTAAACAAAACTATTAGCACCTGAAGGTGCGCTAATCGCTGGCAGAGCGGTAACCGATCTCAGAAACCGCTGAGCACACACAAACGGAGGGACACTAAACGGATTCCCATTATGGCAAAGCGGTAACCGATCTCAGAAACTGCTGAGCACACACAAACGAAGGGACACTAATCGGATTCCCATTAGTTCGATTTGCGAGCAGTTAAAATTAATGTGCTTGCTTTTGTTAAAGCAACCTTAACAAAGGAAAACGGTTGATTTGGCACCAAGATTAGGGCCAGAAAAGAGTATAACCATTCAGGTAAATCGTCAGCAAGTCAGTCCAAGATTCGACCAGAGTAAGGAAGACTCCTCCGGAGACGGTTCACACCGTGAAGTCCAAGTCCAGTTACCATCAGGAGTTCGAGGACCGTGCGGAACAGAAAACGGCTCGAGGATTTTGGAGGACTTCCAAAGTTTGTACAGGAGAGCAAGTCCAGGAGCCGGTCCCATAAGGAAGGTCGGAGGTCCCGGACGACACCAAGTAACAGGGTCCAGGAGCCGGTCCCATAAGGAAGATCGGAAATTCCAGACGTAACAAGAAGTACCAAGGTCCAGAAGGGTTTTGAAATTCTGGTGAGCATAAAGGCCCAACTCTACCTAACTGACATAATTGAGGTATATTCAGTAACGGGAGGGTTTGTGACGTTAAGGGTATTTGTAAGTCAGGAGTGTGATTTATCCCTCGATGTGTCCGTGCGCTTCCCTCACCCCCGCTTTTAGCTTATCGCTATTTTAGAACTGTTTATATGCTTTAAAGTTATATTTCTCAGTGTATAATTTAGTCCTCTGTGAGAAACGTTATTTTTCGTCTGCATTTATTCTTGCCATTTTTCTCTGTGTACATTCTCTTTCAAAAATAAAGATCGTTTTGATTTAAAACTCAATCTGTCTCATCTGACCATTTGTCTTCCGAGTCACGAGTTGGGCCAACACACAAAGGTTGTCTGGCAATAAGCCCAGTGTCTAGAACCATGAGGGGGGAGCGCTTCGAAACCGCTCACGAGTAGTGCGAAAATCAAAACCGATTTAGCACACCATAAGCTCGTTAAAAGGACCCCTTACAAAGGACACCCAGGTTCCTTTGTACATCAACATTTCCCAATCTATCACCATTTAAATAATACTCTGCCTTTCTGTTTTTCCTACCAAAGTGGATAACTTCACATTTATCCACATTATACTTGTAAGGGGTGGTGTGTGGATCAGCTTCGCCTCTGACTTATGAGCGGTTCGAATCGCTCCCACTCCCTTGGTTCTAGACCCTGGACTTATTTGGGGGTTGTGATGAAAAGTGCAGCAGACAACTGATTTTGGTGCAAGAACTTTGATCTTTATTTGAGAAAGAAAATACAACACAACAGTAACACTCTAATAAAATGGGGAAAACACTTCGACATACACGAGGGAAAAATTACAGTAGACAAAATCTCTCAGCCCTCCCAATCCCACCTTACTAGCTAAGTTAGGCTCTGAAGGACCAGGGATAATGCTCACCAAACGCAGGAATAGTTTGTAGAGTGAAAAAACTTGCGACTCTTCGATTTTCTTCCGAGTTGGTTTTCTTTGGTCGCGGTGGCCCAATATTACCCGGTTGGCTGATGGTAATGTTCGGTTGGTTGTTTCATAAGGCCCTTGTTGCCGCGAGGTGTCCGATGGTCGCTGAAACTGTTGCTCTAGTTTCTTCTTGTGTGTTACTTCTTCTGAGAGAGAGAGAGAGAACTGCTTCGAGGTGCTTGCATTTACTGAACTCGAACTTGGAACTCTCTGTACTTCTTGAACTCCCACCTTGCTGAACTGCTACTGTATTCTGTCTTTAGAAAACAGGCTTTCAATTATACTAATTGGGGCCTCCTAATCTGATTACGTTGTTTAAAGTAGTTTCGGGATGGTCCCATCGATTGTTTAACCTCTTGTTTAATTGCAGTAAAGTTGTCTTTTCCTGTGGGGGGCCAGGGTTCTTTTGTTGGTTGGTGGCATGTTTTGCATTATGCAAGATTTTGGATGGTTCTGTAAGGCTGTTCTTCCGTGGGTCTATTGTTAGCATGTAAATTTCTTGATAGGGGCTGAGTGACGCTTTTCAGTTCCCCCAGTTTGATTACCTCGAATACTCAAAACTGGCTACTGCATAGGTAGATCCCAAATTCTTTGTTGCAGCCTTTTTCCCAAAACATGCCTGAACGTGTCCTTTTTAAAAAAAATGCCAAGTCTGTTTTTGACCTTGAATCTCCCTGCTGGGCCCAACATGCTTTTTATCCTCCTGAGATTTTTAGCAAGGGTCCAAAGTCACTTTAATATGGCTTTTCTTTCATAATGGGGGACCTGTAAATTTTGAGAATCCTACATACTGCATCTGCCATGTATTTGCCCACTCACTCAACTTGTCTAAATCACCTTGAAGCCTCTTTGCATCCTCCCCACTACTCACAACCCCACCTAGTTTCGTGTCATCAGCAAACTTGGAAATATTACATTTGGTTCCCTCATCCAAATCATTGATATATATTGTGAATAGCTGGGGCCCAAGCACTGATCCCTGCGGTACCTCACTAGTCACCACTTGCCATCCCGAAAAAGGCCCATTTATTCCTACTCTCTGTTCCCTGTCTGTTAACCAATTTTCAATCCATGCCAGTATATTACCCCTTTCCAGGAACCCCAAGACCTCTGCGCCTTCCAGGACCTGGCCTCGCTTGTATCTGGCCACGGGCTGCCCTCTGAAATCGAGAGTCCTGGGGGCAGATGGTTAACTCTGAGCCCCACAATAGCAGGCCGCCTGGCCAGCCTCGAAGCAGGTGGTCTGAGGAGGGGGTGGGTAAACCAGGGTAACCCCACAACAACGAAGTCTAACTTACCTTCCGGGACCTCCAGCCCCGCACCAGCTGACACCAGCCTGAGGCAGCACGGTGCAGGCTGCTCCCGCTCGATGGGCACTCGAGTCCTAATGGCGCGACCATACCCCGATTTCAATTTTTCACTCAGTCGGGGTGTCACCGTCTGCAGCTGGTCAGCCACCTAATCGATGGACCCCCCCAGAGAATGGCAGCGGCAGCAAATGCAGCGAGGTCTCACGCACCGTTTTCAGGTCTCGCTACCAGTCTGATTCTGACGGGGAGGAGGCCCGTACGTTTAGCCCCTGGTCTCCATGCTACAGAAAGGGACGTTGAAGCACTGGAGAAAGCGCAGGAAAGATTTACAAGGATGTTGTAGGAAAACGTGTCCTCGACATTGCCCGGAGGTGTCCCTTCGAGATTCGCCGGGGATGAGGCCCACAAACTGCCCCAAATGCCGTTCCAGCTTGAGATCTGCCCACTCAGTGTAGATAGCAAAATACTGCGGATGCTGGAAATCCGAACTAACGACAGAAAAACTCAGCAGGCCAGGGCAGCATCCGTGGAGAGAGAAACAGAGTTAACGTTTCAGGTCGAAGTCCCTTCGTCAGAACTGGAAAAAAAGCAGGAAGAGGGATAGATTCTAAAGCAAGTGGCCTTTTTTTCCAGTTCTGACGAGGGTCCCAGACCTGAAATGTTAACTCTGTTTCTCTCTCCATGGATGCTGCCTGGCCTGCTGAGTTTTTCCAGCGTTGTCTGTTGTCACTCAGTATAGAGTTCAGCTGTTGCACTGAATGCTGGGAGGTGTCTGGAAACCAGGGGCCTTGTCATTGCCAGAACTTCGGGTCCCCACGGGCGAGTACGCGCTGGCCCAACGAAAGTGCCGGTTTCGTGCATGCACTGCGCATGCGCGGGAAACCGGAACTTCCGTTCCCTTAAAGGAAGGTGTTCACAGGTCGAACGCGTGCGCTGGAGAGGCAGCGCGTACGCCTGGAACTTCCGTTTTTTTACAGGTTTCTTCGGGAGGGTAAGTCTGCAGGAGTTACGCTTGTAAAAAGCAGTCGCAAGGCCTGCTTTTAACAAAGTGGTGAATTAAGTTAAATTAAAACATTTTTTCCACAGGTTTATTATTTTAAAAACTTTAAAGAAAGGTAAGTTTATTTTTAGCCCCGTTAGAAAATGTAATTATTTTGTCAAAAATTTAAATTATTGTTTAAAAGTTATTTTATGTAATTTATAGTTAATTTTAAAAAGTGATATTTTAAAAATGTATTTGAAGTTTTAGTGATGTTTTGAGGCTGAATTGTATTCATAGATTTGACAGCTCGTCCTGTCAAATCTATGAATACAGATTCCCTGCTACCATTAGCTCTCCATGGCCCACATGATCCCAGGGGACGCTTCGAACTAACTGCGCCCCTGGGATACGCAAACACTGCGCGCTGGCAGTTGGAGGAGGCCCAGGATCAGAATCCCATGCGGGCCCACAGCACAACGGCCGGCGCGCTAGGTAAGTGCAGGTCGGAGACTTGCACCCGCGGGAAGCCTCCGACCCGAATTTCTGGGCCATTATTTTAATCCGTGTAAACACCATAAACTACAAAGTCATGAAGCCTCGAAGTTAAGTACTCCAGAAAAGGCTGCGTTTAATACTGCAGAAATTCCGTACCAGTGTGAGAAGCCATTGTCCCTCATGCTAATACCCTCCCCTTGACCCCTGGATATAGCAGCGTGCGCAGTCACTCCCACCCTCCAGGCAGCATCTTCACCCCTTGCTCGTCGAGAGGCTGGCTCCAGGGTCGTGCAGGCTGTACCCTTGCTGCCTGACCCAGGTCCTCTGTAGACGACTCATCCACCTCACAGCCCGATCCTAGATCTCACGCACAGGCTGAACAAGCCTTTCCGTTACACCTGGACCATGGTGCACACACATCCTGTGCTCCACACACCCTGAAAACCTAAAAGAAATACACATTTTATCCATTGTTTTATTATTTTATTATATTACATATTTTATTACCCAGAGAGTGAAACTCACTACCACAGGGAGTGGTTGAGGCGAATAGTATAGATACATTTAAGGGGAAGCTGGATAAACACATGAGGGAGAAAGGAATAGAAGGATATGTTGATAGGGGGAGATGAAGAGGGACGGGAGGAGGCTCGTGTGGAGCATAAACACCGGCACAGAGCATTTGGGCCGAATGGCCTGTTTCTGTGCTGCAACATTCTATGTAATTCTATCTAATATGTAACGTTTTGACAACAAGTATTTTACTGATCCACGTGCCTTTGCCTAATCCAATGGTTACACCGATCCTTTCATGGAAGCCTCTTTAGATTTTCATAAACGGGTTCAGGTGGCATCACTTCATACAGTTGCTGGTCCCCTGTGGGGTGCGGGTTTTGACTCCACTGATCTCCCTGGTCAGAGGTGACGTTCACCTTATTATCGGAGCCTGCTTTTGTCCGACAGGGTTTCAGCTCTTGCCTCATCTGCTGGGCATTGCTCGCTGCAACATTCACATACACGGCCTCACCGATGGTGTCACAGTACACCTGCAAAACAACAAGGGAACAATCTTTAAATAAAAATAACAGCAGGAAATGCTGGAAACACTCAGCAGGTCAGGCAGCATTGAGGAGAGAGAAACAGAGTCAACGTTTTGGGTCGAGGACCCTTCGTCAGAACTGGAAAAGGTTCGAGAAGAGAGATTTTTAAGCAGGGGCAGGGAGGAGGGGAGGAAAGAACAAAGGGAAGGTCTGTGGTAGGATGGAAGAACAAAGGGAAGGTCTGTGATAGGATGGAAGAACAAAGGGAAGGTCTGTGATAGGATGGAAGAACAAAGGGAAGGTCTGTGATAGGATGGAAGAACAAAGGGAAGGTCTGTGATAGGATGGAAGAACAAAGGGAAGGTCTGTGATAGGATGGAAGAACAAAGGGAAGGTCTGTGATAGGATGGAAGAACAAAGGGAAGGTCTGTGATAGGATGGAAGAACAAAGGGAAGGTCTGTGATAGGATGGAAGAACAAAGGGAAGGTCTGTGATAGGATGGAAGAACAAAGGGAAGGTCTGTGATAGGATGGAAGAACAAAGGGAAGGTCTGTGATAGGATGGAAGAACAAAGGGAAGGTCTGTGATAGGATGGAAGAACAAAGGGAAGGTCTGTGATAGGATGGAAGAACAAAGGGAAGGTCTGTGATAGGATGGAAGAACAAAGGGAAGGTCTGTGATAGGATGGAAGAACAAAGGGAAGGTCTGTGATAGGTTGGAGAACAAAGGGAAGGTCTGTGATAGGATGGAAGAACAAAGGGAAGGTCTGTGATAGGATGGAAGAACAAAGGGAAGGTCTGTGATAGGATGGAAGAACAAAGGGAAGGTCTGTGATAGGTTGGAGAACAAAGGGAAGGTCTGTGATAGGATGGAAGAACAAAGGGAAGGTCTGTGATAGGATGGAAGAACAAAGGGAAGGTCTGTGATAGGATGGAAGAACAAAGGGAAGGTCTGTGATAGGATGGAAGAACAAAGGGAAGGTCTGTGATCCTCTTTTGGTCAAGGGAAGGTCTGTGATAGGATGGAAGAACAAAGGGAAGGTCTGTGATAGGATGGAAGAACAAAGGGAAGGTCTGTGATAGGATGGAAGGCAGGAGAGATTGACTGACAAAAGGGATGATGGTGCGAGGCGAAAGGAGAGGTAATGGGACAAGTTAAGAAACAAAAGATGACTCTAGATGAGGTGTAAATGGCAATGGCAGAATCAGCAACAGCTACCATGTGAGAAAACAAGAGAAAAAAAGAAATACAGGGCCAAGTTTATAGTCTGAAATTGTTGAACTTGATGTTAACTCCAGAAAGCTGTAAAGTGCCTAATCGAAAGATGAGGTGCTGTTCCTCAAGCTTACGTTGAGCTACATTGGAACAATGTAATAGGCCGAGGACAGAGAGATCAGAGTGGGAGTGAAGTGGAGAATTAAAGTGACAGGTGACCGGAAGCTCGGGGTCACGCTTACGGACTGAATGGAGGTGTTCCGCAAAGCGGTCACCCAATCTGCGTTTGGTCTCCCCAATGTAGAGGAGACCGGATCGTGAGCAGCGAATACAGTATATTAAATTGCAAGAAGTACAAGTAAATCGCTGTTTCACCTGGAAGGAGTGTTTGGGGCCCTGGACAGTGGGAAGGGAGGAGGTAAAAGGGCAGGTGTTGCATCTCCTGCGCTTGCACGGGAAGCTACCGGGCAAAGGGGAAGGGGTGTTGGGGGTGACTGAGGAGTGGACTAGGGTGTCGTGGAGGGAGCGGTCCCTTCGGAATGCTGAAGGCGGGGGGAGGGGAAGATGTGTTTGGTGGTGGGATCATGCTGGAGGTGGCGGAAATGGCGGAGGATGATCTGTTGAATGTGGAGGCTGATGGGGTGAAAGGTGAGGACAAGGGGAACCCTATCGTGGTTCTGGGAGGGAGGGGCAGGGGTGAGAGCAGAAGTGTGGGAAATTGAATGGACACGTCAAGGGCCGTGTCAACCACAGTAGAGGGGCATCCTTGGTTGAGGAAAAAGGAAGACACACCGGAAGCACTTGTATGGAAGGTGTTGTGTATGTACATTTAAGAGAATAACTGGTCTCAGACTGCAGTACCGGCAGTGACCACCCCTGTATAAAAGGTGCTAGTGAGCCTCTGTAGTTTCAGTTTCCCGATTGACTCCTTTCAGTAAAGACTTGTTTTGTTCGACTCCTGCTGTCCGTGTCTCAATCATACACGGACATAATACTGGCGACGAGCAGATACGAACTTACCTACAGTCTGCACCACCTCCTGGGATCCATTCCTGCAGCGAAGTGAGCAGAGGTCGAGGCCAGAAGGAAGAAAGAAGCAGTAGAAACGGGCGTCGACCGTGGGCATCCGCCCCTGTGTTAGCGGAGTTGAAGATTGCTGGAGAAGCTGTCGAAAGCGGGGCCTGGTTCCTGTCGACGGTGCTTCAGCTAATCGGGCTGGTGGCAGGTAGTACACTGATCCTTCCTGGGCTGCGGCGGTCTAGAATTCGAGCGGGTGGCTTGCAACGGGGCCGAGCAGCGTTGTCGGGAAGAGGAGAGAGAGAGGGTGGAGCACACAGGGCGCGGCCGGTGCTACGAAACCGGGCTGCGTATAGACCCGAGAAGAGGGAGGCAAGAGTCCCACAGGGTTGTTCCACGACAGGAAAATAATTAAAAAAAGAAATATTAAACGCGCAGGAAACCGCGAGGAGCTGCAGGTTGCAACGGAAACCACGGAAAGCAGCGCCAGCAACAGCAGGGAAGAAGGCAAAAGCGTGGGAGGCGCCATCTTAATCAGCGGGGGAAGAAGGCAAAGCGCGGGAGGCGCCATTTTGTTAAATCGGGGAAGAAGGCAAAGCGCGGGAGGCGCCATTTTAGATTTTCAAGATGCCGAAGACTGGCTGTATCACTGCCTTTGATAATACAATAGAGGGCTGGACCACGTATGTGGAAAGAGTTGAGGTATTTTGCAAGGCAAACGAAATAGCCGATGAGAAAAAGGCATCGGTATTGCTAAACTTAATGGGCGCTAGAACGTACGGCCTATTGCGGGACCTGATTACTCCAGCCAAACCGAAGGCGAAGAGTTTTAACGAAATTGTTGCTGTCCTACAGGAACACCTAAACCCTGCACCGCTGTTGATAGCCGAAAGATTTAAATTCCACTGGAGAACTCAGCATAAAGATGAGAGCAATGCTGAGTACCTTACGGAACTACGCAAGCTATCAAAGCACTGCCAGTTCGGAGCAGGACTGGCAGATACACTACGGGACAAATTTGTCTGTGGACTCCTGAGTGAAGGAACACAGAAGAAGTTACTCTCAGAGAAAGAGCTGACGCTAGATAAGGCTTTCAGCGTGGCAGTATCATACGAAGCAGCAGCCAGGGGAGCTGTGGAAATTCAACAAAAGCCACAGGAATACGGCACCCACGAAATGACACGGGGCATTGCAAAATGTTATCGCTGCGGCAGAACTAACCATGACCAGAAGGACTGCTGGTCCAAGGACAAAATATGCAGGCAATGCAGAAAGATGGGACACATTGCACGAGTTTGCAGGTCTGGGAAGAAGACCAGCAACAACAAAAAGGCTACTAAGGAACCGTACAAGAAAGTACAAAAGATGACAGACAGTAGTTCCGAAGACCAGATGAGCGATAGTGAATCCGGGAACAGGAGACTAAGCTGTCTCAAACTTCACAATGTAATCGCAAAAGAGGATCACCGAACCATTTGGGTCACCCTCACGATAGCAGGGTCCCAAGTTAAAATGGAATTGGATACAGGATCAGCGCTAACCGTCATGAATCGACGAGACTACGAGCGGCTATTCTCACACATACCCTTGAGAGAGACATCAATCGTCTTGACGATGTATACGGGGCAAAAAGTATACCCCAGAGGAAAAATAAGGGTGCCTGTCGAATACAACGGCAAGAAAATACGGAAATTGTATCTCTACATACTGCAAAATGGTGGACCACCGTTATTGGGACGCGAATGGATCAGGAAGATAAGCTTAGATTGGCACTCCATTCATGCAATGACGGTGGACGGTAAAAAAGATGACGACGTCACTCCTGGACGATTGTCAACAATCTTAGCTAACGCCAAAGAGGTATTTCAACAAGAACTGGGCACTCTTAAAGGCGTAACCGCCTCGATAAAAATAGAAGAGAATGCAATTCCCAAGTTTTTCAAAGCAAGACCGGTACCATATGCAATTTGCCCAGCCGTCGAGGCAGAGCTGGAGAATCTGGAGAAGGCAGGCGTGTTGTCTAAGGTTGACTGGAGTGAGTGGGCAACACCCATCGTTCCTGTCATGAAGAAAACGTTAAGCAATAAGTCTGAGGAGCCAAGGAAGGTTTGCATCTGTGGGGATTTCAAGGTGACGGTGAACCCAGTCCTTCACACAGTACAATATCCTCTTCCAAGGATAGAAGACATCTTCGCCTCACTGTCTGGAGGGAAGCGTTTTACAAAAATTGACCTAGCACAAGCATATTTGCAGATGGAGGTTGAAGAATCCTCTAGGAAGTATCTCACGATAAACACTCACAAAGGTCTTTACCAGTATCATCGATTGGTATTCGGAGTAGCATCGGCTCCGGCGATATGGCAAAGAGCAATGGAACAAGTCCTGCAAGGGATTCCGGGGACTCAGTGTTACTTGGACGACATCCTTGTGACAGGTGAAGGTGACAGTGAACACCTTAATAACCTAGAACAGGTGCTCACTAGACTATGGGAGCATGGGCTACGAGCCAACCACCCCAAGTGCGAGTTTTTTAAGAAACAGATATCGTATTGTGGCCACGTGATTGATGAAGAGGGGTTACATAAGTCCCCTGACAAAATTGAAGCGGTTGTTAAGGCCCCAGCGCCTGAAAATGTGTCGCAACTGAGGTCATTCCTCGGATTGGTGAATTACTACCATAAGTTTTTGCCGAATTTGTCGACAATCCTGCACCCACTGAACACCCTGCTACGAACGGGAGTAGCATGGAAATGGAGCAATGACTGTAAGCGGGCCTTTCAGAAGAGTAAGGACTTAATCACTTCAAGAGAAGTATTGGCTCACTACAACCCAGCACTGCCGATCAGACTGGCGTGTGATGCGTCTCCCTACGGCATTGGGGCGGTACTGTCACATAAATTCCTTGATGGTTTAGAGAGGCCGATAGCTTTTGCGTCACGCTCGTTAACTTCTGCCGAGCGTAACTACGCCCAGATTGACAGAGAGGCCCTCAGCCTAGTGTGGGGGGTGAAGAAGTTCAATCACTAGCTGCACGGTCAAAAATTTACTCGACTAACCGATCATCAACCTCTTGTCTCCATTTTCAACCCTCAGAAGGGCGTACCGATAATGACAGCACAACGGCTGCAGAGGTGGTCCCTTTTCCTAGGGGCACACCATTATGACATCGAGTACAAAGGAACTAAACAGCATGGGAATGCTGATGGATTGTCACGCCTACCGTTGCCGACGGTGGAAGAAGAAGACCTTGCAGTGGATCCAATGGAGTTATTCCACTCGACCATAGTCGAATGTCTCCCTGTGACGAATGCAAACATAGAAAAGGAAACATGGAATGACCCGACACTATCACGGGTCTATGATTTAACGATGAAGGGATGGCCAGCACATGGCGAACCACTGCTGCCAGCATTCTCGCCGAGAAGAGAACAGCTGTCAGTGTGCAGAGGAACCTTGATGTGTGGATCCAGAGTAGTAATTCCACCTAAGTTGACGGATAGAGTGCTCAATGAGCTTCATGAGGGTCATCTGGGTGGGGTAAAAATGAAAAACTTAGCCAGAGTGTTTGTGTGGTGGCCGGGAATCGATAGAGAAATCGAAGAGATGACCAAGAGCTGTGCAGGATGCCAGAAGGTCCAAAACGCCCCACCACAAGCTCCTCTACATCCATGGGAGTGCCCTCATCTCCATGGCAAAGGGTGCACATTGATTTTGCTGGTCCCTTCATGGACTCGATGTTTTTAATTGCGGTGGATGCACATTCAAAGTGGCCAGAGGTAATAAAAATGTCCTCAACCACCACGGAAAAAACTATCACAGTTTTACGAACCATATTCGCCAGGAATGGGCTGCCTGAACAGATTTGCTCTGACAATGGACCACAGTTTGTGTCTGAAGAGTTCCGGGGGTTCTTAAAGAACAATGGTGTTAAGCATTACACATCTGCCCCATATCATCCAGCCACTAATGGATTGGCCGAGAGGTTTGTTCAAACATTCAAGAAGGCTATCAAGGCAATGTGTAATGAAGATATACCCCTACAACACAAGGTGGACAACTTCTTGTTTGCCTACCGGAATGCGACACATGCGGTTACCAACCAAACTCCAGCCATGATGTTCTTCAATCGAAGACTACGATGCCGCTTGGATTTGGTTAAGCCAAACGTCTGAAGAGATGTGGAGAACAGGCAGTTTCAGAATATGAATGAAACGCCGACCAGGAGTTTTAAGATAGGTCAACCAGTTTTGGCCCGGGACTACCGCACTGAGAAATGGCAGCCATGAATGATTTGTACACGGCAAGGACCTCTCATGTATACCGTGGACGTTGGAGAGGGCATTGTAAGATGCCATGCTGACCAAATTCTAGAGTCACTGGAAAACGTCAACTCCACACCACGATCTGATACACCTGGTAATGAAATCGACGTACCAATTGCAGCTACCGCAGAATCGGTAATATTGGAAGCAGATGAACCAAACAACGACATTGATCCCGACTCAACCTTGCCAGAGGAACCTGATACCCCAAAGAGGCGTTATCCAGACAGAATCAGGAAGCCTCCTCAAAGACTGAACTTATAATTGCTTAAACTTAACCAATGTATCTAGCAACCGTAATTGTGATTGTAATTAGTTATCATTTAGTTGTTAAATGAATGTTAAGTACTGTTTATCTAAAAGGGGAGGAATTGTTGTGTATGTACCTTTAAGAGAATAACTGGTCTCAGACTGCAGTACCGGCAGTGACCACCCCTGTATAAAAGGCGCTAGAGAGCCTCTGTAGTTTCAGTTTCCCGATTGACTCCTTTCAGTAAAGACTTGTTTTGTTCAACTCCTGCTGTCCGTGTCTCAATCATACACGGACATAATAGAAGGTGGCATTGTCAGAACAGATACTGCGGAGACGAAGAAACTGGGAGAATAGAATAGAGTCCTTACAGGAGGCAGGGTGGGAGGAAGTGTAGTCAGGTAGCTGTGGGAGCCAGTGGGCTTGCAGTGAATGTTGGTCAATAAAATATCCCCAGAGATGGAGACGGAGAAGTCGAGGAAGGGAAGGGAAGAGTCGGAGATGGACCATGTGAAGGTGAGGGAAGGGTGGAAATTGGAGGCAAAGTGAATGAAATTTTCTAGTTCAGGGCGAGAGCAGGAAACAGCATCAATAGAGTCACCAATGTACCGGAAAAAGAGGTGAGGGAGGGGACCCGAGTAGGACTGGAACAAAGAGTATTCCACATATCCCATGAAAAGACAGGCACAGCCATGTGGGTACCCATAGCAACACCTTTGATTTGGAGGAAGTGAGTGGAGTCAAAGGAGAAGTTGTTCAATGTGAGAACAAGTTCAGCCAGGCGAAGGAGGGTGGTGGTGGATGGGGACTGGTTGGGCCTCTGTTCAAGGAAGAAGCAGAGCGCCCTCAGGCCATCCTGGTGGGGGATGGAGGTGTACAGGGATTGTACGTCCATAGTGAAAAGGAGACCGTTGGGGCCAGGAAACTGTAATGTTATCTTATATCGTAGTATTAAGAGGCTTACGAGTAGATATCGTTGAGTACTCTTTATTAGGTCTTGAGTCAGTGCCAGCTCGTGCAGTACTGCCGCCTGGCCAAGATGGCTTCCTATTTATCAGACTGCCGTCAAGCAGCTGTCTTTACTACAGCTACCGTAAAGCAGCTGTCTTTACTACAGCTACAGTTATCTGTACATCTTTCCCCCTCAACGATGATGTAAACAGTAAACACCATAACATAACACATAGAACACATATTAGCAACATATAAAAACAGTCAGTGTAACTACTATTAACAACATGTAAAAACTGTCAGTGTAACTATACCTTGCAATAACTGCCAGTACATATAAACACTACCCACACTCAGAAGTCCATTAGCGGTTTACATTCTTTCCCTTGTCTACAGGTCGAGTCTAACGACAGGCTTTCTGGTGCGCTGTGACCTGCGTAGCCGAGCGGGTATTTGCTGGGCCAACCCAGTTGTTTCCATTAAGTTCATGTCTGTACCACACGGATCCCTTGTCTCATTGTCACCCCTGTGTACTTCATCACTTTGTGGCATTGCCCTCGTCTCCTCGTCACTCTGTCGGATTTCCATCATCAGCTCATCCTCTCTGCCCTCCTGCGGCTGATAGGTCTCGGTGGTTTTCAGTAGGTGCCTCCTGTTTCTGCGAATCACATTGCCATTTTCTGTCATGACACTGTATGACCTGGGGGCAACCTGTTGTAGAACGGTGGCTCTTTGATTCCATGACCCAGGCCCTTCAATGCGAACTACATCCTTCTCCTGTAGAGGCACTAGTGCAGTGGCTGTGCGGTCATGGAGCGTTTTTTGTTTCCGCTGAAGTTTCCGGGCCTTGTCTGCCCATACCTCATCTCTGTGATCAGGTGTGACATGCCTGGGAAGTCGAGTACGGATTTTGCGACCCAGTAAGAGCTCAGCTGGAGACTTGCCACTTTCCAGCGGGGCCGCCCTGTACGACATCATGGCCAGATATGGGTCAGTGTTGCTGTGTGCTGCTTTCTTTAATAGTCTTTTCACAATCTGCACCCCCTTCTCCGCTTTTCCATTGGCTTGAGGGTAGAGCGGGCTGGAGGTTACATGCTTAAACTCATACTCTGTAGCAAACGGCTGAAACTCATGACTGGCATAGGGAGAGCCATGATCAGAGACCAGAGTTCGAGGGATGCCCTGCCTGGAAAAGATTGACTTCAGGTGAGTTATCACAGCTCTTGACGTGGTGCTGGGTAGGAGAGCAATCTCAGGATAATTAAAGTAATAATCAATGACTAACAAATAGTCTTTTCCTTCGTAGTGAAAAATATCAGTTCCTACCTTTTGCCAAGGTTGTGATGGGAGCTCTGTGGTAATGAGGGGCTCTTTTGTTTGCTTGTAGTGATACTCCTGACATGTAGCACACTCACTGATCATCTGGTCAATATCAGAGTTCATGTTTGGCCAGTAGAGTGCCTCACGTGCCCTCCTTTTTGACTTTTCCACACCCAGGTGCCTTTCATGTATCCTGTTAAGCATTTCTCGTCGCATAGAGGTGGGCACTACAATCCTGTCACACTTAAGCAGTAGTCCATTGATCACAGAAAGCTCAGACTGAATATGATGATATTGTTTACATGACCCTTTCTTCCAGCCCTCTTGAAGATTTCTCATCACTTTCCTCAGAACAGGGTCCTTTGATGTCTCTGAGGCTATCTTTGATAGTTGTTCCTGTGAGGCGGGCAATGCTGCATAGACCATATCCACATGAAGGTCCACATCCTCTTCTGTTTCACTGTTTTGTGTGGCATGAGGCGTAGCCCTGGATAGTGTATCTGCAATGAACATTTGTGTCCCTGGCACATATGTGAGCTCAAAATCATAACATTGTAGTCTCATCATTAGGCACTGTATCCGTGATGACATGTCACACAGATTCTTTTTTGCGATCCCTAGCAGTGGTTTATGGTCAGTTTCTAGGATAACCTTGGGAAGTCCATAGATGTAGGTGTGAAATTTTTCACACCCAAATGCCAAGCCCAGGCACTCCTTCTCTATTTGCGCATACCGGCACTCTGTAGCCGTCATGGAGCGTGATGCATATGCCACTGGTCGCCATTCTCCTTCATCTTCCTGTAGAAGGACAGCCCCTAATCCATCCTTAGAGGCATCTGTGGACACTTTTGTCCTCTTTTCAGGGCAGAAGAACTTCAGTAGGGGTTCACTTGCTAGAATGTGTAGCAGCCCCTTCCATTCATTCTCATGTTCATGTCCCCATTGGAACTCTGCCTCTTGGTGCAGCAGTTTTCTCAAGTGAGCGGTTTTCACTGCCAGATTTGGAATGAATTTCCCTAGGTAATTAACCATGCCAAGGGCCCGCTGAACCCCTTTCTTGTCCTTTGGTTTTTCCATGTCATGTATGGCCTTTACCTTTGACTTGTCTGGCTGAATCCCTTCTGCAGAAATCTTGTCCCCGAGGAATGTGATTTCATTGACGCTGAACTGACATTTGTCTTTATTTAGTTTGAGTCCATACTGCCATATCCTCTGAAGTGTTTTTTCCAGTCTGGTGTCGTGCTCTCCCTGAGTGGAGCCCCATACTACCAGATCATCCACGTACACCCGCACACCATCCAGGCCCTCGATGATTTGCTCCATTGCTCTGTGGAAGATTTCTGGGGCGGAGCTAATGCCGAAGGGCAGGCGCTGGTAAGAGTATCGACCAAACGGGGTGTTAAAGGTGCACAGCTTAGCACTCTCTTCATCAAGTTTCAGCTGCCAGAATCCATGCGAGGCGTCCATCTTGGAGAAGAATTTTGCTCCTGTCATTTCGCTGACTATTTCCTCTCTCTTTGGGATTTGATAGTGCTCTCTTTTTATATTCGCATTAAGGTCCTTGGGATCCATGCAGACACGCAATTTATCAGTCTTTTTTGAATTGACGCAAACCATGGAATTTACCCAGTCAGTCGGTTCCTCGGTCTTCTTTATGACACCAAGGCCTAGAAATTCAGTTGGGCGCGCCAGCCGTTAGCGCCTTAGGAGGAGTAGATCTCGAGCGCTAGGCGCTTAGCGCCCGGGCGCAGCGCGATCTGCGCCTCGCCCCAACTTCAGTACACATTTAGCGCCGGCGCAAAGTCTTAGCGTGCGCCCTGCTGCGCGCGCAGATCATGACGTCATTTCGTCGTGCAACGCCCTTTGTGCGCCCCGAACCGGAACTTCACTCACACCGGGCCATTGTGCGCCGGGCGGCCCTAGCGACTGTGAAGTGGAACGGTACACAGCCGAGGCGGCACTTACCCTGCACTATAAAGGCCAGCCATTTTGCAGCATTCACTCTTGTGCAACGGTTTTTTTGAGAGAGACCAAGGAGGAGAGCTTACTGGTTTGGGCCAACACTAGGACAGGTATTTTTGGCTCAGGCCAGAGCTTAGCAATTATCTTTGCCTTCATTGAGAGCTCAGTGTTTGCCAGCATATAATGGGGGCTGCATTGGGTGCCAACGCTGACTTTCAGCCTTATGCCAGAAGGGCTTACAGACGCCGTGAGAGAGTGGCAGCCCTGGCTAGACGCAGAGGGGGCAACAGGCGTCGCCAACTGAGGCCTTACCCACCCAGGGTATACCGCCAGCAGTCCTCCTATCTGACCATGTCTGCCGCGAAGTGTGTTAGGAGGCTGCGATTCAGAAGGGAGGTGGTTGCAGACATCTGCCAGCTGCTTCACAGAGATCTGCAGCCACAGCTGATGCGCAGGACGTCTCTGTCGGTGGCAGTGAAGGTGACGGTGGCTCTCAACTTCTATGCCACCGGCTCCTTCCAATCTGCTGCTGGGGACATCGCTAACATCTCCCAGTTCGCCGTGCATTGCTGCATCCGCCAGGTGACCGATGCCCTTTTCAGAAGGAGACATCAATTCATCTCCTTCCCCATGACCCTGGACAAGCAGCAGCAGCGTGCAGTGGGATTTGCAAGAATAGCGGGCTTCCCCATGGTGCAGGGCGCCATTGACTGCACGCATGTGGCTTTGCGGGCACCTCTGGAGCATGCCGAGGCTTACCGCAACCGGAAGGGCTACCATTCCCTCAACGTACAGCTGGTGTGTGACCACAGGCAGCGCATCCTAACTGTCAATGCCCGCTTTCCAGGCAGCAGCCACGATGCCTTTATCCTGCGACAGACAACTGTGGCTGACATGTTCCAGGCACAGCCTCACCCAAGAGGATGGCTTATCGGAGACAAAGGCTATCCTTTGTGTACCTGGCTCATGACCCCGCTCCGCACGCCCACGACCCCTGCTGAAGAGGCATACAACGAGAGCCATCAAGCGACTAGGAACATCATAGAACAAACAATCGGCGTCCTCAAGCAACGGTTCCGCTGTCTCGATCGCTCCGGGGGAGCCCTCCAGTATTCGCAGGAGTGAGTCTCCCAATTCGTCGTCGTTTGCTGCATGCTGCACAACCTGGCTATCCGCAGGACTCAGGCACTGCCACCTCACGTTGGACTACCACCTCAGGAGGAGGAGCAGGAGGAGCATGAGGAGGAGGAGGACGAGGAGTACACAGACAGCTCACGATTCAGACACACAGCTCACAATTCACACACACAGCTCACGATTCACACACACAGCTCACGATTCACACAGACAGCTCACAATTCACACACACAGCTCACGATTCAGACACACAGCTCACGATTCACGCACACAGCTCACGATTCACACAGACAGCTCACGATTCACACACACAGCTCACGATTCACACACACAGCTCACAATTCACACACGCAGCTCACGATTCACACACAGCTCACGATTCACACACACAGCTCACAATTCACACACACAGCTCACGATTCACACACACAGCTCACGATTCACACAGACAGCTCACGATTCACACACACAGCTCACGATTCACACACACAGCTCACAATTCACACAGACAGCTCACGATTCAGACACACAGCTCACGATTCAGACACACAGCTCACGATTCACACACACAGCTCACGATTCACACACACAGCTCACGATTCACACACACAGCTCACGATTCAGAGACGCAGCTCACGATTCAGACACACAGCTCACAATTCACACAGACAGCTCACGATTCAGACACACAGCTCACGATTCAGACACACAGCTCACGATTCACACACACAGCTCACGATTCACACACACAGCTCACGATTCACACACACTGCTCACGATTCACACAGACAGCTCACGATTCACACACACAGCTCACAATTCACACACACAGCTCACGATTCACACACACAGCTCACGATTCACACAGACAGCTCACGATTCACACACGCAGCTCACAATTCACACACACAGCTCACGATTCACACACACAGCTCACGATTCACACAGACAGCTCACGATTCACACACACAGCTCACGATTCACACACACAGCTCACGATTCAGAGACGCAGCTCACGATTCACACACACAGCTCACGATTCACACACACAGCTCACGATTCACACACACAGCTTACGATTCACACACACAGCTCACGATTCACACACACAGATCACGATTCAGAGACGCAGCTCACGATTCACACACACAGCTCACGATTCACACACACAGCTCACGATTCACACACGCAGCTCACGATTCAGACACACAGCTCACGATTCACACAGACAGCTCACGATTCACACACACAGCTCACGATTCACACACACAGCTCACGATTCACACACACAGCTCACGATTCAGACACACACAGAACCTGCCTGGTGTCGGCCTGGATACTGTGGCCAACTTGTGGAATATTTTACAATTCATTCCACTTGTGTTTTTGTCTGTCAAATAGTCCCTGAGAAGATATCATGGGAATATTTGCTGAACAGTGTCTCGAGGTACGGTGCGATGTTTATAAAGTTCGGGTAAGAGAAAGGCAGAATAACAGGGCAGGCTAGGCTTGCCCATCTGGTTTACCAGTCGCTCGAAACAGCTGCCTGGTTTCTCTCCCTTGCTTTGATAGTTTTAGAATGATTTTTATCTTTTCATCCCTTTTAATTGCAGAAAATGCTGGAAATACTCAGCGGGTTAGGCAGCATCTGTGGAAAGAGAATCAGGGCTAACGTTTCAGCTCGATAAGCTGTTGTCAGTCAAAAGGTCATCATAGAAACAGAGAAGATAGGAGCAGGAGTAGGCCATTCGGCCCCTCGAGCCTGCTCCGCCATTCAATGCGATCATGGCTGATCATCCAGATTCAGTACCCGGTCCCTGCTTTCTCCCCATATCCCTTGATCCCTTTAGCCTTAAGAAATATATCCAACTCCTTCTTGAATATATTTAATGAATTGGCCTCCACTGCCTTCTGTGGTAGAGAATTCCACAGGTTCACCACTCTCTGGGTGAAGAAATTCCTCCTCATCTCTGTCCTAAATGGCTTACCCCTTATCTTTAGACTGTGACCTCTGGTTCTGGACTCCCCCGCCATCGGGAATATCCTTCCTGCATCTAGTCTGTCTAGTTTTGTTAGAATTTTATAAGTTTCAATGAGATCCCCTCTCATTCTTCTAAACTCTAGCGAATATAAGCCTAATCGACCCAATCTCTCCTCATACGTCATTCCTGCCATTCCAGGTATCAGTCTGGTGAATCTTCGCTGCACTCCCTCCAATGCAAGAACATCTTTCTTCAAATAAGGTGACCAAAACTGCACACTGTACTCCAGGTGTGGTCTCACCAAGGCCCTGTACAACTGCAGCAAGACATCCTTGTTCCTGTACTCGAATCCTTTCGCTATGAAAGCCAACATACCATTTGCCTTCTTAACCGCTTGCTGCACCTGAATGCTTACCTTCAGCGACTGGTGCACAAGGACACCCAGGTCTCTTTGCATTTCCCCTTTTCCCAATCTATTGCCGTTCAGATAATAATCTGTCTTCCTGTTTTTGCCACCAAAGTGGATAACCTCGCATTTATCCACATTATACTGCATTTGCCATGCATCTGCCCAATCACCTAACCTGTCCAAATCATACTGGAGTTTCTCTGCATCTTCCTCACAGCACATATGCCCACCCAGCTTTGTGTCGTCTGCAAACTTGGAGATATTACATCTAGTTCCCTCGTCTAGATCATTAATATATATTGTGAATAGCTGGGGTCCTAGCACCGATCCCTGCAGTACCCCACCAGTCACTGCCTGCCACTCAGAAAAAGACCCGTTTATTCCAACTCTTTGCTTTCTGCCTGCCAACCAGTTCTCTATCCAAATCAATACCTTACCCCCAATCCAGAGTCTATAGAATTTTGGAAGATGACCAGCAATGCATCTACTATTTCTAGGGCCACTTCCTTAAGTACCCTAGTGATGTGCCTCAATGAATCCGAGACTCAACGTTAACGGAGCAAAGCAAGGCTTTTATTAACTCAGAAAGTAATACACAGTGGAGAAGTGTCTCTCATCCAGAGATCTGCTGTACTGCCTGTGAGACACGCTGGGGCCTGCTTAAGTAGGGGCCAGGTATGGGCGGAGCCCTACACACAATACAATACAGGTAAGGAAATGAAACTGAAACTAAACTCCCCTGCTTGTCACAGTCACTGGCACAATCAAACACAGAGAATACAGAGTGCCTGATGAATGGCATATTTCATCACATTCACCCCTTCTACAGATTTAGTCTGTTCAGGGGTTTGATAGTCCTCTGTGACCGACGTAGCTGTTGTGGTGCCGCGGGTGTCAGCTGGGTGTCCCCGGTGGCCTCCTGGGTCTCTGCCGGTGGCGCCGCCAGGGTTGTTGAAGGAGTAGTTGGTGGGGGCACCGTTGGTCGATGTTCTTCAGTGGGTGATGAAAGGATAGTGGGTGGGTAAGAGTTGCTGTGATCGTTGTTGCTGTTGTTGTCGTGGTTGTTGTCGTTACCGGCTGGGGCGACGTCTTTTATGGACACGGTGTCCTCCCTTCCATCGGCGTGCCGGACATACGCGTATTGGGGGTTGGCGTGGAGTAGGTGCACTGACTCCACGAGACGGTCCGTCTTGTGGCCCCTCACATGCCTTCGTACAAATACCGGACCTGGGGTGGAGAGCCATGACGGCATGGATACGCCTGAGGTGGATTTCCGGGGAAAGACAAACATTCGTTCATGAGGCGTGGCATTAGTGGCAGTACACAATAGCGACCGTATCGAATGGAGCACATCTGGGAGGACTTCCTGCCAGCGGGAGATAGGGAGGCCCTTGGTCCTTAGGGCTAGAGTGACTGCTTTCCATACTGTCCCGTTCTCTCGCTCCACCTGGCCGTTACCCTGGGGGTTGTAGCTGGTGGTACGGCTCGTGGCGATCCCCCTGGACAGCATGTACTAGCGTAGCTCTTCACTCATGAAGGACGCCCCCCTATCCATATGGATGTAGCTCGGCATACCGAACAGGCAGAACAGGCTGTTGAGGCATTTAATGACCGTGGCGCTGGTCATGTCTGGGCAGGGGAAGGCGAATGGGAAATGGGAGTATTCGTCCACAACGTTCAGGAAGTAAACACTGCGGTCGACTGACGGGAGGGGGCCCTTGAAATCTAAGCTGAGCCACTCAAAGGGCCGTGTAGCTTTGATTAAGTGGGCTCTATCTGGGCAGTAGAACCGAGGCTTGCACTCAGCGCAAGTGCGGCAGTTCCTGGTCAGAGACCGAACTTCCTCAATCGAGTAGGGTAAGTTGCGAGACTTTATGAAGTGGAACAGCCGTGTGACCCCTGGGTGGCAGAGGTCGTTGTGGAGGGTCTGTAGCCGATCCCCGGTGGCGCTGGCACACATCCCTCGTGAGAGGGCGTCGGGGGTTTCCTTAAGGGCCCCTGGCCGGTAAATGATGTCATACTCGAAGGTGGAGAGCTTGATCCGCCACCTGAGAATCTTATCATTTTTAATCTTCCCCTTCTGTTTATTATTAAACATAAACGCTACCGACCGCTGGTCGGTAAGTAGGGTGAAGCGTTTGCCGGCTAGGTAGTGGCGCCAGTGGCGCACTGCCTCCACGATGGCTTGGGCTTCCTTTTCCACGGAGGAGTGTCTGATCTCGGGCCCTTGGAGGGTCCTCGAGAAGAAAGCTACGGGCCGCCCCGC
This sequence comes from Somniosus microcephalus, assembly GCF_052327205.1. NCBI lineage: Eukaryota > Metazoa > Chordata > Chondrichthyes > Squaliformes > Somniosidae > Somniosus > Somniosus microcephalus. The sequence goes on from NC_141015.1 coordinate 9,283,805, forward strand.
CTGGTTGAGGGTGGCCGCCAAGGCAAAGTCAGACGCATCACTTTCCACTTGAAAGGGAGTGTTCTCGTCCACTGCCTGTAGCGTGGCCCGCTCAATATCCCACTTAATGCTTTTGAAGGCGGCGTGGGCCTCAGCAGAGAGCGGAAAAGAGGATGCTTTCAAGAGGGGGCGGGCTTTGTTGGAGTAGTTGGGGACCCATTGGGCATAATAAGAAAATAACCCCAGGCACCTTTTCAGGGCTTTGGGAGTGTTGGGCAGGGGCAGCTCCCGTAGGGGGCGCAGTCGGTCGGGGTCTGGTCCGATTTCCCCATTCTCCACCACGCTGCCTAGTATGCAGAGGCGCGTGGTGTTGAAAACGCACTTGTCCTCGTTGTAAGTGAGGTTGAGTTTTTGTGCGGTTTTCAGGAACCTCTCGAGGTTCGAGTCGTGATCCTGCTGGTTGTGACCGCAGATGGTGACGTTGTCGAGGTAGGGGAAGGTTGCCTGCAAGTGGTGGTCATCGACCATGCGGTCCATCTCCCTCTGGAAGACCGAGACCCCATTCGTCACCCCAAAGGGGGCTCTGAGGAATTGGTAGAGGCGTCCGTTCGCCTCGAAGGCGGTGTACGGGCGGTCCTCTGGTCTGATAGGGAGCTGGTGGTACGCTGACTTGAGGTCGATGGTGGAGAACACCCGGTATTGGGCAATTTGGTTCACCATTTCTGATATGCGGGGTAGCGGGTAGGCGTCTAGTTGGGTGTACATGTTGATCGTTTGGCTATCGTCGATCACCATCCGTTTCTTCTCGCTACCCCTCACCACCACCACTTGGGCGTGCCACGGGCTGTTGCTGCGTTCAATAACGTGCTCCCTCAGCAGCCTGTCCACCTCGGTCGCGATAAACCGCCTGTCCTCCCAGCTGTACCTCCTGCTTTTGGTCACTATTGGCCGGCAGTTGGGAGTAAGGTTCGCGAATAGTGAAGGCGGCTTTACCTTCAGGGTAGCCAGACCGCACACTGTGAGGGGCGGCTGGGACCCACCGTAATTGAGCGTGATGTTTTGGTGGTGGCACTGGAAATCCAGGCCCAAGATCACGCTCACACATAGACTCTTGATTAGTAATTTAAAATTATCGTATACAGTTCCGTTAACGGACAATTGTACCGCGCAATAACCCATAATGGTCGATGTCTGGGTTTTATCAGCCATAGAGATGGTGCCCCGAGCAGGGACCACCGTTAGAGAGAGTTGTTGTGCTAGTTCAGGGTGGATAAAACTCTCCGTGCTTCCACTGTCAATTAAACATTTAACCCCACACCCGTTTACCTCGATGTCCACCACTGATTTGGATAGCGGGTGCGGTCTGGTCTGGTCCACTGTGACCGATGCCACTGTAGGGCCCTGATCGAGACAAGATGGCGTCCACGCTGTCTGCTCACAAGATGGCGGACCCCACGAGGTCGGGCAAGATGGCGTCCAAGATGGCCGCTCCCACGGCGCACACGCGGCGGTGGCGGGTTTTCCAGCGGGGTTCCCTCTGCACACCTTCCCGAAGTGCCCCTTCTTACCGCACTTAAAGCAGGTGGTGCCTTTCGCCGGGCACAGGTTTCTGGTGTGCTTCGGCTGCCCGCAGAAGTAGCAGTTGGGGCCCCGACGCGTCGCGGCTGTCGTAGGGCTTCTGGGGGGAGAGCGGGGCCCCGACGGTGTCGGGCTGCCAGGCGGGGAAGATGCCTTCCAAGATGGCGGCGCCCTTGGTGCACACGTGGCGGCGTGGGCGGCACGGGCTGAAGAGTAGGCGTCCGAGTTTCTCTGGGCCACATCCAGGGATCGCGCTGTGTCCACAGCCTGTTTCAGGTCCAATCCCCTTTTTTCCAGTAGTCTCTGCCGGATGTAAGTGGAGCTGAGGCCTGTGATAAAGGCATCACGAACAAGCTCATCAGTGTACACTGCGGCTTATACATCTTGGCACTTGCAGTCTTTGCCAAGCGTTTTCCGGGTGACTAGGAAATCATCCAGCGATTCCCCAGGTCGCTGTGTGCGAGTAGCGAGCAGATGCCTAGCATACACCTCATTCGTAGGCTGCTGGTAATGCGCCTTTAGGATGTCGCAGGCGGCCGGGTACGTGTCGGCGTCTTGGATGAGGGGGTAAACCCGGTGGCTTACCCAATTCCGCAGGATTCCGAGTTTCATACTTTCAGCGTCCGTAGCATCTGTGATGGCTGCGGAATTGTCCAGGAAGAATTCCATACACTTAAACCAGTGTCCGAATCGTGCCGATGCGTCCGAAGCATGCGGGTCCAAATCCAAACATTCGGGTTTCAAGAGTTGATCCATTGCGTTGAAAATTGAGTTAATAAAATTGATGTGCCTCAATGAATCCGAGACTCAATGTTAACGGAGCAAAGCAAGGCTTTTATTAACTCAGAAAGTAATACACAGTGGAGAAGTGTCTCTCATCCAGAGGTCTGCTGTACTGCCTGTGAGACACGCTGGGGCCTGCTTAAGTAGGGGCCAGGTATGGGCGGAGCCCTACACACAATACAATACAGGTGAGGAAATGAAACTGAAACTAAACTCCCCTGCTTGTCACAGTCACAGGCACAATCAAACACAGAGAATACAGAGTGCCTGATGAATGGCATATTTCATTACACCTAGGATGTAGATTATCAGGCCCTGGGGATTTATCGGCCTTCAATCCCATCAATTTCCCTAACACCATTTCCCTACAAATACTGATTCCATTCAGTTCCTCCCTCTCATTAGACCCTATGTTCCCTGACATCTCTGGGAGGTTATTTGTGACCTCCTTTTTGAAGACAGAACCAAAGTATGAATTTAATTGATCGGCCATTTCTTTGTTCCCCATTATAAATTCCCCTGATTCTGACTGCAATGCTTGACTTCACCAATCTTTTTCTCTTCACATATTTATAGAAGCTTTTACAGTCAGTTTTTATGTTTTCTGAAAGCTTACTCTCATACTCTATTTTCCCCCTCTTAATTAATTCCTTTGTCCTCCTTTGCTGAATCCTAAACTGCTCCCAATCCTCAGGTTTGCTGCTTTTTCTGGCCCATTTATATGTGCTCTCCTTGGATCTTATGCTATCCCTAATTTCCCTTGTTAGCCACGGTTGAGTCACCTTTTTGGTTTTATTTTTATGCCAAACAGGGATGAACAAATTCTGCAGTTCATCCATGCAATCTTTAAATGTTTGCCATTGCCTATCCACCGTCAACCCTTTAAGTAACATTCCCCAATCCATCCTAGCCAACTCGTGCCTCATACCATCGTAGTTTCCTTTATTTAAATTCAGGACCCTAGTCTCTGAGTCAACTACTTCACTCTCCACCTTAATGAGGAATTCTATCATATTATGATCGCTCCTCCCCAAGGGGCCTCGCACAACAAGATTGCTAATTAATCCTTTCTCATTACATAATACCCAGTCTAAGATGGCCTGAAATGCTGTATTCCCTGGAGTTTAGAAGAATGAGAGGTGATCTCATTCAAACATACAAAATTCTTACAGGGCTTGACAGGGTAGATGCAGGGAGGATGTTTTCCCCTAGCTGGGGAGTCTAGAACCAGGGGTCACAGTCTCAGAATAAGGGGTCGGCCATTTAGGACTGAGATGAGGAGAAATTTCTTCACTCAGTGGGTGGTGAATCTTTGGAATTCTCTACCCCAGAGGGCTGTGGAGGCTCAGTCGTTGAGTATATTCAAGACTGAGATCGATAAATTTTTGGATATTAAGGGAATCAAGGGATATGGGGATAGTGCAGGAAAGTGGAGATGAGGTAGAAGATCAGCCATGATCATATTGAATGGTGAGCAGGCTCAAGGGCCAAATGGCCGACTCCTGCTCCTATTTCATACTTTCTTATGTTCTTAGAGCTGGACTTCTGCCTGCTCATGAGATCCCGCCGGCACCTTGCTGCATTTTCCCCGGGCAGACAGAGGGGGCGGGTTCTTTGAGTATGTACGGAGGGAATTCAGAGAGACGCCCCCTCCTCTGCTGGTGGGCCTGGATGCAGCAGCTTAAAGGGCTGCAGCAATTGAAATGACCACAAGACAGCTGGTCACTCAAAGAGAAGGTGAAAGAGAAAAAGAGAGAGAATTGGAGCTGCACCTGAGGAACCTTCAGGAAGGATATATTGGACTTGGAGCGGGTGCAGCAAAGAATGATCCCGGGGATAAAAGGGTTAAACTATGAGGACAGATTGCATAGACTGGGCTTGTATTCCCTCGAGTTTAGAAGACTGAGGGTTGACCTAATTGCAGTGCTTAAGATGATTAATGGATCTGATACCTGCAGAAAACTGGGATTGTTTTCTGGAGAGCCCAGGTCAAACTGTGCAGCCTGGGAGTGAGTCTGTGTGTCCTGGGAGTGAGTCTGTGCGGCCTGGGAGTGAGTCTGTGCTGCCTGGGAGTGAGTCTGTGCGGCCTGGGAGTGAGTCTGTGCTGCCTGGGAATGAGTCTGTGCGGCCTGGGAGTGAGTCTGTGCGGCCTGGGAGTGAGTCTGTGCGGCCTGGGAGTGAGTCTGTGCGGCCTGGGAGTGAGACTGTGCAGCCTGGGAGTGAGACTGTGCTGCCTGGGAGTGAGCCTGTGTGGCCTGGGAGTGAGTCTGTGTGGCCTGGGAGTGAGTCTGTGTGGCCTGGGAGTGAGACTGTGCTGCCTGGGAGTGAATCTGTGCTGCCTGGGAGTGAGTCTGTGCTGCCTGGGAGTGAGACTGTGCAGCCTGGGAGTGAGTCTGTGCAGCCTGGGAGTGAGTCTGTGTGTCCTGGGAGTGAGTCTGTGCGGCCTGGGAGTGAGACTGTGTGTCCTGGGAGTGAGTCTGTGTGGCCTGGGAGTGAGTCTGTGTGGCCTGGGAGTGAGTCTGTGTGGCCTGGGAGTGAATCTGTGCTGCCTGGGAGTGAGTCTGTGCTGCCTGGGAGTGAGTCTGTGCAGCCTGGGAGTGAGACTGTGTGTCCTGGGAGTGAGACTGTGCTGCCTGGGAGTGAGACTGTGCAGCCTGGGAGTGAGTCTGTGTGTCCTGGGAGTGAGACTGTGCTGCCTGGGAGTGAGTCTGTGCTGCCTGGGAGTGAGTCTGTGTGTCCTGGGAGTGAGACTGTGCAGCCTGGGAGTGAGTCTGTGTGTCCTGGGAGTGAGTCTGTGCTGCCTGGGAGTGAGTCTGTGCTGCCTGGGAGTGAGACTGTGCTGCCTGGGAGTGAGTCTGTGTGTCCTGGGAGTGAGCCTGTGCGGCCTGGGAGTGAGTCTGTGTGGCCTGGGAGTGAGACTGTGCTGCCTGGGAGTGAGTCTGTGCTGCCTGGGAGTGAGTCTGTGTGGCCTGGGAGTGAGTCTGTGTGGCCTGAGAGTGAGTCTGTGTGGCCTGGGAGTGAGTCTGTGTGGCCTGGGAGTGAGTCTGTGCGGCCTGAGAGTGAGTCTGTGTGGCCTGGGAGTGAGTCTGTGTGTCCTGGGAGTGAGTCTGTGCGGCCTGGGAGTGAGGCTGTGCTGCCTGGGAGTGAGTCTGTGTGTCCTGGGAGTGAGCCTGTGCGGCCTGGGAGTGAGTCTGTGTGGCCTGGGAGTGAGACTGTGCTGCCTGGGAGTGAGTCTGTGCTGCCTGGGAGTGAGTCTGTGTGTCCTGGGAGTGAGACTGTGCGGCCTGGGAGTGATGTCTGTGCTGCCTGGGAGTGAGTCTGTGCTGCCTGGGAGTGAGTCTGTGTGTCCTGGGAGTGAGACTGTGCGGCCTGGGAGTGATGTCTGTGCTGCCTGGGAGTGAGCGTGTGTGTCCTGGGAGTGAGTCTGTGCGGCCTGGGAGTGAGACTGTGCTGCCTGGGAGTGAGCCTGTGTGTCCTGGGAGTGAGTCTGTGTGGCCTGGGAGTGAGTCTGTGTGTCCTGGGAGTGAGTCTGTGTGGCCTGGGAGTGAGTCTGTGTGTCCTGGGAGTGAGTCTGTGTGTCCTGGGAGTGAGTCTGTGTGGCCTGAGAGTGAGTCTGTGTGGCCTGAGAGTGAGTCTGTGTGGCCTGGGAGTGAGTCTGTGTGTCCTGGGAGTGAGTCTGTGCGGCCTGGGAGTGAGGCTGTGCTGCCTGGGAGTGAGACTGTGCTGCCTGGGAGTGAGTCTGTGTGTCCTGGGAGTGAGACTGTGCGGCCTGGGAGTGATGTCTGTGCTGCCTGGGAGTGAGTCTGTGTGGCCTGGGAGTGAGTCTGTGTGTCCTGGGAGTGAGTCTGTGCGGCCTGGGAGTGAGGCTGTGCTGCCTGGGAGTGAGACTGTGCTGCCTGGGAGTGAGTCTGTGTGTCCTGGGAGTGAGTCTGTGCGGCCTGGGAGTGAGACTGTGCTGCCTGGGAGTGAGTCTGTGTGTCCTGGGAGTGAGTCTGTGCAGCCTGTGAGTGAGTCTGTGTGGCCTGGGAGTGAGTCTGTGCTGGCTGGGAGTGAGTCTGTGCGGCCTGGGAGTGAGACTGTGCCGCCTGGGAGTGAGACTGTGTGTCCTGGGAGTGAGTCTGTGCGGCCTGGGAGTGAGACTGTGTGTCCTGGGAGTGAGACTGTGTGTCCTGAGAGTGAGACTGTGTGTCCTGGCAGTGAGACTGTGTGGCCTGGGAGTGAGTCTGTGCGGCCTGGGAGTGAGTCTGTGCTGCCTGGAAGTGAGTCTATGCAGCCTGGGAGTGAGTCTGTGCGGCCTGGGAGTGAGTCTGTGCGGCCTGGGAGTGAGACTGTGCGGCCTGGGAGTGAGTCTGTGCGGCCTGGGAGTGAGACTGTGCGGCCTGGGAGTGAGTCTGTGCGGCCTGGCAGTGAATCTATGCTGCCGGGGAGTGAGACTGTGCGGCCTGGGAGTGAGTCTGTGCTGCCTGGGAGTGAGTTTATGCAGCCTGGGAGTGAGTCTGTGCAGCCTGGGAGTGACTCTATGCAGCCTGGGAGTGAGTCTATGCAGCCTGGGAGTGAGTCTATGCAGCCTGGGAGTGAGTCTGTGCTGGCTGATAGCTGCTTCCAGCTGTCCGCTAAAAGCTCGAATGTATTTCCTCAACGTTGTGCGGTGGAGATCGCGGCTGTTCCGTCAGGATTGCTACTGCTGGTGCTATGCGCACTGATCTGACGGAGCTTGCCGAGTCAGTGGGAGGGCAGCTCACTTACAGAAGGAACAAGAGCCACTTCACATGTATCTCTGGCACCCACCTGCCCCCTGCCAATGGAATTCGGCCGCTTGCTCGGCCTGGACCCCGATGGTGCCCTTGGGGTGACTGGGGGCCTCCACTCACTGGTTAAATCGTCCGGCACTGATTTGCTGCATGCCAACGTCGGCTCCGGAGCAGGACCGCCAGCCTGAGGGGGGTCACTGCCCGTCCCTGGGTTTATGGGGTCACTGCCTGGCCCTGGGTTTATGGGGTCAGTGCCTGGCCCCGGGTTTATGGGGTTTCTGCCTGGCCCCGGGTTACTGGGGTTTCTGCCCGGCCCCGGGTTTATGGGGTCACTGCCTGGCCCCGGGTTTATGGGGTTTGTGCCTGGCCCCGGGTTTATGGGGTTTCTGCCCGGCCCCGGGTTTATGGGGTCACTGTCCGGCCCCGGGGTTTATGGGGTCACTGCCTGGCCCTGGGTTTATGGGGTTTGTGCCTGGCCCCAGGTTTATGGGGTCACTGTCCGGCCCCAGGTTTATGGGGTCACTGCCTGGCCCTGGGTTTATGGGGTTTCTGCCCGGCACCAGGTTTATGGGGTTTCTGCCTGGTCCCAGGTTTATGGGGTTTGTGCCCGTCCCTGGGTTTATGGGGTTTCTGCCCGGCCCCGGGGTTTATGGGGTCACTGCCTGGCCCCGGGTTTATGGGGTCACTGCCTGGCCCCGGGTTTATGGGGTTTGTGCCCGGCCCCGGGTTTATGGGGTTTGTGCCCGGCCCCAGGTTTATGGGGTTTCTGCCTGGTCCCAGGTTTATGGGGTTTGTGCCCGTCCCTGGGTTTATGGGGTTTCTGCCCGGCCCCCGGGTTTATGGGGTCACTGCCTGGCCCCGGGTTTATGGGGTCACTGCCTGGCCCCGGGTTTATGGGGTTTCTGCCCGTCCCCAGGTTTATGGGGTTTCTGCCTGGCCCTGGGTTTATGGGGTCACTGTCCGGCCCCGGGTTTATGGGGTCACTGCCTGGCCCCGGGTTTATGGGGTCACTGTCCGGCCCCGGGTTTATGGGATCACTGCCCGGCCCAGGGTTTATGGGGTTTCTGCCTGGCCCCGGGTTTATGGGGTTTCTGCCTGGCCCTGGGTTTATGGGGTTTCTGTCCAGCCCTGGGTTTATGGGGTCACTGTCCGTCCCCGGGTTTATGGGGTCACTGTCTGGCCCCGGGTTTATGGGGTTACTGCCTGGCCCTGGGTTTATGGGGTCACTGCCTGGCCCCGGGTTTATGGGGTTTCTGCCTGGCCCTGGGTTTATGGGGTCACTGCCTGGCCCCGGGTTTATGGGGTTTCTGTCCGGCCCTGGGTTTATGGGGTTTCTGCCTGGCCCTGGGTTTATGGGGTCACTGCCTGGCCCCGGGTTTATGAGGTTGCAATGTGTAACTGGCACCTGCAGGAGTCACTCCGCTTCACTCCAGGGTGGGCCCGGACTCTGGCTTTACACCACCAGCTAATGGTCCGTGTGCAGCACAGAGTGCTGACTCCAAACTGACAATGGAAACGCACCCACAGACTACAGTTATACTGCCCTATAGGCGCAGCAAGCAGTTTGCAGCCGATAACACAGGAGTTATACCGCATGTCTATATATTGGAAAAAATTAACGGGCACTTGGAGAGGTTTAAGCTAATTGAGGAGAGTCAACACGGATTTGTAAAAGGCAGATCGTATTTGACTAATCTAATTGAATTTTTTGATGAAGTAACAGAGGATTGATGAAGGGAATGCAATGGTTTTTGTCTATATGGAGTTTCGGAAGGCGTTTGACAAAGTGCTACATGGAAGGCTGGTTAACAAAATTGAGGCTCATGGAAAAGGTGGTGTAATGATATCAGCAAATAGAGATGGTATTTGCCTGTTCGATTATGATGCCTTAACAGCATGTTTGCAGGTATTGATTGCTTATGCCTGACCAGCAGAGGGCATGTGACCGAGACAAGCAAGGCAGTTTAGTTTGGTTTCAGTTTCATTCTAGATGCATCACAAGCATCGTGTCTCCTGCAAAGCTGTATAAAGAGTTGAACAAGCTTTAGATTAAAAGTCATTCTCTTTCATAAATGTCTCGTCATTGAACCCACAAAGAAATCAATACATGGTGTCAGAAGTGATTGAAAGAGATGAAGAGAAAAAATCTGAAGTTAAATCAGCTCTCCACAAATTAGCAAGCCAAAAGAGAAGATCGTTGCTTACCATTGGAGAATAGATAACGAAGTGAAAGAATGGAAGGTTTACACCCACCAGCGACGCTTCAGTTGACAGGTAATGTGGCTGAAAATTGGAGGAGATTCAAACAACGTGTAGAGTTGTATTTAGCGGCAATCGGAGCTGACGAGAAAAGTAATAAAAGGAAATCGTCACTGTTCTTACATGTCATGGGTGATGAAGCGCTGGAGGTGTATAATAACTTCACATTCGCTGCTAATGGAGACAAAATGAAGCTAGATAAAATAATGGAACAGTTTGAGGCCTACTGCATACCTAAACGTAACGTGACGTTTGAGAGGCACAGATTTTTCACATGTGTACAGAAAACGGGTGAGACTATTGATCAGTATGTGACTGAACTGAGAAACAGAAGCAAAACATGTGAATTTGGGGGACTGACAGACTCGCTGATAAAAGACAGACTGGTGTGTGGTATTCCAGATAATGGTCTAAGGGAAAGACTGCTAAGAGAGCAAGATCTAGACCTGGGAAAAGCCATAGCACTGTGTAGGGCTACAGAGACTGTGAAGTTGCAGGCAAAGGAGCTGTTCAGTGACAATAGCTGCAACGTGGATGCAGTGAGAAAGAACGGACACAAACCGTTTAACAAAACGAGCGCCAATGTGAAAAAAGAGGCGTGGCCAGTGAACGAAAATGAAAGGGACAATCGAAAGTCATGTAGTCGATGCGGTACACAGCATCCACCAAGAAAGTGTCCAGCATATGGTAAAACATGCAATAGTTGCAACAAGAACAACCATTATGCCCGTTGCTGTAAGAACCAAATGCTACAAAGCAAGGTCCATGCAGTAGATGAAAGCGACATAGAGGAGTTCTATGTAGATGTTGTGTCTGAAAACAAAAAAGAAGAAAGAGACTGGATGTTGACACTAAAAGTGAATGACATACACATTCCATTTAAATTGGATACTGGAGCACAAGTTAATGTGATATCAGAGACTGATTTTAAGAAAAATAAACCCAGACCAAAGATACATGGAATAAAAGTGAAAGTGACAGGATACTCAGGTACTGATATACCAGTGAAAGGAAGATGCATTGTCAAAGTAACACACAAGGACAGAGAGCACACGCTAGCATTAATCGTGGTGCCAAAGGATGTGCAAGCCATACTAGGTTTAAAAGCCTGTGAGAGACTGAACCTGGTAAAGAGAGCCCTCGTTGTGGAAAGCGAAGGAGAGACAGTCTATGATGAACTCATGAAAGAGTACAATGACCTATTTAAGGGTCTAGGCTGCATTCCAGGAGAACACACGATCAGAGTAGATAAAAGTATGACACCGGTCATACATCCATGCAGAAAAGTCCCGTTTGCTCTTCAAAAGCAACTGAAGGCAGAGTTGGACAGGATGGAAAGCCTGAACGTGATTCGGAAGATAGATGAGCCAACTGAGTAGGTGTGTTCCCTCGTCGTAGTGGACAAAAAGAATGGAAAGCTCAGAATTTGCCTGGATCCAAGAGATCTAAACAGAGCAATAAAGAGAGAGCACTTCAAGCTTCCTACACGTGAGGAAATCATGGCACAGTTTGCAAATGCAAAGTATTTCAGCAAGTTAGATGCATCATCAGGATTTGGGCAGATGAAATTGGACGAAGCAAGTTCAAGACTGTGCACGTTCAACAGTCCATTTGGCAGATACAGATTCCTAAGGTTACCATTTGGCATTGCCTCAGCTCCTGAAGTGTATCACAAAACTATCCATATGATCTATGAGCACCTGGAGGGAGTTGATACATCAATGGATGACATCATAGTATGGGGAACCACGAGAACTGAGCATGACGAGAGACTGAAAAAAGTGCTGGAAGCAACAAGGAAAACAAACCTGAAGCTGAATAGAGAGAAATGCCAGCTCGGGGTGACAGAACTGACATTCGTGGGAGATATCCTTAGTAGTGAGGGCATCAGACCAGATCCCAGAAAGGTGTCCGCCATTGAGAATATGCCAAAGCCACAATGCAAAAAGGGCGTGCAGAGGTTTAATGGAATGATCAACTACATGGGGAAATTCATATCCAACCTTTCAGAAAAGATGGCGCCACTGAGAAGACTAACTGAAAAGAACATAGAATGGGAATGGAATCATGAGCATGAGAAGTCATGGAGCGATCTAAAGAAACTTCTCACAGAGGAACCAGTTCTGAGGTTTTATGACCCAGCGAGACCCATCAAGATATCATCAGATGCATCACAGAGTGGGCTCGGTGCTGTTCTTCTGCAACAATATGACTACTGGCAACCTATTGCATATGCATCGCGCTCAATGACAGACGCAGAGAGGTGATATGCTCAAATAGAAAAGGAGCTGCTCAGCATCACATACGCCTGTGAAAGATTTCACCAGTTTGTGGCAGGACAAGCAATCAGTGTAGAGACTGACCATAAGCCCTTGATTGCATTGTTCCAAAAGCCACTAAATAGCTGTCCGCTTAGAATACAAAGAATGATGATCAGGCTGCAACGCTATACACTGAATGTTGCGTACACACCGGGTAAACTGATGTATACAGCAGACACGTTGTCCAGAGCTGTTGACCCAAGTGAGCCCGCAAACACCACAATGGATGAAAAAGTGAACGCCTACGTGGACATGATCACAAGTGCACTGCCCATAGCAGATGCAAAAATGGAGCTCATAAAGACTGAGACAAACAAAGATGAAACAATGAGACGACTGAGAAAAAGCATCTTGGATGGATGGCCCAACATGAAGCAAGACTGCTCACCTGACATGGCAGAGTACTGGAACTACAGGGCGGAACTATCAGTGGTCGAAGACATCATCTACAAAGGAAGTAAAATAGTTATCCCAAAGAGTCTGAGAAAAGAGATGTTAAAAAAGATCCATGGAGGATAACTGGGAATCGAAAAGTGTAAGAAAAGAGCACTTCCTGGGACTAGGGACAGGGTCACTGGCACGGCTTGGAAGCTAAGCAGAGCCCGTGCCTGGTTAGTATCTGGAGGGGTGACCATCAGGGAAGACCAGGTGCAGAAGGTCACGGAAGGAGCCCCGAGGAGGGGCGTTTGGTGCGAAGGTCACGGAAGGAGCCCCGGGAGCGGTGGCTGGTAAGCAAGCCCGGGCGTTGGGCTGAAGATTGTTGGACAGGAGGAACGGTTGGAATGGTGGCACGCACAGACGCAGTGGCTTTGCTTCTCCCAGGACGGTGCTATTTATGTTTAATGTTAATGTTATTTGTACTGTGTGGTAAACCACTGTTTGTATTCCACTGTGTACATGCCTGGACATGCCTCGGCTGACTCCTCCCACAAGTCCTAGTATAAAGGTGACTGCTCCCCAGCCCTTTGTATTTCTGGACCGGTCGACCACTCGAGGCAGACCTTCATTCTTTTGTTAATAAAAGCCTTTAGTTACTCTCTTAACTCTCAGTCTTTTATGAGTAATTGATAGCGCATCATACTGGACTCATGGGAGCTTGCAAGATCACATTTCGTTGTTCATGTACTTGTGCAATGACAATAAAGTTGAATTATTATTATTATGTACTGGCCACGAATCAACCAAGATGTGACAAACGAGGTGTCAAACTGCACAATATGCCTGAAATATCGAGCAAGCAATCCGGTAGAACCACTAAAGCCACACCCAGCGCCAGACAGACCTTACCAGAAGGTAGGCGCTGACCTATTCGTATGTCAAGGGAAGGACTATCTTGTAGTCACAGACTATTACTCCCTGTATCCAGAGGTTTGTAGACTGTACACCACCACTGCAGATGCTGTGATAACATGTATGAAAGCCATATTCTCCAGACATGGCGTGGCAAGCGAGGTCTTCACAGACAACGGACCCCAGTTTTACAATGCAAGTTTCCGACACTTTGCCAAAGAGTGGGACTTTGTCCACACAACGGCAAGTCCTCACTTTCCACAGTCCAATGGTCTAGTGGAAAAATCAGTCCAGACAGTGAAAAGACTGATGTACAAGGCAAAAGACAGTGGAACTGACTTCTACCAGAGCATGCTTGTATACCGCACAACGCCGCTCGAGTGTGGTATGTCACCAGCCCAACTCCTTATGGGACGTCGGTTAAGGTCAAACCTACCCATCCCGGAGAACCTCCTGAAAACAAAAGAGGGGTAGAAAGTGAGGAAGTTCAAAGAACAACAGAAAGAAAAGCAAAAGTACTAATATGACAGAGGAACACAAAACCTACCTGAACTCCACACTGGTGACCAAGTAAGGTTCAAAGACAAAACAAACACATAGACTCAGAAGGGAACTGTCCTGAGTGAAGTTCAACCAAGATCATACGCCATTCAGACAGATGAGGGTGCTGTTCTGAGAAGAAATCGTCGAGATCTTCTCATGGGACCAGCCACAGCAGGTCAAGAGACTGATATTGTTGAACAACCTGATCACACAGCTGAGAACCAATCATCTGAGGCAACAACTCAGATTCAAGGACAATCAATCAGAAAATCCTCAAGACACGTGAAGCCTCCTGAGAGACTCATTGAGCAAACTTAAGGACTATTGTTATAGAAGGAAGTAATGTTATCTTATTCTTCAAGTTCTAGTGTATTGACATATTTCATGTGAACACACAAAGCAAGGTTAAAAAACCTTGATCATGATAATGATAATGTAAGTTCATTAAGTGTTACAGTTAAAATGCAGATTAATACAAAGAAAACATGTTGTTAGTTAAAAGTAAAATACTTTTGTTTTAAGAAAAGGAGATGTAATGATATCAACAAATAGAGATGGTATTTGCCTGTTCGATTATGATGCCTTAACAGCATGTTTGCAGGTATTGATTGCTTGTGCCTGACCAGCAGAGGGCATGTGACCGAGACAAGCAAGGCAGTTTAGTTTGGTTTCAGTTTCATTCTAGATGCATCACAAGCATCGTGTCTCCTGTAAAGCTGTATAAAGAGTTGAACAAGCTTTAGATTAAAAGTCATTCTCTTTCATAAATGTCTCGTCATTGAACTCACAAAGAAATCAATACAGGTGGGTCAGTGGCAGCTTGGATAAGGAATTAGCTTAAGGACAGAAAACAGCGAGTTGTGGTAAATGGCTGTTTTCCAGACTGGAGGATGGTAGACAGTGGTGTTCCCCAAGGGTCAGTGCTGGGGCCATTGCTTTTTTTGATGTATATAAATGACCTGGATATTGGAATACAAAGCAGAATTTCTAAATTTGCAGATGACACCAAACTTGGGGGTATGGCAAACAGTGAGGATGATACCAGTCGACTGCAACAGGACATAGAAAGGCTCGCAGAATGGGCAGACAAGTGGCAGGTGGAATTTAATACAGAGAAGTGTGAGGTGATGCATTTTGGCAGAAGGAACAGGGAGAGGCAATATACACTTAATGGCACAGTTTTAAAGAGTGTGCAGGGACAGAGGGACCTGGGAGTTAATGTGCATAGGTCCCTGAAGGTGGTGGGACATATTGAGAGAGTGGTTAGCAAAGCATATGGGATCTTGGGCTTCATAAATAGAAGTATTGAGTACAAAAGTAGAGAAGTTATGCTGAACCTTTATAAAGTGCTCCTTAGGCCACAACTGGAGAATTGCGTCCAGTTCTGGTCACCACACTTTAGGAAGGATGTGAAGGTCCTTGAGAGGGTGCAGAGGAGATTTACCAGAATGGTTCCGGGGATGGGGGATCTTAGCTACAAGGACAGGTTGGAGAAGCTGGATTTGTTTTCATTAGAGCAAAGGAGGTTGAGGGGTGATTTGATCGAGGTGTACAAGATTACGACGGGTTTGGATAGGCTAGATGGGGAAAGGCTGTTCCCACTAGTTGATGGTACAAGGACTAGGGGACACAGATTTAAGGTTTTGGGGAAGAGATACAGGGGAGATGTGAGGGAAAACTTTTTTACGCAGTGAGTGGTGAGGACCTGGAACTCACTGCTGACGGAACTGGTGGAAGCGGAGACACTCAATGTTTTCAAGGGGAGACTGGATAGGCACTTGAGGGAAATAAACTTGCAGGGCTACGGGGATAGAGCGGGGGAATGGGACTGACTGGATTGCTCTACAGAGAGCCGGCACGGACTCGATGGGTTGAATGGCTTCCTTCTGAGCTGTATGACTCTATGACTCCATGACTCTGTGATCTGACACCATCAGTGAACTCTACACACACGTGCTCACGGGATCACACGCACGGGGGTCACACACACAGGGGCCACACACACGGGGGCACACAATTACTGAGCTCTACTCTGAGCCAGAAGATTTGAAATGTTTCCAGAGGGTGAAGGAAGCTGTCCACACTCTCTAATGCGAGGCTCCAGGCTGCTGCCAATCAGAAATCTGGCACTTTTGTGCGCAGGGCTACATTCTTCCCACCCACGAATATAGAGGCCCCACCGCGTATAGCGGGTGTGAACACAGTTAGTCCGCATGACGCGGTGGCCGGTGTAATGCTATACATATATGAAGAAAGTTGGTTCTTTATAGCAACCTTAATAATAGTTATCACCATTTGGTCACTATTAGTGATTGCTCATTTTAAACACGGTTGTGTTTAAGTGGTGGGGACAGTAATGTAAATGATGATAATCCATCGTACGAGGTATTGCACCCACCTACACCCCGGGCACCACAGACTCCTGTGTATCCCTGGAGTGAGGGCGGGGTGGGGGGGTGGAGATGGTTTAAAAACTCTGAGCCTGATCTTGGCTATAGAACCGACCAAACTCATTAGAAGCCAACAGGAAGATTTTAAAATGTCTTCTTTTGTCTGCCAGAGCCTTCTGATTCGGCTAACTCTGCTGTATGTATGTACTTTTAAGGGGGGAACTACTTTCTACAGCTCATGTATACTGTAGTACCGGCAGTGACCACACCTGTATATAACGCTGAGTAGTGATCTGTTGTTTCAGTTGCAGTTTGAGCCACGTTGAGTAAGCACCTATTGTACCGTTCTCCGCAGTCCGTTTCTTATTATACACGGACGTAACATTGGCGACGAGGCAGGTTCGAACCTACCTGCAACTCTGCATCACTTCCCGGGGATTCGTTCCTGGAGATCAGTGGATTGGAGGTCAAGGCCAGAGGCTCAGGCGTCGACCACAGGCAACCGCCCAGTCATCCAGCAGAGACTCGGGAATTGCGGGGGAAGCTGTCGAGAGCCAGGCTTGGCTTTCCAGTCGAGGTGGTCCAGCGAAACGGGCTGGCAACAGGTAGTGCGCAGACCCTTCCCGGACGGCGGCGGGCTAGAGCTCGACCGAGCGGCACAGCAAAGGGCCGAGCAGCAGCGACGGGGAGAGAGAGAGAGGGCAGAGCGCACAGGGTGCAGCCGGTGTTCAGGGGCCAAGCAGCGTCGGAGAGAGGGAGAGAGAGAAGTGCGCGAAACCTACAGGGCGCCGCCATTGCCACGAGAACCGCTGGGAGCGGCGTCGGCAGCAGCGGGGGAGGAAGGAAAGCGCGGGAGACACCATTTTAAGCCATTGGGAGACGCCATTTTAAACCACACCCAAAATGCCAAAGAGTGGCAGTATCACCGCATTTGACAATGAAGTCGAAGATTGGACTACATATGTCGAACAAATAGAGGTGTACTGCAAGGCAAATGAGGTGTTAGATGACAAGAAAGCGTCAGTATTGTTAAATTTAATGGGTGCAAAGATGTATGGTTTATTACGAAATCTAGTAACCCCAACGAAGCCAATGGAAAAGAGTTTTGAAGACATAGTAACGATACTAAAGGAACATTTAAACCCCACACCGCTGCTGATAGCAGAAAGATTCAAGTTTCACAAACGGAACCAGCATAAGGATGAAAGCAATGCTGATTATTTAACAGAACTGCTCAAACTATCGAAACACTGCTAGTTTGGAGCGGGACTGGCAGATACCTTAAGGGACAAGTTTGTGTGTGGGCTTCAAAGTGAAGGAACCCAGAAACGGCTTTTATCTGAAAAGGACCTTACGCTGGAAAAGGCTTTCAGCATTGCGGTATCATATGAAGCAGCAGCACGGGGCGCTGCAGAGATACAACAGAGACCGCAAGAATATGGCACAAACGAAATGTCATATGGAACAGAGAAGTGCTATCGCTGCGGCAGAACAACACACGACCAGAATGATTGCTGGTTCAAAGACAAAGTGTGCAGACAGTGTGGAAAAGTAGGACACATAGCACGAGTCTGCAGGTCGGGAAAGAAAACCAGCAAGAAGAAACCGACCAAAGGGAAGTACAAAAACGTACATAAGATAATGGAGAATAGTTCAGACGAACATAAGAGTGATAACGACTCCGAAAGCAGGGAACTGAGTTGTCTGAAACTACATAATGTGATCACAACGGAGGATCACCGAACCATTTGGGTCACTCTCAAGATAGCAGGAGTCCAGGTAAAGATGGAATTGGACACAGGATCAGCTCTAACAGTCATAAATCGACGGGACTACGAGCGGCTATTCTCACACATACCCTTGAGAGACACAAAAATTATTTTGAAGACGTACACGGGGCAAAAAGTCTACCCCAAAGGAAAAATAAGGGTGACCGTTATATATAACGGTAAGGAAACACCAAAACTAGACCTGTATGTATTGCAAGATGGAGGACCACCATTACTGGGACGTGAATGGATCCGGATAATACAACTGGATTGGCATTCCATACAGGCACTGACTGTGGCTGACAAAAAGGATGACGACGTCACACCTGGGCGACTGTCAAAGATCCTAACTGGCATGAAAGAAGTGTTCCAGCAAGGACTCGGAACACTAAAAGGCATGACAGCGACGATTAAAATTGAAGAAAACGCAAGCCCAAAATTTTTTAAGGCCAGACCAGTACCTTATGCGATCCGCACAGCCGTCGAAGCAGAGCTGGAGAGTCTGGAACGTTCAGGTGTACTGTCCAAGGTAGACTGGAGCGAGTGGGCTACACCCATCGTCCCTGTGATGAAAAAGTCGTTGAGCAGCACGCCTGGGGAACCAAGGAAGGTTCGCATCCGTGGGGACTTTAAGGTAACAGTGAACCCGGTCCTTCACACCGTACAATATCCACTTCCGCGGATTGAAGATATTTTCGCCTCACTATCTGGAGGGAAACGCTTCACTAAGATTGATCTGGCCCAGGCGTATCTGCAAATGGAGGTAGAAGAAGCATCAAAAAAATACCTCACAATCAACACCCATAAAGGTCTCTACCAATACAACCGGCTGGTATTCGGGGTAGCATCAGCTCCGGCTATTTGGCAGAGGGCAATGGAACAAGTCCTGCAAGGGATCCCAGGGACCCAGTGTTATTTGGATGACATCCTAGTCACGGGCGAAAATGACAGTGATCACCTTGCCAACCTGGAGCAGGTGCTCACTAGATTGCAGGAATATGGGCTCCGAGCTAACCGCCCCAAATGCGAGTTTTTAGAAAACAGATCTCGTATTGCGGCCACGTTATCGATAAAGAGGGGTTACATAAGCCCCCAGAGAAGATTGAGGCAGTAGTCAAGGCTCCAGCACCGGAAAATGTGTCACAACTGAGGTCGTTCCTCGGGCTGGTAAACTACTACCATAAGTTCTTGCCAAATTTGTCTACAATGCTACACCCATTGAACACCCTACTGCAAACTGGGGTGCCATGGAAGTGGAATGACGAATGTAGACGAGCTTTCCAGAAGAGCAAAACACTAATCACATCGAAAGAGGTATTGGCCCATTACAACCCAGCATTACCAATTCGGTTGGCATGTGATGCGTCACCCTACAGCATTGGAGCGGTGCTGTCGCACAAATTCTCGGACGGCTCAGAGAGGCCAATAGCCTTTGCGTCACGATCACTAACCTCAGCCGAGCGTAACTACGCCCAGATTGACAGGGAGGCACTCAGCCTAGTGTGGGGAGTGAAAAAGTTCAATCACTATCTGCACGGGCAGAAATTCACCTTGCTGACTGATCACCAGCCTCTTGTCTCCATTTTTAATCCGAAGAAGGGCGTTCCGGTGATGACTGCGCAACGACTACAAAGATGGTCACTTTTTCTAGGGGCGCACCACTATGAGATTGAATATAAGGGCACGAAACAGCATGGAAATGCTGATGGGCTATCACGCCTGCCACTGCCTACTGCGGAGGAAGCACCAGCAGTGGATCCTGTCAAAATATTCCATTCGACTATAGTTGAATACCTACCGGTAACTAACGCTTGTATCGAAAAGGAAACCCGAAATGACCCAACACTGTCTCAGGTATATGATTTGACGGTGAAGGGATGGCCACCATATGGCGACTCACTGTTGCCAGCATTCTCGACAAGGAGAGAACAGCTGTCAGTGTGCCGGGGGACCTTGATGTGTGGATCCCGAGTGGTAATTCCACCCAAGTTAAGGGATAGAGTGCTCAATGAGCTTCATGAGGTTCATCTGGGAGGGGTAAAAATGAAAAGCCTAGCCAGGGCTTATGTGTGGTGGCCGGGAATCGATAAACAAATCGAGGACCTGACCAAGAGCTGCTCAGGATGCCAGAAAGTCCAAAATGCACCACCACAGGCCCCTCTACACCCATGGGAGTGGCACTCATCTCCATGGCAGCGGGTGCATATTGATTTTGCTGGTCCATTCATGGACTCAATGTTTTTAATAGCCGTGGATACGCACTCGAAATGGCCTGAGGTCATCAAAATGTCCTCCACCACCACGGAGTAAACTATTGCAGTCCTACAGACCATTTTTGCCAGGAATGGCTTGCCAGAACAGATTTGCTCCGACAACGGACCACAGTTTGTGTCCGAAGAGTTCCGGAGGTTCTTGAAAAAGAATGGGGTAAGGCATTACACATCCGCCCCGTATCATCCAGCCACAAATGGATTGGCTGAGGGGTTCGTTCAAACCTTTAAGAAGGCAATAAAGGCTATGTACAATGATAACATTCCGCTGCAGCACAAGGTGGACAATTTCCTGTTCGCCTACCGGAATGCGACACATGCAGTCACCAACCAGGCTCCAGCCATGATGTTCTTTAACCGAAGGTTAAGATCTCGCCTGGATTTGCTCAGACCAAATGTACGAAGAGATGTTGAGAGTAAGCAATTCCAGCACATCCATGAGAAGCCAACAAGGAGCTTCAATGTAGGGCAACCAGTCTTGGCCCGTGACTACCGAACAGAAAAATGGCAGCCAGGAACGATATGCACACGGCAGGGCCCACTAATGTACACAGTGGACGTTGGGGAGAGAATCATGAGACGCCATGCTGACCAGATCCTAGAGTCACAGGAACAAGTCAACCCCATGCCTCGCCCATACGTACCTGGTGATGAACCCGACGTACAGGTAGCATCTACCCCAGAAACAGTAGCATCGGAAGCTGATGAACCAACCGACGACAGGGGGCCAGAATCGCCTCCGCACCAAGAGCAAGACACTCGGGAAAGGCGCTATCCAGAAAGGATCAGGAAGCCTCCCCAAAAACTGAATTTATAAATAGACTATTTTCAGCTAATGTTGCATGTTAAAAGTGTTAATTGTAATTAGTTTGATATTTAATTGTTAAATGAGTGTTATGGTACTGTTAATCTAAAAGGGGAGGAATTGTAATGTATGTACCTTTAAGGGGGGAACTACTTTCTACAGCTCATGTATACTGTAGTACCGGCAGTGACCACACCTGTATATAACGCTGAGTAGTGATCTGTTGTTTCAGTTGCAGTTTGAGCCACGTTGAGTAAACACCTATTGCACCGTTCTCCGCAGTCCGTTTCTTATTATACACGGACGTAACATCTACGTAAAGGCCTTGCAGTGAAATTGCTCCCACACTGGGACAGGACAACACCAGCTCCCTGCCCACAGCCCATGGGCCTGGCTCCAGGTTCTCAGGCCTGGGCTGCGGTTACTAGGCAGGAGCTCCACCCCAGGCCACTCATAGAAACATAGGAGCAGGAGTCGGCCATTTGGCCCTTCGAGCCTGCTCCGCCATTCCATATGATCATGGCTGATCCTCTATCACAATACCATATTCCCGCTCTCTCCCCATACCCCTTGATGCCATTTGTGTCTAGAAATCTATCTATCTCCTTCTTAAATATATTCAGTGACTTGGCCTCCACAGCCTTCTGTGGTCGAGAGTTCCACAGGTTCACCACCCTCTGAGTGAAGAAATTTCTCCTCATCTCAGTCTTAAATGTCCTACCCCATATCCTGAGACTGTGACCCCTCGTTCTAGACCCCCCAGCCAGGGGAAACATCCTCCTTGCATCCAGTCTGTCTAGCCCTGTCAGAATTTTATACGTTTCAATGAGATCCCCTCTCATTCTTCTAAACTCTAATGAATACAGGCCTAGTAGACCCAATCTCTTCTCATACGACAGTCCTGCAATTCCAGGAATCAGTGTGGTGAACCTTCACTACACTCCCTCTATGGCAAGTATATCCTTTCTTCGGTAAGGAGACCAAAACTGCACACAGTACTCCAGGTGTGGTCTCACCAAGGCCCTGTATAACTGCAGTAAGACATCCTTGCTCCTGTACTCAAATCCTCTTGCAATGAAGGCCAACATACCATTTGCCTTCCTAACTGCTTGCTGCCCCTGCATGTTTGCTTTCAGTGACTGGTGTACAAGGTGTAGGATTTGCAAAAATCCATGAAATACAGTATGTGGGTAGGGCCCCTGAAGTGGCCACATTGTGAGAACACAGAATGGAGTTGGCAGTTCTCATGGCCCAGTTCAAAAGGACACACACACAGTACCTAACAGCAGTCTGAGTCATCATCGATTAGAAGAATCCAGAACCTTACTGTTTTTGATATTGTAATGTGGTTACAGCAGTAAACAAAACTATTAGCACCTGGAGGTGCGCTAATCGCTGGCAGAGCGGTAACTGATCTCACAAACCGCTGAGCACACACAAACGGAGGGACACTAAACAGATTCCCATTATGGCAAAGCGGTAACCGATCTCAGAAACTGCTGAGCACACACAAACGAAGGGACACTAATCGGATTCCCATTAGTTCGATTTGCGAGCAGTTAAAATTAATGTGCTTGCTTTTGTTAAAGCAACCTTAACAAAGGAAAACGGTTGATTTGGTGCCAAGATTAGGGCCAGAAAAGAGTATAACCGCTCAGGTAAATCGTCAGCAAGTCAGTCTAAGATTCGACCAGAGTAAGGAAGACTCCTCCGGAGATGATTCACACCGTGAAGTCCAAGTCCAGTTACCATCAGGAGTTCGAGGACCGTGCGGAACAGAAAACGGCTCGAGGATTTCGGAGGACTTCCAAAGTTTGTACAGGAGAGCAAGTCCAGGAGCCGGTCCCATAAGGAAGGTCGGAGGTCCCGGACGACACCAAGTAACAGGGTCCAGGAGCCGGTCCCATAAGGAAGATCGGAAATTCCAGACGTAACAAGAAGTACCAAGGTCCAGAAGGGTTTTGAAATTCTGGTGAGCATAAAGGCCCAACTCTACCTAACTGACATAATTGAGGTATATTCAGTAACGGGAGGGTTTGTGATGTTAAGAGTATTTGTAAGTCAGGAGTGTGATTTATCCCTCGATGTGTCCGTGCGCTTCCCTCACCCCCGCTTTTAGCTTATCGCTATTTTAGAACTGTTTATATGCTTTAAAGTTATATTTCTCAGTGTATAATTTAGTCCTCTGTGAGAAACGTTATTTTTCATCTGCATTTATTCTTGCCATTTTTCTCTGTGTACATTCTCTTTCAAAAATAAAGATCGTTTTGATTTAAAACTCAATCTGTCTCATCTGACCATTTGTCTTCCGAGTCACGAGTTGGGCCAACACACAAAGGTTGTCTGGCAATAAGCCCAGTGTCTAGAACCATGAGGGGGCAGCGCTTCGAAACCGCTCATGAGTAGTGCGAAAATCAAAACCGATTTAGCACACCATAAACTCGTTAAAACGACCCCTTACAGAATGGCGACCGCGGCAGGACACTGGCTACAGAAACCTTGTGTGGTGGACAAAGACTCGGGTGAGACAGATGTGATGGAAGATAAGTTAGCTTCCTACGTGTGTGGGAAAGTCAATGTAGCGAAAAAATGGGTGTATGACATGTTAGGAGCCGAGCATCCCCTAAAGGCAGCCGCTCAGTGGACGGCTAGTAAAAAGCACCGCAAGGGCATTGAGAAAGCGGTATGGCTCATGTGTTATAAAAAGCAGGTTCTGGTACTGGACCACGCGGTGGCCAGTAAAGAATCTAAGATTAGGCATTTGTCCCAAGAGCTGCAGGAAAAGGTTGCAGCAGAAGGGAAAGTGCTAGTGGCCCTGGAGGCAATAAGCCAAGAGAGGGCAGCGATGGTCCGGGATCATCGGGGGAAAGTAGAGCCCATGGAAAGCCAGGCCGCTGAAGTACAGCGTGAGCACCAAGCCAGGGGAGAAAGGCTAAAGGGCAAGATAGCTGAGTTAGAGGGGAGTGCTAGTTTTAGGGTAGAACATGTTGAGTACCAAGCAAGAGAATCTAGGGAAAGAAAAAGGAAGTTAAAGGCGGAAATTAGCAGTCTCACGGGGGAACTTAAGGCACAGGAGGAGAAAGTAGCCGAGGTAAAAGCAGCTTATAAGGTGGCTTGCGCTCAGGGGTTTGAGGAAGCAGACCACGGCCTCTGTAGGCAGGTAATTGAAAGCCTACGTATGGAGTTGGCCAAAGCAAAGGGGATGATATGTCTCATTAGCCCAAAAATCAGCCAGGCCGAATTTAACAGCAACCCAGTCAGGGCAGTCCCGCAGGCAGCCCCTAGAACTAAACAGGTTAGGGAACCTGAGGTTGCACAGCCACCACCCCTAGCCCCTAGTTTTCCAGAGGTCTGGGAACAGGAGCAGGTGGGGGATGAAGAACCCCAGGTAGACCAGGCTAGCCCAAGAGAGAGTCAGGGACCGGGACCGGTGTACCCCGTTATACAGCGGAGGTACGGACCACCCGGTAACGACGGGGAAACTGGGGACATCCAGAACCAATTCCAGATTCCACACGGTACGCAACAATTGCGTTCCATGGTGAGCTACATCCCCAAGCTCACCATGAGGGGGGACCCTTCCCTGCACTTTAGGGAGATAGAGCAGGCGGCCTGTGTGAATGACTGCGATGAGGCCGAAAAGGCCTAAATGATGCTGTTCTCCCTGGGTAGCGATCTCCTCCAGACGCTGCCCGATGAGTGTAAGAGGGGTCAGGAGAATTATGGCAAGCTCAAGGAAGAGATCCTGGAGGCCATGGGGATGAACGAGGGGAGCCCGTTCTCCCGGGTAGAGAGAGCAGTCCAGCTCCCCGGGGAATTCCCGCAGGCGTTCGCAGACAGGCTGTGGCCAGTCTACCAGGATGCGTGCCTGGGAATGCCGGCGCGAGCGCACCTGGACGGGGAACCGTTAGTTCACTGGCTAAGGTGCCTTATGAATAACTCCCTGCCCCGCGTTCGAATGCAGTCAATGGCTTGGTTCGACCCCCGAAACCCTCTGACCACGGAGGCGACGGTAATCCGTCAACTCACAGTCACCTTTAGAAATGGGAGGGATAGTGAGACACCCCAGCAAAAAGGGGAGGTTTGTGAGGTCAGGCCTGGTGACCAGCCCCGTAAAGAGTGGCGCCAGGAAGGGAGCCGTCCCAACCAAAGCAGGCAAACGTGCTACAGTTGTGGGAAGGAGGGGCATTGGCGCAGGGACTGTAAGAATCCCTGGAAGGACACAAGGGAAAAGGTTCCCACAGCCCCAGTCCAAAAGGCAGAGACAGAAATTGCTCCCGCTGGGATCGAGTCATTTTTAGAGGCCATGCGGTCTCTTCTGACTGGCCAGGGAAGTACAGCTGCTGTAGTTCCCTCCCCCACCTCTGCCCCCCCACAATGACTAAAGCCAGCGCAGCCTGTCGACCTGTGTCCCCCAGAAAGACATGCACAGGAAAAGACCTCCAGTAAAATGGAGGAATACCTGCGGTGCCAGGTTGCGGCGGCTAAGTTAGTTGAGCAGGCTTTAAGGGAGGAGAACGCTAGGTTAACAGCAAGGGCTGGCAGTTTAGAGGGTCAGCTAAAGGTTTTTAAAATGGTTCATGAAGATTTTCAGCCACCAGCAGCGGGTGGTGAGGGGATACCTGCCCCCAGTACAGGAGTGGGTAGGGAAGAGGAGATAAAACTAGATTACTGGCTAGCTGCCAGGTATATTAAACAGTGCAAGCTGTTTAAGCCGGAGGCAGGGAAACAGACAGCAGGGGCTGAAAAGGCCAGTAAAGAGTTAAACGCTGTAGGGGAGCTGCAGCCACAGGTCACACAGGCTGGACGTGCAGCCTGCGTGAGGGGAGGAGTGGTCTCATCTAAGCGGGAGACTCCCCCATTGTTCTGGGACCCAGGAGGGGCGGAGCCAGAGGTCTTAGGTCCTGTCCCTGGTTACCCAGAAGGGGAGGAGCCGGAGGTCCCAGGTCCTGTCCCCGATCACCCAGAAGGGGAGGAGCCGGAGGTCCCAGGTCCTGTCCCTGGTCATAATGAAGCCGAGTCGGAGGACAAAGGTCCCGCCCCCGACTGCGGCGAAGGGGAGGAGCCGGAGGTTTTAGGTCTTGCCCCTCAGTGTAGCATTAGAGAGGTGGCGTCTGGGGGCGGGGACTCTCAACCTGGAGTCCCAGGTAGCAAAGAGGTGCCTGCCGCTGACCCAGAGCCTAGGGAGGCGGAGCCTGCGGGAGGAAGCCCACAGCCGGCAGTCATGGAGAAGCCACGAACTGCAGCCAGGGCCAAAACTCCAGCCAAGGGTCCGACCCATGAGGAAACCTCATATGTGGTGACCGTCAGACGGTCAGATAGAAAACCGCAACCGAAGAAGGTCTGGTCACCGGTTTTCACAAAAGGAAACCCCCGTAAGAAAGCTGCAGGACGTTTAAACAGTCCACAGCCAGCAGCCACGGGCTGCCTGGGACTAGCAGCTGAGACAGATGTGGGAACGCCGCAGGGAGAGGTCTGCGACAGTCCCCGCAGATTATAAGCTGGCCATCCGGAGACGGGCGGCAGATGTACATAGATATATATATAGTTTTGGAGAATAAGGTTTAGTTATTGTTATTTTAGAATGAATGTATAAGATATTCCATTGGATTGTTTTGTACATTGGATAGTTTTGTAATATTTTGGATTGTTCTGTACCTTGTTGGATTTCGCATTATATTGTATTATGATTATTCTGTTATGACTCTAGGTGAGTCTGTATATTGTTTAAAGGTTTGTCTCCAATAGGAAATGTTTTCTCAAACTTCATTGTTCGGAATGAGGAAAGTGCAGGCGAGGTACACTCCTTAGCAAGGTAAATTACGGGGAAGGTCAGTTGGGGAGGGAACGGATTTGTGCTCACCCAAAGACATTTTATGATACAAAGACGATTGAAGATGCTCATTGTATCACAGGGGGGACTGTAGGATTCGCAAAAATCCATGAAATACAGTATACGGGTAGGGCCCCTGAAGTGGCCACATTGTGAGAACACAGAATGGAGTTGGCAGTTCTCATGGCCCAGTTCAAAAGGACACACACACAGTACCTAACAGCAGTCTGAGTCATCATCGATTAGAAGAATCCAGAACCTTACTGTTTTTGATATTGTAATGTGGTTACAGCAGTAAACAAAACTATTAGCACCTGAAGGTGCGCTAATCGCTGGCAGAGCGGTAACCGATCTCAGAAACCGCTGAGCACACACAAACGGAGGGACACTAAACGGATTCCCATTATGGCAAAGTGGTAACCGATCTCAGAAACTGCTGAGCACACACAAACGAAGGGACACTAATCGGATTCCCATTAGTTCGATTTGCGAGCAGTTAAAATTAATGTGCTTGCTTTTGTTAAAGCAACCTTAACAAAGGAAAACGGTTGATTTGGCACCAAGATTAGGGCCAGAAAAGAGTATAACCATTCAGGTAAATCGTCAGCAAGTCAGTCCAAGATTCGACCAGAGTAAGGAAGACTCCTCCGGAGACGGTTCACACCGTGAAGTCCAAGTCCAGTTACCATCAGG
The DNA here is from genome assembly GCF_052327205.1 of Somniosus microcephalus. Classification (NCBI taxonomy): domain Eukaryota; kingdom Metazoa; phylum Chordata; class Chondrichthyes; order Squaliformes; family Somniosidae; genus Somniosus; species Somniosus microcephalus. Next base: position 9,311,069 of record NC_141015.1, read on the forward strand.
AGTTCGAGGACCGTGCGGAACAGAAAACGGCTCGAGGATTTTGGAGGACTTCCAAAGTTTGTACAGGAGAGCAAGTCCAGGAGCCGGTCCCATAAGGAAGGTCGGAGGTCCCGGACGACACCAAGTAACAGGGTCCAGGAGCCGGTCCCATAAGGAAGATCGGAAATTCCAGACGTAACAAGAAGTACCAAGGTCCAGAAGGGTTTTGAAATTCTGGTGAGCATAAAGGCCCAACTCTACCTAACTGACATAATTGAGGTATATTCAGTAACGGGAGGGTTTGTGACGTTAAGGGTATTTGTAAGTCAGGAGTGTGATTTATCCCTCGATGTGTCCGTGCGCTTCCCTCACCCCCGCTTTTAGCTTATCGCTATTTTAGAACTGTTTATATGCTTTAAAGTTATATTTCTCAGTGTATAATTTAGTCCTCTGTGAGAAACGTTATTTTTCGTCTGCATTTATTCTTGCCATTTTTCTCTGTGTACATTCTCTTTCAAAAATAAAGATCGTTTTGATTTAAAACTCAATCTGTCTCATCTGACCATTTGTCTTCCGAGTCACGAGTTGGGCCAACACACAAAGGTTGTCTGGCAATAAGCCCAGTGTCTAGAACCATGAGGGGGGAGCGCTTCGAAACCGCTCACGAGTAGTGCGAAAATCAAAACCGATTTAGCACACCATAAGCTCGTTAAAAGGACCCCTTACAAAGGACACCCAGGTTCCTTTGTACATCAACATTTCCCAATCTATCACCATTTAAATAATACTCTGCCTTTCTGTTTTTCCTACCAAAGTGGATAACTTCACATTTATCCACATTATACTTGTAAGGGGTGGTGTGTGGATCAGCTTCGCCTCTGACTTATGAGCGGTTCGAATCGCTCCCACTCCCTTGGTTCTAGACCCTGGACTTATTTGGGGGTTGTGATGAAAAGTGCAGCAGACAACTGATTTTGGTGCAAGAACTTTGATCTTTATTTGAGAAAGAAAATACAACACAACAGTAACACTCTAATAAAATGGGGAAAACACTTCGACATACACGAGGGAAAAATTACAGTAGACAAAATCTCTCAGCCCTCCCAATCCCACCTTACTAGCTAAGTTAGGCTCTGAAGGACCAGGGATAATGCTCACCAAACGCAGGAATAGTTTGTAGAGTGAAAAAACTTGCGACTCTTCGATTTTCTTCCGAGTTGGTTTTCTTTGGTCGCGGTGGCCCAATATTACCCGGTTGGCTGATGGTAATGTTCGGTTGGTTGTTTCATAAGGCCCTTGTTGCCGCGAGGTGTCCGATGGTCGCTGAAACTGTTGCTCTAGTTTCTTCTTGTGTGTTACTTCTTCTGAGAGAGAGAGAGAACTGCTTCGAGGTGCTTGCATTTACTGAACTCGAACTTGGAACTCTCTGTACTTCTTGAACTCCCACCTTGCTGAACTGCTACTGTATTCTGTCTTTAGAAAACAGGCTTTCAATTATACTAATTGGGGCCTCCTAATCTGATTACGTTGTTTAAAGTAGTTTCGGGATGGTCCCATCGATTGTTTAACCTCTTGTTTAATTGCAGTAAAGTTGTCTTTTCCTGTGGGGGGCCAGGGTTCTTTTGTTGGTTGGTGGCATGTTTTGCATTATGCAAGATTTTGGATGGTTCTGTAAGGCTGTTCTTCCGTGGGTCTATTGTTAGCATGTAAATTTCTTGATAGGGGCTGAGTGACGCTTTTCAGTTCCCCCAGTTTGATTACCTCGAATACTCAAAACTGGCTACTGCATAGGTAGATCCCAAATTCTTTGTTGCAGCCTTTTTCCCAAAACATGCCTGAACGTGTCCTTTTTTAAAAAAATGCCAAGTCTGTTTTTGACCTTGAATCTCCCTGCTGGGCCCAACATGCTTTTTATCCTCCTGAGATTTTTAGCAAGGGTCCAAAGTCACTTTAATATGGCTTTTCTTTCATAATGGGGGACCTGTAAATTTTGAGAATCCTACATACTGCATCTGCCATGTATTTGCCCACTCACTCAACTTGTCTAAATCACCTTGAAGCCTCTTTGCATCCTCCTCACAACTCACAATCCCACCTAGTTTCGTGTCATCAGCAAACTTGGAAATATTACATTTGGTTCCCTCATCCAAATCATTGATATATATTGTGAATGGCTGGGGCCCAAGCACTGATCCCTGCGGTACCTCACTAGTCACCACTTGCCATCCCGAAAAAGGCCCATTTATTCCTACTCTCTGTTCCCTGTCTGTTAACCAATTTTCAATCCATGCCAGTATATTACCCCTTTCCAGGAACCCCAAGACCTCTGCGCCTTCCAGGACCTGGCCTCGCTTGTATCTGGCCACGGGCTGCCCTCTGAAATCGAGAGTCCTGGGGGCAGATGGTTAACTCTGAGCCCCACAATAGCAGGCCGCCTGGCCAGCCTCGAAGCAGGTGGTCTGAGGAGGGGGTGGGTAAACCAGGGTAACCCCACAACAACGAAGTCTAACTTACCTTCCGGGACCTCCAGCCCCGCACCAGCTGACACCAGCCTGAGGCAGCACGGTGCAGGCTGCTCCCGCTCGATGGGCACTCGAGTCCTAATGGCGCGACCATACCCCGATTTCAATTTTTCACTCAGTCGGGGTGTCACCGTCTGCAGCTGGTCAGCCACCTAATCGATGGACCCCCCCAGAGAATGGCAGCGGCAGCAAATGCAGCGAGGTCTCACGCACCGTTTTCAGGTCTCGCTACCAGTCTGATTCTGACGGGGAGGAGGCCCGTACGTTTAGCCCCTGGTCTCCATGCTACAGAAAGGGACGTTGAAGCACTGGAGAAAGCGCAGGAAAGATTTACAAGGATGTTGTAGGAAAACGTGTCCTCGACATTGCCCGGAGGTGTCCCTTCGAGATTCGCCGGGGATGAGGCCCACAAACTGCCCCAAATGCCGTTCCAGCTTGAGATCTGCCCACTCAGTGTAGATAGCAAAATACTGCGGATGCTGGAAATCCGAACTAACGACAGAAAAACTCAGCAGGCCAGGGCAGCATCCGTGGAGAGAGAAACAGAGTTAACGTTTCAGGTCGAAGTCCCTTCGTCAGAACTGGAAAAAAAGCAGGAAGAGGGATAGATTCTAAAGCAAGTGGCCTTTTTTTCCAGTTCTGACGAGGGTCCCAGACCTGAAATGTTAACTCTGTTTCTCTCTCCATGGATGCTGCCTGGCCTGCTGAGTTTTTCCAGCGTTGTCTGTTGTCACTCAGTATAGAGTTCAGCTGTTGCACTGAATGCTGGGAGGTGTCTGGAAACCAGGGGCCTTGTCATTGCCAGAACTTCGGGTCCCCACGGGCGAGTACGCGCTGGCCCAACGAAAGTGCCGGTTTCGTGCATGCACTGCGCATGCGCGGGAAACCGGAACTTCCGTTCCCTTAAAGGAAGGTGTTCACAGGTCGAACGCGTGCGCTGGAGAGGCAGCGCGTACGCCTGGAACTTCCGTTTTTTTACAGGTTTCTTCGGGAGGGTAAGTCTGCAGGAGTTACGCTTGTAAAAAGCAGTCGCAAGGCCTGCTTTTAACAAAGTGGTGAATTAAGTTAAATTAAAACATTTTTTCCACAGGTTTATTATTTTAAAAACTTTAAAGAAAGGTAAGTTTATTTTTAGCCCCGTTAGAAAATGTAATTATTTTGTCAAAAATTTTAATTATTGTTTAAAAGTTATTTTATGTAATTTATAGTTAATTTTAAAAAGTGATATTTTTAAAATGTATTTGAAGTTTTAGTGATGTTTTGAGGCTGAATTGTATTCATAGATTTGACAGCTCGTCCTGTCAAATCTATGAATACAGATTCCCTGCTACCATTAGCTCTCCATGGCCCACATGATCCCAGGGGACGCTTCGAACTAACTGCGCCCCTGGGATACGCAAACACTGCGCGCTGGCAGTTGGAGGAGGCCCAGGATCAGAATCCCATGCGGGCCCACAGCACAACGGCCGGCGCGCTAGGTAAGTGCAGGTCGGAGACTTGCACCCGCGGGAAGCCTCCGACCCGAATTTCTGGGCCATTATTTTAATCCGTGTAAACACCATAAACTACAAAGTCATGAAGCCTCGAAGTTAAGTACTCCAGAAAAGGCTGCGTTTAATACTGCAGAAATTCCGTACCAGTGTGAGAAGCCATTGTCCCTCATGCTAATACCCTCCCCTTGACCCCTGGATATAGCAGCGTGCGCAGTCACTCCCACCCTCCAGGCAGCATCTTCACCCCTTGCTCGTCGAGAGGCTGGCTCCAGGGTCGTGCAGGCTGTACCCTTGCTGCCTGACCCAGGTCCTCTGTAGACGACTCATCCACCTCACAGCCCGATCCTAGATCTCACGCACAGGCTGAACAAGCCTTTCCGTTACACCTGGACCATGGTGCACACACATCCTGTGCTCCACACACCCTGAAAACCTAAAAGAAATACACATTTTATCCATTGTTTTATTATTTTATTATATTACATATTTTATTACCCAGAGAGTGAAACTCACTACCACAGGGAGTGGTTGAGGCGAATAGTATAGATACATTTAAGGGGAAGCTGGATAAACACATGAGGGAGAAAGGAATAGAAGGATATGTTGATAGGGGGAGATGAAGAGGGACGGGAGGAGGCTCGTGTGGAGCATAAACACCGGCACAGAGCATTTGGGCCGAATGGCCTGTTTCTGTGCTGCAACATTCTATGTAATTCTATCTAATATGTAACGTTTTGACAACAAGTATTTTACTGATCCACGTGCCTTTGCCTAATCCAATGGTTACACCGATCCTTTCATGGAAGCCTCTTTAGATTTTCATAAACGGGTTCAGGTGGCATCACTTCATACAGTTGCTGGTCCCCTGTGGGGTGCGGGTTTTGACTCCACTGATCTCCCTGGTCAGAGGTGACGTTCACCTTATTATCGGAGCCTGCTTTTGTCCGACAGGGTTTCAGCTCTTGCCTCATCTGCTGGGCATTGCTCGCTGCAACATTCACATACACGGCCTCACTGATGGTGTCACAGTACACCTGCAAAACAACAAGGAAACAATCTTTAAATAAAAATAACAGCAGGAAATGCTGGAAACACTCAGCAGGTCAGGCAGCATCGAGGAGAGAGAAACAGAGTCAATGTTTTGGGTCGAGGACCCTTCGTCAGAACTGGAAAAGGTTGCAGAAGAGAGATTTTTAAGCAGGGGCAGGGAGGAGGGGAGGAAAGAACAAAGGGAAGGTCTGTGATAGGATGGAAGAACAAAGGGAAGGTCTGTGATAGGATGGAAGAACAAAGGGAAGGTCTGTGATAGGATGGAAGAACAAAGGGAAGGTCTGTGATAGGATGGAAGAACAAAGGGAAGGTCTGTGATAGGATGGAAGAACAAAGGGAAGGTCTGTGATAGGATGGAAGAACAAAGGGAAGGTCTGTGATAGGATGGAAGAACAAAGGGAAGGTCTGTGATAGGATGGAAGAACAAAGGGAAGGTCTGTGATAGGATGGAAGAACAAAGGGAAGGTCTGTGATAGGATGGAAGAACAAAGGGAAGGTCTGTGATAGGATGGAAGAACAAAGGGACGGTCTGTGATAGGATGGAAGGCAGGAGAGATTAACTGACACAAGGGATGATGGTGCGAGGCAAAAGGAGAGGTAATGGGACAAGTTAAGAAACAAAAGATGACTCTAGATGAGGTGTGAATGGCAATGGCAGAATCATCAACAGCTACCATGCGAGAAAACAAGAGAGAAAAAGAAATACAGGGCCAAGTTTATAGTCTGAAATTGTTGAACTTGATGTTAACTCCAGAAAGCTGTAAAGTGCCTAATCGAAAGATGAGGTGCTGTTCCTCAAGCTTACGCTGAGCTTCATTGGAATGGTGTAAGAGGCCGAGGACAGAGAGATCAGAGTGGGAGTGAAGTGGAGAATTAAAGTGACAGGTGACCGGAAGCTCGGGGTCACGCTTACGGACTGAACGGAGGTGTTCCGCAAAGCGGTCACCCAATCTGCGTTTGGTCTCCCCAATGTAGAGGAGACCGCATCGTGAGCAGTGAATACAGTATACTAGATTGCAAGAAGCACAAGTAAATCGCTGTTTCACCTGGAAGGGGTGTTTGGGGCCCTGGACAGTGGGAAGGGAGGAGGTAAAAGGGCAGGTGTTGCATCTCCTGCGCTTGCACGGGAAGGTACCGGGCAAAGGGGAAGGGGTGTTGGGGGTGATAGAGGAGTAGACTAGGGTGTCGCAGAGGGAGCGGTCCCTTCGGAATGCTGAAGGCGGGGGGAGGGGAAGATGTGTTTGGTGGTGGGATCATGCTGGAGGTGGCGGAAATGGCGGAGGATGATCTGTTGAATGTGGAGGCTGATGGGGTGAAAGGTGAGGACAAGGGGAACCCTATCGTGGTTCTGGGAGGGAGGGGCAGGGGTGAGAGCAGAAGTGTGGGAAATTGAATGGACACGGTCAAGGGCCGTGTCAACCACAGTAGAGGGGCATCCTTGGTTGAGGAAAAAGGAAGACACACCGGAAGCACTTGTATGGAAGGTGTTGTGTATGTACATTTAAGAGAATAACTGGTCTCAGACTGCAGTACCGGCAGTGACCACCCCTGTATAAAAGGCGCTAGTGAGCCTCTGTAGTTTCAGTTTCCCGATTGACTCCTTTCAGTAAAGACTTGTTTTGTTCGACTCCTGCTGTCCGTGTCTCAATCATACACGGACATAATACTGGCGACGAGCAGATACGAACTTACCTACAGTCTGCACCACCTCCTGGGATCCATTCCTGCAGTGAAGTGAGCAGAGGTCGAGGCCAGAAGGAAGAAAGAAGCAGTAGAAACGGGCGTCGACCGTGGGCATCCGCCCCTGTGTTAGCGGAGTTGAAGATTGCTGGAGAAGCTGTCGAAAGCGGGGCCTGGTTCCTGTCGACGGTGCTTCAGCTAATCGGGCTGGTGGCAGGTAGTACACTGATCCTTCCTGGGCTGCGGCGGTCTAGAATTCGAGCGGGTGGCTTGCAACGGGGCCGAGCAGCGTTGTCGGGAAGAGGAGAGAGGGTGGAGCACACAGGGCGCGGCCGGTGCTACGAAACCGGGCTGCGTATAGACCCGAGAAGAGGGAGGCAAGAGTCCCACAGGGTTGTTCCACGACAGGAAAATAATAAAAAAAAGAAATATTAAACGCACAGGAAACCGCGAGGAGCTGCAGGTTGCAACGGAAACCGCGGAAAGCAGTGCCAGCAACAGCAGGGAAGAAGGCAAAAGCGTGGGAGGCGCCATCTTAATCAGCGGGGCAAGAAGGCAAAGCGCGGGAGGCGCCATTTTGTTAAATCGGGGAAGAAGGCAAAGCGCGGGAGGCGCCATTTTAGATTTTCAAGATGCCGAAGACTGGCTGTATCACTGCCTTTGATAATACAATAGAGGGCTGGACCACGTATGTGGAAAGAGTCGAGGTATATTGCGAGGCAAACGAAATAGCCGATGAGAAAAAGGCATCGGTATTGCTAAACTTAATGGGCGCTAGAACGTACGGCCTATTGCGGGACCTGATTACTCCAGCCAAACCGAAGGCGAAGAGTTTTAACGAAATTGTTGCTGTCCTACAGGAACACCTAAACCCTGCACCGCTGTTGATAGCCGAAAGATTTAAATTCCACTGGAGAACTCAGCATAAAGATGAGAGCAATGCTGAGTACCTTACGGAACTACGCAAGCTATCAAAGCACTGCCAGTTCGGAGCAGGACTGGCAGATACACTACGGGACAAATTTGTCTGTGGACTCCTGAGTGAAGGAACACAGAAGAAGTTACTCTCAGAGAAAGAGCTGACGCTAGATAAGGCTTTCAGCGTGGCAGTATCATACGAAGCAGCAGCCAGGGGAGCTGTGGAAATTCAACAAAAGCCACAGGAATACGGCACCCACGAAATGACACGGGGAATTGCAAAATGTTATCGCTGCGGCAGAACTAACCATGACCAGAAGGACTGCTGGTCCAAGGACAAAATATGCAGGCAATGCGGAAAGATGGGACACATTGCACGAGTTTGCAGGTCTGGGAAGAAGACCAGCAACAACAAAAAGGCTACTAAGGAACCGTACAAGAAAGTACAAAAGATGACAGACAGTAGTTCCGAAGACCAGATGAGCGATAGTGAATCCGGGAACAGGAGACTAAGCTGTCTCAAACTTCACAATGTAATCGCAAAAGAGGATCACCGAACCATTTGGGTCACCCTCACGATAGCAGGGTCCCAAGTTAAAATGGAATTGGATACAGGATCAGCGCTAACCGTCATGAATCGACGAGACTACGAGCGGCTATTCTCACACATACCCTTGAGAGAGACATCAATCGTCTTGACGATGTATACGGGGCAAAAAGTATACCCCAGAGGAAAAATAAGGGTGCCTGTCGAATACAACGGCAAGAAAATACGGAAATTGTATCTCTACATACTGCAAAATGGTGGACCACCGTTATTGGGACGCGAATGGATCAGGAAGATAAGCTTAGATTGGCACTCCATTCATGCAATGACGGTGGACGGTAAAAAAGATGACGACGTCACTCCTGGACGATTGTCAACAATCTTAGCTAACGCCAAAGAGGTATTTCAACAAGAACTGGGCACTCTTAAAGGCGTAACCGCCTCGATAAAAATAGAAGAGAATGCAATTCCCAAGTTTTTCAAAGCAAGACCGGTACCATATGCAATTTGCCCAGCCGTCGAGGCAGAGCTGGAGAATCTGGAGAAGGCAGGCGTGTTGTCTAAGGTTGACTGGAGTGAGTGGGCGACACCCATCGTTCCTGTCATGAAGAAAACGTTAAGCAATAAGTCTGAGGAGCCAAGGAAGGTTTGCATCTGTGGGGATTTCAAGGTGACGGTGAACCCAGTCCTTCACACAGTACAATATCCTCTTCCAAGGATAGAAGACATCTTCGCCTCACTGTCTGGAGGGAAGCGTTTTACAAAAATTGACCTAGCACAAGCATATTTGCAGATGGAGGTTGAAGAATCCTCTAGGAATTATCTCACGATAAACACTCACAAAGGTCTTTACCAGTATCATCGATTGGTATTCGGAGTAGCATCGGCTCCGGCGATATGGCAAAGAGCAATGGAACAAGTCCTGCAAGGGATTCCGGGGACTCAGTGTTACTTGGACGACATCCTTGTGACAGGTGAAGGTGACAGTGAACACCTTAATAACCTAGAACAGGTGCTCACTAGACTATGGGAGCATGGGCTACGAGCCAACCGCCCCAAGTGCGAGTTTTTTAAGAAACAGATATCGTATTGTGGCCACGTGATTGATGAAGAGGGGTTACATAAGTCCCCTGACAAAATTGAAGCGGTTGTTAAGGCCCCAGCGCCTGAAAATGTGTCGCAACTGAGGTCATTCCTCGGATTGGTGAATTACTACCATAAGTTTTTGCCGAATTTGTCGACAATCCTGCACCCACTGAACACCCTGCTACGAACGGGAGTAGCATGGAAATGGAGCAATGACTGTAAGCGGGCCTTTCAGAAGAGTAAGGACTTAATCACTTCAAGAGAAGTATTGGCTCACTACAACCCAGCACTGCCGATCAGACTGGCGTGTGATGCGTCTCCCTACGGCATTGGGGCGGTACTGTCACATAAATTCCTTGATGGTTTAGAGAGGCCGATAGCTTTTGCGTCACGCTCGTTAACTTCTGCCGAGCGTAACTACGCCCAGATTGACAGAGAGGCCCTCAGCCTAGTGTGGGGGGTGAAGAAGTTCAATCACTAGCTGCACGGTCAAAAATTTACTCTACTAACCGATCATCAACCTCTTGTCTCCATTTTCAACCCTCAGAAGGGCGTACCGATAATGACAGCACAACGGCTGCAGAGGTGGTCCCTTTTCCTAGGGGCACACCATTATGACATCGAGTACAAAGGAACTAAACAGCATGGGAATGCTGATGGATTGTCACGCCTACCGTTGCCGACGGTGGAAGAAGAAGACCTTGCAGTGGATCCAATGGAGTTATTCCACTCGACCATAGTCGAATGTCTCCCTGTGACGAATGCAAACATAGAAAAGGAAACAAGGAATGACCCGACACTATCACGGGTCTATGATTTAACGGTGAAGGGATGGCCAGCACATGGCGAACCACTGCTGCCAGCATTCTCGCCGAGAAGAGAACAGCTGTCAGTGTGCAGAGGAACCTTGATGTGTGGATCCAGAGTAGTAATTCCACCTAAGTTGACGGATAGAGTGCTCAATGAGCTTCATGAGGGTCATCTGGGTGGGGTAAAAATGAAGAACTTAGCCAGAGTGTTTGTGTGGTGGCCGGGAATCGATAGAGAAATCGAAGAGATGACCAAGAGCTGTGCAGGATGCCAGAAGGTCCAAAACGCCCCACCACAAGCTCCTCTACATCCATGGGAGTGGCCCTCATCTCCATGGCAAAGGGTGCACATTGATTTTGCTGGTCCCTTCATGGACTCGATGTTTTTAATTGCGGTGGATGCACATTCAAAGTGGCCAGAGGTAATAAAAATGTCCTCAACCACCACGGAAAAAACTATCACAGTTTTACGAACCATATTCGCCAGGAATGGGCTGCCTGAACAGATTTGCTCTGACAATGGACCACAGTTTGTGTCTGAAGAGTTCCGGGGGTTCTTAAAGAACAATGGTGTTAAGCATTACACATCTGCCCCATATCATCCAGCCACTAATGGATTGGCCGAGAGGTTTGTTCAAACATTCAAGAAGGCTATCAAGGCAATGTGTAATGAAGATATACCCCTACAACACAAGGTGGACAACTTCTTGTTTGCCTACCGGAATGCGACACATGCGGTTACCAACCAAACTCCAGCCATGATGTTCTTCAATCGAAGACTACGATGCCGCTTGGATTTGGTTAAGCCAAACGTCTGAAGAGATGTGGAGAACAGGCAGTTTCAGAATATGAATGAAAGGCCGACCAGGAGTTTTAAGATAGGTCAACCAGTTTTGGCCCGGGACTACCGCACTGAGAAATGGCAGCCAGGAACGATTTGTACACGGCAAGGACCTCTCATGTATACCGTGGACGTTGGAGAGGGCATTGTAAGATGCCATGCTGACCAAATTCTAGAGTCACTGGAAAACGTCAACTCCACACCACGATCTGATACACCTGGTAATGAAATCGACGTACCAATTGCAGCTACCGCAGAATCGGTAATATTGGAAGCAGATGAACCAAACAACGACATTGATCCCGACTCAACCTTGCCAGAGGAACCTGATACCCCAAAGAGGCGTTATCCAGACAGAATCAGGAAGCCTCCTCAAAGACTGAACTTATAATTGCTTAAACTTAACCAATGTATCTAGCAACCGTAATTGTGATTGTAATTAGTTATCATTTAGTTGTTAAATGAATGTTAAGTACTGTTTATCTAAAAGGGGAGGAATTGTTGTGTATGTACCTTTAAGAGAATAACTGGTCTCAGACTGCAGTACCGGCAGTGACCACCCCTGTATAAAAGGCGCTAGAGAGCCTCTGTAGTTTCAGTTTCCCGATTGACTCCTTTCAGTAAAGACTTGTTTTGTTCAACTCCTGCTGTCCGTGTCTCAATCATACACGGACATAATAGAAGGTGGCATTGTCAGAACAGATACTGCGGAGACGAAGAAACTGGGAGAATAGAATAGAGTCCTTACAGGAGGCAGGGTGGGAGGAAGTGTAGTCAGGTAGCTGTGGGAGCCAGTGGGCTTGCAGTGAATGTTGGTCAATAAAATATCCCCAGAGATGGAGACGGAGAAGTCGAGGAAGGGAAGGGAAGAGTCGGAGATGGACCATGTGAAGGTGAGGGAAGGGTGGAAATTGGAGGCAAAGTGAATGAAATTTTCTAGTTCAGGGCGAGAGCAGGAAACAGCATCAATAGAGTCACCAATGTACCGGAAAAAGAGGTGAGGGAGGGGACCCGAGTAGGACTGGAACAAAGAGTATTCCACATATCCCATGAAAAGACAGGCACAGCCATGTGGGTACCCATAGCAACACCTTTGATTTGGAGGAAGTCAGTGGAGTCAAAGGAGAAGTTGTTCAATGTGAGAACAAGTTCAGCCAGGCGGAGGAGGGTGGTGGTGGATGGGGACTGGTTGGGCCTCTGTTCAAGGAAGAAGCAGAGCGCCCTCAGGCCATCCTGGTGGGGGATGGAGGTGTACAGGGATTGTACGTTCATAGTGAAAAGGAGACCGTTGGGGCCAGGAAACTGTAATGTTATCTTATATCATAGTATTAAGAGGCTTACGAGTAGATATCGTTGAGTACTCTTTATTAGGTCTTGAGTCAGTGCCAGCTCGTGCAGTACTGCCGCCTGGCCAAGATGGCTTCCTATTTATCCGACTGCCGTCAAGCAGCTGTCTTTACTACAGCTACCGTAAAGCAGCTGTCTTTACTACAGCTACAGTTATCTGTACATCTTTCCCCCTCAACGATGATGTAAACAGTAAACACCATAACATAACACATAGAACACATATTAGCAACATATAAAAACAGTCAGTGTAACTACTATTAACAACATGTAAAAACTGTCAGTGTAACTATACCTTGCAATAACTGCCAGTACATATAAACACTACCCACACTCAGAAGTCCATTAGCGGTTTACATTCTTTCCCTTGTCTACAGGTCGAGTCTAACGACAGGCTTTCTGGTGCGCTGTGACCTGCGTAGCTGAGCGGGTATTTGCTGGGCCAACCCAGTTGTTTCCATTAAGTTCATGTCTGTACCACACGGATCCCTTGTCTCATTGTCACCCCTGTGTACTTCATCACTTTGTGGCATTGCCCTCGTCTCCTCGTCACTCTGTCGGATTTCCATCATCAGCTCATCCTCTCTGCCCTCCTGCGGCTGATAGGTCTCGGTGGTTTTCAGTAGGTGCCTCCTGTTTCTGCGAATCACATTGCCATTTTCTGTCATGACACTGTATGACCTGGGGGCAGCCTGTTGTAGAACGGTGGCTCTTTGATTCCATGACCCAGGCCCTTCAATGCGAACTACATCCTTCTCCTGTAGAGGCACTAGTGCAGTGGCTGTGCGGTCATGGAGCGTTTTTTGTTTCCGCTGAAGTTTCCGGGCCTTGTCTGCCCATACCTCATCTCTGTGATCAGGTGTGACATGCCTGGGAAGTCGAGTACGGATTTTGCGACCCAGTAAGAGCTCAGCTGGAGACTTGCCACTTTCCAGCGGGGCCGCCCTGTACGACATCATGGCCAGATATGGGTCAGTGTTGCTGTGTGCTGCTTTCTTTAATAGTCTTTTCACAATCTGCACCCCCTTCTCCGCTTTTCCATTGGCTTGAGGGTAGAGCGGGCTGGAGGTTACATGCTTAAACTCATACTCTGTAGCAAACGGCTGAAACTCATGACTGGCATAGGGAGAGCCATGATCAGAGACCAGAGTTCGAGGGATGCCCTGCCTGGAAAAGATTGACTTCAGGTGAGTTATCACAGCTCTTGACGTGGTGCTGGGTAGGAGAGCAATCTCAGGATAATTAAAGTAATAATCAATAACTAACAAATAGTCTTTTCCTTCGTAGTGAAAAATATCAGTTCCTACCTTTTGCCAAGGTTGTGATGGGAGCTCTGTGGTAATGAGGGGCTCTTTTGTTTGCTTGTAGTGATACTCCTGACATGTAGCACACTCACTGATCATCTGGTCAATATCAGAGTTCATGTTTGGCCAGTAGAGTGCCTCACGTGCCCTCCTTTTTGACTTTTCCACACCCAGGTGCCCTTCATGTATCCTGTTAAGCATTTCTCGTCGCATAGAGGTGGGCACTACTATCCTGTCACACTTAAGCAGTAGTCCATTGATCACAGAAAGCTCAGACTGAATATGATGATATTGTTTACATGACCCTTTCTTCCAGCCCTCTTGAAGATTTCTCATCACTTTCCTCAGAACAGGGTCCTTTGATGTCTCTGAGGCTATCTTTGATAGTTGTTCCTGTGAGGCGGGCAATGCTGCATAGACCATATCCACATGAAGGTCCACATCCTCTTCTGTTTCACTGTTTTGTGTGGCATGAGGCGTAGCCCTGGATAGTGTATCTGCAATGAACATTTGTGTCCCTGGCACATATGTGAGCTCAAAATCATAACATTGTAGTCTCATCATTAGGCACTGTATCCGTGATGACATGTCACACAGATTCTTTTTTGCGATCCCTAGCAGTGGTTTATGGTCAGTTTCTAGGATAACCTTGGGAAGTCCATAGATGTAGGTGTGAAATTTTTCACACCCAAATGCCAAGCCCAGGCACTCCTTCTCTATTTGCGCATACCGGCACTCTGTAGCCGTCATGGAGCGTGATGCATATGCCACTGGTCGCCATTCTCCTTCATCTTCCTGTAGAAGGACAGCCCCTAATCCATCCTTAGAGGCATCTGTGGACACTTTTGTCCTTTCAGGGCAGAAGAACTTCAGTAGGGGTTCACTTGCTAGAATGTGTAGCAGCCCCTTCCATTCATTCTCATGTTCATGTCCCCATTGGAACTCTGCCTCTTGGTGCAGCAGTTTTCTCAAGTGAGCGGTTTTCACTGCCAGATTTGGAATGAATTTCCCTAGGTAATTAACCATGCCAAGGGCCCGCTGAACCCCTTTCTTGTCCTTTGGTTTTTCCATGTCATGTATGGCCTTTACCTTTGACTTGTCTGGCTGAATCCCTTCTGCAGAAATCTTGTCCCCGAGGAATGTGATTTCATTGACGCTGAACTGACATTTGTCTTTATTTAGTTTGAGTCCATACTGCCATATCCTCTGAAGTGTTTTTTCCAGTCTGGTGTCGTGCTCTCCCTGAGTGGAGCCCCATACTACCAGATCATCCACGTACACCCGCACACCATCCAGGCCCTCGATGATTTGCTCCATTGCTCTGTGGAAGATTTCTGGGGCGGAGCTAATGCCGAAGGGCAGGCGCTGGTAAGAGTATCGACCAAACGGGGTGTTAAAGGTGCACAGCTTAGCACTCTCTTCATCAAGTTTCAGCTGCCAGAATCCATGCGAGGCGTCCATCTTGGAGAAGAATTTTGCTCCTGTCATTTCGCTGACTATTTCCTCTCTCTTTGGGATTTGATAGTGCTCTCTTTTTATATTCGCATTAAGGTCCTTGGGATCCATGCAGACACGCAATTCATCAGTCTTTTTTGAATTGACGCAAACCATGGAATTTACCCAGTCAGTCGGTTCCTCAGTCTTCTTTATGACACCAAGGCCTAGAAATTCAGTTGGGCGCGCCAGCCGTTAGCGCCTTAGGAGGAGTAGATCTCGAGCGCTAGGCGCTTAGCGCCCGGGCGCAGCGCGATCTGCGCCTCGCCCCAACTTCAGTACACATTTAGCGTCGGCGCAAAGTCTTAGCGTGCGCCCTGCTGCGCGCGCAGATCATGACGTCATTTCGTCGTGCAACGCCCTTTGTGCGCCCCGAACCGGAACTTCACTCGCGCCGGGCCATTGTGCGCCGGGCGGCCCTAACGACTGTGAAGTGGAACGGTACACAGCCGAGGCAGCACTTACCCTGCACTATAAAGGCCAGCCATTTTGCAGCATTCACTCTTGTGCAACGGTTTTTTTGAGAGAGACCAAGGAGGAGAGCTTACTGGTTTGGGCCAACACTAGGACAGGTATTTTTGGCTCAGGCCAGAGCTTAGCAATTATCTTTGCCTTCATTGAGAGCTCAGTGTTTGCCAGCATATAATGGGGGCTGCATTGGGTGCCAACGCTGACTTTCAGCCTTATGCCAGAAGGGCTTACAGACGCCGTGAGAGAGTGGCAGCCCTGGCTAGACGCAGAGGGGGCAACAGGCGTCGCCAACTGAGGCCTTACCCACCCAGGGTATACTGCCAGCAGTCCTCCTATCTGACCATGTCTGCCGCGAAGTGTGTTAGGAGGCTGCGATTCAGAAGGGAGGTGGTTGCAGACATCTGCCAGCTGCTTCACAGAGATCTGCAGCCACAGCTGATGCGCAGGACGTCTCTGTCGGTGGCAGTGAAGGTGACGGTGGCTCTCAACTTCTATGCCACCGGCTCCTTCCAATCTGCTGCTGGGGACATCGCTAACATCTCCCAGTTCGCCGTGCATTGCTGCATCCGCCAGGTGACCGATGCCCTTTTCAGAAGGAGACATCAATTCATCTCCTTCCCCATGACCCTGGACAAGCAGCAGCAGCGTGCAGTGGGATTTGCAAGAATAGCGGGCTTCCCCATGGTGCAGGGTGCCATTGACTGCACGCATGTGGCTTTGCGGGCACCTCTGGAGCATGCCGAGGCTTACCGCAACCGGAAGGGCTACCATTCCCTCAACGTACAGCTGGTGTGTGACCACAGGCAGCGCATCCTAGCTGTCAATGCCCGCTTTCCAGGCAGCAGCCACGATGCCTTTATCCTGCGACAGACAACTGTGGCTGACATGTTCCAGGCACAGCCTCACCCAAGAGGATGGCTTATCGGAGACAAAGGCTATCCTTTGTGTACCTGGCTCATGACCCCGCTCCGCACGCCCACGACCCCTGCTGAAGAGGCATACAACGAGAGCCATCAAGCGACTAGGAACATCATAGAACAAACAATCGGCGTCCTCAAGCAACGGTTCCGCTGTCTCGATCGCTCCGGGGGAGCCCTCCGGTGTTCGCAGGAGCGAGTCTCCCAATTCGTCGTCGTTTGCTGCATGCTGCACAACCTGGCTATCCGCAGGACTCAGGCACTGCCACCTCACGTTGGACCACCACCTCAGGAGGAGGAGCAGGAGGAGCATGAGGAGGAGGAGGACGAGGAGTACCAGCCCAGGAGGGAGGCAAAAGGTCCAAGGGCCGCTCGTCGGCGGCTTATTGAACGTCACTTCTAGGCCCCCTGTCAGGGAATGGCTTGTGCCAATGAAAGAACATGATTGCAGCCGCTCCGCAAGCCCTCAGCCGGTTAAGGCAACAAACACTTCAAAGATCAAACATGGACAATGTTAATAAATAAAATGCTTTATTGTACAAACTCAGGGCCCTTCCCACATGAAAACCAAAAACAGACGAAACCCCCAAAAAACACTCAAACACATTACTCGCTCCCACAACCTGGAGAGGATTAACAAAACAGTGCAACTAAAATGGCCGTCATCCTCGGCCTTCGTAAAAAACAAACATCACATCCTCGGCCTTCAAAAAACAAACATCCAATTCTCGGCCTTCAAAAAACAAACACAACTGCCCACACATTCGACTTTTTGGCCCGCTAGGGTGATGCCTTGGCCATCTTTGTGTGGCCCCTGCCCGCCCTGCTGCTCCTCCTCAAAGTAAGGCCATTGGCTGCTGCAAGGCTGGGGGCAGGCTCCTGAGGGGCACATGTCGTGACGGCAGATGCCCTTGGGGGTCGGCCTAGTCGAGGTCTGGCCGTCGAGCGGGCGGCTGTTGAATGCTGCAGCTGTGGCTGGCCAGCATCAGTCGCTGCAGCAGCTCCTGGCAGCTCCACTGGGGGAGTGGCAGTGGCGGCTGGAGGAATGGGGGCAAGCTGGCGGATGGCAGGCGCTCGCTGGTCGCCTGAGACACTGGCACTCGCCTGGGCCAGCACTGCAGCATGCGCACCAATCTGCCGAGGGACAGACCGCTGTGCTGCTGCAGCGCGCTGGATGCCCTGGCGATGCCTGGCTGACACAGCGAGTGTGGCAGCAGTGAGTGCCCGTGTTGCCCTGTTCAGTGACCTCATCAGAGCACCCAGTGACTGCACGGCACCACTGATCAGCAGCCCACTCGCTGCCTGAGCTGCCCCGAATGCCGCCCAACTCGCTGCCTGATCTGCCCCGAATGCCGCCCGACTCGCTGCCTGCTCTGCCCCGAATTCCGCCAAACTGATGGCCTGTGAGGCCCCGACGTCGGTCACACTCCGAGAGAGGGACTCGATGGCCTCAGGCAACCGTGCCACTACCCCCATGAGCTCCGTGTGCCGGCACTCCGAGTCCGCGGACAAGTCCTCGAGGCGTCCCATCTCCTCGGCGAAGACCATCTCCGGACTGGAGGCCAGACTCTCCCTCTGGGGAGAAGGCCGCCGAGCTGGCCGACCCTTCCTGCGTTGCTGGACGCCGCTGGGCCCAGCAATTGGACTCCCCTCCGACCCTTCCCCCCTCTGGGGAGAAGGCTGCTGAGCTTCCACCCCCCTCCCGCATTTCTGCAGGCCGCAGGTCCCATGAGCTCCCCTCCCCTCCGACACTTCCGCCACGCTCCCCTCCAGGGAAGACGTGTCCCCTACATTCGCATGGGTTGCGGCGGCTGAGGGTTCCCCTGATGGGCCGCCTTCCTCTTGCTCCTCCTCCTCCTCCTCTTCTGAGGGGCTGTCACTGGCAAGTTCAGGGACCTCCTCCTCACCATCTGAAAGCAGGAAGGCACAAGAGTAGCTTTAGAGTGAGGAGAGGGCGTCAGCGAGGGATGCATGAATGGTGGCATTCAGCGCATTGGTCGGACAGTGGCAAAGGATGTAGATCTGATGCGCAAGTGGGACGAGAGAGGTCCAAAAGGTGATGTCCTTACCATTGGTGCCCAGAACAGGGTCGGCATCTCCACATGCAACGGGGCCAATCACCCGGCCACCCATGATGCGCTCCACGCGATGTTGCAGCTCGGTGAGCGGCTGGATCTGGGGTCGGCCTCCCCCGGTCGCAGTCCGGCTCTTCTTATTATTGGCCAGCTTGGCCTGCAAGAGAAAGGACGGCCTCTAAGTACAGTGTGTAGCCCTGATCTTGTGTGCACTGCCTCCCATGGTGGAATAGCCTGGCCAGTGTGTCGCCCTGATCTTGTGTGCACTGCCTCCCATGGTGGAATAGCCTGGCCAGTGTGTTAAGTGCAGAATGTGCAATTGATGTTCATGCCTGTCCCATAGCTGCTGCATGAGGGCTGGCCATTAGGGCTTTCAGGTCCCTTTGCCCATAATGTGAGGTGCACATGCAAGGATGAGGAGGACACTGGAAAGGGTACTCACCCTGACAATCCGAGTGAGGTCATTAAACTTTTTGCGGCATTGGACACCGCTCCTGGGGACCTCGCTGTTGGCTGACACCTTGCTGGCGACATGCCTCCAGGCTCTCCGGTAGACGCGGCCCGGCGCCTTCCTGCCATTGTCCGGGTACAAAATATGGTGCCTCTTCTCCACACCACCAACCAGCACACTCAGATCAAGCTCTGAGAAGCGCTGCGCTCGTTCACGGGCCTTCTGCATGGCTTCAGGCGCTATTTGGGTCCAGCAGCAGTGTTCAGGCCTAGCTGGAGGGCTCCACTATCCAGGGCGTGGCAGCAGACCAAGTCGACCCTTCCCCCTTAAGAGCTGGCCGGCGCCAGGGTGTCTGCTGTCAATCACGAGATGGCCGCACCTGCGCTGCGCCCGGCCTTGGCGCTCTCGCTCAGCACCTCCGGCTTAGCGCCTAAAGAGAGGCGTGCAGCGCCAGTTTTAGCGCTCGAGCAAACTCTTAGGGCGAAGCTAATGAATATCGGAGAAGTGGCCTCGATTTTGCGCCGGGTGCAAACTTTAGCGGCCGCCCGACTTTACCGCCCCAAAAGTGGCTACAATGAATTTCTAGGCCCTAGTCCCTCCATGCGGTCTAGCTCTTTCCGCAGTTTCTCAGAGGGCCACCGGAACTTTCCTGGGTGCGTGAATCACAGGTTGTGCGTCATCTCTCAGTTTGATGGAGTGTGTAAAGGGCAGTGCTCCGAAACCCTGAAATACATCCGCGTACTTGTGTGTTATAGCATCATGCTTTATATTTGTACTGTCTTGGGGGGCACTCTGCACACAGTTCAGTTCATTAATAGTATAGACTCGTTTTACCAAGCCCAAATCCACACATGCCTTATCCCCCAACAGTGACTCATGTCCTTCAGGCACTATAACAAACGTCAATGGGTGAATGCGATTTTTTACCTTAACATTCAGCCTACACGTTCCTTTTGTTTCAATACTTTGTCCATTGTACGCCTTCAAAGCCATTGTCTTGTTCAGTATTTTTAGTCTCACTTTGAGATTCCGTGCATCACTCCAGCTTATGAGGTTTGCCTTAGCACCTGTATCTAGCTTGAAGGGAACAATGGTGCCATTTACCAGCAAGGGGGCTATCCAAACTTCAGTCTTTAGTCCTACGGAATGTACTTCCTTTTCCATATCTTTACCCTGTTTTAAGTCATTTTGCACCATTCCAACATACAAAGTCTCCGATTCCGTGTCTTCAGTCTCAATAGCATGCACTGTCTTTTTACCTTCAGTTTTCTCTTCCCAAAAGCACATTTTAGCAAAGTGATTCCTGCCTTTACATTTTGCGCAGTTCTTCCCATAAGCCGGACACTGTCTTGCCACGTGTCTATTGCTGCACCGTCTGCAATCGTATGGCGTCATAGTCCTGAACTCTGTGCGCCCTCTTGTGTCCCTTCTGTGTATTACATCCACTGGTAGGTTGTCCAGTCCCAGCGCTCTCACACCCATTGCTGTAGTTCTCCCATCGAATTTTTGCATGTGCATGGCTGAGAGTTCACTAGCATGACATATTTTTACTGCAGCGTCCAAAGTTAAGTCATTGTCCCTAAGCATTCTCCCCCTCACCTTCTTGTCAAGTATTCCGAAAATGACCTGATCGCGTATCATCGATTCCTTCAAGTCTCCAAAGTTACATGTTTGTGCTTTTGTTTTTAAGTCCGTCAGAAAAACATCAAAGGATTCTCCTTGCTTTTGCACGCGGGAGCGAAAAACAAATCTCTCGAACGTTTCATTCTTTTTAGGTGTGCAGTATTTATCGAACAAATCTATCACCTTGTCCAGATCATTTTTGTCACCTTCAGCTGCGAACGTAAATGTATTATACAGCTCGATTGCCTGCGAGCCAGCCACTGTTAGCAACAAAGCTACCTTACGTGTTCCAGAGCTAGTCGTGGCGTCGATCGCTGTGAGGTAGAGAAGAAAGCGTTGTTTGAATTCGCGCCAATTTTCATCCAGATTTCCTTCAAGTTGCAGGCTAGTCGGTGGTTTTATCCCTTCCATTGTTGAGGTATGCCCGTATCTTGCGTTCTATAAATCCTGGTACCGTGTAATGTTATCTTATATCGTAGTATTAAGAGTACTCTTTATTAGGTCTTGAGTCAGTGCCAGCTCGTGTAGTACTGCCGCATGGCCAAGATGGCTTCCTATTTATCCGACTGCCGTCAAGCAGCTGTCTTTACTACAGCTACCGTCAAGCAGCTGTCTTTACTACAGCTACAGTTATCTGTACAGAAACTGGAAACTGTTAAAGTGGTGGAGGGCATCGGAAGAGTTGTGGATGTAGGTGGGAAGGGACTGGACAAGGGGAGAAAAAATAGAGTCGAGATAGGAAGAAATCAGTTCTGTGGGGCAAGAACAGGCTGAAACAATGGATCTACCAGGGCAGTCCTGTTTGTGGATCTTGGGAAGGAGGTAGAAGCGGGCTGTGTGGGGTTAGGGTTAGGGTTAGGGCCATGGAAGGAAGATCACCAGAGGAGATGAGGTCAGTGACAGTCTTGGAAACGATCGCTTGATGTTTGCTAGTGGGGTCATGGTCCAGCGGGAGGTAGGAGGAGGCGTCAGTGAGTTACCGTTCAGCCTCCGCACGGTAGAGAGCGGATTGCCAATCTTTAAATAAAACTCCCTCACCACTGATCAGTCAGCTCGAGGGGAATGCAATTTTTTTTTATTGAACAAGATCGGGCAAATTCCCTTCTTCGTCCTGCTGCTCCTGCTCCGTCGATGTAACTTAACCAGAAGTGCGGCCAGAAGCCCTTGAACCGGCATAAAGGGGAATTCCGCCACACTTCTGGTGAAGTTCCAGCGATTGGAGGAAACTCCTGGAATTGCGACCCTGAGCGTCCTATGTCCTGGTATCAGTGGCTGACTGATGCACATTTTCCAAATGCCTACAGCCTGTGGCCTTTCACTTTACACCAACACATTCACTTTCTCTTAAAACCCAACAATGAAATACAACTCTGTGGCAAATTCTTTGAGTGGGGAAATGATCAGACATTCCTGAAACGTGCCAACAGTCTAAATGTTCGGACGGCTGCATTCTCTGTTATTTTAGCTTGTCTGAGAGTCAATCTATGAGAAAAAAATCAATACAAGTGGCAGGTTCCGGAAGGAATATTCCATTAGTTAAAGTAATAACAGTAAATGCTGGAAACACTCAGCCAGTCCGGCAGCATCTGTGGAGAGAGAAACAGAGTTAACGTTTCAGCTCGATGGCCCTTCGTCAGAACTCTTAACTCTGTTTCTCTCTCCACAGACGCTGCCGGACCTGCCGAGTGTTTCCAGCATTTTCTCTTTTTATTTCAGATTTCCAGCATCTGCAGTATTTTGCTTTTGTTATCACATTATTTTAGTTTGGAGGGAGCTCCTGAATAAAAGTCCTGAATTTCGGCATGCTTATTTAAGCAAAACCCATTCAGTAACACTGGGTGCAGCTGCAGTAATATTTGATCAGTTCGGTATTCTACACCACCAGTAGGGAGACCACACTCTGAGCGAGCACGGGCCCAGCGAGCACGGGCTGCAATATTCTGGCCCAATTCTCTGTCCTGCCCTCCCCAGTGGGTGTGCAGCAATGCCGACTGTATCCTTGTATTTCTAGGCCCTCATGAGAAAATACCTCAGCCTAACAGGCTGGCAGTGTGCTTGATTGAAACAATACGAGCGACACATGCACAGATTTACTTATATAATCGCAGTTTATGAGGAGAACAAATGTATTTATTTGGAAGGAAGTATATATTGACCTTGGAAAGGCTGCAGCCAATGCTCCCTGTAATCTGCGCGGCCACAGAGCGCTCCAGGGACCTCACGCAGCCCGCTTGCCGGCTTTTCAATGAGACTCCGACCCCAGAACAGGATCAGTCCTGGACTCTCGCCCCTGAACAGGATCAGCTGTCCGCAGGCCCCTCTGGAGTTTGCCAGTTGTGAGGCAGTGTTGGGCTCGCGGTGACTATGGAGCTGGTCTCAGGCACAGGCAGCCCCGATGTGTTTAAGGGAGAAAACTGGAGCAGAAGCTAAAGCAGCGACAGAGGTTTAAATAAAACAAAACAGAATTGTTTAGAAATCAACTTACTGGTTGGTCTGGATTCTCGTAAACCGCGGCCTACGGGAGGGAGAGGAGCTGATTAGATTCACAACACAAGGCAATACAATAGTGCCATCAAATCACAAACCATTAAAAGCAATGTGACTCTCAGTAGTTTAGCACATTGCTGGGGGCAGAGTAAAGGCACCCAATCACGCAAGGGGGCACCGCACCCAGTCAGCAGGGACACATTAGGGATAGTGACCTGAGCACTTGAACAAACACGAGCCAGCATGGCTTTGTTCAGGGTAAGTCATGTCTGGCTAATCTAGATGAAATTTTTGAGGACGTGACTAATAAGGTAGATAAGGGAGAGTCTATATGGACTTCCAGAAGGTATTCGATAAGGTTCCACAGAAAAGATTAGTAGCAAAAAATGAGAGTGCACGGAATTGGGGGTAACTCTTTGACTTGGGTTGGAATTAGTTTGGGAGGCAGGAGACAGAGTGAGCACTCCAATTGACGAAATGTGGTAAATGTGACTCACCACCACCTTCTCAAGGGCAATTAGGGATGGGCAATAAATGCTGGCTTTGCCAGCGATGCCCACATCCCATGAACGAATAAAAAAAAAGTGATGTTCTCCAGGGATCTGTTCTGGGGCCTCAAGTTTTTAGGATGAAGGAATATAGTATAGATGAAGAAGTATATCCAAGTTTGCACTGCTGTGGGTGTTAGATCCGTGGTTCAGTGGATAAATAATTACACGGATGCTGTACATAAACAAATAACAGGTCTTTACTGGAGGAGGGTCATCTCTAGACTGGGGTACAGAGGCATGCGCACAGCTTATATACCGGTGTGGTTACTGTCGGTACTACAGTATACAGGAGCTGTAAAAAGTAGTTCTGACTTAAAGCACATACACTACAATTCCTCCCTTTTTAGATTAATAATACCCCCTTAATATTCAAATAACAATTACATTTTTACATGTACATTCAATAACAAAAGTCCATTTATAGATTCAGTCTTTGGGGCGGCTTCCTGACCCTTTCGGGATAGCGCCTTTCCGGAGGTTCTTGTTCTTGGTGCAGAGGCGATTCTGACCCCTTTTCATCGGGTAG
Source organism: Somniosus microcephalus (assembly GCF_052327205.1). NCBI lineage: Eukaryota > Metazoa > Chordata > Chondrichthyes > Squaliformes > Somniosidae > Somniosus > Somniosus microcephalus. The sequence goes on from NC_141015.1 coordinate 9,335,240, forward strand.
TTCATCGGGTTCCACTGCTACTGGGTCTGAAGTAGATGATACCGGTATGTCGGGTTCATCCCCAGGTACTCGAGACATGGGGTTGACGCCTTCCTGTGATGCTAAGATCTGATCGACGTGGCGTCTCACAATGTTCTCCCCGACATCCACTGTGTACATTAATGGCCCCTGCCTTGTACATATCGTTCCGGGTTGCCACTTCTCTGTTCAATAGTCACTGGCCAAGACTGGTTGCCCTACATTGAAGCTCCTTGTCGGCTTCTCGTTGATGTGCTGGAATTGTTTGTCCTCAACATTTCTTCGCACATTTGGTCTGAGCAAGTCCAGACGAGATCTCAACCTTCGGTTAAAGAACATCATGGCCGGGGTCTGGTTGGTAACTGCATCTGTCGCGTTTCGGTAGGCTAATAAGAAATTGTCCATCTTATGCTGTAGTGGAATTTCATCGTCGCACATGGCCTTTATCGCCTTCTTAAAGGTTTGTACGAACCTCTCAGCCAATCCATTGGTGGCTGGATGATACGGGGTGGATGTGTAATGCCTTACCCCATTCCTTTTCATGAATTTTTGGAACTCGTCGGACACAAACTGTGGTCCATTATCAGAGCAGATCTGCTCTGGCAAACCGTTTCTGGCAAATATGGTCCGTAGGACTGCAATCGTTTTCTCTGTAGTGGTTGAAGACATCTATATCACCTCAGGCCACTTTGAATGAGCATCCTCTGCTATTAAGAACATTGAGTCCATGAATGGACCAGCGAAATCAATGTGCACCCGTTGCCATGGAGAGGAGGGCCACTCCCATGGGTGTAGAGGGGCATGTGGTGGTGCATTTTGGACCTTCTGGCATCCTAAGCAGCTCTTAGTTAGGTCTTTGGTTTGTTGATCGATTCCCGGCCACCACACATAAGCCCTAGCAAGGCTTTTCATTTTCACTCCCCCCAGATGACCTTCATGTAGCTCCTTTAGCACTCTCTCCCTTAACTTGGGTGGAATCACCACTCTGGATCCACACATCACTGTCCCCTGGCATACTGACAGCTGTTCTCTTCTGGATGAGAATGCTGGCAACAGTGAGTCGCCATGTGTTGGCCATCCCCTCACCGTCAATTCATATACCCGTGACAGCGTCAGATCATTGCGGGTCTCCTTCTCTATATCCGCGTTTGTTACTGGCAATCGTTCAATTATCGACGAATAAAATATCTCGATAGGGTCCACTGCTGGTGCTTCCTCCACCGTAGGCAGTGGCAGGTGCGATAGCCCATCAGCGTTCCCATGCTGTTTCGTGCCTTTATATTCTATTTCATATTGAGTCGCCCCTAGAAACAGGGACCATCTTTGTAACCGCTGTGCAGTCATTACTGGCACGCCCTTCTTAGGATTAAAGATGGAGACAAGTGGTTGGTGGTCAGTCAGCAAGGTGAATTTCTGCCCATGAAGATAATGGCTGAATTTTTTTACTCCCCATACTAGGCTGAGGGCCTCCCTGTCAATCTGGGCGTAGTTGCGCTCGGCTGAGGTTAGTGACCGAGACGCAAAGGCTACTGGCCTCTCCAACCCGTCTGGGAATTTGTGCGACAGCACCGCTCCAATGCCGTAGGGTGATGCATCACATGCCAAACGAATTGGTAGTGCTGGGTTGAAATGGGCCAACACCTCTTTTGATGTGATCAATTCTTTACACTTCTGGAAAGCTCGTCTACGTTCGTCATCCCACTTCCATGGTACCCCTGTTTGCAGTAGGGTGTTCAGCGGTTGTAATACCGTAGACAAATTTGGTAAGAACTTCTGGTAATAGTTTACCAGCCCGAGGAACGACCTCAGTTGTGACACATTTTCCGGTGCTGGAGCCTTGACTACTGCCTCAATCTTGTCAGGGGACTTATGTAACCCCTCTTCTTCGATGACGTGGCCGCAATACGAGATCTGTTTCTGGAAAAACTCGCACTTGTGGCGATTAGCTCGTAGCCCATATTCCTTTAATCTGGCGAGCACCTTCTCCACGTTAGCGAGGTGATCACCGTCATTTTCGCCCATGACCAAGATGTCATCCAAATAACACTGGGTCCCTGGAATCCCTTGCAGGACCTGATCCATCGCCCTTTGCCAGATAGCCGGAGCCGAGGCTACTCCAAACACCAGCCAGTTGTATTGATAGAGACCTTTATGGGTGTTGATCGTAAGGTAATGTTTCAAAGCTTCTTCTACCTCCATTTGCAAGTACGCCTAGGCTAGATCAATTTTGGTGAAGCGTTTACCTCCAGATAGCGAGGCAAAAATATCCTCAATTCGTGGAAGCGGATATTGCACCGTGTGAAGGATTGGGTTCACTGTCACCTTAAAGTCCCCACAGATGCGGACCTTCTTTGGTTCCCCAGGCGTATTACTCAATGACCTCTTCATTACATGAATGATGGGTGTAGCCCACTCGCTCCAGTCCACTTTGGACAGTACTCCTGAACGTTACAGCCCTTCCAGCTCTGCTTCAACCGCTGGTCTGATCGCATAAGGCACTGGTCTGGCCTTCAGAAACTTTGGGCTTGCATTATCCTCTATTTTAATTGTTGCTGTTATTCCTTTTAGTGTTCCTAGTCCCTCCTGGAACACTTCTTTTGCCTCAGTTAGCATTTTTGACAGTCGTCCAGGTGTGACGTCGTCATCCTTTTTGGCCTCCCCCTTCAGTGCCTGTATGGAATGCCAATCTAAATGTATCTTCTGGATCCATTCACGTCCTAGCAGTGGTGGTCCTCCATTTGGCAATACATATATATCCATTTTAGGTATTTCCTGACCTTTATATGTCACTTTCACCCTTATTTTTCCTTTGGGGTAGACTTTTTGCCCCGTATACGTCTTCAAGACAATCTCTGTAGCTTTCAAGGGTATGTGTGAAAATAGCCGCTTGTAGTCTCTTTGATTTATGACTGTTAGAGCTGACCCTGTGTCCAATTCCATTTCCACTTGGACTCCGTCTATCTTGAGTGTAACCCAGATAGTCTGGTGATCCTCCATTTCGGTTACATTATGTAGTTTCAGACAACCCAGCTCCTTGCTTCCGGAGTCTGTGTCACTTTTCTGTTCGTCTGAACCACTGTCCATCACCTGGTGTACCTTTTTGTACTTCTCCTGTGGAGGTTTCTTACTGTTGGTTTTCTTCCCAGACCTGCAGACTCTTGCTATGTGTCCTGCTTTCCCACACTGTCTGCACACTTGGTCCTTGAACCAACAATCTTTCTGCTCATGTGTTGTTCTGCTGCAGCGATAGCACTTCCCTGTTCCATAGGTCATTTCGTTGGTGCCATATTCTTGCGGTCTCCGTTGTATCTCTGCAGCGCCCTGCCATACTGAAAGCTTTGTCCAGCGTAAGGTCCTTTTCTGATAGAAGCCGTTTCTGGGTTCCTTCACTTTGTAACCCATACACAAACTTGTCCCTCAACGTGTCTGCTAGTCCCGCTCCAAACTGGCAGTATTTCGATAGCTTGCGCAGTTCCGTTAGGTACTCAGCATTGCTTTCGTCTTTGTGTTGGTTCCTTTTATGGAACTTAAATCGTTCTGCTATCAGTAGCGGTGTGGGGTTTAAGTGGTCCTGTCGGATTTCTACTATGCTTTCACAATTCTTGTTTACCGGCTTCTCTGGGGTTATTAGATTTCACAGTAACCCATAAGTTTTTGCACCCATGGAATTTAACAGAACCAGTGCTTTATTAGCATCTGGCACTTCATTCACCCTGCAGTACACCTCAATACGTTCCACATATGTCGCCCAATCTTCGACTTCATTGTCGAACGTAGAGATACTGCCACTCTTCGGCATCCTTGGTTGTGCGTTAACTATCCCCAATGGTGCCTCCCGCGCTTCCCCTTCTTCTCCGCTGGCACAAAATGGCGTTTCCCGCTCTTTCCTTCCTTCCCGCACTCGCCCGTCTTCTCCGCTGCGGCTTCACAAAATGGCGTCTCCCGCGCTCTTCCTTCGTCTCCGCAGCTCAATGGCGCCTCCTGCGCTCTCCCTGCTTCTCCGCGGCTCAATGGCGTCTCCCCTTGCTTCGCCCCGCGGACCCTGATCAGCCCGTGATCCCTGGCTGTGCTCTGCGCGTTCTTCTCTTGATATTTGTCGACGCCGCTCAGTCTAGAACCCGGCTGTTTCTTACCCCCTCTCTCTCCGGTTTGCAGTATTTTCCCTCTTTCTTACCCCGTCGACGCTGCCCGGCTCTCTCTCTCTGCCGTCGGTCGGCTCCAGCCGCCGCTGCTCGGGAAGGGTCTGCTCTGGACCTGTCGTCGGTCTCTTACTGCTCATTGTGGCTGGGGAACCAAGCCCGGCTCTCCACAGCCTCCCCAGCGAAGTTGGATCTCTGCCTGACTGCTGGGCAGTTGCTCGCGGTCGACACCCGTGTTCCTGGACTCGACTATTTTTTTTTTTTTTTTTATGTTGCAGGTAGATTCGCATCAACACTCGTCGCCACTGTTAGATCTGTGGTTCAGTGGATAAATAATTACACGGATGCTGTACATAAACAAATAACAGGTCTTTACTGGAGGAGGGTCATCTCTAGACTGGGGTACAGAGGCATGCGCACAGCTTATATACCGGTGTGGTTACTGCCGGTACTACAGTATACAGGAGCTGTAAAAAGTAGTTCTGACTTAAAGCACATACACTACAGTGGGGCAGGGTTTAAACTAATTTGGCTGGGGGAGGGGAGCCAGGATAAAGCATCAGAGAGGAGAAGCAAGGTGCACAGAGGACTGGGACAGACAAACAGCATTAGAATAAAGAGTAGTCCAGAAATAGGAGGGATCAGACGGGGAGAAATTCAAAGCAGAATAGGATGGGTTTGGAGTGCATGTGCGTAAATGCACGGAATGTGGTAAATAAGGTTGGTGAGCTGCAGGCACAAGTCACCACATGGGACTATGATACAGTGGCAATAATGGAGCCCAGGCTCAAAGAAAAGGAGGATTAGGAGCTTAAATTTCCCGGCTACATTGCATTCAGGTAAGAGAGGGAAGAAAAAAAATGAGGGCAGGAGGCAGTATTGATCAAAGAAACTATTATAGCACTGGAGAGGGATGATGTAGTTGAGGGGTCAAAGACAGAATCTATTTGGTTAGAATTAAGGAATAGAGCAGCTATTACACTACTGGGTGTATACTATCGGCCACCAAATAGTGGGAAGGACATAAAGGAGCAAAATTGCAGGCAAATTGCAGAAAGATGCAAGAACTACAGAATAGTGATAATGGGGGACTTCAATAATCCTAAGATAGATTGGGATAGTAACAGTGTAAAGGGCAAAGAGGGGGAGGAATTCCTGAAATATACACAAGAGAACGTTCTTATCAGGGTGTTTCCAGCCCAATGAGGAAGGTAGCAGTGCTGGATCTAGTTCTGGGGAATGAAGTGGGGCGAGTGGAGCGTGTTTCAGTGGGTGAGCATTTGGGGAACAGTGATCATAATATCATCAGGTTTAGAATAGTTATGCAAAAGGACAAGGAGCAATCAAACATAGAAATACTTAACTGGAGGAGGGCTAACTTCAGTGAGTTGAAAACAGATCTGGCCCAAGTGAATTGGAATCAAAGATTGGCAAGTAAAAACAGTAATTGAACAATGGGTGGTCTTCAAAGAGGAGATGGTTCGGGTACAGAGCAGACACGTTCCCATGAGGGGGAAAGGAAGGGCATCCAAAGCTAGAGCTCCCTGGATGACAAAAGATATAGGCCCAGAAATTCGAGTCTCCACGGGTGAGTACGCACGGGGTACTCACGCGTGGACTCGATGGAAGTGCCGGTTTCCTGCATGCACTGCGCATGCGTGGGAAACCGGCATTTCCGTTCCTCTGAACGAAGAGGTTCAGAGGTCGAACGCGTGCGCGCGGGAGTCTGCGCGTGCGCTTTGAACTTACGTTTTTTTTTTACAGGTTTTTAGAAATGTAAAAACCAGGCGTAAGGCCTGCATTTTAAAAGGTAAGTGGTCAATTAATTAAGATTAAAACATTTTTTCCACAGGTTTATTATTTTTAAATACTTTAAAGCAAGGTAAGTTTATTTTTAGCCCTGTTTTTTTATAAAATTATTTTTTTCAAAAATTTAAATTATTGTTTAAAAGTTATTTAATGTAATTTATACTTTATTTAAAAAGTGTGATTTAAAAAAAAAATTATTTGAAGGTTTACTGTTATTTTGGGGCCCGTATATTCATAAGTTTAGACAGGTCTTCCTGTCAATCTTATGAATGGGCTTTTCCCTCCTCTGATTGGCTGCCCATGGCTCACGTGATCCCAGGGGACACATCGCACTAACTACGCCCCTGGGACACGCAAGCACAGCGCGCCGGGAGCTGGGCCAGGCCCCGGAGCGGAATTCCACGGGAGCCCAGAGCTCAACTGCCGGCACGCAAGTTAAGTGCAAGTCGGAGGCTTACACCCGCGGGAAGCCCCCAACCCGAATTTCTGGGCCAATGCGATTACAATCAGACAGAAAAAGGAGGTTTATGATAACTGTCAGGCTGATGATACAGTAGAGAACAAAGCTGAATACGAAAAGTACAGATGAGGAAATAAGAGAGAGTATGAGAATAGATTAAGCGGGTAACATAAAAGGGAACACAAAAGTTTTTTTATAAACACAAATAGTAAAAGGGTAGTCAAAGGAAGGATGGGGCCGATTATGGATCAAAAATAAAATAATCTTGTAGAGGCAGAGGGTATGGCTGAGGTATTAATGAGTACTTTGCATCTGTCTTCACTAAAGATGAGGATGCTGCCAATGAGCAGTAAAAGGAGGAGGTAGTAGAGAAATTGGATGGGGTAAAAATAGATAAAGAGGAGGTACTTAAAAGGTTGGCAGCACTTAAAGTGGAAAAGCCACCCAGTGCAGATGGGGTGCACCCCAGGTTACTGAGGGAAGTAAGGGTGGAAATTGCGGAGGCTCTGGCCACAATCTTCCATCCTCAACCATCATATGGGAATGGAGCCAGAGGACTGGAAAATTGCAAATTTTACACCCCTGGTCAATAAAGGGGGAAGAGGGATAAACCAGGTAACTATTGGCCAGTCAGCCTAATGTTGGTGGTGGGGGAACTTTTAAAGACATTAATTGGCACTTGGAAAAATATGGGTTAATAAATGACAGCCTAATTGTGTTTGACTAACTTGATTGAGTTTTTCGATGAAGCAACGGACAGGATTGATGAAGGTGTTTGATCAAGTGTCACATAATAGACTTGTTAGCAAAATTGAAGCCCATGGGATTAAAGGGGTAGTGGAATGTGGATACGAAATTGGCTAAGACACAGAAAGCAGAGAGTGGTGGTGAACGGTTGTTTTCAGACTGGAGGGAAGTACACAGTGGTGTCCCCCCAGGGGTCAGTATTGGGACCACTGCTCTTTCTGATATATATTAATGACATGGATTTGGGTATAGGAGGCATAATTTCAAAGTTTGCAGATGAGACAAAACTCAAAAATGTAGTAAACAGTGAGGAGGATAGTAACAGACTTCAGGAGGGCACAAGACAGCCTGGTGAAATGGGCAGACACATGGCAGATGCAATTTAACGCAGAGAAATGTGAAGTGACTCATTTTGGTAGGAAGAATGTAGGGGGTGCAGGAACAGAGAGGCCTGGGGTGTATGTACACAAGTGTTTGAAGGTGGCAGGACAAGTTGAGAAGGTTGTAAAAAAGCACACGGGATCCTTGGTTTTATAAACAGAGGCACAGAGTACACAAGCAAGGAAGTTATGCTAAACCTTTATAAATCACTGGTTCGGCCCCATCTGGAGTATTGTGGCCAATTCTGGGCACCACACTTTAGGAAGGATGTCAAGGCCTTAAAGAGGGTGCAGGGGAGATTTACTAGAATCACACCAGGGATGGGAGACTGGAGAAGCTGGGGTTGTTCTCCTTAGAGCAGAGAAGGTTAATGGGGAGATTTAATAGAGGTGTTCAAAATCATTAAGGGTGTTGCTACAGTAGATAGGGAGAAACTGTTTCCAATGGCAGAAGGGTCAGTAACCAGAGAACACAGATTTAAGGTAATTAGCAAAAGAACCAGAGGAGAGATGAGGAGAATCTTTTTTACGCAGTGAGTTGTTGTGATCTGGAATGCACTGCCTGAAAGGGCGGTGGAAGCAGATTAAATAATGGCCCAGAAATTCGGGTCGGGGGCTTCCCGCGGGTGCAAGCCCCCGACCTGCACTTACCTTGCGCGCCGGCCGTTGAGCTGTGGGCCCGCGTGGGATTCTGATCCTGGGCCTGCTCCAACTGCCAGCGCGCAGTGCTTGCGTATCCCAGGGGCGCAGTTAGTTCGATCCGTCCCCTGGGATCACGTGGGCCATGGAGAGCCAATGGTAGCAGGGAATGCTTCATTCATAAGTTTGACAGGAAGAGCTGTCAAACCTATAAATACTATAAGCCCCAAAACATCACTAAAACTTCAAATAAATGTTAAAAAAAAAAAATCACATTTTAAAAATAACTATAAATTACATGAAATAACTATTTTAAACAATAATTTAAATTTTTGAAAAAATTAATTACATTTTCTAACAGGGCTAAAAATAAAGTTACCTTTCTTTAAAGTATTTAAAAATAATAAAACTGTGGAAAAAATGTTTTAATTTTAATTAATTCACCACTTACCTTGTTAAAAGCAGGCCTTGCGACTGCTGGAGACTTACCTTCCCGGAGAAACCTGCAAAAAAAAACCTAAGTTCGATGCGCACGCGCTGCCTCTCCGGCGCACGCGTTCGACTTCTGATCCCCTTCTTTCAGGGGAATGGAAGTGCCGGTTTCCCGCGCATGCGCAGTGCATGCATGAAACTGCCACTTTCGTTGGGCCTACGCGCGAGTACCCCGTGCGTACTCACGCATTGGGACCCGAATTTCTGGGCCAATAACTTTCAAAAGGGAAATGGATAAATACTTGAAGGGGAAAAATTTGCAGGGCTCTGGGGAAAGAGCGGGGGGCTTGGGACTAACTGGGCAGATCTTTCAAAGAGCCGGCAGAGGAACGATGGGACGAATGGCCGCCTCCTGTGCTGAATCATTCTATGATGACAAGTTTCCAGATTTCCATTGCTCATTTCCCCTCCTTTTTCCACCCAAAAAATTATTTAACTTCATCAAGCGATTTTAAATTATAGTGAAAGCGTATAAACAGTCCTATTGAATAAAATTCCAAATGCAGGATAGTTTTCAGAATCACACCTGGGCGGTCAGCTCACTGTTGGTCAGTGGAAACCAGAACAGATGTTGGCGGCCAGCTGTGGCCCTGTGCACTAACTGACTCCACAGGACCTCACAGCTGCACTGATCTCAAGCACAGTCAGCAAGAATAGCTACAATCGGCAATGGCATTCAGGGTGACATTTCTTGAGATGCTGTGCCACCAGTACGTCCCGCTCTGCCTGGCATTTCTCATCCATTTACATTAATGTGCCAGGACTGCCAAAGCGGAAAGTCCTTCCTTCAATTCTGCAGCCCCCACCATTTCCAACACATCCAGTGCCGTGCTACAACTGGCCTTAATTCCCTTGGGGTAGGGGGCTACAATCGATCAGAGGTCCCACATCTGATCTGTGCTGGGGTATGTATGGACGGTGGGTGAGAACGGTCAGGAACAGGCTCAGCACAATTCAACACTCATTGTTCCTATTTTGTTAGGTAAGGGTATCAAGGGATATGCAGCAAAGGTGGGTAAACGGTGTTAAGATGCAGGTTAACCATGATCTAACTGAATGGCGGAACAGGCTCAAGTGTCTATTGTCCAATATCCATTTGGACAAGGTGCGGGACGTAAGAGCATAAGAAACAGGAGCAGCAGTCGGCCATACAGCCCATCAAAACTGCTCCGCCATTCAATACGATCATGGCTGACCTTCTACCTCATCATCACCTTCCTGCACTATCTCCAAATCCCTTGATTCCCTTAGTGCCAAAAAATCTATCGATCTCGGTCTTGAATGTACTCAACGACTGAGCCTCCACAGCCCTCAGCAGTAGTGAATTCCAAAGATTCACAACCCTCTGAGTGAAGAACTTTCTCCTCATCTCAGTCCAAAATGGCCGACCCCTTATCCTGAGAGATGACCCCTAGTTCTACAAGGCAGTCAGTGCCCCTGTAACTGTGTCCGCCGGGACTGCCCACAATTGGAACGGTGCCCCAGTGTTAGTCAGCACCCTCAGAATCATAATCATGGGTGATTCAGTGCCCACAGAGCTGCATGCTGGGAACTGTACCCCACTGAGAGACAGTGTCTGGGAACTGTACCCCACTGAGAGACAGTGTCTGGGAACTGTACCCCACTGAGAGACAGTGTCTGGGAACTGTACCCCACTGAGAGTCAGTGTCTGGGAACTGTACCCCACTGAGAGACAGTGTCTGGGAACTGTACCCCAGTGAGAGTCAGTGTCTGGGAACTGTACCCCACTGAGAGACAGTGTCTGGGAACTGTACCCCAGTGAGAGTCAGTGTCTGGGAACTGTACCCCAGTGAGAGTCAGTGTCTGGGAACTGTACCCCAGTGAGAGTCAGTGTCTGTGGAACTGTACACCAGTGAGAGTCAGTGTCTGTGGTACTGTACCCCAGTGAGAGTCAGTGTCTGTGGAACTGTACACCAGTGAGAGTCAGTGTCTGTGGTACTGTACCCCAGTGAGAGTCAGTGTCTGGGAACTGTACCCCAGTGAGAGTCAGTGTCTGTGGAACTGTACCCCAGTGAGAGTCAGTGTCTGTGGAACTGTACCCCAGTGAGAGTCAGTGTCTATGGAACTGTACCCTAGTGAGAGTCAGTGTCAGTGGAACTGTAACCCAGTGAGAGCCAGTGTCTGTGGGACTGTACCCCAGTGAGAGTCAGTGTCTGTGGGACTGTACCCCAGTGAGAGTGTGTCTGTGGAACTGTACCCCAGTGAAAGTCAGTGCCTGTGGAACTCTACCCCAGTAAGAGTCAGTGCCTGTGGAACTGTACCCCAGTCAGAGTCAGTGTCTGTGGAACTGTACCCCAGTGAGAGTCAGTGTCTGTGGAACTGTACCCCAGTGAGAGCCAGTGTCTGTGGAACTGTGTGAGTCAGTGCCTGTGGAACTGTACCCCAGTGAGAGTCAGTGTCTGTGGAACTGTACCCCAGAGAGAGTCAGTGCTTGTGGAACTGTACCCCAGTGAGAGTCAGTGCATGTGGAACTGTACCCCAGCGAGAGTCAGTGCCTATGGAACTGTACCCCAGTGAGAGTCAGTGTCTGTGGAACAGTACCCCAGTGAAAGTCAGTGTCTGTGGAACTGTACCCCAGTGAGAGTCAGTGTCTGTGGAACTGTACCCCAGTGAGTCAGTGTCTGTGGAACTGTACCCCAGTGAGAGCCAGTGTCTGTGGAACTGTACCCCAGTGAGTCAGTGTCTGTGGAACTGTACCCCAGTGAGAGTCAGTGTCTGTGGAACTGTACCCCAGTGGGAGCCAGTGTCTGTGGAACTGTACCCCAGTGAGAGCCAGTGTCTGTGGGGCTGTACCCCAGTGAGATTCAGTGTCTGTGGAACTGTATCCCAGTGAGAGTCAGTGCTTGTGGAACTGTATCCCAGTGAGAGTCAGTGCATGTGGAACTCTACCCCAGTGAGAGTCAGTGTCTGTGGAACTGTACCCCAGCGAGAGTCAGTGCTTGTGGAACTGTACCCCAGTGAGAGCCAGTGTCTGTGGGACTGTACCCCAGTGAGAGTCAGTGCTTGTGGAACTCTACCCCAGTGAGAGTCAGTGTCTATGGAACTGTACCCCAGCGAGAGTCAGTGCCTATGGAACTGTACCCCAGTGAGAGTCAGTGTCTGTGGAACTGTACCCCAGTGAGAGTCAGTGTCTGTGGAACTGTACCCCAGTGAGAGCCAGTGTCTGTGGAACTGTACCCCAGTGAGAGTCAGTGCCTGTGGAACTGTACCCCAGTGAGAGTCAGTGCCTGTGGAACTGTACCCCAGTGAGAGTCAGTGCATGTGGAACTCTACCCCAGTGAGAGTCAGTGCCTGTGGAACTGTACCCCAGTGAGAGCCAGTGTCTATGGAACTGTACCCCAGTGAGAGTCAGTGCCTGTGGAACTGTACCCCAGTGAGAGTCAGTGCCTGTGGAACTGTACCCCAGTGAAAGTCAGTGCCTGTGGAACAGAAGCACAAGAGAAGAGTGCAAACTTGAAAATTAAGAAAGGAATGGTCGTTGATGGACTTTATTTTCATTTAACAGAGTGAAGTGTGTTAATTCTCACCTGATTGTGATGAACTGCTGTGCGCACGTAGTGATCAACTTCATTTCTTCGCTTACTCTGATCAAGAAATAAAAATATGTAAAAATGGCACTGTGCAGGTGACACACCATATTCAACTATTATAGGATGTTGTGTCAGACATTGACCTTTCACCCTGGGCCGGGTGATGTCGTGGGTCAGAGACAGACCTTTCACCCTGCGGCCAGGTGGTTTCGTGGGTCAGTAACTGCCCCTGCGGCCAGGTGGTGTAGTGGGTCAGTAACTGACCTTTCACCCTGCGGCCAGGTGGTGTAGTGGGTCAGTAACTGACCTTTCACCCTGCGGCCAGGTGGTGTAGTGGGTCAGAGACGGCCTTTCACCCTGTGGCCAGGTGGTGTAGTGGGTCAGAGACGGCCTTTCACCCTGCGGCCAGGTGGTGTAGTGGGTCAGAGACTGACTGTTCACCAAAGGAGAGTTTCATGTCGCGCCCCAGAGTACTGAGCTGAAAGTCTCTTCGCTCCATGGTCCAGACAAGGACTGGAGGCAGTCTGACCAACTACACCACCTGGCTTTACAGCCAATAAAGAACTTTTTTGAAGTGTAGTCGTTGTTGTAATGTGGGAAATGCGGCAGCCAATTTGTGCACAGCAAGCTCCCACAAACAGCAATGTGATAATGACCAGATAGTCTGTTTTTGTGGTGTGAGTTGAGGGATAAATATTGGCCAGGACACCGGGGAGCACTTCCCTGTTCTTCAAAATAGTGTCATGGGATCTTTTACATCCACCTGAGAGCAGACGGAGCCTCGGTTTAACGTCTTATCCAAAAGACGGCACCTCAGACAGTGCAGCACTCCCTCAGCACTGCACTGGAGTGTCAGCGTAGATTCTGATTATGGGCGTGTGATGATCCCTGCATCTGAAAGGTGAAGCCTGAGGCACACCCAATACTGGGTCCCAGGCCTCATTACCATCGAACTGGCGAGGTGCATCGGAGATTGGAGATTGAGGCCTGTGAGGGGGCAGAGCGGGAGGAGGGGGTGCAGAGCGGGAGGAGGGGGGGCGGAGCGAGGGTGGGAGGAGGGGGGTGGCGCCGGGCGGGGGGGGGGCCGGGCGGGGGGGAGGAGGATGGGGGCAGAGCAGGAGGAGGGGGAGGCAGAGCGAGGGCGGGAGGAGGGGGAGGCAGAGCGAGGGCGGGAGGAGGGGGGGCCAGGCGGGGGGGGAGGAGGAGGGGGGCAGAGCGGGAGGCAGAGCGAGGGCGGGAGGAGGGGTGCCGGGCGGGGGGACGGGGGTGCCGGGTGGGTGGAGGGGGTGTGGTGGAGGGGGGTCCGGGCGGGGGGGGGGCCGAGCGGGAAGGGAAGGACGCGGTGGCCGGGGGTGAGGTCGTGCAGTCGTTGACCTACCGTTGCATGCGGATCCTTGATTTGCTTCTCACGGGTATCTTGCGAGTTTCCCTGTAACGAGAGGTCAAATCAATGACTGACTTTACAAGAAAAACACCGTGACTTTACCGAAACAGTAAAATACACAAAACAGGGCTGCCCGGCCCAGTGTGTGGGGGAGTTACACTGCCCGGCCCAGGGGAGTTACACTGCCCGGCCCAGGGGAGTTACACTGCCCGACCCAGGGGAGTTACACTGCCCGGCCCAGGGGAGTTACACTGCCCGGCCCAGGGGAGTTACACTGCCCAGTGTGGAAACTTGATTGGGGGAACTCAAACAATGAGTCACAGGAGTGATGGGCACAGATCCGATAGGGAGCAATCAGTTCAAGGACATTGGAGAGGAAAGGAAGTTTGAATATTGGGAATAAAAACAGAAAATGCTGGAAACACTCAGCAGGCCAGGCAGCATCTGTGGAGAGAGAAACAGAGTTAACGTTTCAGGTCAATGACCCTTCATCAGAACTGGAAAAAGTTGGAGATGTAACAGGTTTTAAGCAGATGCAGAGGCAGGGAAAGAGGGGAAGGGAGGAAAGAGCAAAAGGGAAGGTCTGTGATAGGATGGAAGGCAGGAGAGAGTAAATAACAAAAGGTACGATTGTACAAAGCAAAAGGAGATGGTAATAGGACAAGTAAAGAAATAAGAGGAGTCAAGAAGAGGTGTAAATGGGAATGGCAGAATCATCAACAGTTGCTATAGTAATCTGGGATGTTATGATTAAGGTTATCCACCAGGTGGTGCTATAGCCAATGCTGCTACTAAGGTCAGAGGTTTGCTTCCTGTTAAGGTCAGAGGTTTGCTTCCTGTATAGGTCAGCACAAGGTGGAATGCCAGGATGCTGATGCAGGCTGTCTGTAAACGTGTTTCCCAGTTGTTAATAAAGTACTCGTGTTAATTCTACGATATTGCCTCTTTGAGTCCTTGTTCCACTTAATGGATTTATCACAGTTGCCATCTGAAACAATAGGAGCAGTGGTTATGGTCTGAAATTGTTGAACTCGATGTTAAGTCCAGAAGGCTGTAAAGTGCCTAATTGAAAGATGAGGTGCTGTTCCTCGAGCTTACGTTGAGCTTCGTTGGAACAGTGCAAGAGGCCGAGGACAGAGCGGTCAGAGTGGGGCAGAGAATTTAAGTTACAGGCGACTAGAAGCTTGGGGTCACGCTTGTGGACTGAACGGAGATGTTCCGCAAAGCGGTCGCCCAATCTGCATTTGGTCTCCCCAATGTAGAGGAGACCGGATCGTGAGCAGCGAATACAGTATATTAAATTGCAAGAAGTACAAGTAAATCGCTGTTTCACCTGGAAGGAGTGTTTGGGGCCCTGGACAGTGGGAAGGGAGGAGGTGAAAGGGCATGTGTTGCATCTCCTGCGCTTGCACGGGAAGGTGCCGTGGGAAGGGGAGTAGGTGTTGGGGGTGATAGAGGAGTGGAGCAGGGTGTCGCGGAGTGGTGTGGATTGTGTAATGGTGTTGGTGTTGTTGTTGGGGGTGATAGAGGAGTGGAGCAGGGTGTCGCGGAGTGGTGTGGGTTGTGTAATGGTGTTGGTGTTGGCGGTGTGGTTCTTGTTCCTGTTATTAGTGGTGTAGAGATGATGAAAGTACCATACGTGCTGGGAGCACACAGCTCCAGGAACAGCACAGATCAGATTACAGGGCAGTTTATTTACATGAAGCAGAGTGGGAAGTAAAAATACACCAAAAAGGAGAAGAATTGAACAACAATCAGCCTCTAGCTGATGAATAAATAGATAGCACGCAGCTTACTGAATGCAAATCTGAGAGGCACAGAGTTCCAGGTGGAGACAGAATTCTCAGATTGTTTTCCTCGCACTCTTTATTCCGAATCATTCTGGGTTTAGATGGGGCAGAGGTCAGGGTTTTATGGGCTAGAGAAAGGAGAAAGTCAGTCAGGGTTCCTGATTCTGATTACTGTCCAATGGCACCAGTGTCTGGACTTCAGCTGGGAACAGGACTGGGCACAGTCTACAGGCAAAAATACTACAGGTGACAAACAGGTTACACAGCCTGGGCTGTGAACTCAGGCTCTGTATTTACAAACCACAGAGATTAAAATGAGGGTGGTTTATGTTGTTCAGACTTGTGAGAATCAGGGAGCTGTGATGATTAACTCCTTCTAAAAGTAGTTGGGTAAATAATTGGTTGGGATGCGATTGGAAATTACAGGGAGAGGTAGAATTTAGGCGACCAAATACCCCCTAGACGCAATGGGTCGTACCTGAAGAGGGTGTTGCTGGGGTGAGGGGAGGTTGTCTGTGGAGAGGAGAATGTAGGGTTGAATAGCAGAGATGGATAAATATTCTGGAGTTTTGCTTGATTTTAATGAGTACTTTGTATCGGTGTTTACCAAGGAAGAGGACTTTGCCAAAGCTACAGTAAACGAGGAGGTTGCTGGGATACTGGATGAGATAAAAATAAAGAGGTACTAGAAAGGCTGGCGTTAATTAAAGTGGATAAGTCACCCGGTCTGGATGGGATGCATCCTAGGTTGCTGAGGGAAATAAGGGTAGAAATTGTGGAGGTGCTGGTCACAATCTTTCAATCCTCCTTAGATACAGAGGTGGTGCCAGAGGACTGGAGGATTGCAAATGTTACGCCCTTGTTCAAAAAGGGGAGAAGGATAAACCTGGTAATTACAAGCCAGTCAGTTTAACGTTGGTGGTGGGGAAACTTAGAGACAATAATCCGGGAGAAAATTAAGTCAGTTGGACAAGCATGGATTAATAAAGGAGAGCCAGCACGGATTTGTTACGGGCAAATTGTGTTTGACTAACTTGATTGAGATTTTTGATGAGGTTACAGAGAGGGTGGATGAGGGCAGTGCAGTTGATGTTGTGTATATGGACTTTCAAAAGGCATTTGATAAAAGTACCATATATTAGGCTTGTTAGCATAGTTGAAGCCCATGGGATAAAAGGGGCTGTAGCAGCATGGATACAAAATTGGCCAGGGGATAGAAAAGAGAGTGGTGGTGAATGGCTGTTTGTCGGACTGGAGGGAGATATACAGTGGTGTTCCCCAGGGTTCAGTATTCGAACCACTGCTGTTTTTGATAAACATTAATGACTTGGACTTGGGAGATACAGGGCACAATTTCAAAATTTGCAGATGACATGGAACTAGGAACTGTAGTTAACAGTGAGGAAGATAGTAATAGACTTCAGGAGGACATAGACAGGCTGGTGGAATGGGCGGACACATGGCAGATGAAATTCAATCCGAGAAGTGTGAGGTGATACATTTTGATGGGAAGAATGAGGAGAGACAATTCCTCACAGCGCCAGGGACCCGGGTTCAAATCCAGCCTCGGGTGACTGTCTGTGTGGAGTTTGCACATTCTCCCCGTGTTTGCATGGGTTTTCTCCGGGTGCTCCGGTTTCCTCCCACAGTCCAAAGATGTGCGGGTTAGGTTGATTGGCTATGATAAATTGACCCTTAGTGTTAGGGGGTTAAATACGTGGGGTTACAGGGATCGGGTGGGATATGTGTTGGTGTAGGGGTTACGGGGATCGGGTGGGATATGTGTCGGTGCAGGCTCGATGGGCCGAAATGGCCTCTATCTGCACTGTGGGGTTTCTGTGATTCTGTGAATACAAGCTGAACGGTACAATTTTAAAGAGGGAGCAAGAACAGAGAGACCTGGAGTGCTTGTGCACAAATCTTTGAAGTTTGTAGGACAGATTAACAAAGCAGTTAATAAAGCATATGGGACCCTGGGCTGTATAAATAGAGACAGAGTACAAAAGTTGTGCTAAACCTATATTAAACACTAGTTCGGCCCTAGCTGGAGTATTGTGTCCAGTTCTAGGCACTGCACTTTAGGAAGGACATGAAGTCTTTGGAGAGGGTACAGAGGAGATTTACTAGAATGGTTCCAGGGATGAGGGATTACAGTTACATGGATAGACTGGAGAGGCTGGGGTTGTTCCCCTTGAAGCAGAGAAGGCGAAGAGGAGATTTGATAGAGGTGTTTAAATCATGAAGGGTTTAGATAGAGTAAATAAAGAGAAACTGTTTCCAATGGCTGAAGGGTCGATAACCAGGACACAGATTTAAGGTGATTGGCAAAAGAACCAGAGGCGATAGGAGGAAGAACATTTTTACGTAACGAGTGGTTAGGATTTGGACTGCGCTGCCTGATAGGGCGGTGGATACAGATTCAATAGTAGCCTTCAAAAGGGAATTGGATAAATACTTGGAGAAAAGAATTGCAGGGATATGGGGAAAGAGCGGGGGAGTGGGACTAACTGGATTATTCTTCGAAAGATCGGGCGCAGACTCGATGGGCCGAATGGCCTCCTTCTGTGCTGTGCTATTCTATCATTCTATGATTCTCCTTGGGGAGCAGTGAGATTGTATATAGAATGTTCTCTCGGGAGATTAAATGGGTGGGGTAAAGACCACACCAGAGTAGATCATAATCAGCCCATGAAAAGCCTCCTCTTCTTGTGTGGACTCATGTTTTTAAGGCCCGGATGGAGAACAGCCTTAATTTCTAGTTACCCTTGCAGCTTGCTAGTTTTGTATTTGTAACCTTTAGTTCTATGCTCAGGGCCCAAAGTTCTTGCGCCTACACTAGCTGTTCCTCTCAGCATTGTAATCTGGGTTTCTTTCATGTCTGTTCTCTCCAATAGAAACACGTTCAGTTCCACGAGCCTTCTCCATATAATACAACTCTAAATTCTGGAATCATCCTTGTTAATTTTCTGCTGAGGGAGTTTAGGAGCTAGGGTGCAAATTAAAAAGCATAACCTCAAAGGTAATAATCTCTGGATTGTTACCTGAGCCACGTGCCAATTGGCATAGGGACAAGCAGATTCAGGGTTTAAATGTGTGGCTCAAAGAGTGGTGTGGGAGGAAGGGGTTTCGATTCATGGGAACTGGCACCAGTACTGGGGAAAGAGGGAGCTGTTCCGTTGGGATGGACTCCACTTAAACCGGGCTGGGACCAGTGTCCTGGCGAATCGAGTAACTAGGGCAGTAGATAGGACTTTAAACTAATAAGGCGGTGGGTTTGGGGGGGAGGGGGGCTGGTGAGGGAGGGTTCAAGTAAGGGTCAATCTAAAATTCTGAAGAGAAAGGGCAAGGCTGTAGAGCAGAGTATCGATTTGGGTAAAATCAAGCAGATTGTGTCAGGAAGGGTCAGAGAATTTAACAACGGTAATAGGGCATTAGTGACTAAGGCCACATCAGGGGAAAAATAGTAAAAAGTTAAAATTAAAGGCACTGTATCTGAATGCATGAAGCATTCGTAATGAATAGGTGAATTAATGGCACAAATAGAGATAAATGAGTTTGATCTAGTAGCCATTATTGAGACATGGTAGCAGGGTGACCAAAGTTGAGAATTAAATATTGCAGGGTACTCGACTTTTAGAAAAGATAGGCATAATGGAAAATGAGGCGGGGTAGTCCTGATAATAAAGGATGAAATAAAGGCAGGAGAGAGAAAGGGTCTTAGCCCAGAAAATCAAGATGTAGCATCAGTTTGGGTGGAGCTAAGAAACAACAAAGGGCAGAAAGCACTAGTGGAAGTAGCTTATAGGCCCCCTAACAGTAATCATAGTGTTGGACGGAGTATAAATAAGGAAATTAGAGGAGCATGTAACAAGGGTAATGCAATAATCATGGAGGACTTTAATCTTCATATAGACTGGGCAAACCAAATTGGCAAAAGTAGTTTGGAGGATGAGTTCATGGAATGTATTTGAGACAGTTTTCTAGAACGATATATCGAGGAACCAACTAGGGAACAGACTATTTTAGATCTAGTATTGTGTAATGAGACAGGGTTAATCAGTAATCCTATAGTAAAGGATCCTCTGGGGAAGAGTGATCATAATATGAGAGAATTTCATATTAATTTGAGACTGATGTGGTTAAAGTCCAAAACTAGAGTCTTAAATTTAAACAAAGCCAATTACAGAGGTACGAGGGGCAAGTTGGCTACGGTAGATTGGGAAATTAGATTAGAAGATATGACAGTAGATAAGCAATGGCAAATATTTAAAGAAATAATTCATAATTCTCAACAAATATACATTCCCTTGGGGAATAAAAACTCCACTAAAAAAGTGGTACAACCGTGGCTAACTAGAGAAATTAAGGATAGTGTTAGATTAAAAGAAGAGGCTTACAATGTTGCCAAAAGGGGGAGTACGCCTGATGATTGGGAGGGTTTTAAAAATCAGCAAAGGATGACCAAGAAATTGATAAGGAGGGAAAATAGAATGAGAGTAAACCGGCAAGAAATATAGGAACATAGAGTGAGAGCTTTTACAAGTATGTCAAAAGGAAGAGATTAGCGAAAGTAAACGTGGGTCCCTTAGAGGCAGAGACAGGAGAAATTATACTGGGGAATAAGGAAGTGGCAGAGATGTTAAACAAATACTGATAATCTACATCCTAGGGTACTTAAGGAAGTGGCCCTAGAAATAGTAGATACATTGCTGGTCATCTTCCAACATTCGATGGAATCTGGAACAGTACCCATGGATTGGAGGATTGCTAATGTTACCCCACTATTCAAAAAAGGTGGTAGAGAGAAAACGGGGATTACAGACCGGTAAGCCTGACATCGGTAGTGGGGAAAATGCTAGAGTCCATTATAAAAGATGTACTAGCAGAGCACTTGGAAAACAGTGACAGGATCGGACAAAGTCAACATGGATTTACAAAAGGTAAATCGTGCTTGACTAATCTACTGGAATTTTTTGAGGATGTAACTGGTAAAATAGATAAGGGAGAACCAGTGGATGTGGCGTATTTGGACTTTCAGAAGGCTTTTGATAAGGTCCCGCATAAGAGATTAACGTGTAAAGTTAAGGCACATGGGATTGGGGGCAAGGTATTGACTTGGATAGAGAACTGGTTGGCAGACAGAAAGCAAAGAGTTGGAATAAACGGGTCTTTTTCCGAGTGGCAGGCAGTGACTAGCGGGGTACCGCAGGGATCGGTCCTTGGACCCCCAGCTATTCACAGACAAGGGAACTAGATGTAATATCTCCAAATTTGCAGACGCCACAAAGCTGGGTGGGCGTGTGTGCTGTGAGGAGGATGCCGAGAAACTCCAGGATGATTTGGATATGTTGGGTGATTGGGCAAAAGCATGGCAGATACAATATAACATGGCTAAATGTGAGGTTGTTCACTTGTGGCAAAAACAGGAAGGCAGATTATTATCTGAATGGCAATAGATTGGGAGAAGGGGAAGTGCAACGAGACCTGGGTGTCCTTGTGCACCAGTCGCTGAAGGTAAGCATGCAGGTGCAGCAGGCAGTTAAGAAGGCAAATGGTATGTTGGCCTTCGTAGCGAGAGGGTTTGAGTACAGGAACAAGGATGTCCTGCTGCAGTTGTACAGGGCCTTGGTGAGACCACATCTTGAGTATTGTGTGCAGTTTTGGTCGCCTTATCTGAGGAAGGATGTTCTTGCCATGGAAGGAATTCAGCGAAGATTCACCAGGCTGATACCTGGGATGGCAGGAATGACGTATGAGGAGAGATTGGGTCGATTAGGCTTATATTCACTGGAGTTTAGAAGAATGAGAGGGGATCTTATTGAAACTTATAAAATTCTGACAGGACTCGACAGACTAGATGCAGGAAGGATGTTCCCAATGGTCGGGGAGTCCAGAACCAGGGGTCACAGTCTAAGGATAAGGGGTAGGCCATTTAGGACAGAAATGAGGAGGAATTTCTTCACCCAGAGAGTGGTGAACCTGTGGAATTCTCTACCACAGAAGGCAATAGAGGCCAATTCATTAAATATATTCAAAAAGGAGTTGGATATATTTCTTAAGGCTAAAGGGATCAAGGGATATGGGGAGAAAGCAGGGACCGGGTACTGAAACTGGATGATCAGCCATGATCTCATTGAATGGCGGAGCAGGCTCGAGGGGCCGAATGGCCTACTCCTGCTCCTATCTTCAATGTTTCTATGTATCTGTCTTCACAGTAGTGGACATAAAGAATTGTAGGGAACCAAGGGTCTAATGAGAGTGAGGAACTTTAAGTAATTAACATTAATAAAGAAAAAGTACTGGAGAAATTAATGGAACTAAAAGCCGACAAATCCACCTGGACCTGATGGCCTACATCCTAGAGTTTTAAAAGAGGTGGCGGCAGAGATAGTGGATGCATTGGTTTTGATCTTCCACAATTCCCTCGATTCTAGAACATCCCCAGTGTATTGGAAGGTAGCAAATATAATCCTGCTGATCAAGTAAGGTGGGAGAGAGAAAACGGAAATATTGACCAGTTAGCCTGACATCAGTCATTGGGAAAATGCTAAAATCTATTATTAAGGATGTGTAACAGGGCACTTGGAAAATTATAACATGATTAGGTAGAATCGACATGATTTTATGGAAGGGAAATAATGTTCGACAAATCTATTAGAGTTTTTTGAGGTTGTAACTAATGTTCCTTCTAATTTCTTTTGGGCCGTGCGGCTCCTTTAACGGGCTACGCAACCCATTCAACCATCCGCGCATGAGCGTTTTTGCATTTAAAAGCCGGTGAGCCGACTGCGTGGGAGCTCCAGAGCGGTGTGGCCGTGCAGCCTCGCAGCTTAGAGGCAACATTGGTTGTAACTTGCAGGGTAAGGGGGAACCAGTGGATGTAGTATATTTGGATTTTCAGAAGGCATTCAATAAGGTACGACACAAGAGGCTGTTACACAAGATTAGGGCTCATAGGATTGGGGGGTGATATATTAGCATGGATAGAGGATTGGTTAATGGACAGAAAACAGAGTAGGAATAATTGGGCATTTGCGGGATGGCAAGCTGTAACTAGTGGGGTGCCGCAAGGGTCAGTGCTTGGGCCTCAGCTGTTTACAATCTATACCAATGACATAGATGAAGGGTCCGAGTGTAATGTACCCAAGTTTGATGACGATACAAAGCTAGGTGGGAAAGTAAGCTGTGAGGAGGTCGTAAAGAGGCTGAAAAGGAATATATGTGATTGGGCAAGAAGGTGGCAGATGGAATATAATGTCAGAAAGTGAAATTATCCACTTTGGTAGGAAAAATGGAAAAGCAGAATATTTTTTAAAAGGTGAGAGATGAGTAAATGTTGGGATTCTGAGGGATTTAGGTCTCCTTGTACACAAATCACAGAAAGTTAACGAGCAGCATTAAGGAAGGCAAATTGTATGTTAACCTTTATTACAAGGGGGTTAGGAAGGAGTAAGGAAGTTTTGCTGCAATTGTACAGGGCCTTGGTGAGACCACACCGGGAGTATTGTGCACTGTTTTGGTCTCCTTATCTAAGGAAGGATACACTTGCCTTGGAGGCGGTGCAGCGAAGGGTCACTAGATTGATTTCTGGGATGGGGGGATTGTCCTACGAGGAGAGATTGAGTAGCATGGGCCGATAATCTCTGGAGTTTAGAAGTATGAGAGGTGATCGCATTGAAAGATATAGAAATCTTACAGGGCTTGACAGGGTAGCTGCCGAGAGGCTGTTTCCATGGCAGGAGTGTGTAGAACTTGGGGTCACAGTCTCAGGATAAGGGGTCAGCCATTTCGGACTGAGATGAGGAGAAATTTCTTCACTCAGAGGGTGGTGAATCTTTGGAATTCTCTACCCCAGAGGGCTGTGGAGGCTCAGTCGTTGAGTATATTCAAGATAGAGATCGATAGATTTTTGGACTCATGGGGAATCAAGGAATATGGGGATAGGACGGGAAAATGGAGTTGAGGTCGAAGATCAGCCATGATCTTATTGAGGCTCAAGGGGCCTAGGACTGTGGCAGGTGAGTAGGAAGGTGGCGGAGTGCGGAATGGTTGGGGTGGGGAGTTGGGAGGTGGCAGGGCAGGTTGAGAAAGCAGTTAATAAAGCATACGGGATCCTGGGCTTCATAAATAGAGGTATAGAATACAAAAGCGTGGAAATTATGATAAACCTATATAAAACACTGGTTCAGCCTCAACTGGAGTACTGTGTCCAATTCTGGGCACTGCACTTTAGGAAGGATGTGAAGGCCTTAGAGAGGGTGCAGAAAAGATTTACGAGAATGATTCCAGGGATGAGGGACTTCAGTTACGTGGATAGACTGGAGAAGCTGGGGTTGTTCTCCTTCGAGCAGAGAAGATTGAAAGGAGATTTGACAGAGGTATTCAAAAACATGAGGGGTCTGGACTGAGTAGATAGAGAGAAACTGTTCCCATTGGCGGAAGGGTCGAGAACCAGAGGACACAGATTTAAGGTGATTGGCAGAAGAACCAAAGGCGACATGAGGAGAAACTGTTTTACGCAGCGAGTGGTTAGGATCTGGAATGCACTGCCTGAGAGGGTGGAGGGAGACTCAATCACGGCTTTCCAAAGGGAGTTGGGTAAGTACCTGAAGGAAAAAAATTGCAGGGCTACAGGGAAAGGATGGGAGAGTGGGTCTAGCTGAAGTGCTCTTGGAGATAGTCAGCACGGACTCGACGGGCCGAATGGCCTCCTTCCATGCTGTAACCATTCTATGGTTCTAAAGTGGAAATGGGAGTGATGGGCTCAGGTCTGGAGCGGCAGCCAAAAGGCACATGCGAATGGACACAGTAGACCCATCTGTTACATTAGTAACTGGTAAATGATGCAATTGATTATCAATTGAGAGTTACGCTTGTGAGAATCGAGTTTTGAACTGGCTTCAGGGGGAAGGTGCTGCCTGAACAACCAGCCTATCCTTTTCAGGAAATAGAGAGTCACTTTCCCACCCAGGCCAGTGAGTATAAGTCAGACATATGGTCAGTGCCCTGGTCAGACTACACCCTGAGTATAGGCTTCAGTTTAGGTTATCAAGACATAAGGGGAACAGTCAAGCCCCAGAGGCAGTGCAGTGAAGGGCCACAAAACTCACTTTTGGAGTCAAAGAATCGAGTAATAAGGAATGAATGGGGAATCTGGGGCGCTTCAACCATGAACAGTGGTGATGGAGGGAACTTTGTAGAAGTTTAAAAATGTATTAAACGGGATAGATGGGGTTATTCTGGGGCATTACTTCAAAGTACGTGTTACAAGTTTAGGGTTTTAATGGGAATTAAACGTTGTTGCACAGACAGAACTGGCAGAGACAGTCTTCAGCTGACAAGAGATTGGACAATAGACAGAATGGCTGCTTCTACAGATAGATCTTCCAGCTTTGCCGGGAAACGAGAGATGGTACAGCTTGCGGCAATTAGATGGCCTCCCGGGATAGAATGAGCAAAGGCATGTTTTGACCGTCAATTGGAGAAGTTATGATTTGGATTGATTCTTGAGGTCAATCATCAGGGGATCGCTCAGGGTATGAGCTCCTCCAAGGACACATCTGCGGAAGGAATTGTGGGAGACCTTCGCTCATCAATCTCTCTGTAACTGTCTCCAGTTGAAGGATTTGATTGACAGTTCAGTCAAGGTGAAGTGATAACAAAGTTTGGGGAGTAGTAAAGTTATTCATAAGGGAAATTGGTTAATGGTATGGATCGTGTGGATTCTCAGCAAGCAGGATTGGGGAAAAGGGAGGAGAGAGCGGGTGCTCAGCTCAGGCCTGATCAGCCTTCAAAACCTTCGAGCTCAAAATAGAAATTCCCGGTGAACTGGCAGTGTCGCCGCAAGTAAAGCTGTAAAAGTCTTTTATTGTCAATAGCGGTTATTACTGTATTCTTAATTGCTATGAATGTCAATAAGTGCTTTGAACCCCACTATTTCGAGGAGTAATTTAAGATACTTATAATCAAGAGCCACATCCTGTAACAGAGGGGCAAGGGGGGGAGGAGACTGGGGACAGGGGGGGGGAGGAGACTGGGGACAGGGGGGGGAGGAGACTGGGGACAGGGGGGGGAGGAGACTGGGGACAGGGGGGGGAGGAGACTGGGGACAGGGGGGGGAGGAGACTGGGGACAGGGCGGGGAGGAGACTGGGGACAGGGGGGGAGGAGACTGGGGACGGGGGGGGAGGAGACTGGGGACAGGGGGGGAGAGGAGACTGGGGACGGGGGGGGAGGAGACTGGGGACAGGGGGGAAGGAGACTGGGGACAGGGGGGAAGGAGACTGGGGACAGGGGGGAAGGAGACTGGGGACAGGGGGGAAGGAGACTGGGGACAGGGGGGAAGGAGACTGGGGACAGGGGGGAAGGAGACTGGGGACAGGGGGGGAGAGACTGGGGACAGGGGGGGAGAGACTGGGGACAGGGGGGGAGAGACTGGGGACAGGGGGGGAGAGACTGGGGACAGGGGGGGAGAGACTGGGGACAGGGGGGGAGAGACTGGGGACAGGGGGGGAGAGACTGGGGACAGGGGGGGAGAGACTGGGGACAGGGGGGGAGAGACTGGGGACAGGGGGGGAGAGACTGGGGACAGGGGGGGAGAGGAGACTGGGGACGGGGGGGAGAGACTGGGGACGGGGGGGGAGACTGGGGACGGGGGGGGAGACTGGGGACGGGGGGGGAGAGACTGGGGACGGGGGGGGGAGACTGGGGACAGGGGGGGGAGACTGGGGACAGGGGGGGAGACTGGGGACAGTGGGGGGGGAGACTGGGGACAGGGGGGGGAGACTGGGGACAGGGGGGGGGAGACTGCGGACAGGGGGGGAGAGACTGGGGACAGGGGGGGAGAGAATGGGGACAGGGGGGGAGAGACTGGGGACGGGGGGGAGAGACAGGGGACGGGGGGGAGAGACTGGGGACAGGGGGGGAGAGACTGGGGACAGGGGGGGAGAGACTGGGGACAGGGGGGAGAGACTGGGGACAGGGGGGAGAGACTGGGGACAGGGGGGGAGAGACTGGGGACGGGGGGGAGAGACTGGGGACTGGGAACAGGGGGGGAGAGACTGGGGACGGGGGGGGAGAGACTGGGGACGGGGGGGAGAGACTGGGGACAGGGGGGGAGAGACTGGGGACAGGGGGGCGGGAGACTGGGGACAGGGGGGGCGGGAGACTGGGGACAGGGGGGGGGGAGACTGGGGACAGGGGGGAGAGACTGGGGACAGGGGGGAGAGACTGGGGACAGGGGGAGAGAGACTGGGGACAGGGGGGGCGGGAGACTGGGGACAGGGGGGGGCGGGAGACTGGGGACAGGGGGGGAGAGACTGGGGACAGGGGGGGAGAGACTGGGGACAGGGGGGGAGAGACTGGGGACAGGGGGGGAGAGACTGGGGACAGGGGGGAGAGACAGGGGGGGAGAGACTGGGGACAGGGGGAGAGACAGGGGGGGGAGAGACTGGGGACAGGGGGGGAGAGACTGGGGACAGGGGGGGGAGAGACTGGGGACAGGGGGAGAGACTGGGGACAGGGGGGGGGAGAGACTGGGGACAGCGGGGAGAGACAGGGGGGGAGAGACTGGGGACAGGGGGAGAGACAGGGGGGAGAGACTGGGGACAGGGGGAGAGACTGGGGACAGGGGGAGAGACTGGGGACAGGGGGAGAGACTGGGGACAGGGGGAGAGACTGGGGACAGGGGGAGAGACTGGGGACAGCGGGAGAGACTGGGGACAGCGGGAGAGACTGGGGACAGGGGGAGAGACTGGGGACAGGGGGAGAGACTGGGGACAGGGGGAGAGACTGGGGACAGGGGGAGAGACTGGGGACAGGGGGAGAGACTGGGGACAGGGGTCAAACGTAGCTCAGTCATTTATTCTTCATAAAGAATTTAAGGTTCCGTTTTTACCTGGTTTCTCCTTTTCCTGACGATGTAAATGCTGGCGGCAAGGATTCCGGTCAGCAGCAGCCCGAGTGGTAAACCCAGCCCCAGCCCCAGCCCGAGCACCAAGCCTCCATCTACCGGGCTCTGAAACACAAAGAGACCAACTTTACACCCGCCGGCCAGCTTCCCAACTCCGACTCGACCTCGGGGCGCACCAGTTACACTCCCGCTCAGTGTCGGGACCTTTCCTGTAGGAGCCTCTGAACACTGGGATAAATGTTGACTGTGTGTGTCAAAAACCCGGGAACTCTAGCTCGGGTCGAGCTGCCAACCTTCCAACACTTTGCCCCAGCAGCAGAGGAAGCTACCAGAATGTGAAGGAGGTTTCGGTTCACACTGGAATATGGACCTTCTACATGAGGGTCAACAGATGAAGAAAGCTCTCCCCGTACCTTCTCCACAGCGTTAATACCAGAGAGACACAGCCCGCGAGACTGACCAGCACTCCTGCCTCCTTACCTCATCACTTGCCCCAGTTGTTCCATTGGTAAATGGCTGCAAAGTTAAACAGACAATGTACAGATTAGACATTAAACAGCAATGCTTTTCTCCATTGGAGAATCACCGTGTTTCACACAAAGAAACTCCCCTGTACCAAAACTCAATAAGAATTATTTGAAACTCTACTGACATCAGGGTTGCCAAATCTGGTTGGACGTATTCCTGGAGATTTCCTCACATGACCTTCAGCCTCCTTGCCCCCACACTCCCGCGATTATTCGCCCATGTCCATCCTCGCGGAGCCCCGCCTTTACTCGCCAATTGGAAAGCGGACACTCTCCTCCTCACCCAATTGGATAATGATTGACTATCAGTCAAACAGCCCTTATCACATTTCCAATATTTTCATAACTAATAAATGAAAGTTCACGGAAATTGAAAAAACACAATTTTATTAATGTTTCTATGATTTTTTCCCCAGGTTGCTCACTGCAGTGACCTGGAGGTTAATCTTTAATTCCTGGAGACACAACTCGTTTTTTCGCCATCAATTAGGATCATTAAACCACCAATTGGAATCACTTAAACCATGAGTTCCAAATTATAATAAAACGAATGGGAAAAACGTATTGAATTATAATTTCTAACGTTTTTTATTTGTTCCTGGGATGTGGGCGTCGCTGGCAAGGCCTAGCAGCGAGTTCCAGGATTTAAATCCAGCGACGATGAATGAACGGCGATATACTTCCAAGTCAGGATGGTGTGTGACTTGGAGGTGGCGGTGTTCCCATGCGCCTGCAGCCCGTGTCCTTCTAGGTGGTAGAGATCGTAGATTTGGGAGTTGCTGTCGAAGAAGCCTTGGCGAGTTGCTGCAGTGAATCGTATAGATGGTACACACTGCAGCCATGGTATGCCAGTGGTGGAGGGAGTGAATGTTTAAGTGGGCTGCTTTGTCCTGGATGGTGTCGAGCTTCTTGAGTGTTGTTGGAGCTGCACTCATCCAGGCAAGTGGAGAGTATTCCGTCACACTCCTGACTTGTGCCTTGTAGATGGTGGAAAGGCTTTGGGGAGTCAGGAGGTGAGACACTCGCCACATAATACCCAGCCTCTGACCTGCTCTTGTAGCCACCATATTTATGTGGCTGGTCCAGTTAAGTTTCTGGTCAATGGTGACCCCAGGATGTTGATGGTGGGTGATTCGGTGATGCTAATGCCATTGAATGTCAAGAGGCAGTGGTTAGACGCTCTCTTGGTGGAGACAGTCATTGCCTGGCATTTGTGTGGCGCGAATGTTACCTGCCACTTATCAGCCCAAGCCTGAATGTCGTCCAGGTCTTGTTGCATGTGGGCATGGACTGCTCCATTATCTGAGGAGTTGCGAATGGAACTGAACACTGTGCAGTCATCAGCGAACATCCCCATTTCTGACCTTAGGATGGAGGGAAGGTCATTGATGAAGCAGCTGAAGATGGTTGGGCCTAGGACACTGCCCTGAGGAACTCCTGCAGCGATGTCCTGGGGCTGAGATGATTGGCCTCCAACAACCACAACCATCTTCCTTTGTGCTAGGTATAACTCCAGCCAGTGGAGATTCTTTCCCCTGATTCCCATGACTTCAATTTTACTAGGGCTCCTTGATGCCACACTTGGTCAAATACTGCCTTGATGTCAAGGTCCGTCACTCTCACTTCACCTCTGGAATTCAGCTCTTTTGTCCATGTTTGGACCAAGGCTGTAATGAGGTCTGGAGCCGAGTGGTCCTGGCAGAACTCAAACTGAGCATCGGTGAGCAGGTTATTGGTGAGTAAGTGCCACTTGATAGCACTGTCAACAACACCTTCCATCACTTTGCTGATGATTGAGAGTAGACTGATGGGGCGGTAATTGGCCAGATTGGATTTGTCCTGCTTTTTGTGGACAGGACATACCTGGGCAGTTTTCCACATTGTCGGGTAGATACCAGTGTTATAGGTGTACTGGGACAGCTTGGTTAGAGGCGGGGCTAGTTCTGGAGAACAAGTCTTCAGCACGATAGCTTGGATGTTGTCAGGACCCATAGTCTTTGCTGTATCCAATGCACTGAGCCATTTCTTGACATCACATGGAGTGAATCAAGTTGGCTGAAGACTGGCTTTTATGATGGTGGGGACCTCAGGAGGAGGCTGATATTGATCATTCTCTTGGTACTTCAGGATGAAGATGGTTGCAAACACTTCAGCCTTGTCTTTTGCACTCACGTGCTGGGCTCCACCATCATTGAGGATGGGGATATTCATGGAGCCTCCTCCCGTTAGTTGTTTAATGGTCCACCACCATTCAAGACTGGATGTGGCAGGACTGCAGAGCTTTGATCTAATCTGTTGATTGTGGGATCGCTTAGTTCTGTCTATAGCATGCTGCTTCCGTTGTTTTACATACATGTGTTGCAGCTTCCCTAGGTTGGCAGCTCATTTTTAGGTATGCCTGGTGCTGCTCCTGGCATGCTCTTCTGCACTCCTCATTGACCAGGATTGGTTGCCTGGCTTGATGGTAATGCTAGAGTGAGGGCTATGTTGGGTCATGAGGTTACAAATTGTGGTGGAATACAATTCTGCTGCTGCTGATGGCCCACAGAGCCTCATGGATGCCCAGTTTTGAGCTGCTAGATCTGTTCTGAATCTATCCCATTTAGCACGGTGGTTGTGCCACACAACACGATATGGGGTGTCCTCAGTGTGAAGACGGAACTCCACAAGGACTATGCGGTGGTCACTGTTACCAATACTGTCATGGACAGGTGCATCTGTGACAGGTAGGTTGGTGAGGGCGAGGTCAAGTAGGTTTTTCCCTCGTGTTGGTTCTCTCACCACCTGCTGCAGGCCCAGTCTGGTAGCTATATCACTCAGGACTCGACCAGTAGTGGTGCTAACGAGCCTCTCTTGGTGATGGACATTGAAGTCCCCCACCCAGAGTACATTCTGTCCCTCAGTGCTTCTTCAACATGGAGGTGTACTGATTCATCAGCTGAGGGAGGGCAGTAGGTGGTAATCAGCAGGAGGTTTCCTTGCCCATGCTTGACCTGAAGCCAGGAGACTTCATGGGGTCCGGAGTCAATGTTGATCACTCCCAGGACCACTCCCTCCCAAATGTATACCACGTGGGGCAGGACAGGTTATACCCAGGGATGGTGATGGAGGAGTCTTGGACATTGGCTGAAAGTATGACTATGTCAGGCTGTTGCCTGTGGGGCAGCCCTCCCAATTTTGGCACAAGCTGTTAGTGAGGAGGACTTTGCAGGGTCAACTGGGCTGGGTGTGCCATTGTCGTGGTCAATGCCGGGTGATCTGTCCAGTTTTATTCTTATTATTATTGTTGTTTTTTGTAGCGCTTTCATACAACTGAATGGCTTGCTAGGCCATTTCAGATGGCAGTTAAGAATCAACCACATTGGGTGGGGTGGGTCTGGAGTCCTTAGCTAGACGACAGATTTCCTGTCAATCTGGTAGATTCATGGTCACCATTACTGATACTAGCTTTTTATTCCAGATTTGTTTAAATTCCCCATTTGAACTCCTGTCTCTGGATCATTAGTCCAGGCCTCTGGATTACTAGCCCAGTAACATAACCACCATGCTACCGTTCCTGACTGTATCCACCATGCCTTCTGGTCATGAAAGCTTCAAGCGTACCAACAGACACCTCATGCTCCCTCTCCAGACTCGCTGGCGCGGACATAGCTGTGGAAGAGAGGCATCCTAGAGAGTTGGAAATCCTACCTGATGCTTTACAGGTTCGTGAACACATTGGGCCCAATATCCTAAAGGTGGAAGGATGGAGGTGGTCTCGGGACTTCCAGCCACTTGTGGACTTCACCCCATTGTAAATTACTGGGTCAGTCCATTTAAATAAGCAGAGGGGTGCAGGCCTGCAACACCGCTGATACACTGGGGTGGGGCAGGGGCGAGGCCCAAATGGGACATGAAGAAGGGGCGGCAAGAGGTCGTAGAGAGGGGAAGACGACACCACGACAGAGTGCACTCCATACCCATCATCGCATCCACACGGAGAAGTGAAGGTCAAAGGTTAGGGAGCAGGTGCTTCAGGTAGCCCCGGGACTGCTGGAGCCCTCCTGTCTTATTTACACATCTTACTGTGAGATGCCACACACCATTGTCAGTAACACCAGTCCCCTTCTTACCTCAGCACTTGTCAGGCTTGTTCCATTAAGAAAGCTCTGGAAATTTGAAGAGATAGCACACAGATCAGATACTGAACAGCAAAGCCTTTCTCCATTAGAGAATCACTGTGTTACACACAAACAAACTCTGGCTCCAGCATGAAAAATAATAGCATACTCACCTGTTAAAATTAAATTATTTAACACTTTTAAAAGGCTGATATTGATATTATGTTAGTTCCGTCTCTTGTTAGAGACTATCTCTATGTTTGTGGCCGTTTACTTAGGCTGAATATAATGTGCTAGATGTCATAGATTCACACTATCAGATAACCACATAGACAAGGATTACAGAAACCTACATACCACACAGCAATCTTGCAAAAAGCTAATGTAAATCGATTGTCTTCACACTGAAGTTATCCACTTTGGTAGGAAAAATAGAAAAGCAGAGTATTTTTTAAATGGTGAGAGATTGAGAAATGTTGGTGTTCAGAGGGCCCTGGGTGTCCTTGTAACATGAATCACTGAAAGTTAACATGCAGGTACAGCAAGCAATTAGGAAAGCAAATGGTATGTTGGCCTTTAATACAAGAGGATTTGAGTATAAGAGTAAAGACGTCTTACTGCAATTATATAGGGCCTTGGTGAGACCACACCTGGAGTATTGTGGACAGTTTTGGTCTCCTTACCTAAGGAAGGATATACTTGCCATAGAGGGAGTGCAACGAAGGTTCACCAGACTGATTCCTGGGATGGGGGGGATTGTCCCATCAGGAGAGATTGAATAGGCTGGGCCTATATTCTCTAGAGTTTAGAAGAATGAGAGGTGATCTCATTGAAACATACAACATTTTTACAGGGCTTGACAGGGTAGATGCAGGAAGAATGTTTCCCCTGGCTGGGGAGTCTAGAAGCAGGGGCCACAGTCTCAGAATAAGGGGTCGGCCATTTCGGACTGAGATGAGGAGAAATTTCTTCACTCAGAGGGTGGTGAATCTTTCAGTCGTTGAGTATATTCAAGACAGAGATCGATAGATTTTTGAATATTAAGGGAATCAAGGGATATGGGGATCGGGCGGGAAAGTGGAGATGAGGTAGAAGATCAGCCATGACCTTATTGAATGGTGGAGCAGGCTCAAAGGACCATGTGGCCTACTCCTGCTCCTACTTCTTATGTTCTTACATAGGTTAGGGTGGTGGTAAATAGCGAGGAGGGAAGTCTCAGGCTACAGGACGATATAGATGGGTTGGTCAGATGGGCGGAAAAGTGGCAAATGGAATTTAACCCTGAAAAGTGTGAGGTGATGCATTTTGGACGGACTAACAAGGCAAGGGAATACACAATGAATGGTAAGACCCTAGGAAAGACAGAGGATCAGAGGGACCTTGGTGTGCATGTATATAGATCCCTGAAGGCAGCATAACAGG
Organism: Somniosus microcephalus; assembly: GCF_052327205.1. Lineage (NCBI taxonomy): Eukaryota > Metazoa > Chordata > Chondrichthyes > Squaliformes > Somniosidae > Somniosus > Somniosus microcephalus. The sequence continues at coordinate 9,368,608 of NC_141015.1, forward strand.
TGGATAAGGTGGTTAAAAAGGCATATGGGATATTTGCCTTCATTAGCCGAGGCATAGAATATAAGAGCAGGGAGGTTATGATGGAGCTGTACAAAATGCTAGTGAGGCCACAGCTGGAATACTGTGTGCAGTTCTGGTCGCCACACTATAGGAAGGATGTGATTGCATTGGAGAGGGTGCAGAGGAGATTCACCAGGATGTTACCTGGGCTGGAGCACTTCAGCTATGAAGAAAGACTGGACAGGCTGGGGTTGTTTTCCTTGGAGCAGAGAAGGCTGAGGGGGGACCTGATTGAGGTGTACAAAATTATGAGGGGCAGAGATAGGGTAGATAGAAAGGAACTTTTCTCCTTAGTAGAGGGGTCAATAACCAGGGGGCATAGTTTCAAGGTAAGGGGCAGGAGGTTTAGAGGGGATTTGAGGAAGAACTTTTTCACCCAGAGGGTGGTTGGAATCTGGAACTCACTGCCTGAAAGGGTGGTCGAGGCAGGAACCCTCACAACATTCAAGAAGCATTTGGATGAGCATTTGAAACGCCATAGCATACAAGGCTACGGACCAAGTGCTGGAAAATGGGATTAGAATAGACAGGGCTTGATGGCCGGCGCGGACGCGATGGGCCGAAGGGCCTCTTTCTGTGCTGTATAACTCTCTGACTCTATGACTCTAGGTTAAAAGGCACAGAAACAGGCCATTCGGCCCAACCAGTCCATGCCGGTGTTTATGCTCCACTCGAGCCTCCTCCCGTCTTTCCTCATCTAAATCTATCAGCGTAACCCTCTATTCCCTTCTCCCTCATATGTTTCTCCAGCCTCCCCTTAAATGTATCGATACTATTCGCTTCAACCACTCCCTGTGGCAGCGAGTTCCACATTCTCACCACTCTCTGGGTAAAGAAGTTTCTTCTGAATTCCCTATTGGATTTCTTGGTGAATATCTTATATTGATGGCCTCTAGTTATGCTCTTCCCCACAAGTGGAAACATTCTCTCTGTATCTACTCTATCAAAACCTTTCATAATTTTAAAGACCTCTATTAGGTCACCCCTCAGCCTTCTTTCAAGAGAAAAGAGACCCAGCCTGTTCATCCTTTCCTGATATGTATACCCTCGCATTTCTGGTATCATCCTTGTAAATCTTCTCTGCACCCTCTCCAGTGCCTCTATATCCTTTTTATAATATGGCAACGAGAATTGTACGCAGTGCTCCAAGTGTGGTCTAAACAAGGTTCGATACAGGTTTAGCATAACTTCCCTACTTTTCAATTCTATCCCGCTAGAAATAAACCCTAGTGCTTGGTTTGCATTTTTAATGACCTTGCTAACCTGTCACAACTTTTAGTGATTTGTGTATTTGTACTCCGAGATCCCTTTGTTCCTCTACCCCACCTAGACTCGCACCCTCCAAGTGATAAGTGACCTCCCTATTCTTCCTACCAAAATGTAATACCTCACATTTATCTGTGTTGAACCTATTATTTGCCCATTCTGCAAGTTTATTAATGTCCTCCTGTAATTTGTTGCAATCCTCCTCAGTATTGACTACCCCCCCCCCCCCAAATTTGGTATCATCCACAAATTTTGAAATTTTGTTTTTGATTCCAAAGTCTGAATCATTAATGGCCGAGAAATTCGGGTCTCCACGGGTGAGTACGCACGGGGTACTCACCCGTAGGCCCAATGGAAGTGCCGGTTTCCTGCATGCACTGCGCATGCGCGGGAAACCGGCACTTCCGTTCCCCTGAAAGAAGGGGTTCAGAAGTCGAACGCGTGCGCGGGAGAGGCAGCGCGTGCACATCGAACTTACATTTTATTTGCAGGTTTTCCCGGGAGGGTAAGTCTCCAGAAGTTACACATTTAAAAAGCAGGCGTAAGGCCTGCTTTTTACAAGGTAAGTGGTAAATTAATTAAAATTAAAACATTTTTTCCACAGGTTTATTATTTTTAAATACTTTAAAGCAAGGTAAGTTTTAGCCCCGTTAGAAAATAAAATTATTTTTTTCAAAAATTTAAATTATTGTTTAAAATAGTTATTTCATGTAATTTATGGTTTATTTAAAAAACGTGATGTTTTTAAAAAATTTATTTGAAGATTTAGTGATGTTTTGGGGCCGTAGTATTTATAAGTTTTGACAGCTCTTCCTGTCAAACTTATGAATGGAGAATTCCCTGCTCCGATTGGCTCCCCATGGCCCACGTGATCCCGGGGACGCATCAAACTAACTGCGCCCCTGGGATACGCAAGCACTGCACGCCGGCAGCTGGACCAGGCCCCGGATCGGAATTCCACGGGGGCCCACAGCTCAACGGCCAGCGGGCAAGGTAAGTGCAGGTCGGGGGCTTACACCCGCGGGAAGCCCCTGACCCGAATTTCTGGGCCAATGTAAATTGTGAACAGCAGTGGTCCCAGCACTGATCCTTGTGGAAAACCACTACCCACCTTCTGCCACTGTGAATAGCTACCCTTTACTCCCATTCTCTGCATTCTGTCTTGAAGCCAGCCAGCAATCCATTCTGCTACTTGTCCCCTGACTCTGCATTCTCTGACCTTATTCATTAGTCTATTATGGGTGGAAACAGTTTCTCCCTATCTAATCCACCAAAACCCCTCATGATTTTGAACACCTCTATTAAATGTCCCCTTAACCTTCTCTGCACTAAGGAAAACAACCCCAGCTTCTCCAGTCTCTCCACATAACTGAAGTCCCTCGTGTACTTAAAGATAAATCAGAATGGATTTATCTTTAAGTCCCCTGGTCCTCAGCCAGCCTGTGTTGGGCTGCTGGTCACTACAACACCTGGCCATACTATCCCTGGGCTAGAGGAAGGGGTGGGGAATCATGCTCAGTATTAGTGACCCCTGGACATTGGCTAAGAAGAGAATTCAGATGTGATAAGGATGTCCTCACAAATGAATCACACGTTGACTCATTGTGGAGGCTCATGAGTGGAGAATAAAATCTTGGTGAGATACTGGAGGGCTGTCATTCCCCCATGGGACCAGCCCCCAGAATGAGTCAGCATCGTGGCATAGGTCAAGGGAGGGGAGCGGGAGGTGTCGCACGGGAGGGGAGTGTGGGTGTGGCATGGGTGCAGAGTGGGGGGTGGCATGGGAGGGGGGCGGCACGGGAGGGGAGCGGGAGGTGTCGCATAGGAGGGGAGCGGGGGGGCGTGGCACGGGAGGGGAGTGGGGGGAGTATTTGAAAATTGATTGTGTAGCAGACGCTGAAATAATCAAAAATAGTCCCAATGGCATAGTGGGTGAAAGCATTGCTCCATGTAACAACGTCTTGCATTTAACCTTTAACATAGTAAAACGTCCAAGGCGCTTCACAGGAGCGATTATCAAACAAAGTTTGACACCGAGCCACATAAGAAGATATTAGAACAGGTGACCAAGAGGTGGGCTTTAAGGAGCGTCTTAAAGGAGGAGAGAGAGGTAGAGCGACGGAGAGGTTTAGGGAGGCAATTCCAGAGCTCAGGGCCCAGGCAGCTGAAGGCACGGTCACCAAAGGTGTGGCGATGAAAATCAGGGATGCACAAGAGGCCAGAATTGGAGGAGTGCAGATACCATAGATGGCTGTAGGGCTGGAGGAGATTATAGAGATTGGGATGGGCGAAGCCATGGAGGAATTTGAAAACAAGGATGAGAATTTTAAAATTGAGGTGTTACCGGACCGAGAGCCATTGTAGGTCAGCGAGCACAGGGGTGATGGGTGAACGAGATTTGGTGCGAGTTAGGACACGGGGCAGCAGATTGTTGGATGACCTCAGATTTATGGAGGGTGGAAGATGGGAGACGTAACAAAGGCATGGCTGAGGGTTTCAGCAGCAGATATGGTGAGGGAGGGGCGGAGGTAGACGATGTTATGGAGGTGGATGCAGGCGGTTTTAGTGATGCAGAGGATATGTGGTCGGAAGATCATTTCAGGGTCAAATACGACACCAAGGTTTCAAAATGTCTGGTTAAGCCTCAGAGAGCGGTCAGGGAGAGGGATGGAGTTGGTGACTAGAGAATGGAGATGTGGCGGGGACCAAAGACAATGGCATCGGTCTTCCCAATATTTAACACTTGAACTGTAGAGAAGGAAGGTCCTGCGTTCTACCCAATCTGTGATAGGAAGGGTTAGATACAGAGTAAAGCTCCCTCTACACTGTCCCATCAAACACTCCCAGGGCAAGTACAGCACGGGTTAGATACAGAGTAAAGCTCCCTCTACACTGTCGCATCAAACACTCCCAGGGCAGGTACAGCACGGGTTAGATACAGAGTAAAGCTCCCTCTACACTGTCCCCATCAAACACTCCCAGGGCAGGTACAGTTCGGGGTTAGATACAGAGAAAAGCTCCCTCTACACTGTCCCATCAAACACTCCCAGGGCAGGTACAGCACAGGTTTGATACAGAGTAAAGCTCCCTCTACACTGTCCCATCAAACACTCCCAGGGCAAGTACAGCACGGGTTAGATACAGAGTAAAGCTCCCTCTACACTGTCGCATCAAACACTCCCAGGGCAGGTACAGCACGGGTTAGATACAGAGTAAAGCTCCCTCTACACTGTCCCATCAAACACTCCCAGGGCAGGTACAGCACAGGTTTGATACAGAGTAAAGCTCCCTCTACACTGTCCCATCAAACACTCCCAGGGCAGGTACAGCACGGGTTTGATACAGAGTAAAGCTCCCTCTACACTGTCCCATCAAACACTCCCAGGGCAGGTACTGCACGGGTTAGATACAGAGTAAAGCTCCCTCTACACTGTCCCATCAAACACTCCCAGGGCAGGTACAGCACGGGTTAGATACAGAGTAAAGCTCCCTCTACACTGTCCCCATCAAACACTCCCAGGGCAGGTACAGCACGGGTTAGATACAGAGTAAAGCTCCCTCTACACTGTCCCCATCAAACACTCCCAGGGCAGGTACAGCACGGGTTTGATACAGAGTAAAGCTCCCTCTACACTGTCCCCATCAAACTCTCCCAGGGCAGGTACAGCACGGGGTTAGATACAGAGTAAAGCTCCCTCTACACTGTCCCATCAAACACTCCCAGGGCAGGTACAGCACAGGTTTGATACAGAGTAAAGCTCCCTCTACACTGTCCCCATCAAACACTCCCAGGGCAGGTACAGCACGGGTTTGATACAGAGTAAAGCTCCCTCTACACTGTCCCCATCAAACTCTCCCAGGGCAGGTACAGCACGGGGTTAGATACAGAGTAAAGCTCCCTCTACACTGTCCCATCAAACACTCCCAGGGCAGGTACAGCACAGGTTTGATACAGAGTAAAGCTCCCTCTACACTGTCCCATCAAACACTCCCAGGGCAGGTCTGCACGGGTTAGATACAGAGTAAAGCTCCCTCTACACTGTCCCATCAAACACTCCCAGGGCAGGTACAGCACGGGTTAGATACAGAGTAAAGCTCCCTCTACACTGTCCCATCAAACACTCCCAGGGCAGGTACAGCACGGGTTAGATACAGAGTAAAGCTCCCTCTACACTGTCCCATCAAACACTCCCAGGGCAGGTACAGCACGGGTTAGATACAGAGTAAAGCTCCCTCTACACTGTCCCCATCAAACACTCCCAGGGCAGGTACAGCACAGGGTTAGATACAGAGTAAAGCTCCCTCTACACTGTCCCATCAAACACTCCCAGGACAGGTACAGCACGGGTTAGATACAGAGTAAAGCTCCCTCTACACTGTCCCATCAAACACTCCCAGGGCAGGTCTGCACGGGTTAGATACAGAGTAAAGCTCCCTCTACACTGTCCCATCAAACACTCCCAGGGCAGGTACAGCACGGGTTTGATACAGAGTAAAGCTCCCTCTACACTGTCCCCATCAAACTCTCCCAGGGCAGGTACAGCACGGGGTTAGATACAGAGTAAAGCTCCCTCTACACTGTCCCATCAAACACTCCCAGGGCAGGTACAGCACAGGTTTGATACAGAGTAAAGCTCCCTCTACACTGTCCCCATCAAACACTCCCAGGGCAGGTACAGCACGGGTTTGATACAGAGTAAAGCTCCCTCTACACTGTCCCCATCAAACTCTCCCAGGGCAGGTACAGCACGGGGTTAGATACAGAGTAAAGCTCCCTCTACACTGTCCCATCAAACACTCCCAGGGCAGGTACAGCACAGGTTTGATACAGAGTAAAGCTCCCTCTACACTGTCCCATCAAACACTCCCAGGGCAGGTCTGCACGGGTTAGATACAGAGTAAAGCTCCCTCTACACTGTCCCATCAAACACTCCCAGGGCAGGTACAGCACGGGTTAGATACAGAGTAAAGCTCCCTCTACACTGTCCCATCAAACACTCCCAGGGCAGGTACAGCACGGGTTAGATACAGAGTAAAGCTCCCTCTACACTGTCCCATCAAACACTCCCAGGGCAGGTACAGCACGGGTTAGATACAGAGTAAAGCTCCCTCTACACTGTCCCATCAAACACTCCCAGGGCAGGTACAGCACGGGTTAGATACAGAGTAAAGCTCCCTCTACACTGTCCCATCAAACACTCCCAGGGCAGGTACAGCACGGGTTAGATACAGAGTAAAGCTCCCTCTACACTGTCCCCATCAAACACTCCCAGGGCAGGTACAGCACAGGGTTAGATACAGAGTAAAGCTCCCTCTACACTGTCCCATCAAACACTCCCAGGACAGGTACAGCACGGGTTAGATACAGAGTAAAGCTCCCTCTACACTGTCCCATCAAACACTCCCAGGGCAGGTCTGCACGGGTTAGATACAGAGTAAAGCTCCCTCTACACTGTCCCCATCAAACTCTCCCAGGGCAGGTCTGCACTATCCCCTTTCTAAGTTTGAACCCATGCCCCTTGTTTCTAGAGATATTATCAGGGTTCAATTGATCCATTTCCTGAAGAAATGTGATTAAATCCCTGAACTTTGTCCTCTCCCAAGATTATCCCATGCTCTTCAGCCACCCAGAGCGTTCAGATACCTGATGTTAAGTATCACACCTTTGGCTTGATTATATTCATTTTCAGATTGACTTACTTCTGTTGTTGATGTATAGAACGTCAGTCGTCTCTGAATGGAGAAACAAGGAAAGATTTTTAAAAATGGTTTAAATAACATCAGAAAGCTGTTAATTCCCATTAACCGTACTCTGTTTCTGGTGTAGTATGCTGCATACACTAGTTAGACGGGGTGAATTCCCATTCACTGGGCTCTGTTACTGGTGCACTAGTTATTGGTGCAGTGTGCTGGAGACACCAGTTGGATGGTGCCCATTGTTGGTTCCCAGAGTTCTCTAAAAGACAACCTTACATTTTAGTGCTGTTATGAGGGGCCTATTTCCAATATGGACAAAGTTCCTAATCATGATGAACCATACACAGATGTAAATAAATGGGGGGACAGCAAGGGGAGGATCCTGCTTTTCGAGGCTGAGATCCAACACCTGTCTGCTCCAGCTTCTTGGCTCGACGCTCATTCTAGGTTTCCAACGTTCCCGCTTTGGGTGGGAGGCGACCAGACTGGGCGATTGCTCTCCCAAGGGCTGCCGTTGGTGAGCTGGGAGCAACGGTCCAAGTATGCACAGTTTGCCCAATGCCCCCTACCCTGGCTGTCGTGGACTGCAGCCAATCACATTGCCTGGTCCCTGCTGGTTCACCCTGCTACCTTACTGCTTGTGAGGGTGACGGCACCGGTGCCAAGGAAAATCACCTAGAAACTCCATTCATCCTGAGCGAGAAACACAAACTGGGAGAGGGAGAGAGAGACTGGGGGAGAGAGAGACTGGGGGAGAGAGAGAGAGACTGGGGAGAGAGAGAGAGAGAGAAACTGGGGGAGAGAGAGAGACTGGGGGAGAGAGAGAGAGACTGGGGGAGAGAGAGAGAGACTGGGGGAGAGAGAGAGAGACTGGGGGAGAGAGAGAGAAACAGAGAGAGAGAAACAAACTGGGAGAGAGAGAGAGACTGGGGGAGAGAGATAGAGACTGGGGGAGAGAGAGAGAGACTGGGGGAGAGAGAGAGAAACTGGGGGAGAGAGAGACTGGGGGAGAGAGAGAGAGAGAGAGAGAGACTGGGGGAGAGAGAGAGAAACTGGGGGAGAGAGAGAGAGACTGGGGAGAGAGAGAGAGACTGGGGGAGAGAGAGAGAGAGAGACTGGGGGAGAGAGAGAGAGACTGGGGGAGAGAGAGAGACTGGGGGAGAGAGAGAGAGACTGGGGAGAGAGAGAGAGACTGGGGGAGAGAGAGAGAGAGAGACTGGGGGAGAGAGAGAGAGAGAGACTGGGGGAGAGAGAGAGAGACTGGGGGAGAGAGAGAGACTGGGGGAGAGAGAGAGAGACTGGGGAGAGAGAGAGAGACTGGGGGAGAGAGAGAGAGAGAGACTGGGGGAGAGAGAGAGAGACTGGGGGAGAGAGAGAGAGACTGGGGGAGAGAGAGAGAGACTGGGGGAGAGAGAGAGAAACTGGGGGAGAGAGAGAGAGAGACTGGGGGAGAGAGAGAGAAACTGGGGGAGAGAGAGAGACTGGGGGAGAGAGAGAGAGACTGGGGAGAGAGAGAGAGACTGGGGGAGAGAGAGAGAGAGAGACTGGGGGAGAGAGAGAGAGACTGGGGGAGAGAGAGAGAGACTGGGGGAGAGAGAGAGACTGGGGGAGAGAGAGAGAGACTGGGGAGAGAGAGAGAGACTGGGGGAGAGAGAGAGAGAGAGACTGGGGGAGAGAGAGAGAGACTGGGGGAGAGAGAGAGAGACTGGGGGAGAGAGAGAGAGACTGGGGGAGAGAGAGAGAAACTGGGGGAGAGAGAGAGAGAGACTGGGGGAGAGAGAGAGAAACTGGGGGAGAGAGAGAGAAACTGGGGGAGAGAGAGAGAAACTGGGGGAGAGAGAGAGAAACTGGGGGAGAGAGAGAGAAACTGGGGAGAGAGAGAGAGAGAGAAACTGGGGAGAGAGAGAGAGACTGGGGGAGAGAGAGAGAGAGACTGGGGGAGAGAGAGAGAGACTGGGGGAGAGAGAGACTGGGGGAGAGAGAGAGAAACTGGGGGAGAGAGAGAGAGACTGGGGGAGAGAGAGAGAGAGACTGGGGGAGAGAGAGACTGGGGGAGAGAGAGAGAAACTGGGGGAGAGAGAGAGAGACTGCGGGGGAGAGAGAGAGAGACTGGGGGAGAGAGAGAGAGACTGGGGGAGAGAGAGAGAGACTGGGGGAGAGAAACAAACTGGGGGAGAGAGAGAGAGACTGGGGGAGAGAGAGAGAGAGACTGGGGGAGAGAGAGAGAGACTGGGGGAGAGAGAGACTGGGGGAGAGAGAGAGAAACTGGGGGAGAGAGAGAGAGACTGCGGGGGAGAGAGAGAGAGACTGGGGGAGAGAGAGAGAGACTGGGGGAGAGAGAGAGAGACTGGGGGAGAGAAACAAACTGGGGGAGAGAGAGAGAGACTGGGGGAGAGAGAGAGAGACTGGGTGAGAGAGAGAGAGAGTGTCTGGGGAGAGAGAGAGAGAGAAACACAAACTGGATGAGAGAGAGAGAGAGAGAGAGAGAGAAACACAAACTGGAAGAGAGAGAGAGAGAGAGAGAAACACAAACTGGGAGAGAGAGAGAAACTGGGAGAGAGAGAGACTGGGGAGAGAGAGCGACTGGGGAGAGAGAGAGAAACTGGGAGGGAGAGAGAGAGAGAGAAACACAAACAGGGAGAGAGAAAAACTGGGAGAGAGGGAGAGACTGGAGGAGAGAGAGAGAGACTGGAGGAGAGAGAGAGAGACTGGGGGAGAGAGAGAGAGACTGGGGGAGAGAGAGACATAGAGAGAGAGAGAGAGATTGGGGGAGAGAGACTGGGGGAGAGAGAGAGAGAGAGAGAGAGACGGGGGAGAGAGAGAGAGAGAGAGACTGGGAGAGAGAGAGAGACTGGGAGAGAGAGAGAGACTGGGGAGAGAGAGAGAGAGAGTGACGGGGAGAGAGGGACAGGGAGAGAGAGAGACTGGGGAGAGAGAGATGGGGAGGGAGAGAGAGAGAGACGGGAGAGAGAGACGGGGGAGAGAGAGAGAGACTGGGGGAGAGAGAGAGAGAGAGAGACTGGGAGAGAGAGAGAGAGACGGGGAGAGAGAGACGGGGAGAGAGAGAGACTGGGGGGAGAGAGAGAGACTGGGAGAGAGAGAGAGGCGGGGAGAGAGAGAGAGACTGGGGGAGAGAGAGAGACGGGGAGAGAGAGAGAGACTGGGGGAGAGAGAGAGAGACTGGGAGAGAGAGAGAGATGGGGAGAGAGAGATGGGGAGAGAAAGAGAGACTGGGGGAGAGAGAGAGAGACTGGGGAGAGAGAGAGACTGGGGAGGGAGAGAGACTGTGGAGAGAGAGAGACTGGGGAGAGAGAGAGAGAGACTGGGGGAGGGAGAGAGAGAGAGAGACTGGGGAGGGAGAGACTGGGGGAGGGAGAGATATGTGGAGAGAGAGAGACTGGGGAGAGAGAGAGATGGGGGAGAGAGAGAGAGAATGGGGAGAGAGAGAGAATGGGGAGAGAGAGAGACTGGGGAGAGAGAGACGGGGAAAGAGAGAGAGAGACTGGGGAGAGAGAGAGAGAGAGACTGGGGAGGGAGATAGAGAGACGGGGAGAGAGCGAGACGGGGAGAGAGAGAGAGACGGGGAGAGAGAGAGAGAGATGGGGAGAGAGAGAGAGAGACTGGGGAGGGAGATAGAGAGACGGGGGAGAGAGAGAGAGACGGGGAGAGAGAGAGAGACGGGGAGAGAGAGAGACTGGGGAGAGAGAGAGAGGCTGGGGAGAGAGAGAGAGACTGGGGGAGAGAGAGAGACTGGGGAGAGAGAGATTGAGAGGGAGATTATCTCTAACACCCAAGATGTTTTCATTTGCGCACTCTATATCCCCCCAATGGAATCCCCGTACTTTAAAGAGGACACCTTCTCCAACATTGAGGGGGAAATTATCCAATACCAGGCCCAGGGGAACGTGTTGATCTGTGGTGACCTCAATTCAAGAACTGGCGAAGAACCAGACTTCACCAATAATCAGGGAAACAATTACATATTCGGGAATAACCACTTCGCTATCCCTTCCCTTCCATACAGGCATAACTGCGACAAGCAGACAAATACCAATGGAAAACAGCTCCTGCAGCTCTGTCGAAGCCTGGGTCTGTACATTGTCAATGGTAGATTCATAGGAGACCTCCTAGGAAGATCGACCTACTGCTCACCTCTTGGCTGCAGCACCGTAGACTATATGATTACGGACTTGGACCCATCCTCTTTCAGAGCATTCACAGTCAAACCACAAACAACACTGTCAGATCACAGTCAAATTACTATGTATCTTAAAAAGACAGAAACAAACAACACAGAAACACAACCCAGTAAACTGTACAACACCAAAAAATCGTACAGATGGGCCAAAAACGACACGGAAAAATACCAGAAAGCAATTAGCAATGAATCAACTCAAGCTCTCTTGGACACCTTTCTGGATAACATATACACTCACAATAAAGAAGGCGTAAACCGGGCAGTGAATAACCTAAACAATATTTTTGATAATTTGGCAACAAGGTCAAACTTGAAAGCTCGCAAGAACAAACCCAAAACAAAAAACTATGAAAAATGGTTTGACACAGATTGCCATAACATGAGGAAAAAACTTAGAAAAATATCAAACCAAAAACACAGACATCCAGAAAATGAGGAATTACGCCTTACTTATTGTCAGACACTAACACAATACAGAAATACACTCAGAACCAAAAAAGAGCAATATATTAAGAATACACTCAGCTCCATTGAGGAATCCATTGATTCCAATTGTTTCTGGGACAACTGGAATACATTACACAAAAAACAACACGACGAATTGGCCATTCAAAATGGAGACACATGGGAAAACCACTTTGAAAAATTATACCAGAAAAACACACTAAGGCCAGAGCAACACCAAATATGCAAAAAACTGGAAAAGCTAGAAATGGCCATAAAAGATAACCAAAACCCGCTAGACTCCATAATAACAGAAAAAGAACTTTTTGAAAAACTCAAGGACCTGCGACCAGGAAAAGCTTGCGGGGCAGACGGCATACTAAGCGAGATGATTAAACACACAGACGATAAAATGAAACTGGCTAACCTAAAACTCTTCAACTTGGTTCTGAGTGTCGGTTACTTCCCTGATATCTGGAACAAAGGACTCATAACGCCCATATACAAAATGGGGACAAAGTCGACCCAAATAACTATCGAGGCATCTGTGTAAACAGTAGCTTGGGGAAGGTATTCTGTAGCATCATACACAAAAGACTTATAAACTTCCTTGAGGAGCACAATGTCTTGACTAAAAGCCAAATTGGATTCCTGCCAAACTATAGAACATCAGATCATATCTTCACCCTACAGACCCTAATTGACAAACACGTTCATCAAAACAAAAGCAAAATCTACGCATGCTTTATAGATTTCCAGAAGGCTTTCGACTCCATCTGGCATGACGGTTTATTCCTGAAACTTATCGAAAGCGGGGTAGGGGGAAAAACATATGATGTAATTAAATCAATGTATACAAACAACAAATGTGCAGTTAAAATTGGAGACAAACAAACAAAATACTTCCCACAGGGGCGGGGGGTGATGCAGGGCTCGCCAATCTCACCGACACTCTTTAATATTTACATAAATGAATTGGCAAAACTACTTGAACAATCTACAGCACCCGGCCTCACCCTATATGAATCCAAGGTTAAATTCCTCCTCTATGCAGACGACCTGGTTCTGCTGTCACCAACTAAGGAGGGTCTACAGCAGAACCTGGATCTGCTGGAGTCATACTGCCAGACTTGGGCCATGACAATAAATCCCCAAAAAACCAAAGTCCTTGTGTTCCAGCAAAGATCCAGACATCAGGGACCCAAAATAAATTTCACACTAGGAACAACTAAAATTGAACAAACCACTAACTACACATACTTGGGCTTAAAAATCAGTTCTACGGGAAATTTCAAACTGGCTGTGAATGAACTGAAAGAGAAAGCAAGAAGGGCTTTCTATGCCATTAAAAAATCAATCCAATTAGAAATCCCAATTAGCATTTGGCTCAAAATTTTCAAATCAGTAATTGAACCAATTGCACTCTATGGCAGTGAGGTGTGGGGACCGCTAACACAACAAGAATTTGCAAAATGGGACAAACACCCAATTGAGATCCTACATGCAGAATTCTGTAAAAGTATCCTCCGGACTCAAAGGAAAACCGTAAACAATGCATGCAGGGCAGAACTAGGCCAATTTCCACTAATAATCACTATCCAAAAAAGAGCCACCAAATTTTGGAAACACCTTGAAATGAGCAACCTCCAATGCTATCATTACCAAGCCCTGAAATGCCAAGAGACGACCATAAAGAAGAATACCCTCAGTCAACTAGTCCTGGGACTCAGTGAAGTAACTACTAACACTACTAACAATAACCAGCCCCAGGACAGTGACAGCGTAACACAAAGAATTCGACCCAACACAATCGTCGCTAAGCAAAAGGAAAAATATCTGTCATATTGGGCAGAAACAACAAAAACCCAAAGCAAACTCAATTGCTACTTGTCCCTAAACAGACAATACAACATGGCTGATTACCTGACCATGGTAAAGGATAGCAAACTGAGAAAAACTTTGACAATGTACAGACTTAGTGAACATAACCTGGCGATCGAAAAAGGTAGACACAGACAGACCCGGCTACCAAGAGAGGACAGGATATGCTCTCACTGCAGTCAGGGAGTGGTGGAGACAGAGATGCACTTCCTCACAGCTTGTAGAAAATATCAGGGCATAAGGGAGAACTTCTACCCAAAATTCACAAAAATATGCCCAGAATTCAGAAATTTGAATGACGACCAAAAACTCCCATACCTACTAGGGGAAGAGAGAAATTGCATAACACTAGCGGCACACTATGTTACAGCTTGCCATAAACAGAGGGACAACCAGTAAATATAAGAAAAGAGTATATATAAATTATATGAAAGTATATATTTATACACTCAGGGATATATCTGTTTATACACTGTATAGATAGATCTGCAATTTTTGTGTACAACCATGAATGTTTTTCGATGCTTTGGCAACATAAGATGTACCTTGTCATCATGCCAATAAAGCGATTTGAATTGAATTGAATTGAATTGAATGGGGGAGAGAGAGACTGGGGAGAGAGGGAGAGAGAGAGAGACTGGGGGAGAGAGAGAGAGAGACTGGGAGAGAGAGAGAGAGAGAAACATAAACTGGGAAAGGGCGAGAGTGAGAAACTGGGAGAGAGAGAGATGGGGAGATGGAGAGAGAGCGAGACTGGGGGAGAGAGAGATCTGTATTTTTGTATAGAACCATGAATGTTTTTCGATGCTTTGGCAACATAAGATGTACCTTGTCATGCCAATAAAGCGATTTGAATTGAATTGAATTGAGAGAGAGAGAGAGACTGGGAGAGAGAGACTGGGGAGAGAGGGAGAGAGAGAGAGACTGGGGGAGGAAGAGAGAGAGACTGGGAGAGGCAAGAGACTGGGAGAGGGAGAGAGAGAGACTGGGAGAGGGAGAGAGACTGGGGAGAGGGAGAGAGACTGGGAGAGGGAGAGAGAGACGGGGGAGAGAGAGCGAGACTGGGGAGAGAGAGACTGGGGAGAGAGAGAGAGACTACGGGAGAGATAGACTGGGGGAGGGAGAGAGAGAGAGACGGGGAGAGAGAGGGAGACTCAGGGTGGGAGAGAGAGAGACGGGGAGAGAGAGAGAGACTGGGGAGAGAGAGAGACTGGGAGAGAGAGAGAGACTGTGGGAGAGAGAGACTGGGGATGGGAGAGAGAGACGGGGAGAGAGAGAGAGACTCGGGGAGGGAAAGAGAGAGACGGGGAGAGAGAGAGAGACTGCGAGAGAGAGAGAGACGGGAGAGAGAGAGAGAGATGGGGAGAGAGACTGGGGAGAGAGAGAGACTGGGGAGAGAGAGGGACTGGGGAGAGAGAGAGAGAGAGAGAGCGACGAGGAGAGAGAGACTGGGGGAGGGAGAGAGAGAGAGAGAGACTGGGGGAGGCAGAGAGAGAGAGACGGGGAGAGAGAGAGAGAGACTGGGGAGAGAGAGAGACGGGGAGAGAGAGAGAGACTGGGGGAGAGAGAGAGACTTGGGGAGGGAGAGAGACTGAGAAGAGAGAGAGAGAGTGGGAAGAGAGAGAGAGACTGGGAAGAGAGAGATTGGGAGAGAGAGAGAGACTGGGGGAGAGAGAGACTGGGGGAGAGAGACTGGGGGAGAGAGACTGGGGGAGAGAGGGAGAGAGACTGGGGAGAGAGAGACTGGGGGAGAGAGACTGGGGGAGAGAGAGAGAGAGACTGGGGGAGAGAGAGAGAGAGAGAGAGACTGGGGAGAGAGAGAGACGGGGAGAGAGAGAGAGACTGGGGGAGAGAGACTTGGGGAGGGAGAGAGACTGAGAAGAGAGAGAGAGAGACTGGGAAGAGAGAGATTGGGAGAGAGAGAGAGACTGGGGGAGAGAGAGAGACTGGGGGAGAGAGAGACTGGGGGAGAGAGACTGGGGGAGAGAGACTGGGGGAGAGAGGGAGAGAGACTGGGGAGAGAGAGACTGGGGGAGAGAGAGACTTGGGGAGAGAAAGACTGGGAGAGGGAGAGAGAGACAGGGAAGAGAGAGAGACTGGGACAGGGAGAGAGAGATGGGGAGATAGAGAGACTGGGGAGAGAGAGAGACGGGGAGAGAGAGAGACTGGGAAGAGAGAGAGACTGGGAGAGGGAGAGACGGGGAGAGAGAGAGAGAGACTGGGGGAGAGAGAGAGAGAGACTGGGGGAGAGAGAGAGACTGGGGAGAGAGAGAGAGAGAGACTGGGGAAGAGAGAGACTGGGGGAGAGAGAGAGAGAGAGAGACTGCGGGAGAGAGAGAGAGACTGCGGGAGAGAGAGAGAGAGAGACTGGGGGAGAGAGAGAGAGACTGGGGGAGAGAGATAGAGACTGGGGGAGAGAGAGAGACTGGGGAGAGAGAGAGACTGGGGAGAGAGAGAGACGGGGAGAGAGAGAGACTGGGGAGAGAGAGAGACTGGGGGAGAGAGACTGGGGGAGAGAGAAACTGGGAGAGAGAGAGAGAGAAACACAAACTGGGAGAGAGAGAGAGACTGGGGGAGAGAGAGAGACTGGGGAGAGTGAGAGACTAGGGGAGAGAGAGAGGGAGAGAGAGAGAGACTGGGGAGAGAGAGAGAGAGAGACTGGGAGAGAGAGAGAGAGAGAAACACAAACTGGGAAAGGGCGAGAGAGAGAAACTGGGAGAGAGAGAGAGAGAAACTGGGACAGAGAGAGTGACGGGGAGAGAGAGACACAAACTGGGAGAGGGAGAGGGAGAGAAACTGGGAGCAAGAGAGAGAGACTGGGAGAGGGAGAGAGACTGGGGGAGGGAGAGAGAGACGGGGAGAGAGAGCGAGACTGGGGAGAGAGAGAGACTGGGGAGAGAGAGAGAGACTGGGGGAGGGAGAGAGAGAGAGACGGGGAGAGAGAGAGAGACTCGGGGAGGGAGAGAGAGAGACGGGGAGAGAATGTGTTGATCTGTGGTGATCTCAACTCAAGAACTGGTGAAGAACCAGACTTTATCAGTACTCAGGGGAATAATTACATATTTGGGAATAACCATTTTGATCTCCCTTTTCATTCACACAGGAATAACTACGACAAACAGACAAATGCAAATGGAAAGGAGCTCCTGCAGCTCTGTCGAAGCCTGGGTCTGTACATTGTCAATGGTAGGTTCAGAGGAGACTCCCTAGGAAGATCGACCTATTCTTCACCTCTTGGCATCAGCACGGTAGACTATATGATTACAGATCTGGACCCAGCCTCTTTCAGAGCATTCACAGTCAAACAACTAACACCACTGTCGGCGGGAATCTCGAGCGGCAGAGCGGGGCTATAAAAGGCCCCAGAGACCAGGTAAGGCCTCACAGCGTCGGCGGGAATATCGAGCGGCAGAGTGGGGCTATAAAAGGCCCCAGAGACCAGGTAAGGCGTACCAGTCTCCGAACTAGGAACTCGGAGGGAAGGAGAGAGGTAAAAAGTAATCCAAGTGTGACGTCACCAGAAAGCAGGTAAGTGATTGGTTGGTAAGTATTTCTCTCTTTTTTAAGCTTAAACTCTGTGGTTTATAGTTTCTAAGGTGCGATATTCATCATCTAGAATCGGAGCAGAGGGTATTTAAAAATAATATTAATAAATTTAATTAATTACATAGAATGTGAGATCAGGTGATGTGTTGCTGCTGCAATATGTGGGAGCTGGTGGACACCATTGATGCTCACGGTGATCACATTTGCAGTAAGTGTTGGCTGCTCGAGGAATTCCGGCTCCGTGTTGAAGAGCTGGAGTCCGAGCTTCAAACACTGAGACACATCAGGGAGGGGGAGAGTTACCTGGACTCTGTGTATCAGGAGGTAGTCACACCAATTAGATTAATTAATTCAGATGTAGTCCGTGGCCAGCGTCAGGATGGTGTGACTAGAAGTGAGGCAGGTACGGGGATCCAGGAGGTAGTGTTGGAGGAGCCGCAGCCCTTGCTCTTGTCCAACAGGTTTGAGGCTCTTACTCCCTGTGAGGATGGGAACAAGGACTGCGGGGAGGATGAGCAACCTGGCCACAGCACCGTGGAGCGGGGGGCCATTCAAGTGGGGGGAGTTAAAAGAAATGTTGTAGTGGTAGGGGATAGTATCATTAGGGGGATAGATAGAGTTCTTTGCAGCCGAGAGCGAGAGTCCCGAAAGCTGTGTTGCCTACCCGGTGCCAGGGTTAAGGACATCTCCTCTGGGCTGGAGAGAAACTTGGAGTGGGAGGGGGAGGATCCAGTTGTCGTGGTCCATGTTGGTACCAACGACATAGATAGGACAAGGAAGGAGGTTCTGCTGAGGGAGTTTGAGCAGCTAGGGGCCAAATTAAAAAGCAGAACCACAAGGGTAATAATCTCTGGATTACTACCTGAGCCACGTGCAAATTTGGCTAGGGTAAATAAAATTAGAGAGTTAAATGCGTGGCTCAAAGACTGGTGTAGGAGAAATGGGTTTTGCTTCCTGGGACATTGGCATCAGTACTGGGACAGGAGAGAGCTGTTCCGTTGGGACGGACTTCACTTGGCCAGTGCTGGGACTAGAATCCTGGCGAATCGAATAACTAGGGCTGTCGAGAGGGCTTTAAACTAATTAGTGGGGGGGAGGTTTTAAGAGAGCGAAAAATAAAAATGACAGCGGAGAAGGCAATAGAGCAAGGTAGCAGTGGAGGAATTAAAAACCAGAGCGTGTCAGGAAGGGACAGAATGTATAATGATAAAGGTAAAGTAGTAAAAGGGGTAAAAGCAGGAATAAATTGTCAGGAAACATATTTGAAAGTTCTTTATCTGAATGCACGCAGCATTCGTAACAAAATTGACGAGTTGACAGTACAAATAACTACACATGGGTATGATCTGGTGGCCATTACGGAAACATGGCTGCAAGATAATCATGACTGGGAACTAAACATACAAGGGTATTTGACAATTAGGAAGGACAGACAGGAAGGAAAGGGAGCTGGGGTTGCTATGTTAATCAAGGATGGAATCACTGCAATAGTCAGAAATGATATTGGGTCAAAGGATCAGGATAGTGAAACAGTTTGGGTGGAGATAAGGAATAATAAGGGGAAAAAGTCACTAGTGGGCGTAGTCTATCCTAACAGTTGCAACTCTGTTGGTCGGAGTATAAATCAGGAAATAGTTGGGGCTTGTAATAAGGGAACAGCTTTAATCATGGGGGATTTTAACTTTCATATTGACTGGACTAATCAAATTGGGCATGGCAGCATTGAGGAAGAGTTCATAGAGTGTATTAGGGACGGGTTCCTTGAGCAGTATGTAACTGAACCAACCAGGGGGCAGGCAATCTTAGATCTGGTCCTGTGTAATGAGACAGGATTAATAAAAAATGTCCTAGTAAAGGATCCCCTTGGAATGAGTGACCATAATATGGTTGAATTCCAAATTCAGTTTGAGGGTGAGAGATTTGGATCTCAAAACAGCGTACTAAGCTTAAATAAAGGAGACTATGAAGGTATGAGAGTAGAATTGACTAAAGTGGACTGGGAAAACAGATTAAAGTGTAAGACGGTACAAGAGCAGTAGTCTACATTCAAGGAGGTATTTCACATCTTTCAAGTTAAATATATTCCACTGAGGAAAAAGGGGAGTAAAAGAAAAGACAGCCATCCGTGGCTAAGTAAAGAAATTAAGGATAGTATTCGACTAAAAACTGTTAAGTCTGTGTGTTATAGTGAGAATTACTACACAGACCACAAGAGTAAATTTTAACAGGTCTTTACTAGTCGAAGGTCAGGGCGGAACTGCCCAATAAATCATTACACAGCACTTATATACCGGTGTGGTCACCACCGGTATTACAGTATACAGCAGCCAAGATAAAGTAGTGCAACTCTTAAAATAGTTCTCTTAAAGGTGGAACGGTTACATACACCACAATCCTCCCTTTTTAGCTTAACAGTATATATTCCCCATTAACATAACATAATAACATATATACACAACTTCATGTAAAAACAGTTCACAGATTCAGTCTCTCTGGAGGCTTCCTGACTCGGTCCGGATAACGCCTCGGTGGTGTAGTAGTTTTCGGTGGTGTAGTAGGTTCTTTTGGCAAGGTCGATTCGGCTTGAATGCCAGTGTCGGGTTCATCTGGTTCCAGTATCACCGGACCGGAGGTAGATACTATGGGTATCTCTGCTTCATCATTAGGCGTATAGAGTTGTGGAGTAGGTTGTCCCTTTTCGGCTGACTCTATGACCTGGTCAACATGGCGCCTTATTATGCTTTCACCAATGTCCACGGTATACATCAGCGGTCCTAGTCGTGTGCAAATAGTTCCAGGCTGCCATTTCTCGGTACGGTAGTCCCGGGCCAAAACTTGTTGACCTATCTGGAAGGTTCTAGTTGGCCTTTCATTCATGCCTTGAAATTGCCGGTTCTCTACGTCCCTTCTGATGTTTGGCTTGATCAAATCCAGCCGGCATCTTAGTCTTCTATTGAAAAACATCATGGCGGGAGTTTGGTTTGTAACCACATGTGTTGCATTCCTGTACGCCAACAAGAAGTTATCTACCTTATGTTGTAGATTTATGTCTTCATTACCCATGGCCTTTATGGCCTTCTTGAAGGTCTGGACAAACCTTTCAGCTAATCCATTGGTGGCGGGATGGTATGGGGCGGACGTGTAGTGCTTAACCCCATTGTTTTTTAAGAACTTCCTGAATTCTTCGGACACAAATTGCGGTCCATTATCAGAACAGATCTGTTCCGGCAGCCCATTCCTGGCAAATATGGTCCTTAATACTGTGATGGTTTTTTCCGTGGTGGTGGAGGACATCTTTATTACCTCCAGCCACTTGGAGTGTGCATTCACCGCGATTAAGAACATTGAGTCCATAAATGGACCAGCAAAGTCGATATGTACCCTTTGCCATGGAGATGAGGGCCACTCCCATGGATGTAGAGGGGCTTGTGGTGGGGCGTTTTGGACCTTCTGGCATCCTAGACAGCTCTTGGTCATTTCTTCGATGTCTCCATCGATACCTGGCCACCACACAAATGCTCTTGCTAGGTTCTTCATTTTCACTCCACCCAGATGCCCCTCGTGAAGCTCCTTTAGCACTTTATGCTGGAGTTTGGGTGGAATCACCACTCTGGATCCACACATCAAAGTTCCTCGGCACACTGACAGCTGCTCTCTTCTTTGCGAGAATGCTGGCAACAGTGGTTCGCCATGTGCTGGCCATCCCTTCACCGTTAAATCGTAGACTCGTGAGAGAGTCGGGTCATTTCTCGTTTCCTTTTCGATGGTAGCATTTGTTACTGGTAGACATTCCACTATGGTTGCGTGGAACATCTCCACTGGGTCCACTGTAGGCGCCTCTTCTACCGTTGGCAACGGTAGGCGCGATAAACCGTCAGCATTCCCATGCTGTTTTGATCCTTTGTATTCTATGTCATATTGGTGTGCCCCTAGGAAAAGGGACCACCTCTGTAGCCTTTGCGCTGTCATAATGGAAACGCCCTTTTTAGGGTTGAATATGGATACCAACGGCTGGTGGTCTGTCAGCAGTGTAAACTTCTGGCCCTGCAGGTAATGATTAAACTTCTTTACTCCCCACACCAGGCTGAGAGCCTCCCTATCTATCTGAGCATAGTTGCGCTCAGCGGAGGTCAATGATCGGGATGCAAATGCGACTGGCCTTTCCAAGCCATTTGGCAACTTGTGTGAGAGTACTGCTCCAATACCATAAGGAGAAGCATCACAAGCTAAACGAATAGGTAGCGTTGGGTTGAAATGAGCCAACACTTCCTCTGAGGTGATCAATGCCTTGCTTTTGCGAAAGGCCTTCTTACAGTCCTCGCTCCACTTCCATGGTACTTCTTTCTGCAAAAGAGCATTCAGCGGGTGCAGCACCGTGGATAGATTTGGCAGAAACTTATGGTAATAGTTAATCAACCCTAGGAACGACCTCAACTGGGATACATTTTCCGGAGCGGGAGCCTTCACAACAGCTTCGATCTTGTCAGGTGACTTGTGCAGCCCCTCCTGGTCAATGACATGACCACAGTACGAGATCCGTTTCTGAAAGAACTCACATTTCTGGCGATTAATTCGAAGTCCATATTCCTTCAATCTGGTGAGCACCAGTTTCAAATTTGCAAGGTGTTCCTCATCGTCATCTCCTGTAATCAGGATATCGTCCAAGTAACATTGAGTGTTTGGAATTCCCTGTAATACCTGCTCTTTGGCCCTCTGCCAAATTGCTGGAGCCTAAGCCACTCCAAAAACCAGTCTATTATATCGATACAAGCCTCTGTGCGTGTTGATTGTGAGATACTGGCGCAACTCTTCCTCAACTTCCATCTGTAAGTACGCTTGCGCCAGGTCTATCTTGGTGAAGTGTTTCCCGCCAGACAATGAAGCAAAGATATCCTCAATCCGCGGAAGCGGATATTGCACCGTGTGAAGCACCGGATTAACTGTGATCTTGAAGTCTCCACAGATGCGGACCTTCCCCGGTTCCCCTGGCTTGTTACTCGATGAACGCTTCATGACGGGAACAATGGGCGTGGCCCACTCACTCCAGTCCACCTTAGACAGTACTCCTGAACATTCTAGCCCTTCCAGCTCAGCTTCCACAGCAGGTCGTATCGCATAAGGTACTGGTCTGGCTTTGAAAAATTTTGGGTTTGCATGTTCTGCAATCTTGATTTTTGCCTTAATTCCTCTTAGTGTTCCCAGTCCCTGTTGGAACACCTCTTTAGCCTCATCCAATATTCTGGACAATCGTTCAGGTTTGACATTTTTTTTTCCGGAATCTACCGTCATTGCTTTTAGGGAGTGCCAGTCCATATTTATTTTCCTGATCCACTCCCGTCCCAGAAGTGGTGGACCTCCCTCAGGTAGTACATATAAGTCCATTCCTTGGTGTTCTTTGCCCTTGTGTACCACCTTGACTTTTATCTTTCCCATGGGGTATACTCTTTGCCCCGTGTATGTCTGCAATACTATCTCCGTATCCCGTAGGGGAATATGTGTGAATAACCTTTTGTAATCTTGCTTATTCATGACCGTCAACGCCGATCCGGTGTCCAATTCCATCTTCACTTGGACTCCTGCTATCTGCAGTGTGACCCAGATAGTTTGTAGGTCAGCTTCCTTACTCACATTGTGAATTCTCAGACTACCCAGTTCCTTGCTGTTGGAGTCTGAATCCGAATTCTGTTCATCCGAACTCTTCTCAGCCACCTTGGTGACTGAGGTGTACAAAATGATGAGGGGCATAGATAGGGTAGACAAAGAGGAACTTTTCCCCTTTGTAGGGGGGTCAATAACAAGGGGGCATAGATTCAGGGTAAGGGGCAGGAGATTTAGAGGGGATTTGAGGAGGAACTTTTTCACCCAGAGGGTGGTTGGAATGTGGAACTCAATGCCTAAAAGGGTGGTAGAGGCAGGAACCCTCACAACATTCAAGAAGCATTTGGATGAGCACTTGAAATGCCATTGCATACAAGGCTATGGACCAAATGCTGGAAAATGGGATTAGACTGGACAGGGATGGATGGGCGGCACAGACACGATGGGCCGAAGGGCCTCTTTCTGTGCTGTAAAACTCTATGACTCTATGACCTTATGTACCTTTCTGCACTTTTCCTGCGGTGACTTTTTGTTGCTGGTCTTCTTTCCTGACCGGCATACTTTAGCTATGTGACCAATCTTGCCACATTTTCTACATTCCTGGTTTTTAAACCAGCATTGGTTCTGATCATGTGTTGTCTTTCCACAACGATAACATTTCGTTGTACCCAAAGCCATTTGATCTACGCTGAGTACCGCTGCCTTCAGCTGCATTTCCGCAGTGCCTCTCACTGCGGCTTCGTGCGATGCTGCAATAGTGACAGCCTTATCAAGTGTAAGATCATTCTCTTCAAGCAGCCGCTTTTGTGTTCCTTCTTTCGACAATCCACACACGAATTTGTCTCTCAGTGCCTCTGTCAGACTTTCCCCAAACTGACAGTATTTCGCTAGCTTACGCAGTTCAATTAAATACTCCGCGTTGCTTTCCTCTTTCAGTTGCGTTCTCGCATAAAATTTAAATCGTTCCGCTAACATCAGCGGTGTGGGGTTCAAATGATTTTTCAGGACAGCAACAATTTTAGCGAAAGTCTGATCCGCCGGTTTAGCTGGTGATAGAAGATGCTTCAATAGCCCGTATGTCTTCGCACCCATTGAGTTTAGTAAGCTTAGTGCTTTATCTTCATCTGATATTTTATTTGCCTTACAATATATCTCTATGCGCTCTACATACGTGGCCCAATCTTCAACATCGGGATCGAAATCGTTGATGTTACCACGCTTAGGCATCCTCGCAATCTTCTTGAGAAACAAAAAGAAATTTTTCTTTTATTTTATTTATTTATTTATTTTCAAAATGGCGGTTTCCCGCGCTTGTCTTCTTCCCCCGCCTACGAAAATGGCGGCTTCCCGCGTTTGCCTTTCTCCCCCGCTGGCTGTAATGGCGATTGCCGTATTGCTGCGTTCGCCCTCCCCAGCGGTTTTCAAATCGTGCCTCCCAGCCCCTCTTGCAGTCCGGTCCTTTCCCCCGGCTGCGGCTGAGTTCTCCGCGTTTTTTTTAATTTTCTCCCGCGCGTTACGCTGACCCGGTCGCTGCGCCTCGCGGCCTCGGTAGCTGCCCGGCCTTTTTCACCGGTCGCGGTCGAGCTCTCTCTCGACGCTGTTGCGTCTCCCAGCCCGCTTGCAGCCCGGTCTTTTACACCAGCTGCGTTTGCATTCACCGCGGCTCCCGTGCCTTACGCTGCCCCAGTCTCAGCGCCTCTGGCCCTGACTTCTGTCCAGCTCTTTTCCCCGGCCGTGGTCGAGTTCTCCGCCCTTATATCCTCCGTTTTTCCCTCCCCTACTTCACAGCCAACGTGGCCGACTTGCTGCTCGTCGCTGATCGGCTTACCCACCACCGTGATAGAAGGGATGATCACTGCCTGTTGCTGATGGAAGACTTCGTGTCAGGATTCTTCCTTTGCTCTTCAGACCTGCGTCTTTTCTCAGCAGGATGATGAGGGCGGGTGCCTCCTCTCAACGCCCGTCAACTGCCTTGGATGTATCTCTGCCGCAGGGTAAGATCGTACTCGTCGCCACTGTTAAGTCTGTGTGTTATAGTGAGAATTACTACACAGACCACAAGAGTAAATTTTAACAGGTCTTTACTAGTCGAAGGTCAGGGCGGAACTGCCCAATAAATCATTACACAGCACTTATATACCGGTGTGGTCACCACCGGTATTACAGTATACAGCAGCCAAGATAAAGTAGTGCAACTCTTAAAATAGTTCTCTTAAAGGTGGAACGGTTACATACACCACAAAAACAAGGGCATATAAGGTAGCCAAATCTAGTGGGAGGATAGAAGATTGGGAAAATTTTAAAAGACAGCAAAAAATAACAAAAAGATTGATTAAGAAAGGGAAGATAGATTATGAAAGTAAATTAGCAAAAAATATAAAAACAGATAGTAAGAGTTTTTATAGTTATATAAAAAGAAAAAGGGTGGCTAAAGTAAATGTTGGTCCCTTAGAGGATGAGACCGGGAAATTAATGGTGGGAAATATGGAGATGGCAAAAACACTGAATGAATATTTTGTATCAGTCTTTACAGTAGAGGACACTAAGAATATCCCAACACTGGACAAACAGGGGGCTATACGGGGGGAGGAGCTAAACACGATCAAAATCACTAAGGAAGTGGTACTCGGTAAAATAATGGGACTCAAGGCGAATAAATCACCTGGACCTGATGGCTTACATCCTAGGGTCTTGAGGGAAGTGGCGGTAGGGATTGTGGATGCATTGGTAATAATTTTCCAAAACTCCCTGGACTCAGCAAAGGTCCCGGCAGACTGGAAAACTGCTAATGTAACACCCTTATTCAAAAAGGGCAGTAGACAGAAGGCTGGAAACTATAGACCGGTTAGCCTAACATCTGTGGTAGGTAAAATTTTGGAGTCCATTATTAAGGAGACAGTAACAGGACATTTGGATAATCATAATTTAATAGGACAAAGTCAGCATGGTTTTACGAAGGGGAAGTCAAGTTTGACAAATCTGCTCGAATTCTTTGAGGATGTAACATACAGGGTGGATAAAGGGGAACCAGTGGATGTAGTGTATTTGGACTTCCAAAAGGCATTTGACAAGGTTCCACACAAAAGATTACTGATAAAGATAAAAAATCACGGGATTGGGGGTAATATACTGGCATGGATGTAAGATTGGCTATCTAACAGAAAACAAAGAGTTGGGATAAATGGTTCGTTCTCGGGCTGGCAATCAGTAACTAGTGGTGTTCCGCAGCGGTCAGTGTTGGGACCCCAACTCTTTACAATCTATATTAACGATTTGGAGGAAGGGACCGAATGCAACATATCCAAGTTTGCCGATGATACAAAGATGGGAGGGAAAGCAGTGAGTGAGGAGGACATAAAAAACCTGCAAAAGGACATAGACAGGCTAAGTGAGTGGGCAGAGATTTGGCAGATGCAATATAATGTTGGAAAGTGTGAGGTTATGCACTTTGGCAGAAAAAATCAAAGAGCAAGTTATTATCTAAATGGAGAGAAACTGCAAAGTGCTACAGTACAAAGGGATCTGGGGGCCCTGGTGCATGAAACACAGAAGGTTAGTATGCAGGTACAGCAGGTGATCAGGAAGGCCAATGGAATCTTGGCTTTTATTGCAAGGGGGATGGAGTATAAAAACAGGGAAGTCTTGCTGCAGTTATACAGGGTATTGGTGAGGCCACACCTGGAATACTGCGTGCAGTTTTGGTTTCCATATTTAAGAAAAGATATACTTGCTCTCGAGGTGGTTCAGAGAAGGTTCACTCGGTTGATTCCGGAGATGAGGGGGTTGACGTATGAGGAAAGGTTGAGTAGGTTGGGACTCTACTCATTGGAGTTCAGAAGAATGAGAGGCGATCTTATCGAAACATATAAGATTGTGAGGGGGCTTGATCGGGTGGATGCGGTGAGGATGTTTCCACTGATGGGTGAGACTAGAACTAGGGGGCGTAATCTTAGAATAAGGGGCTGCCCTTTCAAAACTGAGATGAGGAGAAACTTCTTCACTCAGAGGGTAGTAAATCTATGGAATTTGCTACCCCAGAGAGCTGTGGAAGCTGCAACATTAAATAAATTTAAAATGGAGCTAGACATTTTCCTAGCAGATAAGGGAATTAGGGGTTACGGGGAGAGGGCAGGGAAGTGGACGTGAGTCTAGATTTAAATCAGCCATGATCCTATTGAATGGCGGAGCAGGCCCGAGGGGCCGTATGGCCTACTCCTGCTCCTACTTATGTTCTTATGTTCTTATCACAGCCAAATTAAAAGACAGAAACAACCAACACAGAAACACAGCCCAGTAAGCTGTACAACATTAAAAAATCCTACAGATGGGCCCAAAACAGCACGGAATAATACAAGAAAGCAATTAGCAGTCAATCAACTCAATCTCTCTTGGACACCTTTCTGGAAAACACATACACTCACAATAAAGAAGGCGTAAACCTGGCAGTGAATAACCTAAATAATATTTTTGATAATTTGGCATCAATGTCGAACTTGAAACCTCGCAAGAGTAAACACAAAACACAAAACCACGAAAAATGGTTTGATTCAGATTGTCATAACATGAGGAAAAAGCTCAGAAAATATCAAACCAAAAACACAGACAACCAGAAAACGAGGAATTACGCCTTGCTTATTGTCAGGCACTAACACAATACAAAAACACACTCAGAACCAAGAAAGACCAGTATATTAAGAATAAACTCAGCTCCACTGAAGAATCTATTGATTCTAATTGTTTCTGGGACAACTGGAATACATTACACAAAAAGCAACACGATGAATTGCCCATTCAAAATGGAGACATATGGGAAAACCATTTTGAAAAATTATACCAGAAAAACACACTAAGCCCAGAACAAGATCAAATATGTAAAGAATTGGAAAAGCTCGAACTGGCCATAAAAGATTAACAAAACCCTTTTGACTCCTCAATAACTGAAAAAGAGCTATTTGAAAAACTCAAGGACCTGCGACCAAGAAAAGCCTGCAGTGCAGATGGCATCCTAAACGAGATGCTTAAACACACTGATGATAAAATGAAATTGGCTATCCTAAAACTCTTCAACTTGGTTCTGAGTGTCGGTTACTTCCCTGATGTCTGGAACAAAGGACTCATAATGCCCATATACAAAAGTGGAGACAAAGTCGACCCAAATAACTGCCGAGGCATCTGTGTGAACAGTAATCTGGGGAAGGTATTCTGTAGTATCATAAACCAAAGACTTATAAACTTCCTTGAGGAGCACAATGTCTTGAGTAAAAGCCAAATTGGATTCTTACCAAATTATAGAACATCGGATCATATTTTCATCCTACACACCCTAATTGACAAACATGTTCACCAAAACAAAAGCAAAATTTTTGCCTGCTTTATAGATTTCCAGAAGGCCTTCGATTCTATTTGGCACGACGGTCTATTATTAAAGCTTATTGAAAGTGGTGTAGGGGGAAAAACATATGATGTAATTAAATCAATGTATACAAACAATAAATGTGCAGTTAAAATTGGAGACAACAAACAAAATATTTCTCACACGGGCGTGGCGTGGCGCAGGGCTCGTCTATCTCACCGACACGCTTTAATATTTATATAAATGAATTGGCAAAACTACTTGAACAATCTACAACACCTGGCCTCGCCCTATATGACTCCAAGGTTAAATTCCTCCTCTATGCAGATGACCTGGTTCTGCTCTCACCAACAGAGGAGGGTCTACAGCAGAACCTGGATCTGCTAGAGTCATTCTGTCAGACCTGGGCCCTGACAATAAACTCCCAAAAAACCAAAGTTCTTGTGTTCCAGCAAAGATCCAGACATCAGAGACCCAGAATAAACTTCACATTAGGAACAACTAAAATTGAACAAACTACAAATTACACATACTTAGGCTTAAAAATCAGTTCTATGGGAAATTTTCATTTGGCTGTGAATGAACTGAAAGAGAAAGCAAAAAGGGCTTTCTATGCCATTAAAAAGTCATTCCAAATAGAAATTCCAATTGGCATTTGGCTCAAAATTTTTAAATCTGTAATTGAACCAATTGCACTTTATGGCAGTGAGGTGTGGGGTCCGCTAACACAACAAGAATTTGCAAAATGGGACAAACACCCAATTGAGATCCTACATGCAGAATTCTGTAAAACTATCCTCCGGACTCAGAGGAAAACCGCAAACAATGCATGCAGGGCAGAATTAGGCCAATATCCACTACTAATCAATATCCAAAAAAGAGCCATCAAATTCTGGAAACACCTAAAAATGAGCTACCCCCACTGCTATCATTACGAAGCCCTGAAATGCCAAGAGATGATCATAGAGAAGAGCCCCCTCAGTCAACTGGTCCTGGGACTCAATGAAATAACTACTAACACTACTAATAATAATCAGCCCCAGGACAGTGACATCCTAGCACAGAGAATTCGACCCAACACAATTATTACTAAACAAAAAGAAAAATATTTGACCTATTGGACAGAAATGACAAAAACCCAAAACAAACTTGATTGCTATTTGGCCCTAAACAGTCAATACACCATGGCTGATTACCTGACCAAGGTGAAAGATAGCAAATTGAGAAAAACCCTGACAATGTACAGACTTAGTGAGCATAGCCTGGCCATCGAAAAAGGCAGACACAGGCAGACCTGGCTACCCAGATAGGACAGGCTATGCTCTCACTGCAGTCAGGGAGTGGTGGAGACAGAGATGCACTTCCTCACAACTTGTGGAAACTATCAGGACATAAGGGGGAATTTTTACCCAAAATTCATAAAAATATACCCTGAATTCAAAAATTTGAATGACCACCAAAAACTCCCATATCTATTAGGGGAACAGAGAAAATGTGTAACTTTAGCAGCAAACTATATTACAGCTTGCCATAAGCAGAGGGACAACCAGTGACCATTGAATCTAAGAAAAGATTATATGTATGTTATATGTGTGTATATTTATGTATACATGGGTATATTTGTCTATACACTGTATGCCTAGATCTGCATTTATGAGTTCAATTATATATGTTCTTTTTCTGTGCTTTGGCAACATAAGGTGTATCTTGTCATGCCAATAAAGCAATTTGAATTGAAAAAAAATTGAATTGAGAGAGAGACTGGGGAGAGAGGGAGAGAGAGAGAGACTGGGAGAGAGAGAGAGAGAGAGACAGGGGAGAGAGAGACACAAACTGGGAGATGGAGAGGGAGAGAAACTGGGAGAGAGAGAGAGACTGGGAGAGAGAGAGAGACTGGGAGAGGGAGAGAGACTGGGAGAGGGAGAGAGACTGGGAGAGGGAGAGAGACTGGGGGGAAGAGAGACTGGGGGAGGGAGAGAGAGACGGGGAGAGAGAGAGAGACTGGGGAGAGAGAGAGAGAGACTGCGGGAGAGAGAGACTGGGGGAGGGAGAGAGAGAGAGAGAGAGAGACTGGGGAGAGAGAGAGAGATGGGGAGAGAGAGAGACTGGGGAGAGAGAGAGAGAGAGAGAGAGACTAGGAGAGAGAGAGAGACTGGGGGAGGGAGAGAGAGAAAGAGAGACGGGGCGAGAGAAAGACTGGGAGAGAGAGAGAGAGACGGGGAGGGAGACAGAGAGAGATGGGGAGAGAGAGACTGGGAGAGAGAGAGAGACTGGGGAGAGAGAGAGAGACGGGGAGAGAGAGAGACTGGGGGAGGGAGAGAGACTGGGAAGAGAGAGAGAGAGACTGGGGAGAGAGAGAGAGAGAGACTGGGGGAGAGAGAGAGACTGGGAGAGGGAGAGAGACTGGGGAGAGAGAGAGACTGGGGGAGGGAGAGGGACTGAGAAGAGAGAGAGAGACTGGGAAGAGAGAGACTGGGAAGAGAGAGAGAGACTGGGAAGAGAGAGAGAGACTGGGAAGAGAGAGACTGGGAGAGAGAGAGAGAGACTGGGAGAGGGAGAGAGAGACTGGGGGAGAGAGAGAGACTGGGAAGAGAGAGACTGGGAAGAGAGAGAGAGACTGGGAAGAGAGAGAGAGACTGGGAAGAGAGAGAGACTGGGAAGAGAGAGAGAGACTGGGAAGAGAGAGAGAGACTGGGAAGAGAGAGACTGGGGGAGAGAGAGAGAGAGAGACTGGGGGAGAGAGAGACTGGGGGAGAGAGAGACTGGGAAGAGAGAGAGAGACTGGGAAGAGAGAGAGAGACTGGGAAGAGAGAGAGAGACTGGGAAGAGAGAGAGAGACTGGGAGAGGGAGAGAGAGACTGGGAGAGGGAGAGAGAGACTGGGGGAGAGAGAGAGACTGGGGAAGAGAGAGAGACACACACACATACAAAAACACACTCAGAACCAAGAAAGAAAAGTATATTAAGAATAAACTCAGCTCCATTGAGGAATCTATTGACTCTAATTGTTTCTGGGACAACTGGAATACTGATGTGCCTCAATAATTCCGAGACTCGATGTTAGCGAAACAAAACAAGGCTTTTATTAACTTAGAAAGTAACACGTAAGAGAGAGGGGTATCTTCCTTCTGGAGACTGAGGCCAGACTGAGCTAGCTTACAAAAGGGGCCAGGTATGGGCGGAGCCCTACACACAGCACATTCCAGCACATTCCAATAAACAATACAATGAGGACTGGGGGAAGGGAAATGACACTGAAACCGACCACAGTCACAGGCAGTGATGAATGGAATATTTCATCACATTCACCCCTTCTATAGATTTAGTCTGTTCGGGGGTTTGATAGTCCTCTGCGACCGACGTGGCTGTTGTGGTGCCGCGGGTGTCGGCTGGGTGTCCCCGGTAGCCTCCTGGGTCTCTGCCGGGGGTGCCGCCAGGGTTGTTGAAGGGGTAGTTGGTGGGGGTGCCGTTGGTCGATGTTCTTCCGGGGGTGATGAAAGAGTAGTGGGTGGGTAAGAGTTGCTGTGATCGTTGTTGCTGCTATTGCCGTGGTTGTTGTCGATGCCGGCTGGGGCGACGTCTTTTATGGACACGGTGTCCTCCCTTCCGTCGGCGTGCCGGACATAGGCGTATTGGGGGTTGGCGTGGAGTAGGTGTACTGGCTCCACGAGAGGGTCCGTCTTGTGGCCCCTCACATGCCTTCGCACAAGTACCGGACCTGGGGTGGAGAGCCATGACGGCATGGATACGCCTGAGGTGGATTTCCGGGGAAAGACAAACATTCGTTCATGAGGCGTGGCATTAGTGGCCGTACACAATAGCGACCGTATCGAATGGAGCACATCCGAGAGGACTTCCTGCCAGCGGGAGATAGGGAGGCCCTTGGTCCTTAGAGCTAGAGTGACTGCTTTCCATACTGTCCCGTTCTCTCGCTCCACTTGGCCGTTACCCCGGGGGTTGTAGCTGGTGGTACGGCTCGTGGCGATCCCCTTGGACAGCATGTACTGGCGTAGCTCTTCACTCATGAAGGACGCCCCCCTATCCGTATGGATGTAGCTCGGCATACCGAACAGGCAGAACAGGCTGTTGAGGCATTTAATGACCGTGGCGCTGGTCATGTCCGGGCAGGGGAAGGCGAATGGGAACCGGGAGTATTCGTCCACAATGTTCAGGAAGTAAACATTGCGGTCGACGGACGGGAGGGGGCCCTTGAAATCTAAGCTGAGCCGCTCAAAGGGCCGTGTAGCTTTGATTAAGTGGGCTCTATCTGGGCGGTAGAACCGAGGCTTGCACTCAGCGCAAGTGCGGCAGTTCCTGGTCAGAGACCGAACTTCCTCAATCGAGTAGGGTAAGTTACGGGACTTTATGAAGTGGAACAGCCGCGTGACCCCTGGGTGGCAGAGGTCGTTGTGGAGGGTCTGTAGCCGATCCCCAGTGGCGCTGGCACACATCCCTCGTGAGAGGGCGTCAGGGGATTCGTTAAGGGCCCCTGGCCGGTAAATGATGTCGTACTCGAAGGTGGAGAGCTCGATCCGCCACCTAAGAATCTTATCATTTTTAATCTTCCCCCTCTGTTTATTATTGAACATAAACGCTACCGACCGCTGGTCGGTAAGTAGGGTGAAGCGTTTGCCGGCTAGGTAGTGGCGCCAGTGGCGCACTGCCTCCACGATGGCTTGGGCCTCCTTTTCCACGGAGGAGTGTCTGATCTCGGGCCCTTGGAGGGTCCTCGAGAAGAAAGCTACGGGCCACCCCGCCTGGTTGAGGGTGGCCGCCAAGGTGAAGTCAGACGCACCACTTTCCACTTGAAATGGTGTGTTCTCGTCCACTGCCTGTAGCGTGGCCCGCTCAATATCCTGCTTAATGCTTTTGAAGGCGGCGTGGGCCTCAGCAGAGAGCGGAAAAGAGGATGCTTTCAAGAGGGGGCGGGCTTTGTCGGAGTACTTGGGGACCCATTGGGAATAATAAGAAAATAACCCCAGGCACCTTTTCAGGGCTTTGGGAGTGTTGGGCAGGGGCAGCTCCCGTAGGGGGCGCAATCGGTCGGGGTCTGGTCCAATTTCCCCATTCTCCACCACGCTGCCTAGTATGCAGAGGCGCGTGGTGTTGAAAACGCACTTGTCCTCGTTGTAGGTGAGGTTGAGTTTTTGTGCGGTTTCCAGGAACCTCTCGAGGTTCGAGTCGTGATCCTGCTGATTGTGGCCGCAGATGGTGACGTTGTCGAGGTAGGGGAAGGTTGCCTGCAAGTGGTGGTCATCGACCATGCGGTCCATCTCCCTCTGAAAGACCGAGACCCCATTCGTCACCCCAAAGGGGACTCTGAGGAATTGGTAGAGGCGTCCGTTCGCCTCGAAGGTGGTGTACGGGCGGTCCTCTGGTCTGATAGGGAGCTGGTGGTACGCTGACTTGAGGTCGATGGTGGAGAACACCCGGTATTGGGCGATTTGGTTCACCATTTCTGATATGCGGGGTAGCGGGTAGGCGTCTAGTTGGGTGCACCTGTTGATCGTTTGACTATAGTCGATCACCATCCGTTTCTTCTCGCTACCCCTTACCACTACCACTTGGGCGCGCCACGGGCTGTTGCTGCGTTCAATAATGCGATCTTTCAGGAGCCTGTCTACCTCGGTCGCGATAAACCGCCTGTCCTCCCAGCTGTACCTCCTGCTTTTGGTCGCTATTGGCCGGCAGTTAGGGGTAAGGTTCGCGAATAGCGAAGGCGGCTTTACCTTCAGGGTAGCCAGACCGCACACTATGAGGGGCGGCTGGGACCCACCGTACTTGAGCGTGATGCTTTGGTGGTTGCACTGGAAATCCAGGCCCAAGATCACGCTCGCACATAGGTTCTTCATGATTAGTACTTTAAAATTATCGTATACAGTCCCGTTAACGCCCAATTGTACCGTGCAGTAACCCAGAATGGTCGATGTCTGGGTTTTATCAGCCATAGAGATGGTACCCTGAGCAGGGACCACCTTTAGGGAGAGTTGTTGTGCCAGTTCAGGGTGGATAAAACTCTCCGTGCTTCCACTGTCAATTAAACATTTAACCCGGCACCCGTTTACCTCGATGTCCACCATTGATTTGGATAGCGGGTGCGGCCTGGTCTGGTCCACTGTGACCTATGCCACTGTAGGGCCCTGATCGATACAAGATGGCGTCCACGCTGTCTGCTCATAAGATGGCGGACCCCACGAGGTCGGGCAAGATGGCGTCCAAGATGGCCGCTCCCACGGCGCACACGCGGCGGTGGCGGGTTTTCCAGCGGTTGGTTTTCCGGCGGGGTTCCCTCTGCACACCTTCCTGAAGTGCCCCTTCTTACCGCACTTAAAGCAGGTGGTGCCTTTCGCCGGGCACAGGTTTCTGGTGTGTTTTGGCTGCCCGCAGAAGTAGGAGTTGGGTCCCTGACGCGTCGCGGCTGTCGTAGGGCTTCTGGGGGGAGAGCGGGGCCCCGCCGGTGTCGGGCTGCCGGGCGGGGAAGATGCCTTCCAAGATGGTGGCGCCCTTGGTGCACACGTGGCGGCGCGGGCCGAAGAGTAGGCGTCCGAATTTCTCTGGGCCACATCCAGGGTTCGCGCGGTGTCCGCAGCCTGTTTCAGGTCCAACCCCGTTTTTTCCAGCAGTCTTTGCCGGATGTAAGTGGAGCTGAGGCCTGTGATAAAGGCATCGCGAACAAGTTCGTCAGTGTACACTGCGGCTTTTACATCTCGGCACTTGCAGTCTTTGCCAAGCATTTTCAGGGTGCTTAGGAACTCCTCCACCGATTCCCTAGGTCGCTGTGCGCGAGTAGCGAGCAGATGCCTAGCATACACCTCATTCGTAGGCTGCTGGTAATGCGCCTTTAAGATGTCGCAGGCGGCCAGGTACGTATCGGCGTCTTGGATGAGGGGGTAAACCCGGTGGCTTACCCAATTCCGCAGAATTCCGAGTCTCATCCTCGCAGCGCCCGTAGCGTCTTTGACGGCTGCGGAATTGTCCAGGAAGAATTCCATACACTCAAACGAGTGTCCGAAGCGTGCTGATGCGTCCGGAGCATGTTGATCCAAATCCAAACGTTCGGGTTTCAGGAGTTGATCCATAGTGTTGAAAAATAAGTTAATAAAATTGATGTGCCTCAATAATTCCGAGACTCGATGTTAGCGAAACAAAACAAGGCTTTTATTAACTTAGAAAGTAACACGTAAGAGAGAGAGGTATCTTCCTTCTGGAGACTGAGGCCAGACTGAGCTAGCTTACAAAAGGGGCCAGGTATGGGCGGAGCCCTACACACAGCACATTCCAATAAACAATACAATGAGGACTGGGGGAAGGGAAATGACACTGAAACCGACCACAGTCACAGGCAGTGATGAATGGAATATTTCATCACAAATACATTACACAAAAAGCAACACGATGAATTGCCCATTCAAAATGGAGACACATGGGAAAACCATTTTGAAAAATTATACCAGATAAACACACTAAGCCCAGAGCAAGATCAAATATGTAAAGAATTGGAAAAGCTCGAACTGGCCATAAAAGATTACCAAACCCGTTAGACTCCCCAATAACTGAAAAAGAGCTATTTGAAAAATTCAAGGACCTGCAACCAAGAAAAGCTTGCGGTGCAGATGGCATCCTAAACGAGATGATTAAACACACCGACGATAAAATGAAATTGGCTATCCTAAAACTCTTCAACTTGGTTCTGAGTGTCGGTTACTTCCCTGATATCTGGAACAAAGGACTCATAACGCCCATATACAAAAGTGGAGACAAAGTTGACCCAAATAACTATCGAGGCATCTGTGTGAACAGTAACCTGGGGAAGGTATTCTGTAGTATCATAAACTAAAGACTTATAAACTTCCTTGAGGAGCACAATGTCTTGAGTAAAAAGCCAAATTGGATTCTTACCAAATTATAGAACATCGGATCATATCTTCACCCTACACTCCCTAATTGACAAACATGTTCACCAAAACAAAAGCAAAATTTTTGCCTGCTTTATAGATTTCCAGAAGGCTTATGATTCTATTTGGCATGACGGTCTATTCTTAAATCTTATTGAAAGTGGTGTAGGGGGAGAAACATATGATGTAATTAAATCAATGTATACAAACAATAAATGTGCAGTTAAAATTGGAGACAAACAAACAAAATATTTCTCACAGGGGCGTGGCGTGGCGCAGGGCTTGCCCATCTCACCGACACTCTTTAATATTTACATAAATGAATTGGCAAAACTACTTGAACAATCTACAGCAGCTGGCCTCGCCCTATATGACTCCAAGGTTAAATTCCTCCTCTATGCAGATGACCTGGTTCTGCTCTCACCAACAGAGGAGGGTCTACAGCAGAACCTGGATCTGCTAGAGTCATTCTGTCAGACCTGGGCCCTGACAATAAACCCCCAAAAAACCAAAGTTCTTGTGTTCCAGCAAAGATCCAGGCATCAGGGACCCAGAATAAACTTCACATTAGGAGCAACTAAAATTGAACAAACTACAAATTACACATACTTAGGCTTAAAAATCAGTTCTACAGGAAATTTTCATTTGGCTGTGAATGAACTGAAAGATAAAGCAAAAAGGGCTTTCTATGCCATTAAAAAGTCAATCCAAATAGAAATTCCAATTGACTTCGGCTCAAAATTTTTAAATCAGTAATTGAACCAATTGCACTCTATGGTAGTGAGGTGTGGGGCCCGCTAACACAACAAGAATTTGCAAAATGGGACAAACACCCAATTGAGATCCTACATGCAGAATTCTGTAAAAGTATTCTCCGGACTCAGAGGAAAACCGCAAACAGTGCATGCAGGGCAGAGCTAGGCCAATATCCACTACTAATTAATATCCAAAAAAGAGCCATCAAATTTTGGAAACACCTAAAAATGAGCAACCCCCACTGCTATCATTACGAAGCCCTGAAATGCCAAGAGATGATCATAGAGAAGAGTCCCCTCAGTCAACTAGTCCTGGGACTCAGTGAAGTAACTACTAACACTACTAACAATAAT
This sequence comes from Somniosus microcephalus, assembly GCF_052327205.1. Lineage (NCBI taxonomy): Eukaryota > Metazoa > Chordata > Chondrichthyes > Squaliformes > Somniosidae > Somniosus > Somniosus microcephalus. Next base: position 9,405,654 of record NC_141015.1, read on the forward strand.
CAGCCCCAGGACAGTGATATCCTAGCACAGAGAATTCGACCCAACACAATTGTCACTAAACTAAAGGAAAAATATTTGACCTACTGGACAGAAACGACAAAAACCCAAAACAAACTTGATTGCTATTTGGCCCTAAACAGACAATACACCATGGCTGAATACCTGACCATGGTAAAAGATAGCAAACTGAGAAAAACCTTGACAATGTACAGACTTAGTGAGCATACACTGGCCATCGAAAAAGGCAGACACAGGCAGACCTGGCTGCGAAGAGAGGACAGGATATGCTCTCACTGCAGTCAGGGAGTGGTGGAGACACAGATGCACTTCCTCACAACTTGTGGAAACTAATAGGACATAAGGGGGAATTTCTACCCAAAATTCATAAAAATATGCCCTGAATTCAAAAATTTGAATGACCACCAAAAACTCCCATACCTATTAGGGGAACAGAGAAATTGCGTAACTTTAGCGGCAAACTATGTTACAGCTTGCCAAAAGCAGAGGGACAACCATTAAATCTAAGAAAAGATTATATGCATATTATATGTGTGTATATTTATATATACAGGGATATAACTGTCTATACACTGTATGTCTAGATCTGCGTTTACGTGTTCAATCATACATGTTTTTCTGTGCTTTGGCAACATAAGATGTACCTTGTCATGCCAATAAAGCAATTTGAATTGAATTCAATTGAATTGACTGGAGAAGAGAGAGAGAGAGAGACTGGGGGAGAGAGAGAGAGAGACAGGGAGAGAGAGAGAAAGAGACGGGGAGAGAGAGAGAGAGACAGGAAGAGAGAGAGAGACTGGGGGAGAGAGGGAGAGAGACTGGGGAGAGAGAAAGACTGGGGGAGAGAAAGACTGGGCGAGGGAGAGAGAGACGGGGAGAGAGAGAGAGACTGGGAAGAGAGAGAGACTGGGACAGGGAGAGAGAGACGGGGAGATAGAGAGACTGGGGGAGAGAGAGAGACGGGGGAGAGAGAGAGACTGGGAAGAGAGAGAGACTGGGAGAGGAAGAGAGAGACTGAGACTGGGGGAGAGAGAGAGAGAGAGACTGCGGGAGAGAGAGAGACTGGGGGATAGAGAGAGACTGGGGAGAGAGAGAGAGAGACTGGGGAGAGACTGGGGGAGAGAGAGAGAGACGGGGGAGAGAGAGAGAGACTGGGGGAGAGAGAGAGAGAGACTGGGGGAGAGAGAGAGAGAGAGACTGGGGGAGAGAGAGAGAGAGACTGGGGGAGAGAGAGAGAGAGACTGGGGGAGAGAGAGAGAGACTGGAGGTGAGAGAGAGAGACTGGAGGTGAGAGAGAGAGACTGGGGGAGAGAGAGAGACTGGGGGAGAGAGAGAGAGACTGGGTGAGAGAAAGACTGGGAGAAGGATAGAGAGACGAGGAGAGAGACTAGGGGAGAGAGAGAGAGACTGGGGGAGAGAGAGAGAGACTGGGGGAGAGAGCGAGATGGGGGAGAGAGCGAGACTGGGGGAGAGAGAGAGAGACTGGGGGAGAGAGAGAGACTGGGGGAGAGAGAGAGAGACTGGGGAAGAGAGAGAGAGAGAGAGAGACTGGGGGAGAGAGAGAGAAAGATGGGGGAGAGAGAGACTGGGGGAGAGAGAGAGAGGCTGGGGAGAGAGAGAGAGACTGGGGAAGAGAGAGAGAGACTGGGGGAGAGAGAGAGAGAGACTGGGGGAGAGAGAGAGAGACGCGGAGAGAGAGAGACTGGGGGAGAGAGAGAGAGACTGGGGGAGAGAGAGACTGGGGGAGAGAGGGAGACTGGGGGAGAGAGAGAGTCTGGGGGAAAGAGAGAGACTGGGGAGAGAGAGAGAGAGAGACTGGGGGAGAGAGAGAGATTGGGGAGAGGGGGAGAGAGAGAATTGGGCTCTAACAGTAAATCTAAAGAAAACCAACATCATGATTTTTCAAAAAAGGCCCAGATGTCAGGAAAACAAATACCAGTTTAACCTCAGTGATACCACTATAGGACACACTATGAGCTACACCTACCTTGGTCTAACTATTACAGCATCAGGGAGCTTCAGCATAGCAGTGAATGCACTAAAAGAAAAAGCCCGAAGAGCCCTATATGCAATAAAAAGAAAATTCTACAACATCCAAATCCCAATCAAAATCTGGCTCAAAATATTTGACAGCATAATCCTGCCCATTGCACTGTACGGTAGTGAAGTATGGGGCCCGCTAAATCACCAAAGCTACACTAAATGGGAAAAACACACAATAGAAGCCCTACATGCAGAATTCTGCCGAAGCATCCTTCGCACCCAAAGAAAAACGCCAACAAATGCATGCAGAGCCGAACTAGGCAGATACCCACTGATAATAAACATCCAAAAACGAGCACTAAACTTCCTAAATCACCTCAAATCTAGCTCCCCAGACACCCTTCATTTCAAAGCCTTTCAGACCCAAGAGCTAAACCCAGAAAAGAGTCCCCTGAGTCAGCTGCTACTGAAACTAAGTACTCAGCCGGACCCTGACCAGCCCCAGACCAACACAGCCGTCCAAACACCAATCCGAGTGAACCAAATCATTAAACAATGCAAAGAAACCTACCTGGAACATTGGAACAAAATAACCGAAAGCCAAAGCAGATTAGAATGTTACTGGGCCCTAAAAAGAGAATATAAACTGGCAGACTACCTCACGACCATCAGAGACACAAAACAGAGACAGACCCTCACCAGGTACAGACTAAGCGACCACCAACTGGAAATTGAAAAAGGCAGATACAAGAAATCCTGGCAGCCTAGAGAGAATAGAATATGCGATCAATGTCTGGCCGGCGAGGTTGAAACAGAAATGCATTTCCTCCTAAAATGCGAAAAATTCAACACATCAAGAAATATATTATTCAACAAGCTAAGCCAAACAACCCCAGATTTCAAGGAATTGGATGACCTGTCAAAATTGAGATTAGTCCTGGGAGAAGGAGACAGACCATACCTTGGGGCCAAATATGTAACAACATGTCACAACCTGAGGACTGTTTAAAATTAAGACTGTTTAAAATTAATATTGAACGTACCAAATGAAGTAGAAAGACTGTTTAAAATTAATATTGTTTAAAAGTAATATTGTATGTACCCAACAAATGTCAAATCGATTGACACCAACAGAATGTTGGAAAACTGTACCTTTTTGCTATGTAAGCTTTGGCAATATGGTTCTCTGTAAACTTTCATGCCAATAAAGCATTTGAATTGAATTGAATTGAATTGAGAGAGATTGGGGAGAGAGAGAGAGAGAGAGACTGGGGAGAGAGAGAGAAAGACGGGGAGAGGGAGAGAGACTGGGGGAGAGAGAGAGAGACTGGGGGAGAGAGAGAGAGAGACTGGGGGAGAGAGAGAGAGACTGGGGAGAGAGAGAGACTGGGGGAGAGAGAGAGAGAGAGAGAGAGGCTGGGGGGGAGAAAGACTGGGAGAGGGATAGAGACGGGGAGAGAGAGACTGAGGGAGCGAGAGAGAGAGACTGGGGGAGAGAGAGAGAGACTGGGGGAGAGAGAGAGAGAGAGAGAGAGAGAGACGGGGGAGAGAGAGAGAAAGATGGGGAGAGGGAGAGAGAGAGGCTGGGGGAGAGAAAGACTGGGAGAGGGATAGAGACGGGGAGAGAGAGAGAGACTGGGGGAGCGAGAGAGAGACTGGGGGAGAGAGAGAGACGGGGAGAGAGAGAGACTGGGGGAGAGAGAGAGAGACTGGGGGAGAGAGAGAGAGACTGGGGGAGAGAGAGAGACTGGGGGAGAGAGAGAGAGACTGGGGGAGTGAGAGAGAGACTGGGGGAGTGAGAGAGAGACTGGGGGAGTGAGAGAGAGACTGGGGGAGAGAGAGAGAGAGAGAGAGACTGGGGGAGAGAGAGAGAAAGATGGGGGAGAGGGAGAGAGACTGGGGGAGAGAGAGAGAGACTGAGGGAGAGAGAGCGAGACTGGGGAGAGAGAGAGACTGGGGAGAGAGAGAGACTGGGGAGAGAGAGAGAGAGAGACTGGGGGAGAGAAAGACTGGGAGAGGGATAGAGAGACGGGGAGAGAGACTCGGGGAGAGAGAGAGAGACAGGGAGAATTTCTACCCAAAATTCACAAAAATATGCCCTGAATTCAGAAATTTGAATGACGACCAAAAACTCCCATACCTATTAGGGGAACAGAGAAATTGCGTAACTTTAGCGGCAAACTGTGTTACAGCTTGCCATAAGCAGAGGGACAACCATTAAACCTAAGAAAAGATTATATGCATATTATATGTGTGTATATTTATATATACAGGGATATAACTGTCTATACACTGTATGTCTAGATCTGCGTTTACGTGTTCAATCATACATGTTTTTCTGTGCTTTGGCAACATAAGATGTACCTTGTCATGCCAATAAAGCAATTTGAATTGAATTCAATTGAATTGACTGGAGAAGAGAGAGAGAGAGAGACTGGGGGAGAGAGAGAGAGAGACAGGGAGAGAGAGAGAAAGAGACGGGGGAGAGAGAGAGAGAGACAGGAAGAGAGAGAGAGACTGGGGGAGAGAGGGAGAGAGACTGGGGAGAGAGAAAGACTGGGGGAGAGAAAGACTGGGCGAGGGAGAGAGAGAGAGACGGGGAGAGAGAGAGAGACTGGGAAGAGAGAGAGACTGGGACAGGGAGAGAGAGACGGGGAGATAGAGAGACTGGGGGAGAGAGAGAGACGGGGGAGAGAGAGAGACTGGGAAGAGAGAGAGACTGGGAGAGGAAGAGAGAGACTGAGACTGGGGGAGAGAGAGAGAGAGAGAGACTGCGGGAGAGAGAGAGACTGGGGGATAGAGAGAGACTGGGGAGAGAGAGAGAGAGACTGGGGAGAGACTGGGGGAGAGAGAGCGAGACTGGGGGAGAGAGAGAGAGACTGGGGGAGAGAGAGAGAGAGACTGGGGGAGAGAGAGAGAGAGAGACTGGGGGAGAGAGAGAGAGAGACTGGGGGAGAGAGAGAGAGACTGGAGGTGAGAGAGAGAGACTGGAGGTGAGAGAGAGAGACTGGGGGAGAGAGAGAGACTGGGGGAGAGAGAGAGAGACTGGGTGAGAGAAAGACTGGGGGAAGGAGAGAGAGACGGGGAGAGAGAGAGACTAGGGGAGAGAGAGAGAGACTGGGGAGAGAGAGAGAGAGAGAGGCTGGGGGAGAGAAAGACTGGGAGAGGGATAGAGAGACGAGGAGAGAGACTAGGGGAGAGAGAGAGAGACTGGGGGAGAGAGAGAGAGACTGGGGGAGAGAGCGAGACGGGGGAGAGAGCGAGACGGGGGAGAGAGCGAGACTGGGGGAGAGAGAGAGAGACTGGGGGAGAGAGAGAGACTGGGGGAGAGAGAGAGACTGGGGGAGAGAGAGAGAGACTGGGGAAGAGAGAGAGAGAGAGAGAGAGACTGGGGGAGAGAGAGAGAAAGATGGGGGAGAGAGAGACTGGGGGAGAGAGAGAGAGGCTGGGGAGAGAGAGAGAGACTGGGGAAGAGAGAGAGAGACTGGGGGAGAGAGAGAGACTGGGGAGAGAGAGAGAGAGACTGGGGGAGAGAGAGAGAGAGACTGGGGGGGAGAGAGAGAGAGACGGGGAGAGAGAGAGACTGGGGGAGAGAGAGACTGGGGGAGAGAGGGAGACTGGGGGAGAGAGAGAGTCTGGGGGAAAGAGAGAGACTGGGGAGAGAGAGAGAGAGAGACTGGGGGAGAGAGAGAGATTGGGGAGAGGGGGAGAGAGAGAATTGGGCTCTAACAGTAAATCTAAAGAAAACCAACATCATGATTTTTCAAAAAAGGCCCAGATGTCAGGAAAACAAATATCAGTTTAACCTCAGTGATACCACTATAGGACACACTATGAGCTACACCTACCTTGGTCTAACTATTACAGCATCAGGGAGCTTCAGCATAGCAGTGAATGCACTAAAAGAAAAAGCCCGAAGAGCCCTATATGCAATAAAAAGAAAATTCTACAACATCCAAATCCCAATCAAAATCTGGCTCAAAATATTTGACAGCATAATCCTGCCCATTGCACTGTACGGTAGTGAAGTATGGGGCCCGCTAAATCACCAAAGCTACACTAAATGGGAAAAACACACAATAGAAGCCCTACATGCAGAATTCTGCCGAAGCATCCTTCGCACCCAAAGAAAAACGCCAACAAATGCATGCAGAGCCGAACTAGGCAGATACCCACTGATAATAAACATCCAAAAACGAGCACTAAACTTCCTAAATCACCTCAAATCTAGCTCCCCAGACACCCTTCATTTCAAAGCCTTTCAGACCCAAGAGCTAAACCCAGAAAAGAGTCCCCTGAGTCAGCTGCTACTGAAACTAAGTACTCAGCCGGACCCTGACCAGCCCCAGACCAACACAGCCGTCCAAACACCAATCCGAGTGAACCAAATCATTAAACAATGCAAAGAAACCTACCTGGAACATTGGAACAAAATAACCGAAAGCCAAAGCAGATTAGAATGTTACTGGGCCCTAAAAAGAGAATATAAACTGGCAGACTACCTCACGACCATCAGAGACACAAAACAGAGACAGACCCTCACCAGGTACAGACTAAGCGACCACCAACTGGAAATTGAAAAAGGCAGATACAAGAAATCCTGGCAGCCTAGAGAGAATAGAATATGCGATCAATGTCTGGCCGGCGAGGTTGAAACAGAAATGCATTTCCTCCTAAAATGCGAAAAATTCAACACATCAAGAAATATATTATTCAACAAGCTAAGCCAAACAACCCCAGATTTCAAGGAATTGGATGACCTGTCAAAATTGAGATTAGTCCTGGGAGAAGGAGACAGACCATACCTTGGGGCCAAATATGTAACAACATGTCACAACCTGAGGACTGTTTAAAATTAAGACTGTTTAAAATTAATATTGAACGTAACAAATGAAGTAGAAAGACTGTTTAAAATTAATATTGTTTAAAAGTAATATTGTATGTACCCAACAAATGTCAAATCGATTGACACCTACAGAATGTTGGAAAACTGTACCTTTTTGCTATGTAAGCTTTGGCAATATGGTTCTCTGTAAACTTTCATGCCAATAAAGCATTTGAATTGAATTGAATTGAATTGAGAGAGATTGGGGAGAGAGAGAGAGAGAGAGACTGGGGAGAGAGAGAGAAAGACGGGGAGAGGGAGAGAGACTGGGGGAGAGAGAGAGAGACTGGGGGAGAGAGAGAGAGAGACTGGGGGAGAGAGAGAGAGACTGGGGAGAGAGAGAGACTGGGGGAGAGAGAGAGAGAGAGAGAGGCTGGGGGGGAGAAAGACTGGGAGAGGGATAGAGACGGGGAGAGAGAGACTGAGGGAGCGAGAGAGAGAGACTGGGGGAGAGAGAGAGAGACTGGGGGAGAGAGAGAGAGAGAGAGAGAGAGAGAGACGGGGGAGAGAGAGAGAAAGATGGGGGAGAGGGAGAGAGAGAGAGAGAGAGAGGCTGGGGGAGAGAAAGACTGGGAGAGGGATAGAGACGGGGAGAGAGAGAGAGACTGGGGGAGCGAGAGAGAGACTGGGGGAGAGAGAGAGACGGGGGAGAGAGAGAGACTGGGGGAGAGAGAGAGAGACTGGGGGAGAGAGAGAGAGACTGGGGGAGAGAGAGAGAGACTGGGGGAGTGAGAGAGAGACGGGGAGTGAGAGAGAGACTGGGGGAGTGAGAGAGAGACTGGGGGAGAGAGAGAGAGAGAGAGAGACTGGGGGAGAGAGAGAGAAAGATGGGGGAGAGGGAGAGAGACTGGGGGAGAGAGAGAGAGACTGAGGGAGAGAGAGCGAGACTGGGGAGAGAGAGAGACTGGGGAGAGAGAGAGACTGGGGAGAGAGAGAGAGAGAGACTGGGGGAGAGAAAGACTGGGAGAGGGATAGAGAGACGGGGAGAGAGACTCGGGGAGAGAGAGAGAGACAGGGAGAATTTCTACCCAAAATTCACAAAAATATGCCCTGAATTCAGAAATTTGAATGACGACCAAAAACTCCCATACCTATTAGGGGAACAGAGAAATTGCGTAACTTTAGCGGCAAACTGTGTTACAGCTTGCCATAAGCAGAGGGACAACCATTAAACCTAAGAAAAGATTATATGCATATTATATGTGTGTATATTTATATATACAGGGATATAACTGTCTATACACTGTATGTCTAGATCTGTGTTTACGTGTTCAATCATACATGTTTTTCTGTGCTTTGGCAACATAAGATGTACCTTGTCATGCCAATGAAGCAATTTGAATTGAATTGAATTGAATTGACTGGAGAAGAGAGAGAGAGACTGGGGGAGAGAGAGAAAGAGACGGGGAGAGAGAGAGAGACAGGGAGAGAGAGAGAGACTGGGGGAGAGAGGGAGAGAGACTGGGGAGAGAGAGAGAGACGGGGAGAGAGAGAGAGCCTGGGAAGAGAGAGAGACTGGGACAGGGAGAGAGAGACTGGGGGAGAGAGAGAGACGGGGGAGAGAGAGAGACTGGGAAGAGAGAGAGACTGGGAGAGGAAGAGAGAGACTGAGACTGGGGGAGAGAGAGAGAGAGAGACTGCGGGAGAGAGAGAGACTGGGGGAGAGAGAGAGACTGGGGAGAGAGAGACTGGGGAGAGACTGGGGGAGAGAGAGAGAGACTGGGGGAGAGAGAGAGAGACTGGGGAGAGAGAGAGAGAGACTGGGGGAGAGAGAGAGACTGGGGGAGAGAGAGAGACAGGGGGAGAGAGAGAGAGACTGGGGGAGAGAGAGAGAGACTGGGGGAGAGAGAGAGAGACTGGGGAGAGAGAGAGAGACTGGGGGAGAGAGAGAGAGACTGGGTGAGAGAAAGACTGGGAGAAGGAGAGAGAGACGGGGAGAGAGAGAGACTAGGGGAGAGAGAGAGAGACTGGGGGAGAGAGAGAGAGAGAGAGAGGCTGGGGGAGAGAAAGACTGGGAGAGGGATAGAGAGACGAGGAGAGAGACTAGGGGAGAGAGAGAGAGAGACTGGGGGAGAGAGAGAGAGACTGGGGGAGAGAGAGAGAGACTGGGGGAGAGAGAGAGAGAGACTGGGGGAGAGAGAGAGAGACGGGGAGAGAGAGAGAGACGGGGAGAGAGAGAGAGACTGGGGGAGAGAGAGAGAGACTGGGGGAGAGAGAGACTGGGGGAGAGAGCGAGACGGGGGAGAGAGAGAGACTGGGGGAGAGAGAGAGAGACTGGGGGAGAGAGAGAGACTGGGGGAGAGAGAGAGAGACTGGGGAAGAGAGAGAGAGAGAGAGAGAGAGACTGGGGGAGAGAGAGAGAAAGATGGGGGAGAGAGAGACTGGGGGAGAGAGAGAGAGGCTGGGGAGAGAGAGACTGGGGAAGGGAGAGAGAGACTGGGGGAGAGAGAGAGAGACTGTGGGAGAGAGAGAGACTGGGGGAGAGAGAGAGAGAGACTGGGGGAGAGAGAGAGAGAGACTGGGGGAGAGAGAGAGAGAGACTGGGGGAGAGAGAGAGAGAGACTGGGGGAGAGAGAGAGAGACGGGGAGAGAGAGAGACTGGGGGAGAGAGAGAGAGACTGGGGGAGAGAGAGACTGGGGGAGAGAGAGAGTCTGGGGGAAAGAGAGAGACTGGGGAGAGAGAGAGAGAGAGAGACTGGGGGAGAGAGAGAGGTTGGGGAGAGAGAGAGAGAGAGACTGGGGAGAGAGAGAGAAAGACGGGGAGAGGGAGAGAGACTGGGGGAGAGAGAGAGAGAGACTGGGGGAGAGAGAGAGAGAGACTGGGGAGAGAGAGAGACTGGGGGAGAGAGCGAGACGGGGGAGAGAGAGAGACTGGGGGAGAGAGAGAGAGACTGGGGGAGAGAGAGAGAGACTGGGGGAGAGAGAGAGACTGGGGAGAGAGAGAGAGACTGGGGAAGAGAGAGAGAGAGAGAGACTGGGGGAGAGAGAGAGAAAGATGGGGGAGAGAGAGGCTGGGGGAGAGAGAGAGAGGCTGGGGAGAGAGAGACTGGGGAAGGGAGAGAGAGACTGGGGGAGAGAGAGAGAGACTGGGGGAGAGAGAGAGAGAGACTGGGGGAGAGAGAGAGAGAGACTGGGCGAGAGAGAGAGAGAGACTGGGGGAGAGAGAGAGAGAGACTGGGGGAGAGAGAGAGAGACGGGGAGAGAGAGAGACCGGGGAGAGAGAGAGACTGGGGGAGAGAGAGAGAGACTGGGGGAAGAGAGAGACTGGGGGAGAGAGGGAGACTGGGGGAGAGAGAGAGTCTGGGGGAAAGAGAGAGACTGGGGAGAGAGAGAGAGAGAGAGACTGGGGGAGAGAGAGAGGTTGGGGAGAGAGAGAGAGACTGGGGAGAGAGAGAGAAAGACGGGGAGAGGGAGAGAGACTGGGGGAGAGAGAGAGAGACTGGGGGAGAGAGAGAGAGAGGCTGGGGGAGAGAGAGAGAGACTGGGGAGAGAGAGAGACTGGGGGGGAGAGAGAGAGAGAGAGGCTGGGGGAGAGAAAGACTGGGAGAGGGATAGAGACGGGGAGAGAGAGACTGAGGGAGCGAGAGAGAGACTGGGGGAGAGAGAGAGACGGGGGGAGAGAGAGAGACTGGGGGAGAGAGAGAGAGACTGGGGAGAGAGAGAGACTGGGGGAGAGAGAGAGAGAGAGAGAGGCTGGGGGAGAGAAAGACTGGGAGAGGGATAGAGAGACGGGGAGAGAGACTAGGGGAGAGAGAGAGAGACTGGGGGAGAGAGAGAGAGACTGGGGGAGAGAGAGCGAGACGGGGGAGAGAGAGAGACTGGGGGAGAGAGAGAGACTGGGGGAGAGAGAGAGAGACTGGGGGAGAGAGAGAGACTGGGGGAGAGAGAGAGAGACTGGGGAGGAGAGAGAGAGAGAGAGAGAGAGATAGACAGAGAGACTGGGGGAGAGAGAGAGAGGCTGGGGAGAGAGAGAGAGACTGGGGGAGAGAGAGAGAGAGACTGGGAGAGAGAGAGAGAGAATGCATGCAGAGCCGAACTAGGCAGATACCCACTGATAATAAACATCCAAAAACGAGCACTAAACTTCCTAAATCACCTCAAATCTAGCTCCCCAGACACCCTTCATTTCAAAGCCTTTCAGACCCAAGAGCTAAACCCAGAAAAGAGTCCCCTGAGTCAGCTGCTACTGAAACTAAGTACTCAGCCGGACCCTGACCAGCCCCAGACCAACACAGCCGTCCAAACACCAATCCGAGTGAACCAAATCATTAAACAATGCAAAGAAACCTACCTGGAACATTGGAACAAAATAACCGAAAGCCAAAGCAGATTAGAATGTTACTGGGCCCTAAAAAGAGAATATAAACTGGCAGACTACCTCACGACCATCAGAGACACAAAACAGAGACAGACCCTCACCAGGTACAGACTAAGCGACCACCAACTGGAAATTGAAAAAGGCAGATACAAGAAATCCTGGCAGCCTAGAGAGAATAGAATATGCGATCAATGTCTGGCCGGCGAGGTTGAAACAGAAATGCATTTCCTCCTAAAATGCGAAAAATTCAACACATCAAGAAATATATTATTCAACAAGCTAAGCCAAACAACCCCAGATTTCAAGGAATTGGATGACCTGTCAAAATTGAGATTAGTCCTGGGAGAAGGAGACAGACCATACCTTGGGGCCAAATATGTAACAACATGTCACAACCTGAGGACTGTTTAAAATTAAGACTGTTTAAAATTAATATTGAACGTACCAAATGAAGTAGAAAGACTGTTTAAAATTAATATTGTTTAAAAGTAATATTGTATGTACCCAACAAATGTCAAATCGATTGACACCTACAGAATGTTTGAAAATGTACCTTTTTGATATGTAAGCTTTGGCAATATGGTTCTCTGTAAACTTTCATGCCAATAAAGCATTTGAATTGAAATTGAATTGAATTGATTGACTGGGGGAGAGAGAGAGAGACTGGGGGAGAGAGAGAGAGACTGGGGGAGAGAGAGACTGGGGGAGAGAGGGAGACTGGGGGAGAGAGAGAGTCTGGGGGAAAGAGAGAGACTGGGGAGAGAGAGAGAGAGACTGGGGGAGAGAGAGAGATTGGGGAGAGAGAGAGAGAGAGACTGGGGAGAGAGAGAGAAAGACGGGGAGAGGGAGAGAGACTGGGGGAGAGAGAGAGAGACTGGGGGAGAGAGAGAGAGAGAGAGACTGGGGGAGAGAGAGAGAGAGACTGGGGAGAGAGAGAGACTGGGGAGAGAGAGAGAGAGAGAGGCTGGGGGAGAGAAAGACTGGGAGAGGGATAGAGACGGGGAGAGAGAGAGAGACTGGGGGAGCGAGAGAGAGACTGGGGGAGCGAGAGAGAGACTGGGGGAGAGAGAGAGAGACTGGGGGAGAGGGAGAGAGACTGGGGGAGAGAGAGAGAGACTGGGGGAGAGAGAGAGAGACTGGGGAGAGAGGGAGAGACAGAGAGACTGGGGGAGAGAGAGAGAAAGATGGGGGAGAGGGAGAGAGACTGGGGGAGAGAGAGAGAGACTGAGGGAGAGAGAGCGAGACTGGGGAGAGAGAGAGACTGGGGAGAGAGAGAGAGACTGGGGGAGAGAAAGACTGGGAGAGGGATAGAGAGACGGGGAGAGAGACTAGGGGAGAGAGAGAGAGACAGGGAGAATTTCTACCCAAAATTCACAAAAATATGCCCTGAATTCAGAAATTTGAATGACGACCAAAAACTCCCATACCTACTAGGGGAACAGAGAAATTGTGTAACCTTAGCGGCACACTATGTTACAGCTTGCCATAAACAGAGGGACAACCATTAAATCTGAAAAAAAGAGTATATACAAATTATATGAATGTATATTTATACACTCAGGGATATCTCTGTTTATACACTGTATGGATAGATCTGTGTTTATGTGTTCAACCATAAATGTTTTTCGATGCTTTGGCAACATAAGATGTACCTTTTCATGCCAATAAAGCGATTCGAATTGAATTGAATTGAATTGAATTGAATTGAATTGAGAGAGACGGCGGGGGGGAGAGAGAGAGACTGGGGGAGAGAGAGAGAGATCGGGGGGAGAGAGAGAGAGATCGGGGGGAGAGAGAGAGACTGGGGGAGAGAGAGAGAGACTGGGGGAGAGAGAGAGAAACACAAACTGGGAGAGGGAGAGTTCTTGCTGGCCTGTGCTGTGTGCTGTTGTATATTGGCCCTGAATTTGAGGTGTACCAGAAGAATACGTCTCTGAACCTGAAAAAAAAATTCCGCGCGTACCTGGTGTCTCTGGAGCTTCAGACTCTTTGGGTCCGGGGCCTGTTGGTGTACACCTGCGTAACGGCACACGGATCCCAGGGGTGCACGTGGGCTCGGTCAACCAATGACAAAGGGGGATTCCTATGATGCTTATAGGGATTCTATTTACCTACGGAATCCCCGAGAGCATGAGAGAAATCCCCAAATAAATAAGAATTCACACCACTTAAATAAAATAAATGTTCCCATGTTCAAAATTATTTAAAAGACTCTTTAATTAAGCATTTAAAATAAAGATTTAATTTTTTGAAAAATAAATTTAAACGTTTTAAAACGGGCCAAAATTTACCAAAACTGTTTTTAAATGTATGTGAATGTTTAAATCTTTCAAAAAAAGTTATTTTATAGTTTATTTTAACTCTTACACTGATAAAAGAAGGCCTTATGCCTGTAATTAAAAAAATATTTGCTATAAAAATATTCCCTGATATGTTTAAGAGCTGGTGCAGTTTTATTAAGCCAGCTGAAAATGGGTTTATCACAAAAAAAAGCATTTTCAATCAGTGTCAATCCACCACCTGGGAGTAACCCGATTTTAAATGACTGAAATCGACTTTTAAAAAACAATGTAGAACCAATTGCTAGTTATATTGGGGTGCATTAGTCAGTGTCTTGGTAAATTAATTTTTTTTTAAAGCTTTTAAAAGCTGCCTATTTGTGTCCTTGCGTCCAAAAAAAGCTTCATTTTTGGAACCTCCTCGAAGGCCCTCAAACGAGCGCAATTAGCGGAAACTCGCCACGGCGAGTAATCCGATCTGGGGGCGCGACCAGTTTGTGGGCAGGGCCAGCTTCCAGCGCGATGTTTTTTAAACCAGCGCAAAAGATCGTGGAAATGCGATTTGCGCGGGACGTAATTTGTGCTTAAATTTGATCTTTTGCGTGGGTTTGGCCAATTTTGGGCGAATTGCGCTGAAAAGAACCAGCGCAACTGAGCGGAACCTCTTGCCCGCTGTGTATTGTGAAAAGTTATGAAATTGTACGAAAACTTTAGTTGGAAGTGACTTATATCGATGATGTTTCTGTTGAATCAGTGGGATTAACTCAGTGTTTCTCAGTGTGGGCGATACTGTAGAAACATCACAGAAGTAGTTTTAATTTAAATATTACTCATCTATAAATCTTTTTGATCGTCTGTTTTTTGATTTGTAAATTACGTTATTCACCTCACCAGAAAATAAAAAGTCAAATATTTTATTCGGGGCTTGGTGACACTGAGACACCCGACTAAGGAAAATACAGTAACATTTGCAAACAGTGGGCAAAAGGCACGTGATCGAATGTCATGTGATTAAGTATCACGACTGGTGTCATGTGATCAAATGTCACGTGAACAAATGTCACATGATCAATTCTCCAGGACTATGTCAAACTCGAGTTGCCAACCCGATAACACACGCATGGCGGGCTCCCAGCAGGGTTCATGCCATCAAGAGCCCGTCCATTCGAGTGAGGAGACTCAGGCGGTGCTACAGCAGGGCCACCACTCCAGCAGCGAGGGGCTCACGGGGTGGAAGTGCCCCAAAGATCAGAAGGGAGGCTGTCACTGAAGGCCTCGGCAGGGCCGTGTCTGGGGGCTATTGGAGGGAGAGGAGGCTGCTGCAAGACCCTCTCCCTCCATTGAGGGAATTCTGGGCCCTTGACTGCCACTCACCGGGACCTATCACCACCGTCCACATGGCGGCCCTAGGAAGCAGGGTCCCTGGGGCAGAAAGAAGGGAAATCCACCAGGGGCCTGAGCCCCACCCCCTGCCCCTATTTGTATGGGACAGGCGGAGAGGAGCTGCCACTGGTGGTCCTGCGAGGGCAGGGGACAGGGGCAATGGAGTGTGATTAACCAATTCAGTTAAGAGGGTGCAGACTGTCAGACTCTGGTGAGTCAGAGATACTGTTTTATAATGACAGGACTGTTATACATTTTAATGTAATTATGTTGTTTACCAACAGAAATGATAACAAATTGTGTTTTCTCTTCCTGAAACTGTGCCTCTGCCTCTCTCCTGCTTTCTAATTCTTGCCATCTCCCTCTATTTGTTCATCTTCTACTCTTTCAGTTTCCCTTTATCTCTCTCTCTCTCTCTCTCTCTCTCTCATGCTTGTGGAGTCCCTGTGTCATGTTTTGGGGTTTTTACGCTAGATGTTCTCTCGGGTTCAGCATCACCAGTCATTCCCTATGATCCGGAGTGCACCCTTTCTGCCCAATACCTAAGTAAATGATAGTGTGATCCGAGGAGCATAACAGGGATCCTTGTTAGTACTAGCAATTATTTAAAAAAAATAACAACAGAGAATGCTGGAAAAACTCAGCAGGTCAGGCAACATCCATGGAGAGAAATTTGAGTTGACGTTTCAGGTTGAAACCCTTCTTCAAAACTGGAAAGAAAATAAAAAGATCGAAGGCAAAGCTGCGATCGAACAAAAGAAGAAAAGGAGACAATAAAAGGTATGCGAAGCCAGATGAGATGGTAATGGGCCCGTGGAGACAAAAGGCAGCTGAGATTAGGTGTGAAGTGTACTGGCAGGATAAGGACAGCTGCCAGGTGAGAGAGAGAAACAAAAGGAAAGGAGTGGGGGGGGGGGGAAGAGAAAAAAAGGACCCAAAACAAAGGGGTGGAAAAAATAAAAGGAAAAAAGTAATAGGGGCCGAGGTTATGATCTGAAATTATTGACCTCAATATTGAGTCCGGAAGGCTGCAAAGTGCCTAATCGAAAGATGAGGTGCTGTTCCTCGAGTTTAGGTTGAGCTTCCGTGGAACAATACAAGAGGCCAAGGACGGTGAGGTCCGAGTGGGAATGGAGCAGTGAATTAAAATGACAGGCGACCGGAAGCTCGGGGTCACCCTTACAGACTGAACGGAGGTGTTCCGCAAAGCGGTCACCCAATCTGCGTTTGGTCTCCCCAATGTAGAGGAGACCGCATCGTGGGCAGCGAATACAGTATACTAGATTGCGAGAAGTACATGTAAATCGCTGTTTCACCTGGAAGGGGTGTTTGGGGCTCTGGACAGTGGGAAGGGGGGAGGTATAGGGGCAGGTGTTACATCTCCTGCACTTGCACGGGAAGGTGCCAGGCGAAGGGGAAGGGCTGTTGGGGGTGATAGAGGAGTGGACTAGGGTGTCTCGGAGGGAGCGGTCCCTACGGAATATTGAAAGGGGAGGGGAGGGGAAGATGTGTTTGGTGGTGGGATCACGCTGGAGGTAGCGGAAATGGCGGAGGATGATCCGTTGAATGTGGAGGCTGGTGGGGTGAAAGGTGAGGACAAGGGGAACCCTATCGTGGTTCCAGGAGGGAGGGGCAGGGGTGAGGGAAGAAGTGCGGGAGATAGAACGGACACGGTCGAGGGCCATGTCGACCATGGTAGAGGGGAATCCTCGGTTGCGGAAAAAGGAAGACATGTCGGAAGCACTGGTGTGGAAGGTGGCATCGTCGGAGCAGATACGGCGGAGGCGGAGAAACTGGGAGAATGGAATAGAGTCCTTACAGGAGGTGGGGTGGGAGGAAGTGTAGTCCAGGTAGCTGTGGGAGTCAGTGGGCTTGTAGTGAATATTGGTCGATAACCTATCCCCAGAGATGGAGACGAAGAAGTCGAGGAAGAGAAGGGAGGAGTCAGAGATGGACCATGTGAAGGAGAGGGAAGGGTGGAAATTGGAGGCAAAGTGAATGAAATTGCCTAGTTCGGGGCGAGAGCAGGAAACAGCACCGATACAGTCATATTACTGTAATATATTATAGAGTCGTACTGCCAGACTTGGGCCCTGACAATAAATCCCCAAAAAACCAAAGTCCTTGTGTTCCAGCAAAGATCCAAACATCAGGGACCCAAAATAAATTTCACAGTAGGAACAACCAAAATTGAACAAACCACTCACTACACATACTTGGGCTTAAAAATCAGTTCTACGGGAAACTTCAAACTGGCTGTGAATGAACTGAAAGAGAAAGCAAGAAGGGCTTTCTATGCCATCAAAAAATCAATCCAAATAGAAATCCCAATTAGCATTTGGCTCAAAATTTTCAAATCAGTAATTGAACCAATTGCACTCTATGGCAGTGAGGTATGGGGACCGCTAACACAACAAGAATTTGCAAAATGGGACAAACACCCAATTGAGATCCTACATGCAGAATTCTGTAAAAGTATCCTCCGGACTCAAAGGAAAACAGTAAACAATGCATGCAGGGCGGAACTAGGCCAATATCCATTAATAATCACTATCCAAAAAAGAGCCACCAAATTTTGGAATCACCTACAAATGAGCAACCCCCAATGCTATCACTACGACGCCCTGAAATGCCAAGAGCTGACCATAAAGAAAAATACCCTCAGTCAACTAGTCCTGGGACTCAGTGAAGTAACTACTAACAATACTAACAATAACCAGTCCCAGGACAGTGACAGGGTAACACAAAGAATTCGACCCAACACAATCGTCGCTAAGCAAAAGGAAAAATATCTGACATATTGGGCAGAAACAACAAAAACCCAAAGCAAACTCAATTGCTACTTGGCCCTAAACAGACAATACAACATAGCTGATTACCTGACCATGGTAAAGGATAACAAACTGAGAAGAACCTTGACAAGGTACAGACTTAGCGAACATAGCCTAGCGATCGAAAAAGGCAGACACAGGCAAACCAGGCTGCCAAGAGAAGACAGGATATGCTCTCACTGCAGTCTGGGAGTAGTTGAGACAGAGATGCACTTCCTCACAGCCTGTGGAAAATATCAGGGCATCAGGGAGAATTCCTACCAAAAATTCTCCCAAATATGCCCTGAATTCAGAAATCTGAATGACAACCAAAAACTCCCATTCCTACTGGGGGAGGAGAGAAGCTGTGTTACACTGGCGGCACACTATGTTACAGCTTGCCATGAACAGAGGGACAACCAGTAAACTAAGACAAGAATATATACAAACAAGGCGAATGTATATTTATAAACTGTATGAATAGAACCGCGTTTATGTGTTCAACCATAAATGTATTTTGATGCTTTGGCAACATAAGATGTACCTTATCATGCCAATAAAGCGATTTGAATTGTGAATTGTGAATTGGGTGCTCTTTCACTGTGGTAGAGGCGGTTTATTACTGTAATCCTAGTGCATTATGACTGTAGTACCAGCAATTAACGTAGTATTGGCACTTTTATGTAATGCTCGAGCTAGATTACTGTAACATAGAAACATAGAAGATAGGAGCAGGAGTAGGCCATTCAGCCCCTTGAGCCTGCTCCGCCATTCAATGCGATCATGGCTGATCATCCAAATTCAGTACCCTGTCCCTGCTTTCTCCCCATACCCCTTGATCCCTTTAGCCTTAAGAAATATATCCAACTCCTTCTTGAATATATTTAATGAATTGGCCTCAACTGCCTTCTGTGGTAGAGAATTCCACAGGTTCACCACTCTCTGGGTGAAGAAATTCCTCCTCATCTCAGTCCTAAATGGCTTACTCATTATCCTTAGACTGTGACCCCTGGTTCTGGACTCCCCGACCATCGGGAACATCCTTCCTGCATCTAATCTGTCTAGTCCTGTTAGAATTTTATAAATTTCAATGAGATCCCCTCTCATTCTTCTAAACACCAGCGAATACAAGCCCAATCGACCCAATCTCTCTTCATACATCATTCCTGCCATCCCAGGTATCAGTCTGGTGAATCTTCGCTGCACTCCCTCCATGGTAAGAACATCCTTCCTCAGATAAGGCGACCAAAAATACTCACGCTGTGGTCTCACCAATGCCCTGTACAACTGCAGCAAGACATCCTTGCTCCTGTACTCGAATCCTCTCGCTATGAAGGCCAACATACCATTTGCCTTCTTAACTGCCTGCTGCACCTGCATGCTTACCTTCAGCGACTGGTGCACAAGGACACCCAGGTCTCGTTGCACTTCCTCTTTTCCCAATCTATTGACGTTCAGATAATAATCTGCCTTCCTGTTTTTGCCACCAAAGTGGATAATCTCGCATTTATCCACATTATACTGCATCTGCCATGCATCTGCCCAATCACCCAACCTGTCCAAATCATACTGGAGTTTCTCGGCATCCTCCTCACAGCACACACGCCCACCCAGCTTTGTGTCATCTGCAAACTTGGAGACATTACATCTATTTCCCTCGTCTAGATCATTAATATATATTGTGAATAACTGGGATCCTAGCACTGATCCCTGCGGTACCCCACTAGTCACTGCCTGCCACTCGGAAAAAGACCTGTTTATTCCAACTCTTTGCTTCCAGTCTGCCAACCAGTTCTCTATCGAAGTCAGTACTTTACCCCCAATCCCATGTGCTTTAACTTTTCATGCTAATCTCTTATGCGGGACCTTATTGAAAGCCTTCTGAAAGTCCAAATACACCACATCCACTGGTTCTCCCTTATCTATTCTATCAGCTACAACCTCAAAAATTCCAGTAGATTAGTCAAGCATGATTTACCTTTTGTAAATCCATGTTGACTTTGTCCAATCCTGTCACTGTTTTCCAAGTGCTCTGCTATTACATCTTTTATAATGGACTCCAGCATCTTCCCCACTACCGATGTCAGGCTATAATTCCCCATTTTCTCTCTACCACCTTTTTTAAATAGTGGGGTTACATTAGCTACCCTCCAATCCATGGGAACTGTTCCAGAGTCTATAGAATTTTGGAAGATGACCAGCAATGCATCTACTATTTCTAGGGCCACTTCCTTAAGTACCCTAGGATGTAGATTATCAGGCCCTGGGGATTTATCAGCCTTCAATCCCGTCAATTTCCCTAACACCATTTCCCTACAAATATTGATTTGATTCAGTTCCTTCCTCTTATTAGACCCTATGTTCCGCGACATCTCTGGGAGGTTATTTGTGTCCTCCTTTGTGAAGACAGAACCAAAGTATGTATTTAATTGGTCTTCCATTTCTTTGTTCCCCATTATAATTTCTCCTGATTCTGACTGCAAGGGACCTATACTTGACTTCACCAATTTTTTTCTCTTCACATATCTATAGAAGCTTTTACAGTCAGTTTTTATTTTCCATGCAAGCTTACTCTCATACTCTATTTCCCCCCTCTTAATTAATCCCTTTGACCTTCTTTGCTGAATCCTAAACTGCTCCCAATCCTCAGGTTTGCTGCTTTTTCTGGCCAATTTATATGTCCTCTCCTTAGATCTTATGCTATCCCTAATTTCCCTTGTTAGCCACCGTTGAGTCACCTTTTTTGTTTTATTTTTATGCCAAACCGGGATGAACAAATTCTGTAGTTCCTCCATGCGATCTTTAAATGTTTGCCATTGCCTATCCACCATCAACCCTTTAAGTAACATTCCCCAATCCATCCTAGCCAACTCGCACCTCATACCATTGCAGTTTCCTTATATTACTTGTGTTTCTTTCTTACATTACGAGCATATAACTAGTACTGCCGCATTATTCACGTAGTATTAGTGCTGTATTACTGCAGTACTCGTGCTTTTTATTATAGCAATTGCTGTAACATTGGTGCTCTTTGACATGGGATTGGTGCTGTACTACTGTATTGCTGGGGCTTTATTACTGCAGCACTAATGCTGGGAAAATCAGCTTCTTAAAGCCAGTCTGCACTTCTTAAAGGGGAGGTGGGGTTTTCAGTGGTGGTGTGGGGAAAGTGCATTCCTGAGGCAGCAGGGACACTGTTGGTGGAGGTGCTTATTGAAGGAGTCAATAGAGGGTGATCACACGTGCGTCAGCCAGGGCTCAGTTGGTAGCACCCTCACCTCTGAGTCAGAAAGTTGTGGGTTCAAGTCCCACTCCAGAGACTTATAGAGTCAGAGTCATAGGGGGAGAAATTCAGTATCGCCCTGTTTGGGGCGCGACTATCGGCCGGGTGCAAAGTTTAGCGCCTGGCGCTAATTATCGCCTCCGACTGCAAACTTGGCTTTTATCGCCCCTGGAGGTGATTGGAGTGCTAAATCAGGCACTGCACACCTGTCTTAAGGCGCAAAGGCCGAGGAGCGAGGCGCTAACTCAGAGCGTGGGCGCAGCGCAGGTGATGTCTGTTAGCGATGGAATACAGACACACTGGCGCCGGCCAGTTCTTAAAGGGGAGGGTCGATTTTGCTCTCCATCCACACCCTGCTCATTGGAGCCTTGAATCTCGGCGTGGAGAGACCTGTGCCTAAATCTTCCAGCCAAGGACTATGGCGAGGGTGAGAGAACGAGCTCAGCGCTTCAGCGAGCGGGCCTTGGAGGCTCTGGTTGGTACGGTGGAGCGCAGAAGATCTATACTCTACCCTGAGAGTGGCAGGAGGCCTTTGCCGTGCGATTACAGAAGAATGTGGAGGGAGGTGGCTCAGAACGTCTCCTCCAGGAGTATGGTGACCAGGACCCATACTCAATGTCGCAAAAAGTTCAACGACTTCACTCGGGTCGTCAGGGTGAGTGGCTTTTTTTCAATAGCTCTCTACATCTCTCCATTTCAACCTCACTCTATGGCCAGAGGGTTTTAAAACCCCAATGCCCAACACTCATCCAATACCTATGGCCCTCTCATGAAACACACATGCACATTCCACAATTTGCATACAGTAAGAGCTATTCAACTATGGGAGGCACATCAGGCAAGACCATGGCTACATACATTAAGGGCTATTCAATCATGGGAGGCGCATCAGGCAAGACCATGGCTGTATATCTACTCAGACGCCATCCTTTTTCTTGCAGGCCAAGCTATCTCATAATAGGAGACAGCAGCAATGATCGGGTGGAGGGCGGCCTCAGCAGCAACCCCTCAGTGATCTTGAGGTGCAGGATTGTGGCAAGCCAGGTGATCGGTCGCATCGCCCCTGGAGAGGTCGACCCCGTTCGGGGCAGCCATGGTAAGGTGATCACCTTTTTGTCCTCTCTCCTTCCACTTGTCCCTCACAACACCAGCCTTTGATACTTTCAATCCAACTTACTAAATCGCTGCACTCCTTCCTACCTTACTGCCCCCCTGTCCTCACGCTAAAGCCACTCTTGTGCCTCCCTGCTTTCAGATGGTGATCCACCAGGTGAGGAGACAGGCCTTGAAGCTGCCAGTGGGAGTGAAGCTGAAGGCGAGGAGGAAGAGAAAGCCGGAGCATCAGCGCCACCCTCTCCCGAGGAAGCCCATGTTCACACTGGGAACACATCTTCCCTGGAGGGGAGCAGGGGGGAAGGGTTTGATGAGGGTGAAGCTCCAGGACTCAGCGGGCTGCAGCAACGCGATGTGGCTAGGGAAGCTCGGGGGCCTTCTCCCCGGAGGGAGAGTATGCCAGCGAGTCCTACTGCACTGGACGCAGAGGAGGAGCGGCTCACCGCTGAAATGAACACCCAGGCGGTGAACATGCACACTCAGCTCATGGGCGCAGTGGGAAGGGTGCCTGAATGCATTGATGCACTGGCAAGGAGTGTGGAGCACTTCACTGTAGCACAGGCGGATGCCACGCTAATGCTTAGTGCTGCAATTCAGTCACTGGCTGCCGTGATCCCATCTCAGACTGCTCTCATGCAGACTCTGATTGAGGCTGTTGTGTATGTACCTTTAAGGGAAGAACTGATTTTATACTGCAGTACCGGCAGTGACCACCCCTGTATAAAAGGCCCTAGCAGGCTTCTGTACTTCAGTCTGACGTTACCCTCTGTTCAATAAAATACCTGTTAAACTGTTCTCCCGAAGTCCGTGTATTATTGAGGCGCGGACTTTACAGAGGCCACGCGAGCACTGACTGCTGCCATTGTCGCTGGTTAGGACACATTTCCCCGGGGCTCTCACCGCGCCGCAGCAGGCCAGCAATGTGTGCTCCAGCAGATTGCTCCGGATGCTGATGTGCCACCCCGTGGGTGTGTCAGTGTGTCGGTCGAGCAGGGACTTGCTGTCCTCTCTCAAGATGACAGCATTCCTGCTGCCACCACTGTCACTTCCCCATTGCACTTGCCACCACCTGCAGCCCAGACTGCTGCCACCCATGCAGAGTTGGTGCAGTCTGCAGCCGGGCCCTCCAGGCCTGGCCGAGGCCGTCCTTCAAGAGCATCTGCAATCTCAGGTTCTGACAATCAGCAGCCTTCCACCAGCCTTGCTACAGCCACTGGGGCCCCATTACAGAGGAGCAGTAGGGTGGGAAGGGGGGAAGTGCGCAAGGGAAGGAGATCACCCTCGAAGGGCAAAAAGTAGGAGGTGTGACAAAATGTTTGTCAATTTTTTATTAAAGGCTGAGGTTCGTGTTCAAACTTTTGTTCAGTGTTTTGGACATTATCTCCAGGTTGTGAGGACCAGTTATGTTAATGAATGATTTTTTGTATTTGTTTCTATTAATTTGTCATGAAGAAATGATACACAGAGTTTGTAAAATAAAAAAGTTTTTGTATTCAAAATGTACATGTTTGGCCTTTGGAATCCTTGCTGCCTTGGCCGGCTTAGGGGTTGCGGGTTGGTTTCATTCATGTTATTCTTCATGCCAGAAGCCACTTCCTCAGTAGGGGCCTAGAAGCGGCTTGTTATCAGCCATTGACAGACGGCCCTTGCAGTTTCAACATTGTGGGCCTCCCTCCCACCTTGGTGCTGCTGCTGATCATCCTCCTCCTCTTCCCCCTCCTCTTCCTCCTCCTCCGGTGGTGCACCAATCCCTGGTGGCATTGGCTGGGTTCTGAGGATTGCCAGGTTATGCAGCATGCAGCATACAGCTATGAAGAGGGAGACTCGCTCAGGCGAGTACTGAAGGGCTCCTCCTGAGTGGTCCAGACAGCAGAACCATTGCTTTAGTACGGCGATCGTCTGCTCAACGATGTTCCCGGTGGCGAGATGGCTCTCGTTGTACCGCAGCTCAGCAGGGGTGTTGGGCATACGGAGTGGTGTCATCAGCCAGGTGCACAGTGGATAACCCTTGTCCCCGAGGAGCCAACCACTTGGCTGATGCGGTGCCTGGAAAAGTTCTGGTACAGCAGTCTGGTGCAGGATGAAAGCATCGTGGCTGCTGCCGGGATAGCGGGAACTGACAGCGAGTATCAGCTGTCTGTGGTCACAGACCAACTGGACGTTTAAGGAGTGGAATCCCTTGCGGTTTCGGAAAACCTCTGCATTTTCATGCAGTGCCCGCAATGCCACATGCGTACAGTCAGTGGCGCCCTGCACCATGGGGAAGCCCACTATCCTCGCAAAGCCCAATGCGCGTTCATGCTGTTTGGCCCGGGTCATGGGGAAAGAGATGTACTGGCGTCTCCTTTTATACAGGGCATTTGTGACCTGACGGATACAGCAATGGACCGCGAACTGGGAGATATTGGCGATGTCCCCAGTAGCTGCTTGAAAAGAGCCGATGGCATAAATGTTCAGAGCCACTGTGACCTTCACAGCCACCGACAGAGACGTCCTGGTCCTCGGTAGAGGCTGCAGATCTGGTTGCAGCAGGTGGCAGAGCTCAGTGACCACCTCCTTGCTGAAGCGCAGCCAGTGCAAACACTGCTCCTCAGAAAAATTAATGTAGGAGAATTGTTGGCGAAATACCCTGGGAGGGTAAGGTCTCCTGTGTAGAGGCCTGTTGGCCCTCCTCCGTCTGGCCATGATTGCCGCTCTCTCTCTGCGTCTCTGTTGCCTCCAATTCTGCAGGCGCAGGATGACGCCCCGAATCAGTGCAGCCCCCACAGTCTCTTGACAATTGAAGTAATGAAGGTCAAATCCAAAAGTACCTGCAAAGTGATGCTCAGTAACCAAAACTACTTTACACAGCGTTGACTCTATGCAGAACTCTCTCCTCTCTCTCAGAATCTCTCCGTCAGAATGAGTGGTGCAAAAATGTCTACCACAGAAAAAGCCAGGAAGAGGCCGCCTTTAAATAGCGTCCCCCCAGCCCCTCACCGACTTGGAAACGTTCCAGTCTCCCTGTCGTTGCTTGCGCCAGGCGGAAAGGAGGGGGCACCACTCAATATCTGGTCCAGGGCGCCACAAGGGCGTCGCATGCTCGACTGATGTCACAATCTGCAGGCGCCGGAGATCAGGGCAGTAGTGTTTAGTGCCGCCGCAAAATGTATAGTCAATTTCGCGAGCGGCACAGACATCACCGCGCCCAGGTGCAAGTTGCTTTGCGCCATATTAGCGCCCCATTAGCGCCCTCTTAAGGCACTAACGGGAGGTGCAAATCAACCGAATTTTCCCCCATAGTCATAACGGCACAGAAGGAGGCCATTCGGCCCATCGAGTCCGTGCCGGCTCTCTGCAGAGCAATCCAGTCAGTCCCATTCCCCCGCTCTATCCCCGTAGCCCTGCAAGTTTATTTCCCTCAAGTGCCGATCCAGTCTCCCCTTGAAAACATCGAGTGTCT
Source organism: Somniosus microcephalus (assembly GCF_052327205.1). NCBI lineage: Eukaryota > Metazoa > Chordata > Chondrichthyes > Squaliformes > Somniosidae > Somniosus > Somniosus microcephalus. Next base: position 9,431,168 of record NC_141015.1, read on the forward strand.
CCGCTTCCACCACTTCCGTCGGCAGCGAATTCCAGGTCATCACCACTCGCTGCGTAAAAAAGCTTTTCCTCACATCTCCCCTATATCTCTTGCCCAAAACCTTAAATCTGTGTCCCCTAGTCTTTGTACCATCAACTAGTGGGAACAGCCTTTCCCCGTCTAGCCTATCCAAACCCGTCATAATCTTGTACACCTCGATCAAATCACCCCTCAACCTCCTTTGCTCTAATGAAAATAAATCCAGCTTCTCCAACCTGTCCTTGTAGCGAAGATCCCCCATCCCCGGAACCATTCTGGTAAATCTCCTCTGCACCCTCTCAAGGGCCTTCACATCCTTCCTAAAGCGTGGTGACCAGAACTGGACGCAATACTCCAGTTGTGGCCTAACCAGCGCTTTATAAAGGTTCAGCATAACTTCGCTACTTGAGCACAAAAATCCAGGCTGACACTCCAGTGCAGTACTGAGGGAGCACTGCACTGTCGGAGGGGCCATCTTTCGGATGAGACGTTAAACCGAGGCTCCCTCTGCCCTCTCAGGTGGATGTAAAAGATCCCATGGCACTATTTCAAAGAAGAGCAGGGGAGTTCTCCCCGGTGTCGTGGCCAATATTTATCCCTCAATCAACATCACTAAAAACGGATTATCTGGTCATTATCACATTGCTGTTTGTGGGAGCTTGCTGTGCGCAAATTGGCTGCCGTGTTTCCTACATTACAACAGTGACTACACTTCAAAAAGTACTTCATTGGCTGTAAAGCGTTTCGAGACGTCCAGCGGTCGTGAAAGGTGTTATATAAATATATAAGTCTTTCTTTCTTTCAACACCTGTTACACCTGCCACAAACAACATTCTGCCTTGATTTTGTTTTGGCTTGGATTAATTCGCACAGTTGTGTGAAGTTCTTTCATACCTCACACCGTAAACACTTCCCGTCGTCCCACCACTTCCCCCCTTGCCCACACCTGCTACTTCTTCCTCTCTACTTGCATGTTATGCTAATCTCCTCACACATCCTCACAGGCCGCACAATAACTCACTCCCACCCCTCTCATAGGACAGGCCGCACACTAAACGATCAGATCAAAGCTCTGCAGTCCTGCCACATCAAGTCGTAAATGGTGGTGGACCATTAAACAACTAACGGGAGGCTCCATGAATATCCCCATCCTCAATGATGGTGGAGCCCAGCACGTGATTGCAAAAGACAAGGCTGAAGCATTTGCAATCATCTTCAGCCAGAAGTGCCGAGTGGATGAGCCACATCGGCCTCCTCCTGAGGTCCCCACCATCACAGAAGCCAGTCTTCAGGCAATTCGATTCACTCCATGTGATATCAAGAAATGTCTGAGTGCACTGGATACTGTTAAGTCTGTGTGTCCCAGTTATGCTTATTATAAATCACTGGACACAGACCACAAGAATAACTTTAACAGGTCTTTACTATTCGGAGGTCAGGGCTGAACTGCCCAGCAAATCCCTACACAACACTTATATACCGGTGTGGTCACCACCGGTATTACAGTATACAGCAGCCAAGAGAAAGTAGTACATCTCTTAAGGTAGTTCTCCTAAGGTGGAACAGGTTACATACACCACAGATACAGCAAAGGCTATGGGTCCCGACAACATCCTGGCTGTCGTGCTGAACTAGCCACGCCTCTAGCCAAGCTGTTCCAGTACAGCTACTACACTGGCATCTATCCGACAATGTGGAAAACGGCCCAGGTATGTCCTGTCCACAAAAAGCAGGACAAATCAAATCCGGCCAATTACCGCCCCATCAGTCTACTCTCAATCATCAGCAAAGTGATGGAAGGTCTCATCGACAGTGCTATCAAGCGGCACTTACTCACCAATAACCTGCTCACTGATGCCCAGTTTGGGTTCCGCCAGGACCACTCGGCTCCCGACCTCATTACAGCCTTGGTCCAAACATGGACAAAGGAGCTGAATTCCAGAGGTGAGGTGAGAGTGATTGCCCTTGACATCAAGGCAGCATTTGACCAAGCCAAGGAGCCCTAGTAAAATTGAAGTCAATGGGAATCAGGGGGGAAAACTCTCCACTGGCTGGAGTCATACTTAGCACAAAGGAAGATGATTGTAGTTGTTGGAGGTCAATCATCTCAGCCTCAGGACATGGCTGCAGGAGTTCCTCAGGGCAGTGTCCTAGGCCCAACCATCTTCAGCTGCTTCATCAGTGACCTTCCCTCCAACATAAGGTCAGAAGTGGGGATGTTCGCTGATGACTGCACAATGTTCAGTTCCATTCGCAACTCCTCAGATAATGAAGCAGTCCATGCCCGCATGCAACAGAAACTGGATGACATTCAGGCTTGGGCTGATTAGTGGCAGGTAACATTCGCGTCACACAAGTGCCGGGCAATGACTATCTCCAACAAGCGAGAGTCTAACCACCACCCCTTGACATTCAACGGCATTACCATCGCCGAATCCCCTACCATCAACATCCTGGGGGTCACCATTGACCAGAAACTTAACTGGACCAGCCACATAAATACTGTGGCTACACGAGCAGATCAAAGGCTAGGTATTCTGCGGCGAGTGTCTCACCTCCTGACTCCGCAAAGCCTTTCTATCATCTACAAGGCACAAGTAAGGAGTGTGATGGAATACTCTCCACTTGCCTGGATGAATGCAGCTCCAACAACACGCAAGAAGCTCGACACCATCCAGGACAAAGCAGCCCGCTTGATTGGCACCCCATCCACCACCTTAAACATTCACTCCCTCCACCACCAGCGGACCGTGACTGCAGTGTGTACCATCTACAAGATGCACTGCAGCAACTTGCCAAGGCTTCTTTGGCAGCTCCTCCCACTCCTGTGACCTCCACAACCTAGAAGGACAAGGGCAGCAGGCGCATGGGAGCACCACCACCTCCAAGTTCTCCTCCAAGTCACACAACATCCTGACTTGGAAATATATTACTGATCCTTCATCGTCGCTGGGTCAACATCCTGGAACTAACAAATCTGGAGCCCCCTAGATGTCTAGGGACATACAGGGTAGGTTAAAGAAAAAAAGGGAGGCGTATAACTGATACCGAGGGCTAGATACTCCAGAATCTTTAGAGGAGTACAGAAAGTGCAATTAAAAAGGATATTAGGAAAGCAAAGAGCATGAAAAATTCTTGGCAAGTAAAATCAAGGAAAACCCAAAGATGTTTTATAAATATATTAAGAGTAAGAAAATAACTAAAGAAAGGGTAGGGCCTATTAGAGAGCATAAAGGTAATCTGTGTGTGGAGGCGGGAGACGTCAGTAGGGTTCTTAATGAATACTTTGCGTCTGTTTTCACAAAGGAGAGGGGTGAAGCAGACATTGCTATCGGGGGGGGGGGGGAGGAGTGTGAAATATTAGATGAAATAAACATAGTGAGAGAGGAAGTATTAAGGGGTTTAGCAGCTTTAAAAGTGGATAAATCCCCAGGCCTGGATGAAATGTATCCCAAGCTGTTAAGCGAAGCAAAAAGAGGAAATAGCAGAGGCCCTGGCCATCATTTTCCAATCCTCTCTGGCTTCAGGTGTGGTGCCGGAGGACTGGAGGACTGCTAATGTGGTACCCTTGTTTAAAAAGGGAGAAAAGGATAGACCGAGTAATTACAGGCCAGTCAGCCTAACCTCGGTGGTGGGAAAATTATTCGAAAGAATTCTGAAGGACTGGATAAATCTTAATTTAGAAAGACACGGATTAATCAAGGATAGTCAGCATGGATTTGTTAAGGGAAGGTCGTGTCTGACAAACTTGATTGAATTTTTTGAGGAGGTAACAAGGAGGGTAGATGAGGGTAGTGCGTTTGATGTAGTGTATATGGACTTTAGCAAGGCTTTTGATAAGGTTCCACATGGCAGACTGGTCACAAAGATAAAAGCCCATGGGATCCAGGGCAAAGTGTCAAGTTGGATTCAAAACAGGCTCGGAGGCAGGAAGCAGAGGGTAATGGTTGATGGGTGTTTTTGTGACTGGAAGGCTGTTTCCAGTGGGGTTCCGCAGGGCTCAGTACTAGGTCCCTTGCTTTTTGTGGTATATATCAATGATCTAGACTTGAATATAGCGGGTATGATTAAGAAGTTTGCAGATGATACTAAAATTGGCTGTGTGGTTGATACTGAAGAAGGAAGCTGTAGACTGCAGGAAGATATCAATAAATTGGTCAGGTGGGCAGAACAGTGGCAAATGGAATTCAATCCGGAGAAATGTGAGGTAATGCATTTGGGGAGGGCTAACAAGGAAAGGGAATACACATTAAATGGTAAGACACTGAGTAGTGTACAGGAACAAAGAGACCTTGGAGTGCATGTCCACAGATCCCTGAAGGTAGCAGGCCAGGTAGATAAGGTGGTTAAGAAGGCATACGGAATGCTTGCCTTTATTAGCCGTGGCATAGAATACAAGAGCAGGGGGGTAATGCTTCAAATGTATAAAACACTAGTTAGGCCTCAGCTAGAGTACTGCGTGCAGTTCTGGTCACCACATTACGGGAAAGATGTGATTGCACTAGAGAGGGTACAGAGGAGATTTACAAGGATGTTGCCGGGAGTAGAGAATCTGAGCAATGAGGAAAGACTGGATAGGCTGGGTCTGTTTTCCTTGGAACAGAGGAGGCTGAGGGGAGGCCTTATTGAGGTGTATAAAATTATGAGGAGCCTAGATAAAGTGGATAGAAAGAGGGGTCAAAAACCAGGGGGCACAGATTTAAAGTAATTGGTGGAAGATTTAGGGGGGATTTGAGGGGAAATTTCTTCACCCAGAGGGTTGTGGGTGTTATGTATTGTGTGTTCTCCTCCCACCTGTGGTAGCGCTGTCACAGCAGATAAATGGTTGGGTGTTCTCTTGGTTAAGTTTAGTTCTCTTTGTTCGGAACTCTCCAGAACTTTCCTTTCCTTCCTGAATAAAGCACTTCATGTTTGAATCTCTGGGTTCTGAGTTCTAATTGTGTCTAGGTAGAAAGGTACCGACACAACAAAGTGGCGACGAGGATCGGATGAATCTGCGTTGTGGGAACTTTCTTGTTTTCGACTACAAAACACTCAGAACAGAGATTGCAGCATCACATTAACGTTACGGGTGCAGTGAGTAAACAGAAATTTTAATTTGAAACGGGAGATGGCTACTATATTAGAAAACATCGGTGATTTTGATGAAAATGTGGAGCAATGGAGTGCTTATATGGAACGTTTTGACTATTTTGTATTGGCGAATGCGGTGGCAAACGAAAAGGTCGTGCCTACCTTTTTGAGTGTAATGGAGCTGAAGACATTCAATTTACTTCACAGCCTTGTGCAGCCAGATAAGCCAGGAACTAAAACATATAAGCAACTAGTGGAAATTCTTGGAGCACATTTTTCACCAAAACCTCTGGTTACTGCTGAGAGATTTAGATTTCACAAATGGAATCAAGAGGAGGGGCAATCAGTGACGATGTTTATTGCTGCTTTAAAAAGGTTGTCAGAACACTGCGAGTTCAAGGAGGTGCTAAATGACACCATTAGAGACAGACTTGTGTGTGGTCTGCAAAGTGCAGCCACACAGAAGCGCCTTCTTACTGAGGACAACCTTACTCTTGAAAAGGCCATTGAAGTTAGTGTCTCCATGGAGATGGCGGAAAAGGAGGCTCACCAGTTGAGTTCAACAGGGAGAGTTCGCAAGGTGTCATCTGAGCCTAAAGGTACGCGGAATGGCACATGTTACCGTTGTGGGAAAAGGGGCCATCACGCTAATGACTGCTGGTGTACAGAGCTGGAATGCCGAAATTGTGGCAAAAAGGGTCACATTGAACGCGCCTGTAGAGGTAAAAAAAGAGCAGACAGTGCTGGGAAGCATGAAAGCAAAATGTCTGTATTTGGACAAGAGAGGAAAAAGAGTGTTCATTCAGTGCAGTATGATGGAACAAGCAAAACAGAGGGGAGCGACACCTCTGAGGAGGAAGAGGTGCACATACTGACGGTTGCAGGTGGTTCAAATGGCTACTGGGTGTCGCCACTGGTGGAGGGACAATCAGTGCGGATGGAGGTGGACACAGGCGCGGCTGTGTCCCTTGTTTCAGACACTGTCTACAACAAAATGCTAAAGCATCTTACCCTTCAGCCAACAAACATTGTGCTAAAGACGTATACCGGCGAACCTGTGGCCATGAGAGGTGCCATTGAGGTGACAGTTAAATTGAATGGACAGACTGCGAAACTGCCACTATATGTGGTAAAGGGAAATTACCCATCGCTACTGGGGTGTGCGTGGCTAGAGAAAATCACGCTGGACTGGCCTGCAGTCCGCATGATGTCAAAAGGGGAGTCAGCTCTGACTGCAGTGTTAAACAAACATGCAGAACTTGGGAGCATGAAAAAGATCAGCGTGAGACTGGACATTAAACCTGACAGCAAGCCGAAGTTTCACAAAGCCTGACCTGTACCCTATGCAATTAGGCCAAAAGTTGAGGCTAACTTGGAGGCCTTAGTCGAGAATGGAGTCCTGGAGCCTGTGAGCGTGAGCAAATGGGCCACACCCATTGTTCCTGTCCTGAAAAAGGATGGATCTGTTCGAATCTGCGGGGATTTTAAAGTGACTATTAACCCAGTGCTGTCTGTGGAACAGTACCCACTTCACCTCATTGATGATCTTTTTACGGGCCTGGCTGGAGGGCAAAAGTTCAGCAAAATAGACTTATGCCAGGCTTATCTACAAATGCATGTCGATGACAAATCAAAGGAGCTGCTGACAATTGTGACACACAAGGGGCTATACAGGTACTGCCGCCTTCCGTTTGGAATTACGTCGGCCCCTGCTCTATTCCAAAGGGCAATGGATCAGATTTTGAGTGGACTGCCAGGAGTCCAGTGCTACCTAGACGACATCCTTGTCACTGGGACAAATGAGGAGGATCATCTTCTGAACTTGGATGGGACACTACAATGACTGAAAGAGTACGGACTCAGAGTTCGTAAAGACAAATGTGAATTCTTTCAGTCTTCAGTTGAGTACCTGGGGCATGTGATTGACGCTACTGGCCTGCATAAGGCGCCGTCAAAGGTCAAGGCGATTGTGGAGGCCCCAGCACCCCAGAATGTGAGCCAGTTACGTTCATTTCTGGGGCTACTTAACTACTATGGGAAGTTTATTCCAGACTTAGCAACATTGCTGAAGCCGTTACATCAGTTGCTATGTCAAGGCAAAACATGGAAATGGACTGAACTGTGCAACGAAGCTTTCGCCCAAACAAAGAAAGCATTGCTGAAATCGGAGGTCCTGACACACTTCGACCCAAAGCTACCCATGCAGCTAGCATGTGATGCATCACCATATGGTGTGGGAGCAGTCATATCCCACATCATGCCTTCTGGTGAAGAGAAACCTATCGTCTTCGCATCACGCACCTTGAACAAGGCCGAGAGTAACTATGCAGAGATTGAGCGCGAGGCCTTGGGAATCGTTTTTGGAATTCGAAAATTTCTTCAGTACCAGTTTGGGAGAAGGTTCACACTCCTGACGGACCACCATCCATTGACTTCAATCTTCGGGCCCCACACCGGAATTCCGTCTCTTGTTGCAAGCAGGATGCAAAAGTGGGCTTTACTGTTGTCAGGACACACATACGACATCAAATATCGCAAATCAGACTTGCACGGCAACGCAGACGGTCTCTCGCGGCTACCCTTGCTTGTTACTCCCCCAGAGCCTCGTCAGATAGACATCTTCTACTTTAGACAAGTGGAGGGAGCACCTGTCACGGCAGTTCAGGTGCGAAGGTACACCCGCAACGATCCAGTCCTGTCTGAGGTAATGGACGATGTCATTCGAGGGAGAGCTATAGGAGGTTCTCCTAGTTTGAAACCTTACGTTTCAAAAAGAAATGAGCTCTCCGTCCAGGCAGGTTGTCTTCTTTGGGGACACCGTGTCATCATTCCGACACCTCTGAGGGAACCTATACTGCAACAACTTCATACAGGCCACAGTGGGATGGTTCGGATGAAGGAAATGGCAAGAAGCTACTTCTGGTGGCCAGGTCTCGATGGAAATATTGAGGAGAAAGCCAAAACATGTTCCCCATGTCAAAGGGTCCGGAATGCTCCACAGCTGGCAACCCTACACCCCTAGGATTGGCCTGCAGAAGTGTGGCAGCGAGTACATGTGGACTTCGCCGGTCCTTTCGAAGAGAAGATGTTTATGGTGGTTGTGGACGCTCGTAGCAAGTGGCCGGAGGTCGCTGTGATGAGGTCTACCATGGCAGAGAAAACAATTGAGAAACTTGGTGAGATGTTCAGCCATTATGGCTCACCGGAACAACTCGTAAGTGACAACGGTCCACAATTTGTATCACAGGAGTTTGCAACCTTCCTGCATGTGAATGGTGTCCAACACATCAGTTCTGCGCCCTATCATCCCTCTACTAACGGCCTGGCAGAAATGTTCATGCAAACTTTGAAGCACGCCTTGAAGGCATCGCAAGGTCAGGGCTCAATCCACCAACGTCTGAACAGCTTCCTGTTGTCCTACAGGAACGAGCCGCATGCCACAACCAAAACTTCCCCCGCTTCGCTCATGATGAAGAGGCAGTTGCGGACAAGTTTTGACTTACTCAAACCTCCAAGGGCAGAACAGGTTGTCCATTGTCAACAACAAGCTCAAGTTGAAAAGAGAGAGAAAAGAGCCAAGGAGAGACGGTTTCACCCTGGAGAGCATGTCCTAGCTCGAAACTACAACACTGGACCGAAATGGGTTCCTGCTACGGTGATCACGCAGACGGTCCCTGTGTCTTACATGGTTGAGACTGCTGAGGACGTCGTCTGGAGAAGACACACAGATCAACTGTTGCTAGGAGCAGAGACAGCCACAGAAGCTCCAACGGCTGGTTGGCCTGAACTGTTTCCGGATGATACCGCAAACCAGCATCCTTTGCCACAGTGCTCTTCTCCAACACAGGAAGTCATAGAGTCTGTTCCACCTGTGCAAACTCCTGACTTTCGACTGACACAGGCACCTTCTCTATCTAGGCCTGTGTCAATGCCTACTGCTGTGGAAGCCAGCGATGACCGCCGGTATCCTGTCAGAGAGCGGCGGCCTCCAAGAAGCTTGGATCTGTAGGCTTAGTGACTTACCCACAAGACTGGGGTAGAATAAACCCCAGGGTAACGTCAGGGTTTGAGGCAGTCTACCTCTACCCTTGGTTAGTTGAGTGCATTGAAAGTAACTTACTTGTTGAGGAATAATGTGGACCTTTCATTTAAGAGGGGAGGAATATGTTATGTATTGTGATTTCTCCACCCACCTGTGGTGGTGCTGTCACAGCACATACATGGTTGGGTGTTCTCTTGGTTAAGTTTAGCTCTCTTTGTTCGGAACTCTCCAGAACTTTCCTTTCCTTCCTGAATAAAGCACTTCATGTTTGAATCTCTGGGTTCTGAGTTCTAATTGTGTCTAGGTAGAAAGGTACAGACACAACAGTGGGGTCTGGAACTCACTGCCTGAAAGGGTGGTAGAGGCAGGAACCCTAACTACATTTAAAAAGTACTTGGGTGTGCACTTGGGATACTGTAACCTGCAGGGCTACGGACCAAGAGCTGGGAAGTGGGATTAGGCTGGATAGCTCTTTGTTGGCCAGCGCGGACACGATGGGCTGAAAAGGCCTCTTTCCGTGCTGTAACTTTCTATGATTCTAACTTGCTCCCTAACAGCACTGTGGGAGTAACTTCACCACACGGACTGCAGCGGTACATGAATGCAGCTCACCACCACCTTCTCAAGGGCAATTAGGCATGGGCAATAAATGCTGGCTTTGCCAGTGACGCCCACATCCCAGGAACGAATTTTTTTTTAAACACTTTCCACAGGACAGGCCGCACACTGACCCACTCCCCCAGGACAGGCCGCACACTGACCCACTCCCCCAGGACAGGCCGCAGAATAACCCACTTCCCCAGGACAGGCCGCACACTGACCCACTCCCCCAGGACAGGCCGCACAATAACCCACTCCCACAGGACAGGCCGCACACTGACCCACTCCCCCAGGACAGGCTGCACAATAAACCACTCCCCCAGGACAGGCCGCACACTGACCCACTCCCCCAGGACAGGCTGCACAATAACCCACTCCCCCAGGACAGGCCGCACACTGACCCAATCCCACAGGACAAGCCCCACACTGACCCAATCCCACAGGACAGGCCCCACACTGACCCACTCCCCCAGGACAGGCTGCACACTGACCCACTCCCCCAGGACAGTCCACCTTGCAACACCACCCCGTCCCCCAGCACTACCAATCCTTCCCTCCCCCACTGCACAAGCCTCTCATCCGATCACTACTACACGCTTCACTGCACCTCCTTGTGATCACACTCAACACCTGTTACACCTGCCGCAAACAACATTCTGTCTTGATTCTGTTTTGACTTGGATTAATTCGCACAGTTCTGTGAAGTTCTTTCATGCCTCACACCGTAAACACTTCCTTCTATCCCAGGACTTCCCCTCTTGCCCACACCTGCTCCCTCTTCCTCTCTGCTTCCACGTTATGCTAATCTCCTCACATATCCTCACAGGCACTTTCTCTGATTCATGTACATAATTGATCTTGTGGGGGAGGGGTTGGGGCGGTGGGGAGGGGTGTGCAGAGGGGAGTAGGCACAAGGCCCAAGTCAGGAGTGTGATGGAATACTCTCCACTTGCCTGGATGAGTGGAGCTCCAACAACACTCAAGAAGCTCAACACCACCCAGGACAAAGCAGCCCGCTTGATCGGCACCCCATCCACCACCTTAAACATTCACTCCCTCCACCACCGGCGCACCGTGGCTGCAGTGTGTACCATCTACAAGATGCACTGCAGCAACTCCCCAAGGCTTCTTCGGCAGCACCTCCCAAACCTGCGACCTTTTCCACCTAGAAGGACAAGGGCAGCAGATGCATGGGAACACCACCACCTCCAAGTTCCCCTCCAAGTCACACACCATCCTGACTTGGAAGTATATCACCGATCCTTCATCGTCGCTGGGTCAAAATAATGGAACTCCCTCCCTAACAGCACTGTGGGAACACCTTCACCACACGGGACTGCAGCGGTTCAAGAAGGTTCAACACCACCTTCTCAAGGGCAACTAGGGATGGGCAATAAATGCTGGCCTTGCCAACGACACCCAGGTCCCATAAGCGAATAAAAAAAAAGGCCGCACACTGACCCACTCCCCCAGGACAGGCCGCACACTGACCCACTCCCCCAGCACAGGCCGCACACTGACCCACTCCCCCAGGACAGGCCGCACACGGACCCACTCCCCCAGGACAGGCCCCACACTGACCCACTCCCCCAGGACAGGCCCCACACTGACCCACTCCCACAGGACAGGCCACACACTGACCCACTCCCACAGGACAGGCCCCACACTGACCCACTCCCACAGGACAGGCCGCACACTGACCCACTCCCCCAGGACAGGCCGCACATTGACCCACTCCTCCAGGACAGGCCGCACACTGACCCACTCCCCCAGGACAGGCCGCACACTGACCCACTCCCACAGGACAGGCCGCACACTGACCCACTCCCACAGGACAGGCCCCACACTGACCCACTCCCCCAGGACAGGCCGCACACTGACCCACTCCCACAGGACAGGCCCCACACTGACCCACTCCCACAGGACAGGCCGCACACTGACCCACTCCCACAGGACAGGCCGCACACTGACCCACTCGTACAGGACAGGCCGTACACTGACCCAATCCCACAGGACAGGCCCCACACTGACCCACTCTCCCAGGACAGGCCACACACTGACCCACTCCCCCAGGACAGGCCGCACACTGACCCACTGCCCCAGGACAGGCCCCACACTGACCCACTCCCACAGGACAGGCCCCAAACTGACCCACTCCCCCAGGACAGGGCCCACACTGACCCACTCCCACAGGACAGGCCGCACACAGACCCACTCCCTCAGGACAGGCCGCACACTGACCCACTCCCCCAGGACAGGCCGCACACTGACCGAATCCCATAGGACAGGCCCCACACTGACCCACTCCCTCAGGACAGGCCCCACAGTGACCCACTCTCCCAGGACAGGCCACACACTGACCCACTCCCCCAGGACAGGCCCCACACTGACCCACTCCCTCAGGACAGGCCCCACAGTGACCCACTCTCCCAGGACAGGCCACACACTGACCCACTCCCCCAGGACAGGCCGCACACTGACCCACTCCCCCAGGACAAGCCGCACACTGACCCACTCCCACAGGACAGGCCGCACACTGACCCATTCCCACAGGACAGGCCCCACACAGACCCACTACCCCAGGACATGCCCCACACTGAGTCACTCCCCCAGGACAGGCCGCACACTGACCCAATCCCACAGGACCAGAGAGGAGAGGAAGGAGGAGGATGAGAGGGAGAGGTAAGGGGAGGGCGAGGGGAGTGGCAGGCAGAGGCAGAGGGGGAGTTGGAGGAAGAGGGAGAGGAAGAGGGAGAGGGAGTGGGAGAGGGAGTGGGAGAGGGAGTGGGAGGTTAGAGGGAGGGGAGGGGGCAGAGGAGGGTGAGAGGGAGAGGTATGGGGAGGGCAAGGGGAGCGGGAGGCAGAGGCAGAGTGGGAGTTGGAGGGAGAGGGAGAGGGAGAGGGAGGGTGAGAGGGAGGAGAGGATGAGAGGGAGAGGTAAGGGGAGGGCGAGGGGAGCAGGAGGCGAAGGCAGAGGCAGAGGGGGAGTTGGAGGGAGAGGGAGAGACGGAGGGGCAGAGGGGCAGAGGACGGGGAGGAGTAACACCATCCCTTGCTTCTATCTCTCCAGGCACTAGCACAGAAGTCTGTACACCGGGTTGTGTAGATAATGATTTAGAGGGTCTGCACAGGGTGATTCACGCAGCCCTAGTGCAGGAGCAGGTAAAGTGGACAGGCAGCCCAGGAAAAGATTCAACTGTGGGCGAGCTCAGCTCTGAGCCCTGCCAAACCAGAGACCCTGAGACCAGAGATGTAGACTTTAGGGGCCTAGCCGTCAAAAGTGCCCCAGCAATTGCAGCAGGCACAGGGCTGCCTGGCAGGGAGTCACCATAGTGACATAGTGCACGAGTCCGCTACCACTGCACGGCACCAACTCACTGCAGTCAACCATGGAGCGTGTGGTCACCTCATTGGAGACTGCTGTGTCCTCCCTGCACCAGGAGGAACATCTCTCAGGGATGCTAAATACAGGGAGCAGGCAGGCTCTGGGCTCCAGCCCTTGGACAGGGCGGGGGTAGGGCTGCAAACTCTGCTTGGATGCATTCAGGGAGGTTTGATTATCTGACAACTTTTCACAGGACTTCTACAACTGTTACTGCATTTACTTTACAAAGGTTGGGTCCGCTGTAGTCGCGTATTTTTGCTCGTGGTTTGGCGCCAGCAGCTGTTGTCTGACAAGTTCCAAGAACCAGGAGGCCTCCCGAGAGCAGGGAAGAGAGTAGACTGAGGGCGGGGAAGAGGGGAGACCGAGGGCAGGGAAGAGGGGAGACCGAGGGCGGGGGAAGAGGTGAGACCGAGGGCAGGGAAGAGGGGAGACCAGGGGCGGGGAAGAGGGGAGACCGAGGGCGGGGAAGAGGGGAGACCGAGGGCGGGGAAGAAGGGAGACCGAGGGCGGGGAAGAGGGGAGGCCGAGGGCGGGGAAGAGGGGAGACCGAGGGAGGGGGAAGAGGGGAGACCGAGGGCAGGGAAGAGGGGAGACCAGGGGCGGGGAAGAGGGGAGACTGAGGGCAGGGAAGAGGGGAGACCGAGGGCGGGGAAGAGGGGAGACCGAGGGCGGGGAAGAGGGGAGACCGAGGGCGGGGAAGAGGGGAGACCGAGGGTGGGGAAGAGGGGAGACCGAGGGAGGGGAAGAGGGGAGACCGAGGGCGGGGAAGAGGGGAGACCGAGGGCGGGGAAGAGGGGAGACCGAGGGCGGGGAAGAGGGGAGACCGAGGGCGGGGAAGAGGGGAGACCGAGGGAGGGAAGAGGGGAGACCGAGGGCGGGGAAGAGGGGAGACCGAGGGCGGGGAAGAGGGGAGACCGAGGGAGGGAAGAGGGGAGACCGAGGGCGGGGAAGAGGGGAGACCGAGGGCGGGGAAGAGGGGAGACCGAGGGAGGGAAGAGGGGAGACCGAGGGCGGGGAAGAGGGGAGACCGAGGGCGGGGAAGAGGGGAGACCGAGGGCGGGGAAGAGGGGAGGCCGAGGGGGGGGGGCAGAGGGGAGACTGAGGGTGGGGAAGAGGGGAGACCGAGGACGGGGAAGAGGGGAGACCAAGGGGGGGGGCAGAGGGGAGACCGAGGGCGGGGAAGAGGGGAGACTGAGGGAGGGAAGAGGGGAGACCGAGGGAGGGAAGAGGGGAGACCGAGGGCGGGGAAGAGGGGAGACCGAGGGAGGGAAGAGGGGAGACCGAGGGAGGGAAGAGGGGAGACCGAGGGAGGGAAGAGGGGAGACCGAGGGGGGGTGAAGAGGGGAGACCGAGGGCGGGGAAGAGGGGAGACCGAGGGCGGGGGAAGAGGTGAGACCGAGGGAGGGGAAGAGGGGAGAACGAGGAGGGGGGGGAAGAAGGGGAGACCGAGTAGCCCCCACCCCACATTTCAGATACCCTTCTGATTTCTAGGCGGGAGACTGAATTGATCGGGGCTTCGCATCCTACAGCCTGCTGTCATGCAAATCAGTGGGAGAGCAGAGCCACAGACTGATGGCAAAGGGCCGTCGTGCAATGGGAGTGGACCATCAGGGTGACAGCTCGTCTGTATCCTCGCGATACCCATTAACCACGACCCACCTGGTGCCAGCCAGCCAGCTGGGCCAGACTGTCGCGATGCTGCAGTCTGCACCCGCGCCCTCTCAGGCCCGAGCTCCGAGAGGTCACACACCATGAGCTTCTCAAAAGCCCTGGTCTGGGCCACATCCCGCCACCCCCTACCCGTCCCATGCTGCAGCCACTGCGGAAGCACCTCATAGGAGCAGTAGAGTAGGTAAGAGATCACTTAAGAAAGGCACAATGGACTTCACTCAATCAATAATTAGTTTGATGACATTTGCCTGTGCGAGTAAAACGATAAACTGCTTTGAAATCTGTGCAGAGTTCCTGTCGTCGCTCGTGATCCTGCAATGTCAGGGGACAGGAATATCAATGTTGGTCTTTGGGCAGAGGCAGTTTATTTGAGGGTGAAAGGACTGGGACAGATGTCGGACAGGACTGTTAACGTGGGAGGGGGGAGGGATTGTTCAGCTGAATTGCTGTTCAGTGAGCTGCTGCTGAAGAGCTCGGACTGCAAGCTGGGGTTGGTGTCCTCCCACTTCTTCACCATCCTCAATGTCATCTGGGTCACCGCCATCATCTGGTTGAAGGTTCTCCTCCAACGATGGCTCCAAGGTGTTGACCCGTGTAGCAAACCACTTTGATACGGGACCGTCTCTCCGAGCTCTCTTGGAGGAAGCCACCAGATCTGTCCAGACAGTGGAAGCGTTGCTTGAGGTGTCAGTCACGGCTCAGGGGGTAGCATCCTTGCCTCTGAGTCAGAAGGTTGAGGGTTCAAGTCCCACTCCAGAGACTTGAGCACAAAATCCAGGCTGATAATGCAGGGCAGTGCTGAGGGAGTGCTGCACTGTCGGAGGTGCCGCTTTCGCGTGAGACATTAAACCGAGGCCCCGTCTGCCCTCTCAGATAGATGTAAAAGATCCCAGGGCCACTATTCTAAGAGCAGGCGAGTTCTCCCCGGTGTCCTGGCCAATATTTATCCCTCAATCAACATCACTAAAACAGATTATCTGGTCATTATCACATTGCTGTTTGTGGGAGCTTGCTGTGCGCAAATTGGCTGCTGTGTTTCCTACATTACAACAGTGACTACACTTCAAAAGTACTTCATTGATTGTAAAGCGCTTTGGGATGTCCTGCATTCCCCATGATCCATGCAAACTCCACAATCCGTGCAAACTCCACAATCCGTGCAATCCCCACAATCCGTCAAACTCCACAATCCGTGCAATCCCCACAATCCATGCAATCCCCACAAACCGTGCAAACTCCACAATCCATGCAATCCCCACAATCCGTCAAACTCCACAATCCGTGCAATCCCCACAATCCGTGCAATCCCCACAAACTGTGCAAACTCCACAATCCATGCAATCCCCACAATCCGTCAAACTCCACAATCCGTGCAATCCCCACAATCTGTGCAATCCCCACAATCCGTGCAATCCCCACAATCCGTGCAATCCCCACAATCCATGCAATCCCCACAATCTATGTAATCCCCACAATCCATGCAATCCCCACAATCCGTGCAATCCCCACAATCCATGCAATCCCCACAATCCATGCGATCCCAGCGCCCTAACCTGTTATTTTCGTTATCCGTGGAGAAAATTATGAAATTGTTTCTTTAGCCAACATGGCATCAGTCATCTGCTTGATGCAAGCATGGACTGCAGATTGACTGATGTTACTGATTCCCGTTTTGTAGCCTGGAAGGAGCCAGAGGCAAAGAACCTGAGGGCTGTAGTAACCTTAACTACAACAGGCAATGCAGTGCACGTTGTGGCAGTGGGTTGCAAGAGGTGACGCAGGTCTGTGACAGCTTCCCTGGAGATGCTCTGCCTCCTTATGCACTGCTCCTTTAAGAAGTGCAGGTTTGTAACTCGAGGCCTGTTGCGAGTTCTCCTCCTCTGTGGTTCCCCCTGCAGTTGCAGCTTCATGTGGTCCTTGCACTTGTTGCTGTTTTCAGCAACAGCCGGTGCCCCTTAAGCTCACTGAAGGGAGTCCAGCCACCAGGCAAAATAAACAGTGATTCTACACCCCAAAACGTCTGTGAACTAACAGCAATATGTCAGCCAAATGTTTACAATGATTAAAGTGACAGCAGGTGAGTGCCCCTTTAAGCAGCGCTGGAACTGGTGCCTCCTGCATCATCGGACCATCGCTTTATATTAAACAGCCCCCCCCCCCGGATTTGAGTCGGAGTGCTGACCGCTCAAAATCACAGCGGGTGAGCAGCTGGCTGGAAATTGGCGATTTCTTTTCAGTACTTTCATATTGCCCACAGCACCGCTCACACCAAGAAACAGGGCAGTGGGCAGATGAAAATCAGCCTCGATATGTTTCTCACCGAACAAGCTCAGAGAGTTTGAGCACCCTGGAATAACCGGGCTGGCTGTCTGGGGGCACAATCCCAAGCAGGCAGTCAGTTACCAGCTACTCCAGGCCAAGGCAAAAAGAACAGCAGCAAACCTACGGCAAGAAACTAGTTGGTTTAAAATAAAGAGATGATATAATCTCACCCAGTGCCAGAACCTTGTGAATTGCTTGAAATCCGAGTCTCGAGATCAGCCATTGATCAGACCGAGTATCGGATACATTTCCCGTTGTTAACGTCTGTTCAATACCCAGCATAAAACACACAGCCTCCGCCAGTTACCATCCCAAATGTCATGCGTGAAGCAAAAAATTGGTAACTTACCATTCCCAAACTTCAGAGGTTGCAGTCTTTGAACGATGAACATTTATTGTTGGATTCAAAAACAACTCAAAGGTCAGAGAAAGTCCGCGAGGAATGTAAGATTGCAAATCAATGAGGAAGTTACACACCACAAAGTTCTCTAGGTGTATATGGGCATCATTAAAAAGTTTTGCATATGAAATGACTCCATCAACTAGTTCTGAACAATGTATTGTCATTCCATTGAAGCATTGTTCAGTAACAGGAAGCGAATTGCTTCTGATATTTACTTTGACTGGAAATCGTGAATCATATAAGAAGATATGATCCACAGACCTCAGCATTGCCTGGCATTGAATCCTCGATCAGGTTAGGTTAAATTTTCTCCTTCAGCAGGTGGGCACTGATCCTCGCTCGGTACTGGTGGGCAGTGATCGTGTCTGAGATTGGACAGTGGGCACTGACTCTCGCTGGGTACTGGCGGGCAGTGATCATGTCTGAGATTGGGCAGTGGGCACTGACCCTCGCTCGGTACTGGCGGGCAGTGATCATGTCTGAGATTGGGCAGTGGGCACTGACCCTCGCTGGGTACTGGCGGGCAGTGATCATGTCTGAGATTGGACAGTGGGCACTGACTCTCGCTGGGTACTGGCGGGCAGTGATCATGTCTGAGATTGGGCAGTGGGCACTGACCCTCGCTCGGTACTGGCGGGCAGTAATCATGTCTGAGATTGGGCAGTAGGTGTCAGAGGGATCTGATCCAGTTCTCAATACACATTTCCCAGCTGGAGTCATCAGACATGGAAACTCTGCCTGATATGTTCCTCTCCCTCACTCAGAGGTGCTGAGGCCAATTGTTACACCCCCAACCACAAACTCTGATGGAGACCAGCTACCTCAGCACAGACCAGGGGCTTGAACTGGGGCTTTCCTGATCAGTGCCTTAAACTGCGCAACTTGGCTCAAGCACAAAAGCGAAATACTGCGGATGCTGGAAATCTGAAATAAAAACAGAAAATGCTGGAGATACTCAGCAGGTCAGGCAGCATCTGTGGAGAGAGAAACCGAGTTAACGTTTCAGGTTGATGACCCTTCGTCAGAGCTGGAAAAAGTTGGAGATGGAACAGGTTTTAAGCAGGTGTGGGGGCAGGGAAAGGGGAGGAAAGAACAAAAGGGAAGGTCTGTGATAGGGTGGAAGGCAGGAGAGATTTCTCTCTCCACAGATGCTGTCTGACTTGCTGAGTATTTCCAGCATTTTCTGTTTTTATTTCACATTACCAGCAGCTGCTGTCCAAAAAAATGGGAACAGTGGTTATGATCTAAACTTGGCTGAGTTGGTCAAACTAAGATAGTGGGGTTAAACCCCACAGCAGAAACTAAGCTCATCGGCTGATACTTAAGTGCAGCCATTCAGATGAGATGTTAAACTGAGGCCCTGCCTACCTGTTCAACTGGATGTAAAAGATCCCGTGGCATGTTTAAAGGGAAGCAGGTAATTCCCTCTCTCAAGCAAAACCAGACTAACTGGCTTTTCATCTAGTTTGCTGTTTGTGGGATCTTGCTGCATGCACAATTGTCTGTGTTTGCCACAATACAACAGTGATTTCCTGGGTGTGAAGTGTGTTGGGATGTCCTGAGGCTGTGATAAGGCATTATAAGTGTAATACCCACAGGAAATGTTATGTACGCTAAGTATGGTTATCAATCTTTAACTTAGACACTGTATTATCATTGTTATAAATCCCTGGGTTAAAGTTGCCCATGTGAAGGTACAGCAAGAACTTTTAAGGACACAATGTGACTAAGAGCATACTTTCCATAATTCTGCACCAGTATCAACTGTTGCAGACAGTGAGGCTGCGCAGTCTCCAGGCAGAAACCCCAGGAGGAAGGGGTGCAGTTGGGGTTTTCGAGCGGGAAGAGGGCAGGAGCTCTGAAAAGAGGGCTCAGGAGGCAAATGGCTGCTGCATCCCGTCCCGGGCTTCCAAACTCGGCTGCCGCCCTTCGTATTAGTAGCTCTGCATCCAGAACTCAAAGTGGGATTCAGTGATCGTGAAGAGAATTCAACGAAGGGGTTCGGAGTCGTAAGTCTTGCAGACATTATACATACCATGAGCTCCAACTTAAGCGCGCCAACTAAAGAGTGCACTCGAATTTGGACACAGGGACAGATTCTCCTTTGAATCCATGTAAATGGAGAATGTATGTTTATTATGTCTAGATTCATTCTAATGCATGCAAATGTCTAATTTAGTTCATTGACCTGTAATCTTCTTATACTGTCCGACGTTAAAACTATAAAGTAAGATAATTAGAATTAAGCCATTGTAGTAGTGACCTCCTTACTGGACTATAGAATACTGTCTACAACAGGGACCACATCTCACATATATCTAGAGAACCGTGAAGGGGTTACATAAAAATCTGGGCATGTTGTTTGCTGTTAGATATTAAATATACTACTTGACTGATGGAAAAGAAAGATTTGCATTTCTATAGCGCCTTTCACCACCTCAGGACGTCCCAAAGTGTTTTACAGCCAATGAGGGTCTTTTGAAGTGTAGTTACTGTTGTAATGTACAAAATGCGGCAGCCAATTGGCACACAGCAAGCTCTCACAGACAGCAATGTGATAATGACCAGATAATCTGTATTTTTCAGTGATGTTGATTGAGGGATAACTATTGGCCAGAACACTGGGGAGAACTCCCCTGCTCTTCTTCGAAATAGTGCCGTGGGATCTTTGTCCACCTGAGAGAGCAGACAGAGCCTCGGTTTAACGTCTCATCTGAAAGGCGGCACCTCCGACAGTGCGGCGCTCCCTCAGCACTGCACTGGAGTGTCAGCCTAGATTTTGTGCTCAAGTCTCTGGAGTGGGCCTTGAACCCACAACCTTCTGACTCAGAGGCGAGTGTGCTGCCCACTGAGCGGTTCTTCAGGCTAGGGTGGTCACCGGCACAGAACCAGTGGTTTTTGAGTGGAGTTTCCAGAAGTTTTGTTAATTCTGTTGTGGTGTCACTCCACTCCCTAAGTCAGACGATGCAATGATTTGTTACACCTAACATATTATTCTACCGCTAAGGTGAATGGTCTTTAATATTTGATGAGTGCCTCTTCTGTGAGAAGATTGAGCTCCCCACTTTATTATAAAGTTGTGTTCTTGGTAATTACAAGAATGAGATTGTTTTACCACTGGTGCTCTGTGCTCCACTCTGTGATATGCCCTGTGTCTGGGCTGTCCTGGAGTCAGTATGGCACCATGATGGAATGGATGGCTCAGGAGACTCTCTGGATCTTCACACACTAAACGTCCAGCACCGGTGACAGACACAGAGGCCATTCATCCTAGGAGGGTGCACTCGCACTTGTGATTGAGGAGATGTTACTGAGCAACGACAAGTGGCCTTCCCATTAATCTGAATAGAAACATAGAAACATAGAAGATAGGAGCAGGAGTAGGCCATTCGGCCCCTCGAGCCAGTTCCGCCATTTAATGAGATCATGGCTGATCATCCAAATTCAGTACCCTGTCCCTGCTTTCTCCCTATATCCCTTGATCCCTTTAGCCTTAAGAAATATATCTAACTCCGTTTTGAATATATTTAATGAATTGGCCTCAACTGCCTTCTGTGGTAGACAATTCCACAGGTTCACCACTCTCTGGGTGAAGAGATTCCTCCTCATCTCAGTCCTAAATGGCTTACCCCTTATCCTTAGACTGTGACCCCTGGTTCTGGACTCCCCGACCATCGGGAACATCCTTCCTGCATCTAGTCTGTCCAGTCCTGTTAGAATTTTATAAGTTTCGATGAGATCCCCTCTCATTCTTCTAAACTCCAGCGAGTACAAGCCCAATCGACCCAATCTCTCCTCATACGTCATTCCTGCCATCCCAGGTATCAGCCTGGTGAATCTTCGCTGCACTCTCTCCATGGCAAGAACATCCTTCCTCAGATAAGGTGACCAAAACTGCACACAATACTCAAGGTGTGGTCTCACCAAGGCCCTGTACAACTGCAGCAAGACATCCTTGCTCCTGTAATCGTATCCTCTTGCTATGAAGGCCAACATACCATTTGCCTTCTTAACCGCCTGCTGTACCTGCATGCTTACCTTCAGCGGCTGGTGCACAAGGACACCCACTCCTTTCCTCCCCCCCCCCCCCTTTCCTTTTGTTTCTCTCTCACACCTGGCAGCTATCTTTTGCCCTGCCAGTACACTTTACACCTAATCCCAGCCTATTACCATCTCGTCTAGCTTCTAATCTCTTTTACTTCTTTTGGTTCTTTTATTCTTTTGTCCGATCGCAGCCCTACCTTCGATCTAGTTCCTTTTCTCTCCAGTTTTGAAGAAGGGTCAAACCCGAAACGTCAACTCAAATTTCTCTCCACGGATGTTGCCTGACCTGCTGAGTTTTTCCAGCATTTTCTGTTGTTATTTCGGACACCCAGGTCTCGTTGCACTTCCCCTTCTCCCAATCTATTGCTGTTCAGATAATAATCTATCTTCCTGTTTTTGCCACCGAAGTGGATAACCTTGCATTTATCCACATTATACTGCATTTGCCATGCATCTGCCCAATCACCCAACCTGTCCAAATCATACTGGAGTTTCTCTGCATCCTCCTCACAGCACACACGCCCACCCAGCTTTGTGTCTCTGCAAACTTGGAGATATTACATCTAGTTCCATCATCTAGATCATTAATATATATTGTGAATAGTTGGGGTCCTAGCACCGATCCCTGTAGTACCCCACTAGTCACTGCCTGCCACTCAGAAAAAGACCCATTTATTCCAACTCTTTGCTTCCTGTCTGCCAACCAGTTCTCTATCCAAGGCAATACCTTACCCCCAATCCCGTGTGCTTTAACTTTGCATGCTAATCTCTTATGCGGGACCTTATCGAAAGCCTTCTGAAAGTCCAAATACACCACATCCACTGGTTCTCCCTTATCTATTCTACCAGTTACATCGTCAAAATATTCCAGTAGATTAGTCAAGCATGATTTACCTTCTGTAAATCCATGTTGACTTTGTCCGATCCTGTCACTGTTTTCCAAGTGCTCTGCTATTACATCTTTTATAATGGACTCTAGCATTTTCCCCACTACCGATGGCAGACTTACCGGTCTATAATTCCCCATTTTCTCTCTACCACCTTTTTAAAATAGTGGGGTTACATTAGCAATCCTCCAATCCATGGGAACTGTTCCAGAGTCTATAAAATTTTGGAAGATGACCAGCAATGCATCTACTATTTCTCGGGTCATTTCCTTAAGTATCCTAGGATGTAGATTATCAGGCCCTGGGGATTTACCGGCCTTCAATCCCGTCAATTTCCCTAACACCATTTCCCTACAAATACTGATTTCATTCAATTCCTCCCTCTCATGACATCTCTGGGAGGTTATTTGTGTCCTCCTTTGTGAAGACAGAACCAAAGTATGTATTTAATTGGGCTGCCATTTCTTTGTTCCCCATTATAAATTCCCCTGATTCTGACTGCAAGGGACCTACGCTTGACTTCACCAATCTTTTTCTCTTCACATATCTATAGAAGCTTTTATAGTTAGTTTTTATGTTCCCTGCAAGCTTACTCTCAATCTAATTTTGCCCTCTTAATTAATCCCTTTGTCCTCCTTTGTTGAATCCTAAACTGCTCCTAATCCTCAGGTTTGCTGCTTTTTCTGGCCAAATTATATGTCCTCTCCTTGGATCTTATGCTATCCCTAATTTCCCTTGTTAGCCACGGTTGAGTCACCTTTTTGGTTTTATTTCTATGCCAAACAGGGATGAACAAATTCTGTAGTTCATCCATGCGATCTTTAAATGTTTGCCATTGCCTATCCACCGTCAACCCTTTAAGTAACATTCCCCAATCTATCCTAGCCAACTCGTGCCTCATACCATCGTAGTTTCCTTTATTTAAATTCAGGACCCTAGTCTCTGCATCAACTACTTCACTCTCCATTTTAATGAAGAATTCTATCATAGTATGATCGCTCCTCCCCAAGGGGCCTTGCACAACAAGATTGCTAATTAATCCTTTCTCATTACATAATACCCAGTCTAAGATGGCCTCATCTCCAGTTGGTTCCTCGACATATTGGTCCAGGAAACCATCCCGTATACACTCTAGGAATTCCTCCTCCACAGTATTGTTACTAATTTGGTTAGCCCAATCTATATGTAGATTAAAGTCACCCATGGTAACTGCTATGCCCTTATTGCACGTGTCTCTAATTTCCCGTTTAATGCCATCCCCAACCTCAGCATTAATGTTTGGGGGTCTGTATACAACTCCCACTAATGTTTTCTGCCCCTTGGTATTTCTCAGCTCTGCCCATACAGATTCCACATCATCAGAGCTAATATCCTTCCTTACTATTGTGTTAATTTCCTCTTTAACCAGCAATGCTACCCCACCTCCTTTTCCTTTTTTCCTGTCCTTCCTGAATATTGAATGCCCCTGGATGTTGAATTCCCAGACTTGGTCATCCTGGAGCCATGTCTCAATAATCCCAATTATATCATATCCATTTACCTCTATTTCCGTAGCAAATTCACCCACCTTATTACGAATGCTCCTCGCATTAAGACACAAAGCCTTCAGGCTTGATTTTTTAACACTCTTAGTCCTTTTAGAATTATTTACTGTGGCCCTGTTTGATTTACACCCTTGATTTCTCTGCCTTCCACTTTTGCTTTTCTCCTTCCTGTCTTTTGCTTCTATCCTTGCTTCCCTTTCCTTTGTCTCCCTGCACAGGTTCCCAACCCCCTGCCATTTTAGTTTTAACCCTCCCCAACAGCACTGGCAAACACTCCCCCTAGGACATCAGTTCTGGTCCCGCCCAGGTGCAAACCGTCCAGTTTGTACTGGTCCCACCTCCCCCAGAACCGGTTCCAATGTCCCAGGAATTTGAATCCCTCCCCCTTGCACCATTCCTCTAGCCACATAGTTATCTGAAATATCCTTCTATTTCTACTCTGACTAGCACGTGGCACTGGTAGCAATCCTGAGATTACTACCTTTGAGGTCCTATTTTTTAATTTACCTCCTAACTCCCTATATTCAGCTTTTAGGACCTCATCCCGTTTTTTACCTATATCGTTGGTACCTATATGCACCACGACAACTGGCTGTTCACTCTCCCCTCCAGAATGCCCTGCAGCCACTCTGAGACATCCTTGACCCTTGCACCAGGGAGGCAACATACCATCCTGGAGTCTCGTTTGGGGGCCACAGAAACGCCTATCTATTCCCCTTACAATAGAGTCCCCGATCACTATAGCTCTCCCGCTTTTTTTCCTCCCGCCCTGTGCAGCAGAGCCACCCATTGTGCCAGGAAGTTGGCTGCTGCTGCCTTCCCCCAATAAGCTGACCCCCGAATGTCTGACCTCTGTAGCCACTCTCAGCTCTGTTAGTGCTCCATCCTATTACTTCTCTTCTTCCTAGACAGTCCCTCGGAACCAAAGATGACTTGCTTCCACATTAAAAATGAGTTCGCAGGTGACTGATGAGTCTAATGCGGGACCTACAGTCTCTGTCACAGGTGGGGCAGATGGTGGTTGAAGGGGCGGGTGGGTGGGGTGCTTGGGTTGACGTGCACTCCTTGCGCTGCCTGCGCTTGGCTTCCGCTTGCTCCCGGCGAAGAGACTCGAGGTGTTCGGCGCCTTCCCGGATGCTTCTCCTCCACTTTGTGTGGTCTTGGGCCAGGGATTCCCAGGTGTCGATGGGGATGTTACACTTTTTCAAGGAGGCTTTGAGGGTGTCCTTGAAGCGTTTCCTCTGCCCACCTGGGGCTCTCTTGCCGTGCCGGAGCTCTGAATAGAGCGCTTGTTTTGGGAGTCTCGTATCGGGCATGCAGACAATGTGACCCGTCCATCGGAGCTGATTGAGCGTGGTCAGAGCTTCGATGCTGGGGATGTTGGCCTGAGCAAGAACACTGACGTTGGTGCGCCTACCCTGCCAATGGATTTGCAGGATCTTGCGGAGGCAGCGTTGGTGGTACCTCTCCAGTGCTTTGAGGTGCCTGCTGTACATGGTCCATGTCTCTGAGGCATACAGCAGGGCGGGTATCACTGCTGCCCTGTAGACCATGAGCTTGGTGCCGGGTTTGAGGTCCTGGTCTTCTAACACTCTCTTCCTGAAGCCGACAGCTCGCCTCCAACTGCCCCAGGCTCCCCAGTGTGTCTGCCCAGGAGTTGTCGAGCTTCCTCCTCATGGCTATTGTAAGATTCTAAAGCCTGTAATAAAACTGCTGCTACCGTGTGAAGATCGAAATTGCGAACGAATTGTAAGATGTTAACAGACGGATTTAAAGTGTAAGAAATCAGCAGGTGTTCTTTGTTTGTGAAGACACAAAATGGTGGTCAGAATGTGTTCTTTGTTTGAGAGGCCACCTGGCCAAGAAGAGGAGAACATACATCTCACTGGAACAGGAATGTGTCGTGCGGATGGAACTCCAATTAGGGAAGGTTTGGAGTGGAACAGACCTATCCAAGGGAGGCAGAGAGTAATTTACGATCAACGAGGCCTTATAACCCAGTGGCGGGAGTTTTCAGAGATAAGAAGAAGAACACAGAAGACAAAGCAGGAGGAAGATTGAAATGAGAAAGCTGGCCAGTTTATGTTTTGACTTAGTTTCCCTGGACCGGTCACCCAGAAATGAAGGAGAATGTATGAAGTTGGACATGGGCTTAGATGTTGTTAAAGGGGGTACTTTTATGTACGTTTGAATCATTAAAGGGGCACTTTTATATACTTTGAATTGATAAGCTGCAGGCATATTTATTGCCGGGAGTTCTTTGAATTTATTGCCCAAGGTGCTTCTATGTACACGTGAATTTTGAACTATAGTCTGATTAAAAGACCAATTTTATTGATCACATCCTTGCCTATCAATGTTAAGCTAATTCGTAATTCTCGAGGTCCGAACAGTAGTAAGAGAAAGTGCTACACTAGTGATGCAGGCCCTGCCTCCACCGATGGCACTTTGTTGCTGCCGACTTTGGGCAACGTTTTTAAGGTGTAGAAAGACTAGGGATTGATTCAACATTTCATTTCACCCAGATGTCTGCAGCATTGTGATTATGCTTTCAGGTGCAGGCTATGCAGCAATCCCTTCATTTTCCACTCAAACACCACCCAACCCTTGGTATCAGAAAGTGGGAAAAGATATAGCGGAATGGTGGGAGAGGGATGTATGGCTGTTTGATGGTGGGATTGGTGAGGTTTCTTGTGCATATTAACTGTCTCACTCATCTCTTTATTTACACTCTGTGTACATGGATGGTATGGAGGTGATCTTGCTTCCAGCATTGTCTCAGCACCTGCCTGGGTATCAGCACTGTCACACACCTTGGCCAGCCTGCACTGGATTGCCATTCATGGGGTGGTTGACCTGGTACTGATTGTCTGCACCACCTCCCTCCAAATGGCTAACATTGTCCTCCTTGTCCTTATCTCCATAGAATCTATGGAGGCCTTGACCACAGCAGACCCCCGATGGTGGTCCACCTTCTGCCGTTTTCCTCTCACTGTGCTCTTGCTCTGTCTTTGCCCCCTTAACAATTGTGCTGCCTTCTGCCCCTTGAAGCTGCTGCAGCTTTTTACCTGCTGTTGCTACACCCAATTCCCTTCCCTCCTCGCAGCACAGAACCACTCAGCAGCAGGAATGACAGCCTGAACCCACTAACTCATTAGAGTCCCCCTAGGAATCAGGAGTCGAGTGCCGGCGGGATCATGTGGGCGACAGGTCCTGCCCTGCCACATTTCCAGCGGCCAATGTCAAACCCATGACACTTGGACTATAGCAAGAGATGGGCCGATGTCAAACCCATGACACCTGGGCTATAGCATGAGATGCGCCAATGTCAAACTCATGACACATGGACTATAGCATGAGATGGGCCAATGTCAAACCCATGACACTTGGACTATAGCATGAGATGCGCCAATGTCAAACCCATGACACCTGGGCTATAGCATGAGATGGGCCAATGTCAAACCCATGACACTTGGGCTATAGCATGAGATGGGCCAATGTCAAACCCATGACACCTGGGCTATAGCATGAGATGGGCCAATGTCAAACCCATGACACCTGGGCTATAGCATGAGATGGGCCAATGTCAAACCCATGACACTTGGACTATAGCATGAGATGCGCCAATGTCAAACCCATGACACTTGGACTATATAGCATGACTTGCGCCAATGTCAAACCTAATCCCCACAGATGGAAGATGTAAATTTCATTGGGCGATCACACTTTAAATACTCTCAGCAATAAATGGTCTACTTCATCACTTTAATGAACCTTTTAAAAAAGCATTTTTTATTTCAATTCCAACAGAAAAAAGATACTATAAATCAAGAATAAATGCATTTTTGGTAAACTTTGCACCTTTCAGGCACTTACACTCAACAACCAGCCCGTAAGATCATACTTCTCGGGTGTTGTTTCTGTACAGCTTAAAGGGGTGATGATGTAGTGCTTGGGGGATCTGCTTCTGTATAAAGGTAGCAGCGTAGGTCTGGGGTATTTTGTGTCAAATGCATTGCAAGTATTTTCAACAAACATCTCACTGCTTTACATACAACACAATAGTTGTGCTACAGCATTAGCACAAGTACTCACACTCATCCGCACCCCGTCACAATTGTTTATCCTTAGGAATAAATAATGAACAGAACATTATTCATCTACATTGAACGTCTACAACCATCTACCAAATGCTTCCAATACAGCTTCAAACACACAGGAGCCGCAGACAGTACTGGATAATATCTCACTAGAGTTAAGGCTTACGCTTCTGCTCTTTTTCATGCATATATATTGTGTTGGGTTACAAACCGCCTTCTGAACAGCATCACTAGTAGTTCTCATGCAAGTGCAGAAACCTGTTGAAATTTTGCATTTCTGAAAGTATCTAAGCAATTTTCTTTTTCAAATCGTTTTTCTTGTTTTTTTTCATTGAAATGTAATAACCACGTGGCAGCCGTCAGCAGACCCTTGTGTTTCATGTTGGTTTGCTGCAAAGCATCAACTATTTTTGAATACAGTAGCACCTGTTGCTCTCTCATATTCACGTTGTATTTGAGGAGCTTAACAACATATTGCAAACATTTTCTTTAAACTGAGTGGTTAATCTCTCCATCCTCATTTCCTGTAACATTTCAAGGATTGAAAGAACTATTCCCGGCTCCTCAAAGTTTCCAATGCCCGTGTAGTGTGCCAACAGGAACATAACCTGTTGTGTTCTTCCGGCAATTAACAGTAAACAGTAATCAGATCGCTACATATTGTACAGCTGGTGCAATGGTTACAAGCAAGATGCTTTCAGGTTTTGTGTTATTCCTACAGAAAGCAAGTCCTAAAAGCAAGGAAAAGGAATCCCTTAATACTGGGATGAGAAGGATTGGAATGAGGAGTGTAGGCGGGAAGGACTGGGCTGGGAACGGCTGGGATGAGAAGGAATGGGATGGGAAGTGCGGGTGAGAAGGACTGGGATGAGAAGGGCTGGGATGGGAAGGAATGGGATGGGAAGTGTAGGTGAGAAGGACTGGGATGAGAAGGGCAGGGATGAGAAGGAATGGGATGGGAAGTGTGGGTGAGAAGGACTGGGATGGGAAGGGCAGGGATGAGAAGGAATGGGATGGGAAGGAATGGGATGGGAAGTGCGGGTGAGAAGGACTGGGATGGGAAGGGCAGGGATGAAAAGGAATGGGATGGGATGGGAAGGAATGGGATGGGAAGTGCGGGTGAGAAGGACTGGGATGGGACGGGCAGGGATGAGAAGGAATGGGATGGGAAGGAATGGGATGGGAAGTGCGGGTGAGAAGGACTGGGATGGGAAGGGCAGGGATGAGAAGGAATGGGATGGGAAGGAATGGGATGGGAAGTGCAGGTGAGAAGGACTGGGATGGGAAGGGCAGGGATGAGAAGGAATGGGATGGGAAGTGCAAGTGAGAAGTACTTGGGATGGGAGCGAGCAGGGATGGGAAGAGCAGGGATGGGAAACTAATTGCAAGAAATTACAGTATTTTATTTTACAGTTTCTTTGGGCTACAATAATTAGATAAACAAAATGTTTTCTGAAATAATGGGGTAAATAATGTCGAATCAATATTTTAGATACAAAGGGGGTTTATTTTCTGGTCCTGGATCACACTGAATTTGAACCAAAACCATGAATGGCTCTCAATTCCGACTCTCTAAGTTACAATCGAAGCAAAACACAACGGTTTTTAACAAGTCCATTTTTAAAGCTCTTATCCGGTTATTTCCTCATGTGCAACTCATCCTGAAACTTCGTGCTGGTGTATCGAGCGTGAAAACCTTTCTTATTGATGGTGTCGTCACTGTGGAATCGAATCATTATCGAGTCTCCTGCTGAGAATATCTCCTCCGGGGGCTAGAGAAAGGCAAATGAGATTTAGACCCGTTGGTTCATTAGAGGTAACTGGAGTTTAACCTGCACAAGCCGGGCGGGATTGTGGTAGGATGTTTTTAAAAACATTTCTCTGTGTGACTTCTGTGCTCCAATCGAGGTCAGGGATGTTAGTGCTGAAGGCAGGTCGCACTGGAGTACGACACAAACTTTTCCAATTGTTCTTACTGATTGAAAACAGAAAGCTTTAGCCCAGCGACGTGTTAATCTGACTCAGTGGCTGTAGAACGTGCAGTGTTGTTTACGGAATATTTAACACCCATTTAGACATTGCTCATTTAGACATTATCAGCGGCCCAAACAGAACCAAATGCTACTTTATAAATGATGTTCACAACATTAATTAAATAAGACGACACACAATTAGTCAACCAGTCAGAGAAAGCTCCCGCACAGAAATAGGTCATTTGGCCCATCAAGTCTGTGCCATAATACTCTAATCCCACTCTCCCCCTCACTCCCCGGACCTTTTAATATCCCACCCAGTCTAATCCCACTCTCCGCCTCACTCCCCGGACCTTTTAATATCCTACCCAGTCTAATCCCACTCTACCCCTCACTCCCCGTACCCTTTAATATCCCACCCAGTCTAATCCCACTCTCCCCCTCACTCCCCATTCCCTTTAATATCTCACCCAGTCTAATCCCACTCTCCCCCTCACTCCCCGCACCCTTTACTATCCCACCCAGTCTAATCCCACTCTCCCCCTCACTCCCCGCACCCTTTAATATCCCACCCAGTCTAATCCCACTCTCCCCCTCACTCCCCATTCCCTTTAATATCTCACCCAGTCTAATCCCACTCTCCCCCTCACTCCCCGCACCCTTTACTATCCCACCCAGTCTAATCCCACTCTCCCCCTCACTCCCCGCACCCTTTAATATCCCACCCAATCTAATCCCACTCTCCCCCTCACTCCCCGTACCCTTTAATATCCCACCAAGTCTAATCCCACTCTCCCCCTCACTCCCCATTCCCTTTAATATCTCACCCAGTCTAATCCCACTCTCCCCCTCACTCCCCGCACCCTTTACTATCCCACCCAGTCTAATCCCACTCTCCCCCTCACTCCCCGCACCCTTTAATATCCCACCCAATCTAATCCCACTCTCCCCCTCACTCCCCGTACCCTTTAATATCCCACCAAGTCTAATCCCACTCTCCCCCTCACTCCCCATTCCCTTTAATATCTCACCCAGTCTAATCCCACTCTCCCCCTCACTCCCCGCACCCTTTACTCTCCCCCTCACTCCCCGCACCCTTTAATATCCCACCCAATCTAATCCCACTCTCCCCCTCACTCCCCGTACCCTTTAATATCCCACCAAGTCTAATCCCACTCTCCCCCTCACTCCCCATTCTCTTTAATATCCCACCCAGTCTAATCCCACTCTCCGCCTCACTCCCCGCACCCTTTAATATCCCACCCAATCTAATCCCACTCGCCCCCTCACTCCCCGTACCCTTTAATATCCCACCCTGTCTAATCCCACTCGCCCCCTCACTCCCCGTACCCTTTAATATCCCACCCAGTCTAATCCCACTCTCCCCCTCACTCCCCACACCCTTTAATATCCCACCCAGTCTAATCCCACTCTCCCCCTCACTCCCCATTCCCTTTAATATCCCACCCAGTCTAATCCCACTCTCCCCCTCGCTCCCCATTCCCTTTAATATCCCACCCAGTCTAATCCCACTCTCCCCTCACTCCCCGTACCCTTTAATATCCCACCCAGTCTAATCCCACTCAGCGGGAAGGCATTCCGACTGGGAGGAGGTGAGCCGAGCATGGCGGCCAGAGGCCGTTGGACCGTGGCGCCAGCGATGGTGAGGTGGAGGCCACGGCGACAGGAGGATGTGTTCGGCGAGTTGGGCGGAGGCAGCGCAGCGCATCGAGCAGCAGCAGCAGCCACGACGACTCGCAGTCCGACTGGGAGGAGGGGAGCTGGGAATGGTGGCCAGAGGGTGAGCGGGAGAAGCAGGCCACCACACGTGGAGCCGAGCCGGCAACAGTGAGGAGGAGGCCGCGGTGACGAGGAGGACGGAGCGGCTGAGGGACATCGTGCTCCCACTGCCACGGGATGCCAAAAATTGACTTTCTGAACACAGCGCTGTAAGAATAGCTGACGTGTCCCCACGGGGAGTAAGCATTCCATTGTACTTGTACCATATGGCAAATAAAATTGAATTGAATTGAATTGAACATAAGAACATAAGAAATAGGAGCAGGAGTAGGCCAATCGGCCCCTCGAGCCTGCTCCGCCAAATATCCCACCCAGACTAATCCCACTCTCCCTCTCCGCACCCTTTAATATCCCACCCAGTCTAATCCCACTCTCCCCCTCAGTCCTCATACCCTTTAATATCCCACCCAGTCTACTCCCACTCTCCTGCTCACTCCCCATGCCCTTTAATATAGAAACATAGAAGATAGGAGCAGGAGTAGGCCATTCAGCCCCTCGAGCCTACTCCGCCATTCAATGAGATCATGGCTGATCATCCAAACTCAGTACCCTGTCCCTGCCTTCTCTCCATATCCCTTGATCCCTTTAGCCTTAAGAAATATATCTAACTCCTTCTTGAATATACTTAATGAATTGGCCTCAACTGCCTTCTGTGGTAGAGAATTCCACAGGTTCCCCACTCTCTGGGTGAAGAAATTCCTCCTCATCTCAGTCCTAAATGGCTTACCCCTTATCCTTAGACTGTGACCCCTGGTTCTGGACTCACCGGCCATCGGGAACATCCTTCCTGCATCTAGTCTGTCTAGTCCTGTTAGAATTTTATATGTTTCAATGAGATGCCCTCTCATTCTTCTAAACTCCAGCGAGTATAAGCCCAATCGACCCAATCTCTCCTCCTACGTCATTCCTGCCATCCCAGGTATCAGTCTGGTGAATCTTCGCTGCACTCCCTCCATGGCAAGAACATCCTTCCTCTGATAAGGCGACCAAAACTGCACACAATACTCAAGATGTGGTCTCACCAAGGCCCTGTACAACTGCAGCAAGACATCCTTGCTCCTGTACTCGAACCCCCTCGCTACGAAGGCCAACATACCATTTGCCTACTTAACCGCCTGCTGCACCTGCATGCTTACCTTCTGTGACTGGTGCACAAGAACACCCAGGTCTCGTTGTACTTCCCCTTCTCCCAATCTATTGCCGTTCAGATAATAATCTGCCTTCCTGTTTTTGCCACCAAAGTGGATAACCTCGCATTTATCCACATTATACTGCATCTACCATGCATCTGCCCAATCACCCAACCTGTCCAAATCATACTGGAGTTTCTTGGCATCCTCCTCACAGCACGCACGCCCACCCAGTTTTGTGTCGTCTGCAAACTTGGAGATATTACATCTAGTTCCCTCATCTAGATCATTAATATATATTGTGAATAGCTGGGGTCCTAGGATCGATCCCTGCGGTACCCCACTAGTCACTGCCTGCCACTCGGAAAAAGACCCGTTTATTCCAACTCTTTGCTTCCTGTCTGCCAACCAGTTCTCTATCCAAGTCAGTACCTTGCCCCCAATCCCATGTGCCTTAACTTTACACGCTAATCTCTTATGCGGGACCTTATCGAAAGCCTTCTGAAAGTCCAAATACACCACATCCACTGGTTCTCCCTTTCTATTCTACCAGTTACATCTTCAAAAAATTCCAGTAGATTAGTCAAGCACGATTTACCTTTTGTAAATCCATGTTGACTTTGTCCAATCCTGTCACTGTTTTCCAAGTGCTCTGCTATTACATCTTTTATAATGGACTCTAGCATTTTCCCCACTACCAATGTCAGGCTTACCGGTCTATAATTCCTCGTTTTCTCTCTACCACCTTTTCTGAATACTGGGGTAACATTCGCTACCTTCCAATCCATGGGAACTGTTCCAGAGTCTATAGAATTTTGGAAGATGACCAGCAATGCATCTACCATTTCTAGGGCCACTTCCTTAAGTACCCTATGATGTAGATTATCAGGCCCTGGGGATTTATCGGCCTGCAATCCCGTCAACTTCCCTAACACCATTTCCCTACAAATACTGATTTCTTTCAGTTCCTCCCCCTCATTAGACCCTATGTTCCGTGACATCTCTGGGAGGTTATTTGTGTCCTCCTTTGTGAAGACAGAACCAAAGTATGTATTTAATTGGTCTTCCATTTCTTTGTTCCCCATTATAAATTACCCTGATTCTGACTGCAAGGGACCTACGCTTGACTTCACCAATCTTTTTCTCTTCACATATCTATAGAAGCTTTTACAGTCAGTTTTTATGTTCCCGGCCAGCTTACTCTCATACTCTATTTTCCCCCTCTTAATTAATCCCTTTGTCCTCCTTTGCTGAATCATAAAATGCTCCCAATCCTCAGGTTTACTGCTTTTTCTGGCCAATTTATATGTCCTCTCCTTGGATCTTATGCTATCACTAATTTCCCTTGTTAGCCACGGTTGAGTCACCTTTTTTGCTATATTTTTATGCCAAACTGGGATGAACAAATTTTGTAATTCATCTATATCCCACCCAGTTTAATCCCACGCTCCTGCTCACTCCTCATACCCTTTAATATCCCACCCTGTCTAACCCCTCTCTCCCCCTCACTCCCCGTACCCTTTAATATCACACACAGTCTAGTCCCACTCTCCGCTCACTCCCTGTACCATTTAATATCCCATCCAGTCTAACCCCACTCACCCCTCGCTCCCCATACCCTTTAATATCCCACTTACTCTAACCCCACTCTCCTTCTGACTCCCCGTACCCTTTAATATCGCACCCAGCCTAACCCCACTCTCCCCCTCACTCCCCACACCCTTTAATATCCCACCCAGTCTAACCCCTCTCCCCCCCCCACACCATTTAATATCCCACCCAGTCTAACCCCACTCTCCCCCTCACTCCCCACACCCTTTAATATCCCACCCAGTCTAATCCCACTCACCCCCTCACTCCCCGTACCCTTTAATATCCCACCCAGTCTAACCCCACTCTCCCCCTCACTCCCCACACCCTTTAATATCCCACCCATCCTAACCCCACTCACCCCCTCACTCCCCGTACCCTTTAATATCGCACCCAGCCTAACCCCACTCGCCCCCTCACTCCCCACACCCTTTAATATCACACCCAGTCTAATCCCACTCTCCCCCTCACTCCCCGTACCCTTTAGTATCCCACCCAGCATAACCCCACTCTCCCCCTCACTCCCCATACCCTTTAATATCCCACCCATCCTAATCCCACTCTCCTACTCATTCACCATACCCTTTAATATCCCATCCTGCCAAATCCCACTCTCCCCCTCACTCCCCGTGCCCTTTAATATCCCACCCAGTCTAATCCCACTCTCCCCCTCACTCCCCGTGCCCTTTAATATCCCACCCAGTCTAATCCCACTCTCCCCCTCACACCCCGTGCCCTTTAATATCCCACCCAGTCTAATCCCACTCTCCCTGTACCCGTTAATCTCCCACCCACTCTAATCCCACTCTCCCCCTCACTCCTCATACCCTTTAAAATCCCACCCACTCTAAACCCACTCTCTTGCTCACTCCCCGTACCCTTTAATATCCCACCCACTCTAACCCCACTCTCCCCCTCATTCCCCACACCCTTTAATATCCCACCCAGTCTAATCCCACTCTCCCCCTCACTCCCCGTACCCTTTAATATCCCACCCAGTCTAATCCCACTCTCCCCTCACTCCCTGTACCCTTTAATATCCCACCCAGTCTAATTCCACTCTCCCCCTCACTCCCCATTACCTTTAATATCCCACCCAGTCTAATCCCACTCTCCCCCTCACTCCCCACAGCGTTTAATTTCCGTCCCAGTCTAATCGCACTCTCCCCCTCACTCCCCATACCCTTTAATATCGCACCCAGTCTAATCCCACTCTCACCTCACTCCCTGTACCCTTTAATATCCCATCCAGTGTAATCCCACTCGCCCCTCACTCCCCGCACCCTTTAATATCCCACCCAGTCTAATCCCACTCTCCCCCTCACTCCCCATACCCTTTAATATCCCACCCAGTCTAATCCCACTCTCCCCCTCACTCCCCATACCCTTTAATATACCACCCCGTCTAATCCCACTCTCCCCCTCACTCCCCATACCCTTTAATATCCCACCCAGTCTAATCCCACTCTCCCCCTCACTCCCCATACCCTTTAATATCCCATCCAGTGTAATCCCACTCTCCCCCTCACTCCCCATACCCTTTAATATCCCATCCAGTGTAATCCCACTCTCCCCCTCACTCCCCATACCCTTTAATATCCCACCCAGTCTAATCCCACTCTCCCCCTCACTCCCCGTACCCTTTAATATCCCACCCAGTCTAATCCCACTCTCCCCCTCACTCCCCGTACCCTTTAATATCCCACCCAGTCTAATCCCACTCTCCCCCTCACTCCCCATACCCTTTAATATCCCACCCAGTCTAATCCCACTCTCCCCCTCACTCCCCATACCCTTTAATATCCCATCCAGTGTAATCCCACTC
Organism: Somniosus microcephalus; assembly: GCF_052327205.1. Lineage (NCBI taxonomy): Eukaryota > Metazoa > Chordata > Chondrichthyes > Squaliformes > Somniosidae > Somniosus > Somniosus microcephalus. The sequence goes on from NC_141015.1 coordinate 9,467,575, forward strand.
TCCCCCTCACTCCCCATACCCTTTAATATCCCATCCAGTGTAATCCCACTCTCCCCCTCACTCCCCATACCCTTTAATATCCCACCCAGTCTAATCCCACTCTCCCCCTCACTCCCCGTACCCTTTAATATCCCACCCAGTCTAATCCCACTCTCCCCCTCACTCCCCGTACCCTTTAATATCCCACCCAGTCTAATCCCACTCTCCCCCTCACTCCCCGTACCCTTTAATATCCCACCCAGTCTAACCCCACTCTCCCCCTCACTCCCCACACCCTTTAATATCCCACCCAGTCTAACCCCACTCTCCCCCTCACTCCCCGTACCCTTTAATATCCCACCCAGTCTAATCCCACTCTCCCCCTCACTCCCCGTACCCTTTAATATCCCACCCAGTCTAACCCCACTCTCCCCCTCACTCCCCACACCCTTTAATATCCCACCCAGTCTAATCCCACTCTCCCCCTCACTCCCCATACCCTTTAATATCCCACCCAGTCTAACCCCTCTCCCCCTCACTCCCCACACCCTTTAATATCCCACCCAGTCTAATCCCACTCTCCCCCTCACTCCCCACACCCTTTAATATCACACCCAGTCTAATCCCACTCTCCCCCTCACTCCCCGTACCCTTTAATATCCCACCCAGTCTAATCCCACTCTCCCCCTCACTCCCCACACCCTTTAATATCCCACCCAGTCTAATCCCACTCTCCCCCTCACTCCCCGTACCCTTTAATATCCCACCCAGTCTAATCCCACTCTCCCCCTCACTCCCCGTACCCTTTAATATCCCACCCAGTCTAATCCCACTCTCCCCCTCACTCCCCGTACCCTTTAATATCCCACCCAGTCTAATCCCACTCTCCCCCTCACTCCCCGTACCCTTTAATATCCCACCCAGTCTAATCCCACTCTCCCCCTCACTCCCCGTACCCTTTAATATCCCACCCAGTCTAATCCCACTCTCCCCCTCACTCCCCGTACCCTTTAATATCCCACCCAGTCTAATCCCACTCTCCCCCTCACTCCCCGTACCCTTTAATATCCCACCCAGTCTAATCCCACTCTCCCCCTCACTCCCCACACCCTTTAATATCCCACCCAGTCTAATCCCACTCTCCCCCTCACTCCCCGTACCCTTTAATATCCCACCCAGTCTAATCCCACTCTCCCCCTCACTCCCCGTACCCTTTAATATCCCACCCAGTCTAATCCCACTCTCCCCCTCACTCCCCGTACCCTTTAATATCCCACCCAGTCTAATCCCACTCTCCCCCTCACTCCCCGTACCCTTTAATATCCCACCCAGTCTAATCCCACTCTCCCCCTCACTCCCCGTACCCTTTAATATCCCACCCAGCCTAATCCCACTCTCCCCCTCACTCCCCGTACCCTTTAATATCCCACCCAGTCTAATCCCACTCTCCCCCTCACTCCCCGTACCCTTTAATATCCCACCCAGTCTAATCCCACTCTCCCCCTCACTCCCCGTACCCTTTAATATCCCACCCAGTCTAATCCCACTCTCCCCCCGACTCCCCGTACCCTTTAATATCCCACCCCGTGTAATCTCACTCTCCTGCTACACTATTATCTCCCCTCCTCTCGGGAAGGTGCTGACTACTGCTGGGTTATGCTTCCACTGGCAAATCTACTTTCTTGGCTGTTCCCCACACCCCTCGACTCCCCTGTAGCTGAAATATCTGTCAATCTCCGCCTTGAATATATTCACTGACTCCGCCTCCACAGCTCTCCGTGGTAGAGAATTCCAAAGATTCACGGCCCACTGAGAGAAGAAATTCCTCCTCATCTCCGTCTTAAATTGGTGTCCCATTATCCTGAAACTATGCCCCCTAGTTCTAGATTCCCCCACAAGGGGTAACATCCCCTCAGCATCTATCCTGTCAATCTCCCTCAGAATCTTACATGTTTCAATAAGATCACCTCTCATTCTTCTAAACTCCAATGAGTATAGGCCCAACCTGCTCAACCTTTCCTCATAAGACAACTCTTTCATCTCCGGAATCAACCTCGTGAACCTTCTCTGAACTGCCTCCAATGCAAGTATACCCCTCCTTAAATAAGGAGACCAAAACTGTCCGTAGTACTCCAGGTGCGGTCTCACCAATGCCCTGTACAGTTGCAGCAAGACTTCCCTGCTTTTATACTTTTCTATAGTGTGAGTGTTGGCTGGATGTTCAGGCATGCCAGACACAGGCAAACGTGATGCTGTCCTCGCTCCTCCCCCAAAGCCACACCTGAGCCTAGGGGTGCCGAGTCCAACTGAAACAGGTTAATGGTGAAACCCCCGAGACCCTCTTCGTGTGTGTGACTCTGTACCGGCGCCGACAGCATCAACCTACCAGCCAGCGATGGGGAGGTCCATTCTTTTGTTTACAAGCAGACCTTGTCCTTCTCACTCATTCCTGAAGTCTTACCCCTGATCCGCAGAATCTCCCAAGTCTGGGGGCGACACTCTCGTGCCCATCGTACAACTCCATGTAATCGTATCCACAGTCCGCCTCCTCCTCCATTTCAAACGTCTGAAATATCAGCTCCACCCCGTAACCGTCTTCTGCCACAATCACCCAATCACAGTGCGACTGCCCAGGGTAGTTATTGTCTCCAAACTGCGCATGTGAGTACAGATGTTTGGTTCTGACCTCGGCCCGGAGATGTCCTCCACATTCTGAAAAGCAATGAATTGTCGGATTGTGTAAAGTACATTGACCAAACCCTCACTGCTGTACTGTCCGAGAGACTCTGTGAAAATCATCAAACAAGTATCACATTATACCTTCTGTGTTTCACAAATGTAGTGCTCATTGAGGTTAGTGCTGCGAATGGAACAGTTCCCGTTCAGGTAGTTTAGTATCAGCATCAAGTACTCCCAGCTCAGATTAAAGCTCTTCCCACTCTGCCCCAAAGGTGTGTCCCCGATCCAATGTGGCGTCTCTGGGCGAGTTTAGTAATTAAGCACCAATTAGTGCTGGATTAGGGGTTGTTTGGGTCTGTGGCCCCATGTCCATTAGCAAGTAGATCGAAACAGCCCAAATACGTTCCACGTTAAAGGGGAGCTCATTCTGTTATACCCAAGGCTGTGGCAGTGCCGCAACTTTTGCCGTCAGATAAACATTGCTACGTTTGTGCATTTCCCACAACTGTCTCAGTGAAGCTGACTTGGTTCAGAAGGGCCTCAGCCTCAGTTTACACTAAGTGTTACAATGCAACCCGACACCAGATGCCTCCAAAATGACTGCTCTCAGTGCGAGGGGTGTGACTCGGTGTCCCGAGGGCCAGGGTTTTAAATCCGAACTGTGCAGCGTTGGACTCTGCGGCTGGCTGCTGAGAGAGATTCTAAGAACAAGATCGTGGGGGTAGGTGGGTGGAAAGGGAGAGAGTCTGAAAAAAGCATCTGGTAACCTGAACCATCTCAGAACAGCGGGCGATGTTCTGGGAGTCAGTGGTGGTCCTCGGAGAGCAAGATCCACCATCTACTTGGAAAATACATGGGAAAAAAATGTTTGTTCATCACAGGACAGTTTGCCAGACACTCTTATGAAGATAGTGCCTCTTTGAGATGAGTTTATCGTGTGAGTTACAGTCACTGACCTCACCTGTACTGTGTTTTGCCTGGAATCCTCTTCTCTGTACTGAAGCATCAGAGAAGAATTTGATGAACATTTTGCTCCCTGTGGTGAGGACAGGGTCTGGTCTTTTGCTCCCACAGTAACGCCCCAGAATAGAGGACTTCTCACTGGGTCCATTGTAGACCTCCAGATGATCATAAACACATTCCTGATGCTGTTCAATTTCAAACTCGTTGAAGGCCTACTGGGCAAAAGTTGAAAGGATTTAGTACCGTCACCAGTGAAAAAAGGGAGTCTATCCAATGCTCTGTGAGAGTAGATTACGTCTACTCTCAAATCCTTCTTCAAACAGTGCCCCCCCATTACTCCAATGGGACGTTTTCCAATTTCCCATACCACCTCTCCAAGTGGGATTGCCAATTTATTGCCATGTCCGTGCCGGGGATCCAAGGAACTGGGTCCTTCATTTCATGCAGAACCTGTACAACCAACAGCGAGGGGTGATTTTCATCCTATCAAAACCAGGTCCAGAGATAAAAGAGCGATGTGCTAACCCACAGCACCACCCAGCCCTCAACACAAGGATCGATGGTAATGAAAATCGCGAGAGATGCTCAATGGGCAGCTGAATTGGTATCGCCCCTTTTACACTATTGCCTGATAGGGCGGTGGATACAGATTCAATAGGCCAGGGAATTGGATAAATACTGGAAGGAGAATAAGTTGCAGGGATATTGGGAAAGAGCGATGCGATCATGGCTGATCATCCAAATTCAGTACCCTGTCCCTGCTTTCTCCCCATATCCCTTGATCCCTTTAGCCTTAAGAAATATATCCAACTCCTTCTTGAATATATTTAATGAATTGGCCTCTACTGCCTTCTGTGGTAGAGAATTCCACAGGTTCACCACTCTCTGGGTGAAGAAATTCCTCCTCATCTCTGTCCTAAATGGCTTACCCCTTATCCTTAGACTGTGACCCCTGGTTCTGGACTCCCCCGCCATCGGGAACATCCTTCCTGCATCTAGTCTGTCTAGTCCTGTTAGAATTTTATAAGTTTCAATGAGATTCCCTCTCATTCTTCTAAACTCCAGCGAGTACAAGCCCAATCGACCCAATCTCTCCTCATACATCATTCCTGCCATCCCAGGTATCAGCCTGGTGAATCTTCGCTGAACTCCTTCCATGGCAAGAACGTTCCTTCCTCAGATAAGGCGACCAAAACTGCACACAATACTCAAGGTGTGGTCTCACCAAGGTCCTGTACAACTGCAGCAAGACATCCTTGCTCCTGTACTCGAATCCTCTCGCTACGAAGGCCAACATACCATTTGCCTTCTTAACCGCCTGCTGCACCTGCATGCTTACCTTCAGCGACTGGTGCACAAGGACAACCAGGTCTCGTTGCACTTCCACTTCTCCCAATCTATTGCCATTCAGATAATAATCTGCCTTCCTGTTTTTGACACCAAAGTGGATAACCTCGCATTTATCCACGTTATATTACATCTGCCATGCTTCTGCCCAATCACCCAACCTGTCCAATACCCCAGCTGGGGCCTAACAAGTGTTTAATATAGGTTTAGCATAACTTCCTGGCTTTTGTACTCTGTCTCTATTAATAAGCTTCATTGGTTGTAAAGCGCTTTGGGACATCCTGGGGTCATGGAAGGTGCTATATAAACACAAGTCTTTCTTTATTTCTGATTCACATCTAGAATTGAGCACCAGCTCTGCATAAATTGGAAACATTTACCAGCTTGACTCTGTGACCAGGGGTGGCAGAAATTGCCCACGTGCACTCCTTGCGACTGGGGTACTTGTCCGGCCAGTTTGGGCTGGCAATCACTCCCTCGGCACTGCTTATTTTATGCTCACAGCCAGCTGTAGGGGAATAAATGGAAGGTTTTGATGAAAATCATGTTGTCTTTATCTAAATTCAATTTAGAATTTCAACACTTTAGCCCAGAGAGAGCAGAGTGACCCAGTCACCTGCCTGGGTCCATTCCACATGGGCTCAGCGATCTCGGCAATCTCACCAGTTTCCATGAGTGAGTCCAGGCAGTGTCAGGGAGCTACTTGGCCAAGAAGAGCATCGCAAGCCAAGCCTCACAGCGCCAGGGACCCGGGTTCAAATCCGGCCTCGGGTGACTGTCTGTGTGGAGTTTGCACATTCTCCCCGTGTTTGCGTGGGTTTCCTCCGGGTGCTCCGGTTTCCTCCCACAGTCCAAAGATGTGCGGGTTAGGTTGATTGGCCATGATAAAAAAAAATTGGCCCTTAGTGTTAGGGGGGATTAAATACGTGGGGTTACGGGGATAGGGCTTGGGTGGGATGGCTGTCGGTGTAGGGACCGGGTGCTAGGGTTTGGATGATCAGCCATGATCTCGTTGAATGGCGGAGCAGGCTCGAAGGGCCGAATGGCCTACTCCTGCTCCTATCTTCTATGTTTCTATGTTTTTTTACCCACAGACCGCAGGGAGTAGGGTGGCGGGGTCACTGTGGGAGTGGTCCGCGAGCGCACAGGAACCCTGGAAGTCTGGGTTTGCCAGCACGCTGTGGAGATTTAACTCTGAAATCAGCCGGAGAGCACTCCGGAGCAGCCCGCAGGACCAGGCAGGTCTGATCCCCGACCCGGGGGGTGTGGTCCGATCCCGGGAGGGGAGGCAGGGCTTGTTTGGGGGGGGGGGGGCGGTCTGATGGTGGGGGAGCTTGGGGAGAATTCCTGCTCCTCCCGAGGCGTGCTCCCCGAGGATGACCTCGCCTCGCCTCGCTGCAGCCGCCTGAGTTCCCGAGGCCCGGTAAACCTGGCCGGCCACAGTTAAGCCTGTAAAGCAGGTTAAATCAGAGGCTTCTAGCCTCATTATCATAGTTACAGTGCCTGGGAGCGGGTTGACTGCCCGGTCCTTGTCCCGCCTCAGGTAAAACCCGGAAGTCGGCGAGTTGGAGCCGGCTTCCCGACGCACTTCCAACTTTTCCGCATTTAACCCCCCACCCGTTCCCACTCACCGGTGTTAAAATCCCCCCCCCCCCGAGGTATTGGCTGAGGCGCAGTTGGTCACACACTTTCCTGCAGGGGGCAGTGGAGAGTGACCAGGAGCTGTGGCGCCCCCTGCTGGACGCTTGGAACCCCCGTGTGACCTGGATTTGAAGCCTGGTTCACAGGTGAAAGGTCACTGTCTGACTCACTGTGCCATCCAATCCACCAAAAATACCAATTTGAATTCAGGAATCCATTTCTGTGGTAATCATATGATGGTAAATATTTAACCATCATAGAATTAGCGACCAATTGAGAGTATTAGCAAGACCGAAGCCATCATCATTGGCCCCCATCACAAACTCCGTTGGCCCAATGCCAACGCCATTACAAAGACCAGCTTCCTCCACCAACAGCCCACCTCAACACATCTACCTCTGAAATCTTCATCATGTCTTTTTCACCTCCGGACTCGGCTATTCCACCGCTCTCTTGGCCGGCCTCCCATCCTCCAGCCTCCATAACCTTCAGCTCATCCAAACCTCCGCTGCTCATATCCGATCCCGCTCACCTGCCACTCCCGTGCTCACTGACCTACCTTGGGTCCTGGTCCCCGAACACCTCATAATTAAAATTTTCCTTCTTGTTTCCAGATCCCTCCATGGCCTCGCCCCCTCCCCGTCTCTGTAACCTCCTCCAGCCCCACAGCCGTCCCCAAACTCTCCATCCCTCTGAATCTGGACTTGTGCATTCCCCCTCCTTTCGCTCCACCATTGGCTGCCTGGGCTCCCCACTCTGGAATTCCCTCCCTAAACCTCTCCGCCTCGCCACCTCCTTTAAAGGCCTCCTTAAAAAACAGCTCTTTGACCCCTTCTAATATCTCCTTTGGCTCAGCGTCTATTTTTTTTATTATTCCTGTGTTGTTTGGGATGTTGTTCTACATTAAAAGTGTGATAAAAGACAAGAACTCACTACATAATGACATAGGAAGTTGAGGTGAGGCCTGTGGATGTGACTAGGTTCTATATAAATACACATTCGCTCTAGGAAGGAATGGAGAGCTCCAGAAAAAGGCAAGGAAGAGTTCTCTGTCCATCATTAAAGCTACTTCAAAGCAGAGTCTGTGTGAACCTTACCACAGACTGGTTTAGACTATTTCCCCCACAACAGGGCAGAGTTCCCTTGCAATAAATGAGTCTGAGAGAGAGACGAAGATTCAAGCCCACTGACCTTCTTTACAGTCGAGGCGGTTTTCATGCAGGATGAAGCCATTGCGACACTGGCAGATGTAGCTGCCGAGCGTGTTCAGACACTCGTGCTGACAACCCCCATTGTCCACCGAGCACTCGTCTTTATCTGGGAACCGAAAGAGCGAACAGCGTTAGGCATAAATTCGCGGGCGAGCCGCTCTTCATCAAGAAAGGAACATGAGTGACCGAGGACAAGAAGAACACGAAGGGTCAAAGAGTGGCAGAGAAGCCGAAGTCAATCACTAATACAGTGACGGCCAGCTTGGGATTTCACTGCCGGAGGCTGCAGGAGGAGGGAGATGAGCAACTCCACCATAGCCGGGTCCTGGGAAAGAATCACTCGGATTAAGAGACGTGGTGAGGAGTCTTCATTTCAACAGTGAGGATGGAGGGATGCCGCCACAGGCACGCGCAGGGTACCGCCCCTCACCGCGGCACAGTCACCGCCCCTCACCGTGGCTCAGTCACCGCCCCTCACCGCAGCTCAGTCACCGTCCCTCAACCCGGCACAGTCACCGCCCCTCACCGCAGCTCAGTCACCATCCCTCACCCCGGCACAGTCTCTGCCCCTCACCCTGGCACAGTCACACACTCACCCCAGCTCAGTCTCCGTCCCTCACCCCGGCACAGTCACACACTCACCCCGGCACAGTCACACACTCACCCCGGCTCAGTCACCGCCCCTCACCGCGGCACAGTCACCGCCCCTCACCGCGGCTCAGTCACCGCCCCTCACCGTGGCTCAGTCACCGCCCCTCACCGCAGCTCAGTCACCGCCCCTCACCCCGGCTCAGTCACCGCCCCTCACCCTGGCTCAGTCACCACCCCTCACCCCGGCTCAGTCACCGCCCCTCACTCCGGCATAGCCACCGCCCCTCACCCTGGCACAGTCACCGCCCCTCACCCCGGCACAGCCACCGCCCCTCACCCCGGCACAGCCACCGCCCCTCACCCCAGCACAGCCACCGCCCCTCACCCCGGCTCAGTCACCGCCCCTCACTCCGGCTCAGTCACCGCCCCTCACCCCGGCACAGCCACCGCCCCTCACCCCGGCTCAGTCACCGCCCCTCACCCTGGCTCAGTCACCGCCCCTCACCCTGGCACAGTCACCACCCCTCACCCCGGCACAGCCACCGCCCCTCACCCCGGCACAGCCACCGCCCCTCACCCCGGCACAGTCACCACCCCTCACCCCGACACAGTCACCGTCCCTCACCCCGACACAGTCACCACCCCTCACCCCGGCACAGCCACCGCCCCTCACCCCGACACAGTCACCACCCCTCACCCCGACACAGTCACCGTCCCTCACCCTGGCTCAGTCACCGCCCCTCACCCTGGCACAGTCACCACCCCTCACCCCGGCACAGCCACCGCCCCTCACCCCGGCACAGTCACCGTCCCTCACCCCGGCACAGTCACCACCCCTCACCCCGGCACAGTCACCACCCCTCACCCCGGCACAGTCACCACCCCTCACCCCGACACAGTCACCGTCCCTCACCCCGGCACAGTCACCACCCCTCACCCCGACACAGTCACCGTCCCTCACCCCGACACAGTCACCGTCCCTCACCCCGGCACAGTCACCGTCCCTCACCCCGGCTCAGTCACCGCCCCTCACCCCGGCACAGTCACCACCCCTCACCCCGACACAGTCACCGTCCCTCACCCCGCCACAGTCACTGTGTGCAGGCTAACCAACACAATCTCACTGTAGTACGGTCACTCCCTCACTGGCAGACCAGTGGCCCTCACTGTGGCACAGCCCTCCGGCCCCTGGATAAACCGCCACCATCGATCGGCGGTGGATCCAGAGGGGCCCGAGTGGGGACTGGCAACATTCTACGGGGCTGCTGATGAGCCATTAGGGGCATTTCCTTTGGTGACAGCCTGCAGCAGGACCATCGGTTAGCCCGCGTGGAGACCTGGTTACATTCAGGGCAGCCCAATTTCGGGAATGGTAAAGGAGGGGATTAATGCAATGGAAAGGAAGGATATTAACTCGGATGAAACGGAATCTGTATGGGTAGAAATGAGAAATAGCAAGGGGAGGAAAACGTTAGTGGGTGTGATATATAGGCCTCCAAATAGTAATATGGAGGTGAGGGAAGGCATAAAAAGGGAAATTAGAGAAGCGTGCGATAAGAGCGCAGCTGTCATCATGGGTGACTTTAATTTACATATTGATTGGACTACCCAAATTAGTAAAAATTCTGAGGAGGAGGAATTCCTGGAATGTTTTCGGGACGGTTATCTGGACCAATATGTCGAGGAGCCGACTCGAGATCAGGCCATTTTAGACTGGGTATTGTGCAATGAGAAGGGACTTATCAACAATCTTCTTGTACGAGGCCCCTTGGGTCAGAGCGATCATAATATGATCGAGCTCTCAGTCGAGATGGAGAGTGAGGAAATTGAATCAGAGACTAAGGTCCAGAACTTAAATAAAGGGAATTACGAGGGTATGAGACGGGAATTGGGTAAGATTGATTGGGTGGTGTTTCTGGGGGGATTGACAGTGGATAGACAATGGCAAGCATTCAAAGATAGAATGGAAGAATTCCAGAACATGTTTATACCGGTTTGGCATAAAAATAAACCTAAAAAGGTGGCTCAACCGTGGATAACGAGGGAAATTAGGGACAGCATAAAATCAAAAAAAAGGGCATATCAACTGGCAAAAAAAAGCACCAGACCGGAAGATTGGGGGCAGTACAGGATACAGCAAAAGAGGACAAAGGGATTAATCAGGAAGGGGAAAATAGAATACGAAAGTAAACTTGCAGCAAACATAAAGACAGACTGCAAAAGCTTTTATCGGTATATCAGGAGGAAAAGACTGGTAAAATCCCAAGTCGGTCCCTTGCAGTCCGATTCGGGAGAATATATAATGGAGAATAAGGAAATGGCAGACCAATTAAACTCATACTTTGGTTCTGTATTCACAAAGGAGGACACAAATAACCTCCCAGGAATATCGGCAAACATAGGGACTAATGAGAGGGAGGAGCTGACAGAAATTAGTATCTCTAGGGATATGGTGTTGGGTAAGTTGAGGGGACTGAAGGCCGACAAATCCCCGGGGCCTGATAAACTACATCCTAGGGTACTTAAGGAGGTGGCCCTGGAGATAGCAGATGCTCTAAGGATCATCTTCCGGAACTCCATTGACTCGGGAACAGTACCCGTGGATTGGAGGGTAGCTAATGTTACCCCAATATTTAAAAAGGGGGGTAGAGAGAAAGCAGGGAATTATAGACCAGTAAGCCTTACATCGGTTGTGGGCAAAATGCTAGAGTCCATTATTAAGGATAAAATAGCGGAGCACTTGACAAATGGGGAAAGGATCGGACAGAGTCAACATGGATTTACAAAGGGTAAATCGTGTTTGACTAATCTGCTGGAATTTTTTGAGGAAGTAACTGGTAAAATAGATGGGGGAGAGCCAGTGGATGTGGTGTACCTTGACTTCCAGAAAGCCTTCGATAAGGTTCCACACAAAAGATTATCATGCAAAATTAAGGCTCATGGGATTGGGGGCAAAGTATTAACGTGGATAGAGAACTGGCTGGCGGATAGAAAACAGAGAGTTGGAATAAACGGCTCGTTTTCGGAGTGGCAGGCAGTGACCAGCGGGGTGCCGCAAGGGTCTGTCCTGGGACCCCAGCTGTTCACAATATATATAAATGATCTGGATCAGGGAATTGGATGCAATATTTCCAAATTCGCTGACGACACTAAACTAGGAGGAGGGGTGGGCTCTGATGAGGATGTCAGGAGGCTACAGTGCGATTTGGACAGGTTGGGGGAATGGGCGGATACGTGGCAGATGCACTATAATGTGGATAAATGCGAGGTTATCCACTTTGGGGGTAAAAACAGGAGGGTAGATTATTATCTAAATGGCAATAGATTGGGAGATGGGGAAGTGCAGAGGGACCTGGGTGTTCTTGTGCACCAGTCACTGAAGGAGAGCATGCAGGTGCAACAGGCGATTAAGAAGGCAAATGGTATGTTGGCCTTCATATCAAGGGGGTTCGAGTATAGGAATAGGGATACCTTACTACAGCTGTACAAGGTGCTGGTGAGACCGCATCTGGAGTATTGTGTACAGTTTTGGTCGCCCCATCTGCGGAAGGATGTTCTTGCCATGGAAAGAGTGCAGCGGCGATTCACCAGGCTGATACCTGGAATGGCGGGAATGACCTACGAGGAGAGATTGAATAGTTTGGGCTTGTACTCACTGGAGTTTAGAAGATTGAGAGGGGATCTCATCGAAACATATAAAATTATGGCAGGCCTGGACAGGCTGAATTCAGAGAGAATGTTTCCAATGGCAGGGGAGCACAGAACCAGGGGCCACAGTCTAAAAATAGCGGGCAAATCATTTAAAACAGAGATGAGGAAGAATTTCTTCACTCAAAGAGTGGTGAGCCTGTGGAATTCCCTGCCACAGAGGGCTGTGAAGGCTAATTCAATAAATATTTTCAAGAGAGAATTGGATATATTTCTGAAGGCTAAGGGGATTAAGGGTTACGGAGAAAAGGCGGGGACGGGGTACTGAACTGGTAAGATCAGCTAAGATCTCAGATGAAGATCAGCCATGATCTCATTGAATGGCGGAGCAGGCTCGAAGGGCCGAATGGCCTACTCCTGTTCCTATCTCTATGTTTCTATGTTTCAAACAGTTTCGGGTGGGTCCGGGACACCTATACTGCAGCCTTCAGCCATGTGCCCAAAATGGCGGGCAGATTCCACGGCAGAAGAGCGCCAGCCGCCATATTGGTTGCATGTTGAACCCTGCTGACACAGCCAGCCTCACCTGAGAAGAACTGCCCTTTGAAGCCTTTCTTGGACACTGTGTTGTCAGACTTGAACTCAATCCGCATGTTGTTGAATTGCGACGTTATGATGCCGGGTTTTTCGGAGCCACAGAACCGGCCGTGTAGTTTGGATTCAGAGGACAGCCCACTGTGAACCTCGACATAATCATACTTACACACCTGGGAAAGCAAGCACATCCCCTCAGAGCTCAGTATCCAATCAGCAACCACAAAATACCGTCAGAGCAAGACTCCAAACTCCCATTGATTCCGTCTTTCAGCAGAAGCTCGATAACTGCCCGAGGACCATGTCACCCTCTGATTTATGACGTTCCTCGGTTCACTATTTTCATGGAGTCTGAAACAAGTGACATCTTTGGTCGAGCGCACCCAGCTCCTTCCCACTGACGTCACCTGCTGCTTCCAGCCTCAGAGGGTTAATGGGGTAGTTAGTGATGACGGCATTGTGCCCGTCTCCTCGAGACCTGCCCATTCCCTTACCTCAGTGCCGAGGGGGTCTGGGGATCACACCTGGGACCATTGATGTGCTTGTGGTGTGAGGGGCACTGTTATTTCACACTGTTGTTCACCAGTCTCTGCCTCTTAGTAAACGTTCTACCTGAAGTGGTGGGTTACTGAGCCTGCTGGTTATTTAGTATGACGCATAGTGACATGAATCTTGTCATTCATGGGAAATGACTTATGAAATAATACTGGGCGGCCTGCTGGTGGCGCTGTCCATGGAGAGTATAAATACTCGGGCATGGGCTCAGCTTGCTCGGAACATTCTTTAACAGGAACTAGTGAAGGACACAACTAGACTTCCATGTTGTAAAACAGTTGATTAAAGATTTGTTTAACGCTTAGACCAAGTGCCGAGTAATTTTCTTACGTCACATGGCGTGAGATATGCGGGCCAGATGGTTCGGGAATCGATCCCCAGTCGGTGCTGAGCTAGTAGCAGTAGGGGTGTTACAATTGGCCTCATCACATCTGGACTAGGGAGAAGAAGTCAATTCAGCCAGGGGACCCAGCTGGAAGGTGTGGGTGTGCGTGTCTGGGTCTATCTGGGGGTGTGTGTTGGGAGTGTGTGTGTGTGTGCGCGCGGGGAGTATGCGCGCGGGTGTGTCTGTGTCTGTGTGTGTGAGGTGTGCCTTTGAGACATACATCAGCAAGATACAGCAGGTTCTAAAGTGGGGAAAAAGCTGGAAATAAAGGAATAACAAACAATTGGAGATGATTGTTGACATACAGTCACGGTGTGTGAGTGAGGTCATCAGGTACCAGGTCAAAACAATGAATGACCCGACAATGACAAACCTGTCGGTCATCCTGTGATAAGCAGGTATTTTGTGTAACGGATAGAAAGCCAACAGCCCACTTGGGTCCCATTCTTGAAAGAAGTCTTCGGCCCCAAAGGATCCATTCTGAACCCAGACAAGGTTACTCAGTCTGGGATCAGTTACCTTAGCCTAGGCAAGGTCCAGAGCCTTGCTGGAGACCTCAAGGGGGCAGGAATCCCCAACCCCCCACCCGGAAACACAGTCCCTTGGTGTGGGAGGGGCAGGTGGAAGATCCGCAGTGCAGCCACCATCACCACATGAGCAGATTCGGAAAAGGAACTCAATGCCCCCCTCACGGGTAGAAATCGCAACAGTCAGGAACTGTCACCATGGAGACACACCCATCAAATGTCAGGAAGTAACCATAAACTAACAGCCAACTCCAACCAAACCCCACCAACACGCACAAACCTACCGTCAACTGACAGCCGCAACACCACCAATAAACCCGAGTCGTTACTTACATCGTTTCCCTCCAACTCAAAGGCCTCGAACTGCAGGGAGATCCGGTACCGGGCTGGCGCCACCAGTTGCCACACACAGTTCTTATTGGTCGGATATTCCTTGGGCCAGCCGGGGCTCGTCAGTGTGCCGTTGAGCTTGGTGAGAAATCCACCGCACGCAGCTGTGGACAATGGGAGAAGCAGTCACCGCCGGCACAGCACGGCAAGGCAGCTTACAGGCCGGCCAGAACTTCAGCAATGGGCTAAGATTTACCTTTCACCTGAACTTGACCATCACAAGGTAGCTGGTCAGACATTTATAGAAAAAATCCAGTTCACATCCTCACATCAAGATTAACACTTGGCTGCAGACAGTTTTAAACTTTGCACACTTATTCACCAAAGTCGATGATGCCAAAAGTTAAGTTCATTCATTTGATTACTTTGATTCCTTTTGTGCGTGTGATATTCTACCCAACGAGACTGTTTTAAAAACCACGGCCATAGTGCAGGACACAACAGAGGGACAATGCAGGAGAGGAGAGGCGGGGGAGCTCGATACTGCACCTGATCGCTGCACAGAAAGGCCAAAGCACTTCACACACAATGTGAATTACATTGGACATTGTTGCAGCCATTTTACCCACAGAACGATCCCACAAACAGCAATGGCATGAGTGACCAATTACTCTGTGCTTGGCGGTCTTGGTTAAGGGGACATCAAGAGAAATTCCTTCTCTTCAAATATTGCCACGGGATCTATAATGGCCACCTGAACCACCAGACCAGGCAACTAGGGCCTTGGCTTAACGGCTCATCCGAAAGACGGCACCTCGGACAGTGCCGCACTCTCTCAGTACTGCACTGGAGTGTAGTCAGCCTGGAACAGATGGAGTGAGGCTTGAACCCACAGCCTTCTGATCAGGCGCGGGAATTAAACCAATTTAGGCAAAACTGGCCCTTAATCAAAAGATAATTAGATTATGGAGGGAGGGAGGGAGGGCGAGGGAGAGAGCGGGAGGGAAGGCAGGTCGGAGGCGAGACAGGGCCGGTCGAGGGAGGACAGGCTAATTGAGGGCAGGGTGAGGGAAGAGAGGGAGGGCAGGGCGAGGGAGAGAGGAGTTTCACAGTGTTGAGGTCCTGGGACGGAATGAGTTAAAGGTGGAGGTGGAGGAACGAGAGCGGGAAGTTCAGCAGCACTGTGTAACTTGAGAACTTCAAGCCCGGTCAATAAATCCGTGAGCTGCCAGACGGGGCGTGAACGTCTCCACGGTGCACGTGTGTCCGAATCACTGAGCCGCACACACCAGGACGTCCCGCTTCGATCCCTGGTTTGTGCAGAGTTGGCCGATCTCAGGCGGGACAACCGTTGGTCACGGTGACCCTGAGCCGGGCGGGGGGGCGGGGGGGGTGGTGGATTGTCCCTGGTGGGAAGTGAGAGGGTGAACGTGAGGTGAGCATGGCTGTGATGCCCTTAGTGTCGCACAGGCTCCGAGCAAGCAGTGTCTGTGCTCACACACCGAGCCGGCTCCGAGCAGACAGTGTCTGTGCTCACACACCGAGCCGGCTCCGAGCAGGCAGTGTCTGTGCTCACACACCGAGCCTGCTCCGAGCAAGCAGTGTCTGTGCTCACACACCGAGCCTGCTCTGGGCAGACAGTGTCTGTGCTCACACACCGAGCCAGCTCTGGGCAGGCAGTGTCTGTGCTCACACACCGAGCCGGCTCCGAGCAAGCAGTGTCTGTGCTCACACACCGAGCCGGCTCTGGGCAGGCAGTGTCTGTGCTCACACACCGAGCCGGCTCCGAGCAGACAGTGTCTGTGCTCACACACCGAGCTGGCCCTGGGCAGGCAGTGTCTGTGCTCACACACCGAGCCAGCTCTGGGCAGGCAGTGTCTGTGCTCACACACCGAGCCAGCTCTGGGCAGGCAGTGTCTGTGCTCACACACCGAGCTGGCTCCGAGCAGGCAGTGTCTGTGCTCACACACCGAGCCGGCTCTGGGCAGACAGTGTCTGTGCTCACACACCGAGCTGGCTCTGGGCAGACAGTGTCTGTGCTCACACACCGAGCTGGCTCCGAGCAGACAGTGTCTGTGCTCACACACCGAGCCGGCTCTGGGCAGGCAGTGTCTGTGCTCACACACCGAGCCGGCTCTGGGCAGACAGTGTCTGTGCTCACACACCGAGCCGGCTCTGGGCAGACAGTGTCTGTGCTCACACACCGAGCCGGCTCTGGGCAGGCAGTGTCTGTGCTCACACACCGAGCCGGCTCTGGGCAGGCAGTGTCTGTGCTCACACACCGAGCCGGCTCTGGGCAGACAGTGTCTGTGCTCACACACCGAGCCGGCTCTGGGCAGACAGTGTCTGTGCTCACACACCGAGCCGGCTCCGTGCAGGCAGTGTCTGTGCTCACACACCGAGCCTGCTCTGGGCAGACAGTGTCTGTGCTCACACACCGAGCTGGCACTGGGCAGACAGTGTCTGTGCTCACACACCGAGCTGGCTCTGGGCAGACAGTGTCTGTGCTCACACACCGAGCTGGCTCTGGGCAGACAGTGTCTGTGCTCACACACCGAGCTGGCTCCGAGCAGACAGTGTCTGTGCTCACACACCGAGCCGGCTCTGGGCAGACAGTGTCTGTGCTCACACACTGAGCCGGCTCTGGGCAGACAGTGTCTGTGCTCACACACCGAGCCGGCTCTGGGCAGGCAGTGTCTGTGCTCACACACCGAGCCGGCTCTGGGCAGGCAGTGTCTGTGCTCACACACCGAGCCGGCTCTGGGCAGACAGTGTCTGTGCTCACACACCGAGCCGGCTCCGAGCAGGCAGTGTCTGTGCTCACACACCGAGCCGGCTCTGGGCAGGCAGTGTCTGTGCTCACACACCGAGCCGGCTCTGGGCAGGCAGTGTCTGTGCTCACACACCGAGCCGGCTCTGGGCAGGCAGTGTCTGTGCTCACACACCGAGCCGGCTCTGGGCAGGCAGTGTCTGTGCTCACACACCGAGCCTGCTCTGGGCAGACAGTGTCTGTGCTCACACACCGAGCTGGCACTGGGCAGACAGTGTCTGTGCTCACACACCGAGCTGGCTCTGGGCAGGCAGTGTCTGTGCTCACACACCGAGCCAGCTCCGAGCAGGCAGTGTCTGTGCTCACACCGAGCCGGCTCTGGGCAGACAGTGTCTGTGCTCACACACCGAGCCGGCTCTGGGCAGGCAGTGTCTGTGCTCACACACCGAGCCGGCTCCGAGCAGGCAGTGTCTGTGCTCACACACCGAGCCGGCTCCGAGCAGGCAGTGTCTGTGCTCACACACCGAGCCTGCTCTGGGCAGACAGTGTCTGTGCTCACACACCGAGCTGGCACTGGGCAGACAGTGTCTGTGCTCACACACCGAGCTGGCTCTGGGCAGGCAGTGTCTGTGCTCACACACCGAGCCAGCTCCGAGCAGGCAGTGTCTGTGCTCACACACCGAGCTGGCTCTGGGCAGACAGTGTCTGTGCTCACACACCGAGCTGGCTCTGGGCAGGCAGTGTCTGTGCTCACACACCGAGCTGGCTCCGAGCAGGCAGTGTCTGTGCTCACACACCGAGCTGGCTCCGAGCAGGCAGTGTCTGTGCTCACACACCGAGCCTGCTCCGAGCAGACAGTGTCTGTGCTCACACACCGAGCCAGCTCCGAGCAGGCAGTGTCTGTGCTCACACACCGAGCCGGCTCTGGGCAGACAGTGTCTGTGCTCACACACCGAGCTGGCTCTGGGCAGGCAGTGTCTGTGCTCACACACCGAGCTGGCTCTGGGCAGACAGTGTCTGTGCTCACACACCGAGCTGGCTCCGAGCAGGCAGTGTCTGTGCTCACACACCGAGCCAGCTCCGAGCAGACAGTGTCTGTGCTCACACACCGAGCCAGCTCTGGGCAGACAGTGTCCTGTGCTCACACACCGAGCTGGCTCTGGGCAGACAGTGTCTGTGCTCACACACCGAGCCAGCTCTGGGCAGACAGTGTCTGTGCTCACACACCGAGCCAGCTCTGGGCAGGCAGTGTCTGTGCTCACACACCGAGCTGGCTCCGGGCAGACAGTGTCTGTGCTCACACACCGAGCCAGCTCTGGGCAGACAGTGTCTGTGCTCACACACCGAGCTGGCTCTGGGCAGACAGTGTCTGTGCTCACACACCGAGCCGGCTATGGGCAGAGAGTGTCTGTGCTCACACACCGAGCTGGCTCTGGGCAGACAGTGTCTGTGCTCACACACCGAGCTGGTTCCGAGCAGGCAGTGTCTGTGCTCACACACCGAGCTGGCTCTGGGCAGACAGTGTCTGTGCTCACACACCGAGCTGGTTCCGAGCAGGCAGTGTCTGTGCTCACACACCGAGCTGGCTCTGGGCAGGCAGTGTCTGTGCTCACACACCGAGCTGGCTCTGGGCAGACAGTGTCTGTGCTCACACACCGAGCCAGCTCTGGGCAGACAGTGTCTGTGCTCACACACCGAGCCGGCTCCGAGCAGACAGTGTCTGTGCTCACACACCGAGCTGGCACTGGGCAGGCAGTGTCTGTGCTCACACACCGAGCTGGCTCTGGGCAGACAGTGTCTGTGCTCACACACCGAGCCAGCTCTGGGCAGACAGTGTCTGTGCTCACACACCGAGCCGGCTCTGGGCAGACAGTGTCTGTGCTCACACACCGAGCCGGCTCTGGGCAGGCAGTGTCTGTGCTCACACACCGAGCTGGCTCTGGGCAGACAGTGTCTGTGCTCACACACCGAGCTGGTTCCGAGCAGGCAGTGTCTGTGCTCACACACCGAGCTGGCTCTGGGCAGGCAGTGTCTGTGCTCACACACCGAGCCAGCTCTGGGCAGACAGTGTCTGTGCTCACACACCGAGCCGGCTCCGAGCAGACAGTGTCTGTGCTCACACACCGAGCCAGCTCTGGGCAGACAGTGTCTGTGCTCACACACCGAGCCAGCTCTGGGCAGACAGTGTCTGTGCTCACACACCGAGCTGGTTCCGAGCAGGCAGTGTCTGTGCTCACACACCGAGCCGGCTCTGGGCAGACAGTGTCTGTGCTCACACACCGAGCCAGCTCTGGGCAGACAGTGTCTGTGCTCACACACCGAGCCGGCTCTGGGCAGACAGTGTCTGTGCTCACACACCGAGCCAGCTCTGGGCAGACAGTGTCTGTGCTCACACACCGAGCTGGCTCCGAGCAGACAGTGTCTGTGCTCACACACCGAGCCAGCTCTGGGCAGGCAGTGTCTGTGCTCACACACCGAGCCAGGCTCTGGGCAGGCAGTGTCTGTGCTCACACACCGAGCCAGCTCTGGGCAGGCAGTGTCTGTGCTCACACACCGAGCTGGCTCTGGGCAGACAGTGTCTGTGCTCACACACCGAGCCAGCTCTGGGCAGACAGTGTCTGTGCTCACACACCGAGCCGGCTCTGGGCAGACAGTGTCTGTGCTCACACACCGAGCTGGCTCTGGGCAGTCAGTGTCTGTGCTCACACACCGAGCCGGCTCTGGGCAGACAGTGTCTGTGCTCACACACCGAGCCAGCTCTGGGCAGACAGTGTCTGTGCTCACACACCGAGCCGGCTCTGGGCAGACAGTGTCTGTGCTCACACACCGAGCCGGCTCTGGGCAGACAGTGTCTGTGCTCACACACCGAGCCAGCTCTGGGCAGACAGTGTCTGTGCTCACACACCGAGCTGGTTCCGAGCAGGCAGTGTCTGTGCTCACACACCGAGCTGGCTCTGGGCAGACAGTGTCTGTGCTCACACACCGAGCTGGTTCCGAGCAGGCAGTGTCTGTGCTCACACACCGAGCTGGCTCTGGGCAGACAGTGTCTGTGCTCACACACCGAGCCGGCTCTGGGCAGGCAGTGTCTGTGCTCACACACCGAGCCGGCTCTGGGCAGACAGTGTCTGTGCTCACACACCGAGCCGGCTCTGGGCAGGCAGTGTCTGTGCTCACACACCGAGCTGGCTCTGGGCAGGCAGTGTCTGTGCTCACACACCGAGCTGGCTCTGGGCAGGCAGTGTCTGTGCTCACACACCGAGCTGGCTCTGGGCAGACAGTGTCTGTGCTCACACACCGAGCCGGCTCTGGGCAGGCAGTGTCTGTGCTCACACACCGAGCTGGCTCTGGGCAGGCAGTGTCTGTGCTCACACACCGAGCTGGCTCTGGGCAGGCAGTGTCTGTGCTCACACACCGAGCTGGCTCTGGGCAGACAGTGTCTGTGCTCACACACCGAGCCGGCTCTGGGCAGACAGTGTCTGTGCTCACACACCGAGCTGGTTCCGAGCAGGCAGTGTCTGTGCTCACACACCGAGCCGGCTCTGGGCAGGCAGTGTCTGTGCTCACCCACCGAGCTGGCTCTGGGCAGACAGTGTCTGTGCTCACACACCGAGCTGGCTCTGGGCAGACAGTGTCTGTGCTCACACACCGAGCCGGCTCTGGGCAGGCAGTGTCTGTGCTCACACACCGAGCTGGCACTGGGCAGGCAGTGTCTGTGCTCACACACCGAGCTGGCTCTGGGCAGGCAGTGTCTGTGCTCACACACCGAGCCAGCTCCGAGCAGACAGTGTCTGTGCTCACACACCGAGCTGGCTCTGGGCAGACAGTGTCTGTGCTCACACACCGAGCTGGCTCTGGGCAGACAGTGTCTGTGCTCACATACCGAGCTGGCTCTGGGCAGGCAGGACCTAGGGCCCCGAACCCCAGAATAAGTCAGCACCGCCCCCCCCCCCCGCCACAAAGGCAGGGCGGGGAGAGGACTAAAACTAACCTGGTGGAGGATTTTGTTTAAAACTTGTAATGTGAGACCTAAAGATGGCCGTCTCGCGGGGGCGAGGAAAGTTGCTATCTCTATTCTGGTTACCTTCACAGCTCCTGCGGTCTCCAGCCAGCTCGTAGCCCGGCTCGCACGCACACCTGTAGCTGCCCAGTGTGTTCACACATCGCTGCTGGCAGCCCCCGTGATCTGGCCAAGCGCACTCGTCCACCTCTGCAGCGGGAAACAGAACAACAACAATCACCACGTCTCCGGCTCACTCTGCACAGTTACAGCGCCTCCGCCCCGAGTCCCACCCTAGCAGTAGCTCAGTCTGGGCACAAACAAGTCAAACGGTGTAAACGATCACAGAATTTCAGAGGCGAATGAGTTACACCCACAACCACATCACACGGAACCCTTCGCCCGGTCCAGCCCCGTCAGCAGGTGGCAAAGATGAGCTTCCCCCAACGGCACTTGCTCGGGGGCTGGGTTCAGATTCTCGGCTCAGCCACTCAGGGTCGCATGAATCCAGCATTAATCAGCTGAGCAGCGGTTCGTTGAAGCCACAAGTCTGCCCGGCTGCTGCAGAAATCATCAAATTAGTAAAAAGACAACTTGATGAATGGCTCATTTGCTGACATCCCAATCAACATGGTGACAATAAAGGAGGGGGGAGAGAGAGAGGCGGGGATGGTGAGAGGAGGAGGGACAGGGAGGGGAGGAGGAGGAGGAGGAGGTGGGGGAGGTGGAGGAGGGGGAGGGGAGGAGGAGGAGGAGGAGGAGGGGAGAGGAGGAGCAGGAGGGAGGGGAGGAGGAGGGGAAGGAGGAGGAGGAGGAGGAGGGGGAGGAGGAGAGGAGGTGGGGGAGGTGGAGGAGGGGAAGGAGGGGAGGAGGAGGAGGGGGGGGGGAGGAGGAGGAGGAGGGGAGAGGAGGGGGAGGAGGAGGAGGAGGGGGAAGAGGAGGGGGAGGTGGAGGGGATAGGAGGGGGAAGAGGAGGAGGAGGAGAGGGGAGGAAGAGGAGGAGGGGGTGGCGGAGGGGGGAGGGGGGGAGAGGAGGAGGAGGAGGGGGAGGAGGAGGAGGAGGGGGAGGAGGAGCAGGAGGAGGGGAGGGGAGAGGAGGAGGAGGAGGAGCGGAGGGGAGAGGAGGAGGGGGAGAGGAGGAGGAGCGGAGGGGAGAGGAGGAGGGGGAGGAGGAGGAGGGAAGGGAGGAGGGGGGGAGGAGGAGGAGGGGAAGGGGAGGGGGAGGAGGAGGAGGAGGGGGAGGAGGAGGGGAGGGGGAGAGGAGGAGGGGAGGAGGAGGAGGAGGAGGGGGGGAGGAGGAGGGAGGAGGAGGAAGGGGAGGGGAGGGGAGGAGGAGGAGGAGGGGGAGGAGGAGGAAGGGGAGGGGAGAGGAGGAGGAGGAAGGGGAGGAGGAGGAGGGAGAAGAGGAGGAGGAGGGAGAGGAGGAGGAGGAGGGAGGAGGAGGAGGAGGGGGAGGAGGAGGGGAGGGGAGAGGAGGAGGGGAGGAGGAGGAGGAGGAGGGGGGGAGGAGGAGGGAGGAGGAGGAAGGGGAGGGGAGGGGAGGAGGAGGGGGAGGAGGAGGAAGGGGAGGGGAGAGGAGGAGGAGGAAGGGGGAGGAGGAGGAGGAGAAGAGGAGGAGGAGGGAGAGGAGGAGGAGGAGGGAGGAGGAGGAGGAGGGGAGGAGGGAGGAGGAGGGGAGGAGGGAGGAGGAGGAGGAGGAGGGGAGAGGAGGAGGAGGAGGGAGGGGAGTAGGAGGAGGAGGAGGGGGGAGGAGGAGGAGGGGGAGGAGGGGAGAGGAGAGGAGGAGGGGATGGGAGGAGGAGGAGGAGGAGGGAGGGGAGGAGGAGGTGGGGGAGGAGGGGGAGAGGAGGGGGAAGCGGAGGAGGAGGAGGGAGGGGAGGAGGAGGAGGAGGGGGGTGGCGGAGGGGGGAGGAGGGGGGTGGCGGGGGGAGAGGAGGAGGAGGAGGGGGGGAGGTGGAGGAGGAGGGAAGGGAGGAGGAGGGGGAGGAGGAGGAGGAGAGGGGGGAGAGCAGGGGGAGGAGGAGGAAGGGGAGGGGAGGGGAGGGGGAGGAAGCAGGAGGGGGAGGAGGAGGGAGGGGAGGAGGAGGAGGAGGGGAGAGGAGGAGGAGGGGGAGGAGGAGGGGGAGGAGGAGGAAGAGGGAGGGGAGGAGGAGGGAGGAGGAGGAAGGGGAGGGGAGAGGAGGAGGAGGAAGGGGAGGAGGAGGAGGGAGAGGAGAGGGAGAGGAGGAGGAGGGAGAGGAGGAGGAGGAGGGGGAGGAGGAGGAAGAGGGAGGGGAGGAGGAGGGAGGGGAGGAGGAGGAGGAGGAGGGGAGGGGAGAGGAGGAGGAGGAGGAAGAGGGAGGGGAGGAGGAGGGAGGAGGAGGAGGGAGGAGGAGGGGGGAGGTGGAGGAGGGGGAGGACGAGGAAGAGGGAGGGGAGGAGGAGGAGGAGGGAGGAGGAGGAAGGGGAGCAGGAGGAGGAGGGAGAGGAGGAGGAGGAGGAGGAGGAGGAGGAGGGGGAGGGGGAGGGAGCAGGGGAGGAGGAGGAGGAGGAGGAGGAGGAGGGGAGGGGAGGAGGAGGAGGGGAGGAGGAGGAGGGGAGGGGGAGGAGGAGGAAGCGGGAGGGGGAGGAGGAGGGAGGGGAGGAGGAGGAGGAGGGGGAGGAGGGGAGGAGGAGGGGGGCGGAGGAGGGGGAGGAGAGGAGGAGGGAGGAGGAGGAAGGGGAGGGGAGAGGAGGAGGAGGAAGGGGAGGAGGAGGAGGGAGAGGAGGAGGAGGGAGGGGAGGAGGAGGAGGGAGGAGGAGGAGGGGGAGGAGGAGGAAGAGGGAGGAGGAGGGAGGAGGAGGAGGGGGAGGAGGAGGAAGAGGGAGGGGAGGAGGAGGGAGGGGAGGAGGAGGAGGGGAGGGGAGAGGAGGAGGGAGGGGAGGAGGAGGAGGGGGAGGGAGGAGGGGGAGGGAGGGGAGGAGGAGGAGGGAGGAGGAGGAAGAGGGAGGGAAGGAGGAGGGAGGAGGAGGGGGCAGGTGGAGGAGGGCGGAGGAAAGGGAGGAGGAGGAGGAGGGGGAGGAGGAGGAAGAGGGAGGGGAGGAGGAGGAGGAGGGAGGAGGAGGAAGGGGAGCAGGAGGAGGAGGGAGAGGAGGAGGAGGAGGGAGGAGGAGGAGGGGGAGGGGAGGAGGAGGGAGGGAGGAGGAGGAGGAGGGAGGAGGAGGAGGGAGGGGAGGAGGAGGGAGGGGAGGAGGAGGGGGAGGAGGAGGGAGAGGAGGAGGAGGAGGGGGAGGAGGAGGGGGGAGGTGGAGGAGGAGGGAAGGGAGGAGGAGGGGGAGGAGGAGGAGGAGGAGGGGGAGGAGGAGGAGGGGGAGGAGGAGGAGGAGGAGGAGGAGGAGGGAGGAGGAGGAAGGGGAGGGGAGGAGGAGGAGGGGAGGGGGAGGAGGAGGAAGCGTGAGGGGGAGGAGGAGGGAGGGGAGGAGGAGGGGGAGGGAGCGGAGGAGGAGGGGGGAGGAGGAGGAGGGCGGAGGAGGGGGAGGAGGAGGAGGAGGAGGGAGGAGGAGGGAGGAGGAGGGAGGGGAGGAGGAGGGAGGAGGAGGGAGGGGAGGAGGAGGGAGGAGGAGGGAGGGGAGGAGGAGGGAGGAGGAGGAAGGGGAGGGGAGAGGAGGAGGAGGAAGGGGAGGAGGAGGGGGAGGAGGAGGAAGAGGGAGGGGAGGAGGAGGGAGGGGAGGAGGAGGGAGGGGAGGAGGAGGAGGGGGAGGGAGGAGGAGGAGGGGGAGGGAGGAGGGGGAGGGAGGAGGGGGAGGGAGGAGGGGGGGAGGAGGAAGAAGAGGGAGGGGAGGAGGAGGGAGGAGGAAGAGGGAGGGGAGGAGGAGGGAGGAGGAGGGGGGAGGTGGAGGAGGGCGGAGGAGGAGGAGGAGGGGGAGGAGGAGGAAGAGGGAGGGGAGGAGGAGGTGGAGGAAGGGGAGCAGGAGGAGGAGGGAGAGGAGGAGGAGGAGGGAGGAGGAGGGGAGGAGGAGGAGGAGGGAGGGGAGGAGGAGGGAGGGGAGGAGGAGGAGGGAGGAGGGGGAGGAGGAGGAGGGCGGTGGAGGAGGAGGAGGAGGGGGGGAGGAGGAAGGGGAGAAGGAGGGAGGGGAGGAGGAGGAGGAGGAGGGGGAGGAGGGGGAGGAGGAGGGAGAGGAGGAGGAGGAGGAGGGAGAGGAGGAGGAGGAGGAGGGGGAGGAGGTGGAGGGAGGGGAGGAGGAGGAGGGGGAGGGAGGGGAGGAGGGAGGGGAGGAGGGGAGGGGAGGAGGAGGAAGAGGGAGGGGAGGAGGAGTGAGGGGAGGGGGAGGAGGAGGAGGGGGAGGAGGAGGAGGGGGAGGAGGAGGAGGTTGAGGAGGAGGAGGGGGGAGGAGGAGGAAGAGGGAGGGGAGGAGGAGGGAGGGGAGGAGGAGGACGAGG